>NC_133324.1:204994241-205627991 GCF_042186555.1 Aquarana catesbeiana
CATATATTTGCCCTATGGCTCATTGACTTTTTCACTATTTTAGTCCACTACATTTGGTTGAAGGACTTGTTGTTTTGGACTTTATTATAATTTATTACCATTTTTTGTTACTTTGGTCTTTTTATACCAAATAGTAAAACCGACATATTCGGCAAACGACATTGGTTGAGTTTCAATTGTTGTGCAGATGATTTCATATGCCCTGTTCGTAGCGTACATTACTGTTTATTAAAAAGACCTAATGTGAATATTAAGTTATTCATCCATATGGATGGCACACTGTTAAAATATCATTTTTCTATGGTCTTTAAGAAATGTCTATATGCTTTAAACCTGCATGATATGCAATTTTCTTCACATTCTTTTTGCATCGGGGCAGCGACGGAAGCTGCCTAAAAAGACCTCTGTGAGAGCAAAATCAAGAACATAGGTAGGTAGAAAGCAAGTGCTTACAAAAGGTGCATTTGTTCTAACACTGCTGTTTGATCTATTATGGGAGTATGAGTGATATGGATCCTGGGCCATTCATTCATTTTTTGGGCACAGAAAAGGGCTGCGTCAAGAAGTTTACAGGAGATTACAGGAGATTACCAGAGACTGTGGATATATTACAGGAGATTACCAGAGACTGCGGATAGATTCCAGATTACCAGAGACTGCAGATAGATTACAGGAGATTACCAGAGATTTAGGATAGATTACAGGAGATAACCAAAGACTGTAGATAGATTACAGGAGATAACCAGAGACTGCGGATAGATTACGGGAAATAACCAGAGACTGCGGATAGATTACAGGAGATAACCAGAGACTGCGGATAGATTACAGGAGATAACCAGAGACTACGGATAGATTACAGGAGATAACCACAGACTGAGGATAGATTACAGGAGATTACCAGAGACTGTGGATAGATTACAGGAGATAACCAGAGACTGAGGATAGATTACAGGAGATTACCAGAGACTGAGGATAGATTACAGGAGATAACCAGAGATTGTGGATAGATTACAGGAGATAACCAGAGATTGTGGATAGATTACAGGAGATAACCAGAGACTGCGGACACAACGTACTACAGGAGCCATTTCTAAAATTCGACCTTTCAGCAATACACAGTTATACAGTTGGTAAACGACACTGTCAGGGTTTCAGCATAACAGTCTATAGGCAGTCTTTATGGAGAGAAAGACCTACCTGACCTGGTTCACCTCTGACTCTCAGATGTCTGGGGGCAGGGCTTTCAGAGGTCTGGGGGCGGGGCTCTCAGAGGTCCAGGGCGGGGCTTTCAGAGGTCTGGGGGCAGGGCTTTCAGAGGTCTGGGGGCAGGGCTTTCAGAGGTCTGGGGGTGGGGCTCTCAGCGGTTCAGGGCAGGGCTTTCAGAGGTCTGGGGCGGGGCTTTCAGAGGTCTGAGGCTCTCAGTTCTCCCACTCAGTTTCTCTGCTCCGAGCCTATACAGGCTGCATGGGGCAGGGTCCGAGCACCAGTGAAGCTCATCAACCCACCTCTCCTTCCTGCCAAAGCCTCCCTCTGCCGAAGCCGAGCCCATCAGCCTGGGTCGGTGCGCCCGGGAATCTGGCAGTGTAACAGCACGCCAGGCACACATCAGTGTGGGTGAGTCAGTGGTAAGTGCAGAGGTCGATGCCACTAGTTAAAAGCAGCACACTGGAGCACCCGTCCCCACCCCTCCCTCCTGCCAGAGCCTCCCTCAGCATAAACCAAGCCCGAAAGCCTGGGCCAGCATGCCAGGAAACACATCAGCGTGGGTGAATCAGTGCTGCGTGCGGCGGCGGCAGCAGCGGCACAACCACCGCCACTAGTTAAAGCGGGGGTCCACCTATCTATCCTTTTTTTTTTTTTGGGAGTTCATTCACAAACTTTTCTTCTCATGATTATCTACTCACATGTTCTGTGTAATAAGTCCGCCTGTGTCCGATTTCGTTGTAAAGAATAACTTATAAAATTCACCATTTCCATCTTCATTGTGGGCATTTGAAGCCCACAAGCATGTATTTCCTGGATGCGCTGAATGCTGTGCTCCCAGCATTCACCGAGATGTTGTGATGATGCTGTTGCACAATGCATGCTGGGAAGCCTGAGACTAGCTCCCAGGGGACTGTGGGAGGTCTGAGAGGGGCTAGAAACACGCCTACTCCCATGGGAGGAAAACCAGGAAGTGCTAAGAAGATTAGAAAAAAAAAATTTTTTACACAGCATGTCAGCATCTAGGCAAGGAAGAGAATGCATAGAGATAATGTTCAAAATTTGGGTGGAACCCCGCTTTAAAGGCAGCACACATATTATTTACTACTTCTGCACTGACGCTTTGGGGGGGGGTTCAACCCCCCCCCTATCTACTCTACATCCCTGAATTATATATCAAAGTGACATATTTTGTGAAAACCAATAAATGAAGCCGTGGCCGTTTTCAATCCAACTGGTGTCAATTGTTTTATTATTGCATGTCTGGAGTTCATGCCGCCTACAATACCATGGGAGAAGAGGGGGTATGCCTGTCTTAAGGCCCCCCTTCCCTCATGGGATCGTGGAGGTTGGGAGGTTTCAAGTCCCCCATTCAATTGAATTCAAGGGGGGACTTGCGATAAGTCAGGGAAGATCACGTTAGGGAACCTTCTGGAAGCCACAACAGGTCAGCTGTGATAGGTCAAGAAGGGTCAGCTAGCCCTTTGGAAGTTTCCAGAAGCAGGCTGAGCCTCTATTTAAAGGGGTAATACATGGAATAGTGGCACAGTCTGTAGTATAAAAAATGTTACACAAGTCCATAGAAAATCCTTTAAGCCAACTACCTCTGTGTGCGAAAACAGTCCATTGTATCAGGGCAGCCTTTCAGAGGGAGTGGAAGCACACTTTCTCTCTCTCTCTCTCTCTCTCTCTCTCTCTCTCTTTCTCTTCTATTTAACCACTTCAGCCCGGAAGAATTTACCCCCTTCCTGACCAGAGCACTTTTTGCAATATGGCACTGCATCGCTTTAACTGACAATTGCGCTGTCGTGCGACGTTGCACCCAAACAACATTTTCGTCCTTTTTTTCCTACAAATAGAGCTTTCTTTTGGTGGTATTTGATCACCTCTGCAGTTTTTATTTTTTGTGCTATAAACAAAAAAAGAGCGACAATTTTGAAAAATAAGCAATATTTTTTACTTTTTGCTATAATAAATATCCCCAAAAAATATATAAAAAAAATTATTTCCTTAGTTTAGGCTGATATGTATTCTTCTACATATTTTTGGTAAAAAAAAATTGCAATAAGCGTATTTTGATTGGTTTGTGCAAAAGTTATAGTCAAAGTCTACAAAATAGGGGATAGATTTATGCCATTATTATTATTATTATTTTTTTTTATTAGTAATGGCGGCAATTTACGATTTTTATGACATGACTGGCGTGACTGCGACATTATGGTGGACACATCGGACACTTTTGACACTATTTTGGGACCATTGTCGTTTATGCAGCGACTAGTGCTATAAAAATGCACTGATTACTGTATAAATGACAATGGCAGGGAAGGGGTTAAACACTAGGGGGCGATCAAGGGGTTAAGTGTGTCCTAGGGAGTGATTCTAACTGTGGGGGGGATGGGCTACCTAGGACATGACAGTGATCACTGCTCCCGATGACAGAGAACAGTAGATCTCTGTCATGTCACTAGACATAACAGGGAAATGCCTTGTTTACAAGGCATCTCCCCGTTCTGCCACTCCGTGACATGATTGTGGGACACCGGTGGACATCGAGTCTGTGGGACCCACGGGCACTGTCACGGAGCACACAGCGGGCGCACAATGCCGCGTCTTAAAGGGGACGTACCTGTATGCCCATTTGCGCAGCCGTGCCATTGTGCTGACATATATCGTCGTGCGCTGGTCGGCAACCGGTTAAAGGGGTAGCTGAGGAGATTCCTTGCCAGTCACCTGAGGATCCTGAGGAGCTCCGGTAGGTCCCTTTCACTTTGAAAGGAGACAGTTAGTTCAGCTGGAGTTAATGTATTTTACAGCTTGAGCCTTAGTGGCATAGCTGTTTTTTTGTTGGCTTTAATGGTTTATAATATTAAACGTTTTAATGTGTAAAAGATATGATGAATGATATATTAAAGTGACATATTTTGTGAAAACCAATAAATAAGACCATGGCAATTTTCAGTCCAACTGGTGTCAATTGTTTTATTATTGCATGTCTGGAGTTCATGCCGCCTGCGATCCCATTCCACTGCTCAGCTTCCCCATCTACATTCCTCTCTGTCATTCAAATACTTTGTACCAGTATCCAATGCAACATATTGCATTGTGGGAAAATTATAGCAGTCTCTGAGTGGGGAGAAGGCAGATTGCGGAGGGGGAGAGTGTTACACTCAGCTGCTGTGAACACATATAGTGTCAAGCCGTGACTGTGGATGGTTCCCTACTGCCTCAGCCACTGGGGAACTTCCTTCTGTGTAGTGCCCTTGTTATGCCCTGCTCCTTGATCTTGGACCCTGGCCCCTCCCAGTGTCCAGCTGTAGGCAGTCACATGATTTAGTGACCTATAAATTATCACTTCCCCTTCCTGTCTTTGCCCTAGTATAGGTTCCTGTTTGTTAGTGTATGTTATTGTGTTTCTGGTTGCTGACTTTGCTTGTTCCTGACACAGCTTCTTGGATTACTCCTTGGATTAACGCTGATTTTGTTGCCAACCCTGCCTGTTCCTGACGCCGCCTTCTGGTTAACCCTCGTGTACTTGTGCATTGGTCCATTGACTTGGATCATTTAGGATTGCCCTTTCTCCCATCTGGTTCCTGTCTTTGGCCTCTACTAACCATGAGTTATTTGCTGGTGGTTCCTTGTTAGGCTGTTTGCACCTTCTATTGTGGTCCCTTAATACTGGCTGCAGGATCCCAACCGTCCCTCCACCTGATACTGGGATAACAAGACTACCAGTCAGGAAACCGGAGTGACGGTTGGAATCTCCTGGCAGACCTGACATTATACTAGGGCCAGATGGACCTCAGTGAGCTGGTGCAGGCAGTCTCTCTTCAGGGACAGCTGTTAGGTGAGCAGGCCAATCGTGTACAGTCATTGGAGGAGAAATGAGATGCTATTAGATGTTATCCTCCTTGTCTACTGCACATAGTGCTAGTCCTGCTACATCTAATAGCCAAGAGTCTGGGGCTGGGGAACCTGTTGTTGTGTCTAACCCCCAGGGTTTTCCCACTCCTAAGATACCTCTCCCTGAGAAGTATGATGGGAACCCCTTGGATTGCAGGGGATTTCTCAACCATTGCGGGTTGCATTTTACAAATCAATCTTCTGTGTTTGCCTCTGCTCAGGCCAAGGTGACATTTTTTATTTCCTTGCTAAAGGGCAGAGCTTTGTCCTCGGTGTCAACTCTTCTTGAGAAAGATTCTCCTATACTTACCGACTACCCCACGTTTATGAAAACCTTAGAGAAAATATTTGACGTTCCTGGCAGAGTAGCTGCAGCTGAGTCTTGTATTCTGTGAGGGCGCCAGAGACAATTTATTCTTCGCAGATTTGATGCTAAATCTCCCCCTCAGCAATTACTAGCCCCTTCTGTTCCTTCTACTGTCGGGTCTGAGGAAGAACCTATGGATGTAGGTGCTCATCTGACAATGAGCACTGGGCTGACTTTTCATTGGGATGCGACCTATATGCTAAAGACAGTTTGCACTTGAATGGAAGGGGGTCTGCTGTGCTGGGGGAGAGGTTTATGGGAAGGCTGGAGGAGTATTTAAACTAGAATTGAGGGGGTAGGGTGAACTAGAATTACATCGGGCAGACAGGTTAGTTAGGGGTCAGACATTAATTGAGGGTGGAATGGGGATAGATGGGGGGAGGGTTATGGCAGGTGACAAGAATTTTCCCATGTTGCAAACAGTCATTGGAAACGATAGTGCCATTTGTACTACTAAAAATGATATGAAAAACACCAGAGCAAAATGTAATAATGCATTAAAGTGTTTGTACACCAATGCCAGAAGTCTGCCAAGCAAAATAGGTGAGTTGGAGGCTCTGGTGCATGAGGAGAGCTATGATGTAATCGGTATTGCTGAAACTTGGCTTCAGTCCTCACATGACTGGGCTATTAATATTCCTGGCTATGCACTCTTTCGGAGAGACAGGGTAAAAAGGAAAGGTGGCGGGGTCTGTCTCTATGTGAGAAGTGATCTCAAAGCAAGTGTGAAAGAGGATCTGGTTGATGGAGAGTGTGATGAGTCTGAAGCATTATGGGTGGAACTGCATATAGATGGGCGTAGTTCAAAGTTAATCATTGGAGTTTGTTATAGATCACCCAATGTTAGTGAGGAGGTGGAGACTCAGCTCCTTGCACAGATGGAAAGGGCTTCAAGGACTGGGACAGTGATAATAATGGGGGATTTTAACTACCCAGAAATTGACTGGAGTAATGGCACCGCTGGGACAGTTAAAGGGCAAAAATTTATAAACCTATTACAGGACAATTTTATGGTTCAGTTTATTGAGGCCCCCAACTAGGAATGAAGCTCTGTTGGACCTGGTACTCTCAAACCATGCAGAGCTTATTACAAATGTCCAGATAAAGGAACACCTGGGTAGCAGCAGTGACCATAACATGATTTCATTTGATGTTAGCTGTAAACAAGAAATATATATGGGAAAGATAAAAACACTTAACTTCAAGAGAGCAAATTTTCCAAGGATGAGGGCTGCTCTCCAGGACTTAGACTGGGAGGGAATATTTGCATTGATAAACACAGAACAAAAATGGGAATTCTTCAAAAAGACTGTTTGGGACCTCACTGCAAAGTATATTCCCATGGGTAATAAGTTTAAAAGGTTAAAAACAAAACCTATGTGGCTCATGGCCAAAGTTAAAAAAGCTATAAACAATAAAAGAGCTTTTAAAAAATATAAAAATAAAGGAACACTAGTGTCACTTAAATGTTACAAAGAATTTAACAGAATATGTAAAAAGGAAATCAAGGATGCAAAAATTCAAAACGAATGACAGATTGCAAAAGATAGTAGGACAAACCCCAAAAAATTCTTCAAATATATTAATAGTAAAAAGGTCAGGTCTGAGCATGTAGGCCCTTTACAAAATAATCTAGAGTGGGTGACTGGGGACAAAGAGAAGGCAAATTTATTAAATACTTTCTTCAGCTCTGTGTATACAAAAGAGCATGGGGAAGCTCATGTCCTTAATGGGGGTGGTAGTGACACAGTCCCGAATGATCCACAATGGCTCAAAAGTGATATGGTCCAGAAATATTTAGACAGAATAAAGGTGGATAAAGCACCTGAACCTAATGGCATCCACCCACGGATCCTAAAAGAATTGAGCTCTGTAATTTCAAAGCCATTGTATCTAATTTTTAGGGGACTCATTAATGACGGGAATAGTACCACTGGATTGGCGCAGGGCGAACGTGGTGCCTATATTTAAAAAGGGATCAAAGTCTTTACCAAGTAACTATAGATCTGTTAGTTTAACTTCTATAGTCGGGAAGATACTGGAGCGTTTAATAAAAGACCACATAGACGAGTTCTTGCTGGAAAAAAACATTTTAAGCAATGGACAGCATGGATTCATGAAAGACAGAAGTTGTCAGACAAACCTGATTTCTTTTTATGAAGAGGTAAGTAAAACCTCGGACAGAGGGGTGCCTGTGGACGTGGTATACTTGGATTTTGCAAAAGCGTTCGACACAGATTCCCACACGCGGCTCATTTGTAAGGTAAAGTCTACAGGCTTGGAAACATCAATTTGTAAATGGATAGAAAACTGGCTAAAAGACAGAATTCAGAGGAGTAGTGGTTAATGATTCTTACTCTGAATGGTCTAAAGTTATCAGTGGTGTACCCCAAGGTTCAGTGCTGGGACCCTTACTTTTTAATATCTTTATAAATGATATAGGGTCTGGGATCAAAAGTAACATTTCTGACTTTGCAGATGACACCAAGCTATGCAGTGGAATAACGTCCTTACAGGATGTCTCCAATTTACAAGCCGACCTCACTGCACTGTCTAATTGGGCGACTATGTGGCAGATGAGGTTTAATGTTGAGAAATGTAAAGTTATGCATGTGGAGGCTAAGAATATGCATGCATCATACATACTAGGGGGAGTACAACTGGGGGAATCCATGGTGGAGAAGGATCTGGGGGTTTTGGTAGATCATAAGCTCAATAATAGCATGCAATGCCAAGCTGTGGTTTTCAAAGCGAGAAAAGTCCTTTCTTGTACTAAGAGAGGTATGGACTCCAGAGAGAGAGATATCATTTTGCCCCTGTTCAAATCATTAGTAAGACCTCATCTGGAATATGCAGTTCAGTTTTGGGCGCCGGTTCTCAAAAAGGATTTCGGGGAACTGGAGAAAGTGCAGAGAAGGGCAACCAAACTGATAAGAGGGATGGAGGAGCTCAGCTATGAGGACATGTTCAAATATATAAGGGGACCATATAGTGAACTTGGTGTTGAGTTATTCTCTTAGCGGTCAACCCAGAGGACACGGGGGCACTCTTTACTTCTAGAGGAAAAGAGATTTCATCTACAAATACGCAAAGGTTTCTTCACAGTAAGAACTGTGAAAATGTGGAATAGACTCCCTCCAGAGGTGGTTCTGGCCAGCTCAGTAGATTGCTTTAAGAAAGGTCTGGATACTTTCCTAAATGTACATAATATAACTGGGTACTAACATTTATAGGTAAATTTGATCCAGGGAAAATCCGTTTGCCTCTTGGGGGATCAGGAAGGAATTTTTTCCCCTGCTGTAGCAAATTGGAGCATGCTCTGTTGGGGTTTTTTGCCTTTCTCTGGAACAACTGAGGGTATAAAATTGGGTATATTGGATTGTACGATATTTTTTATTTTATTTATTGTTTTTAAGGTTGAACTGGATGGACTTGTGTCTTTTTTCAACCTGACTAACTATATAACTATGTAACGTACCGAACGCAGGACCCTAGGCTTCTATCTATATTGTGGAATGCCGGGTCTCCTCCTGCTCTCTTGTCCAGTGCGGCCGGAAAACTTCTGGGCTTAATGGTTGATCGAAGAGCCCCATTAGGCCATGCTATTTTGAATCCTTCTCATGAGAGACTAGTAGTCCCTATATCCTTGTCCTGAAATGATAAGTGCTGTTCCACAGTTGCTTTTATTGATCCTGGTGCTGGTGGGATATTTCTCGATGGAGCGCTGGTTAAGAGGCTTCAGATCCTGACTGTTCCTAAAGATCCACCGCTCTATGTAACTAATCTTGGCAGAGACCCTCTTGGTGATGAACTTATCACTCACGAATCCAGGCCTTTTTCCGTCCTGTTGGGCGCTCTGCATTTTGAAGTCTTATTGTTTGACATCATTCCGCCTCCTAAGTACCCAGTAATTCTCGGTTTTCCTTGGTTATGTAAACACAACCCCTCTATTGACTGATCCTCTGGTCAAATTTCTGCCTGGAGCACATCCTGCCATGTCAACTGTTTCCAAAAGGTAGTACGTGATGATGTGTCCATTCATATGCTGACTACTGCCCCTGAATTACCTGAGGCCTATGCCGATTTTCCTGATGTGTTTTCTGAAAAGAAAGCGGAGGTTCTCCCTGCCCACCACCCTTATGACTGCACTATAGATTTGCTACCCGGGGCTCCCCTACCTAAGAGGAGAACCTATCCTCTCAGCCTCGTGGAGACTAAGGCGATGGAAGAGTACATCAAAGACAGTCTAAGCAAGGGTTTAATTTGCCCTTCCACCTCTCCCGTGGGGTCAGGGTTCTTTTTGTGGAGAAGAAAGATGGAAGACTTAGCCCTTGCGTTGACCACAGGGCTCTTAATCGAATTACTGTATAAAATCGGTACCCTCTCCCATTAATTACTGAGCTGTTTGACCTTGTTCAAGGATCTAAGATCTTTAAAAAACTGGACCTTCGCTCTGCCTACAATCTCATCAGAATCAAAGCAGGGAACAAACAGAAGACAGATTTCAATACTCGTAGGGGGCATTATGAGTGTCGCGTGATGCCATTTGGTCTTTGCAATGCCCCAGCTGTGTTCCAAGAGTTCGTAAATTACATTTTCAGGGATCTACTCAACATTTTTGTTGTCATCTACTTGGACGATATTCTCATTCACTTTAAGGATTTACAGCATCGTCGTTGCCATGTATGCACTGTTCTCCAATGTTTAAGAGATCATAGGTTGTATGCCAAACTTTTCATGTGCTCCTTTGAACTACCGGAAATACCTTTCTTGGGGTATATAACCTCGTCTGAAGGATTCCATATGGATTCCAAGGCACTCAATGCCATCTTACTATGGCCCAGACCAACCACTTTAAAGCAAATTCAGCGATTCATTGGATTCTGTAATTACTAACAAAAAAAGTATCAAGAATTTTTCTAAGATTCTGGCTCCCATCACTGCTCTCACGAAAAAAGGGACTAACTGTTCTCTGTGGTCTCCAGAAGCTGTGGAGGCATTCAATCTCCTAAAGTTTGCTTTCTGCTCCGCTCCTGTTCTCCGCCACCCTCAGCCTTCTACTCATTTTTTCTTGGAGGTTGATGCCTACGAAGTAGGCTCTGGAGCAGCATTATCTCAATGAGATCCTACTTCCAATAAACTTTATCCTGTCGCCTTCTTCTCCAAGAAATTCTCAGTTGCCGAACAAAATTACGAAATAGGGAATAGAGAGCTTTTGTCCATAAAGCTAACATTCCTGGAATGGAGACACTTATTAGAAGGTACGGAACTTCCAGTTGTGGTTCAGACTGACCATAAAAACCTAACCTACCTGGAGAAGGCCCAAAGACTGAATTCCACATAAGCCCGTTGGGCACTTTTCTTCTCCTGGTTTAACTTTGTGGTAACATTCATTCCGGGCACCAAGAACATCAAAGCCGATGCCCTGTCTTGACAAAATTCCCTTCCGAGAATCTGCAAGAACCTCTGGATCATATTGTTCTTCCTGAGCGAATCATCTCTCAACTGAATACGACCCTACAAAGGAACTTGTTGGCTGCACAATCTCGAGCACCTTCCAATCTTTCAGTTCCACCCAATACCTTGTTTGTTCCCCAAGAATTACGGAAAGAAGTTTTGCAATGGGCCCATGGGCAGAAGGTATCCGGACACCCTGGTATCAATCAAACCTTCTTACGCTTGAAATCACTGGTTTGGTGGCCTACCCTAAAGAGGGATGTGATAGCCTTTGTTAGAGCTTGTTCTGTTTGTGCGACCATCAAGATGCATTGATCTGCTCCACAAGGTCTACTACAACCATTACCTGTTCCTCATGCTCCCTGGACTCATATTAGCATGGATTTTATTGTGGACTTACCCACCTCCAGAGGGAATACTGTCATTTGGGTTGTAGTAGACCGATTCTCTAAATTGGCCCACTTCATTCCTATGCCCACACTACCGTCTGCTCCTAGCTTATCTCAATCCTTTATTGAAAATGTCATCCGTTTACATGGCATTCCTGTCGATATTGTTAGCAACAGAGGCCCTTAATTCATATCCTCATTCTGGAGGGCTGTTTGCAAGCATCTGGGGATCAATTCCCTGTCTTCGGGATACCACCCCCAATCTAATGGCCAAATGGAAAGGGTCAATCAAGACTTAGAGATCTATCTAAGGGCTTATATCAATGCTGAACATGACAATTGGAGCGAGATGTTACCTCTAGTGGAATTAGCGCACAATTCGCAATGGCACACTTCTCTAAGATGTCCACCCTTCCAAGCTGCCTTTGGGTATCAACCCAGGGTCTTCCCCTTCCAGTCTTTCTTGATAGAGGTACCTGCGGCAGTCAACATGGTGTCAAGATTAACTATGCACTGGAGAAACATAACAAAGGTTCTGCTTCAGTCTGTACATAGATACAAGGGGTATGCAGATTGCAGAAAACCTGCACCCCGCTATCATCTCAATCAGCTGGTATGGTTGTCCACCAAGAACATTAAACTGCGACGACCCTCTCCCTAGTTAGGTCCTAGATTTAGAGGACCTTTTCGCATTATTTGTCAGGTCAACCCGGTGGCTTATAAACTTGCCCCCTCATCTTCTAATTCCCAATACGTTTCATGTATCCTTGCTTAAACGCTTTGTCAAGAATAGGTTCTCTCTACCCTCTGGACATTCTTCTCCGGTCTCTGTGGATGACCATCAAGAGTATGAAGTTAGTAAAATTCTGGATTCCCGATGTAGGGGTAGACAATTGCAGTTTTTAGTGGACTGGAAGGACTACTCCATTGCAGAACGGACTTGGGTGCCTGCTTGTGATGTTCATGTTCCACGGCTGGTCAAGACGTTCCATGATAGGCACCAATCCAAACCCAAATAGGTTGGGGGGCATCTTTGTGTGGGGGGTAGTGTCACGCTGTGCCCAGGATTCTGGGACCTGGTGTTCTGTGGATGGTTCCCTACTGCCTGAGCTCAGCTTCCCCATCTACATTCCTCTCTGTGATTCAAATACATTGTACCAGTATCCACTGCAACATATTGCATTGTGGGAAAATTATAGCAGTCTCTGAGTGGGGAGAAGGCAGATTGCGGAGGGGGTGAGTGTTGCACTCGGCTGCTGTTAACACATATAGTGTCAAGCTGTGCCTGTGAATGGTTCCCTACTGCCTGAGCCACTGGGGAACTTCTTCTGTGTAGAGCCCTTGTAATGCCCTGCTCCTTGATCTTGGACCCCGGCCCCTCCCAGTGTCCAGCTGTAGGCAGTCACATGATTAAATAACCTATAAATCATCACTTCCCCTTCCTGTCTTTGCCCTAGTATAGGTTCCTGCTTGTTAGTGTATATTATTGTGTTTCTGGTTGCTGACTTTGCTTGTTCCTGACACAGCTTCTTGGATTACTCCTTGGATTTTGTTGCCGACCCTGCCTGTTCCCGATGCCGCCTTCTGGTTGACCCCCGTGTACTTCTGCCTTGGTTCGCTGACTTGGACCGTTTAGGTTTGCCCTTACTCCCATCTGATTCCTGTCTTCAGCCTCTACTAACCGTGAGTTATTTGATGGTGGTTCCTTGTTAGGCTGTTTGCACCTTCTATTGTGGTCCCTGGGACCCTTTGATAAAGTCACGTGTGTTGTAACGCAACGCGTCAGAGAGGAGCCAGGTGCCGCTGCTTCCGGGTACGGCCGAACCCGGAAGCTTCTGATTTTACTGTGGAACGCTTGATTTTTTAATGTAAGTTGCTACTATTTTTTATGAATAAACGCTAATATACTACACTATGGAGCCATCCTCTCTCTTTCCATCATCCATCTGAGGGTATTCGAGGTTATCCACTGACTGCGGGAGAGTGTTGTGCTGTGGCCAGCGTAGCTGTGTCTCTGGAGGCTGTGACAACGACCGGAAGCTCGTCCCCGGTATACTGTTCCACTACCTACAGGCTCGATTCGACCCATTGGGGGCCGCAACTACAGGTGAGAGGCTGGGGGAAACGATTAGCGCACTCCGGAACTTGATCAGATCGATAGGCTTACTACCGGACACTGGCCATCACAGAGCTCTGGTCACTGCACTTGCACTTTTTTCATCATCTTCAGAGGACTTGTACCGTGCTGCTATCAGGAGTCGCACACTACCACTCTTGAACTGCACTTTGCGTTTGGACATTTATTCCTTAGCCTCAGTGTTACCAGTTTATCTGCATTTGTTTGCACACTCATTATTGCACTTTTACATCACCTGATACTAGAACTTCTCGGGTTGCTATTTTTAGTTGCACCGTATGAAGAATTTTTTCTGTATTGCATATTATTTTGATTCTATGTGTATGGTAATATTAATAGGAGTTTACACATTTGGTACATTTTAGTATTTATCATTGTTTTACATGCACTATGCACTTTGATTAGTGAGGTCACTTCACTATAGGTTTTGCACATTTTCAATGTCATTGCTACTTACCTGATCATTGCATGCTACATGGAGTATATTTTGTGCCTTTCATCACTTTTATATTAGGAGTCCACACATTTAGTTTATTTACTGTGTATTATTGTTCTATATACACAATGCGCTTTGATTAGTGAGGTTACTTCATTGTACATCTTTTTGCACATTATCAATGTCATTTCTACTTACTTGACTATTGCACGCCACATTGAGGATTTTTATTTTATCACCTTTATTGATTATCGTATTTTATTATCAGCTATTTGATTGCAGATGAGGTAGCGCCACATATATATTTATTTAATATTCGCTCGACATGTTGCGCGCCTAGCAGCGATTCTTCTGGAGCTAAGAATCTAGCAAATACATAAAAAACGCGGTAACCGCGTCATCAGGGGCGAGCCATCATCTAGCGCGATGACACGGTTACCACGTCACCGCAAGCGTGCGCTGCCCCTCCCTCTCTGCCTCGCCTTTGCTACTGTTGTCGTGGCCACCTCTCACTGCTATCAGCGATGGGTCGTCGCGCATGCGCGGCAGCCTGTGGGCAAGCTTGATTCGCCGTTTCGGCCCGGAGATGATGTCTTTCCGACTGGGACACAGTTATAGACAGCTGCTGCCGGCTCACTCATTTAGGCCTGCTTTTTCCGTCGGGGGTTCTACACACCTATTGCGGTCTCTCTAGCTGATAGCTGTTAATGCAAGGTAAAACCAGGCTAAATGCTGCTGGTTACTGTCTATTAGGGATGAGCTTCGTGTTCGAGTCGAACATGGGTTCAACATCGCCTGTTCGCCCGTTCGCCGAATTGCGAATGATATGGGCCGTTTGCGCCAAATTCGTGTGGCGCGTCACGGCCCATAATTCACTGCGGCATTGCAGTGCATTGCTGGCTGATGATTGGCTAAGCATGCACTATGACCCGCATGCTTGGCCAATCACAGCGCCGTCTGTAGAGAGAGCTGTAATTGGCCAAAGCCAAGGTGGCTTTGGCCAATTATGGCTCAGGAGGTTTAGTACATGCCCCACACTATATAAGGCCGCCTGCACAGCGGCCCTGTGTAGTGTGTATTCCGGCGTTGAGAGACAGAGACAGAGAGACAGTGTCATTTGATTTAAGTTAGATAGATTAGGCAGGACAGTCTGTCAGTTAGCTGCACTTACAGTGTATTGTGTATATATATGCATCCCAGGTGTTGTGTATAAATATATATATATATATATATATATATATATATATATATACTGTATTCAGTGTAGCTAGATCCGTTCCTACTATAATCTTCCTACTGACAGGCAGGCTTGTGTTGTTACAGTATTTACAGCTACCTGAAGAAAATTGCTGGTGTTCTTCTGATCCTATTAGTACCACAGTCAGGCAGCTAGACTATTTACAGTTAGTGTAGTACTTCCTCCTCACAGTGTTCAGCTAAAGCTACAAGTTAGTTTAGTGTGACCTCTGCACAGTGTTTAGCTAAAGCTACAAGTTAGTGTAGTGCGTCCTCCTCACAGTGTTCAGCAAAAGCTACAAGTTAGTGTAGTGCGTCCTCCTCACAGTGTTCAGCTAAGGCTACAAGTTAGTGTAGTGCGACCTCTGCACAGTGTTCAGCTAAAGCTACAAGTTAGTGTAGTGCGTCCTCTGAACAGTGTTCAGCTAAAGCTACAAGTTAGTGTAGTGCGACCTCTGCACAGTGTTCAGCTAAAGCTACAAGTTAGTGTAGTGCGTCCTCTGAACAGTGTTCAGCTAAAGCTACAAGTTAGTGGTGTTTTCCTGATCCTATCACTACCACAGGCAGCTACATTATTTTAATGTTAGTGTAGTGCGTCCTCTGCACAGTGTTTAGCTAAAGCTATCTGTAGAAGGTTGGTGGTGTTTTCCTGATCCTATCACTACCGCAGGCAGCTACATTATTTACACGTTAGTGTAGTGCAACCTCTGCACAGTGTTCAGCTAAAGCTACCTGTAGAAGGTTGGTGGTGTTTTCCTGATCCTATCACTACCGCAGGCAGCTACATTATTTTAACGTTAGTGTAGTGCATCCTCTGCACAGTGTTCAGCTAAAGCTATCTGAAGAAGGTTGGTGGTGTTTCCTGATCCTATCACTACCGCAGGCAGCGTTATTATTTTAACGTTGGTGTAGTGCGTCCTCTGCACAGTGGTCAGTTAAAGCTACAAGTTAGTGTAGTGCGACCTCTGCACAGTGTTCATCTAAAGCTACCTGTAGAAGATTGGTGGTGTTCTCATACTACAGGCAGGCAGTTGATTTTGCTAAGTGCAGTATCAGTATATATATATATATATATATATATATATATATATATATATATATATATATATATCCCAGCTTAGCTTAGTGCAGCTACATTTCACTGCAGGCCATTAGTATGTCTGGAAGGCCAACAAGGAGAGGCAGACAGTCACAAGCCAATAAAAGAGGGCAAGCAGGCTCTGTGCCTAGAGGCAACAGTGCTGGTCGTGGAGACGGTGCATCCTCATCAGCATGTGGCCGTGGGACACGCTTGGCCTTTTTTTCGGCAGCTGGCCGCGTTGAGCCGCAACATGCGGAAGACTTGGTCGAGTGGATGACCAAGCCGTCCTCATCCTCCTCATCCTCTCTCACCACGCTCAGGGTACTTTGTCTGGGAAAGCAGCTGCCAACATGGCCTCTTTCCTCGGCTCAATCGCCTCAGTGACTTCTTCCATAGCCCCACCATGTCCTCCTTAGGAGTCCCTCGAACTGTTTGACCACAGTGTTGGGTATATGCTCCAGGAGGATGCCCAGCGTTTAGAAGGCTCTGATGATGATACTGAGCTAGATGAAGGCAGTAATGTGAGCATGGACAGAGGGGGTGCCCAAGAAGGACAGCATTCTGGCAGTCATGCTCCCCCTGCTGCAGCATACTGCCAGGTTTGCTCCAGTGATGTGGAGGGAGGGGATGATGAGGTCACTAACTCAACGTGGGTGCCTGATAGGAGAGAGGAGGAGGAGGAGGCACATCACCAACGAGGCAGGATGCCCTCCAGGGTGCAGCCTAAGGGAAGCACACTGACTGCATCACACCGCAAAGCTCCGCCTGTGCAGGGCGCTGCTGTCTCTGCGCGTTACTTGCAACATATGTCTCAAGCGTATCTCGCGTGGCCAAAACATCTCCCACTCGGGCACCACATGCTTGACCAGACATATGTTGACCTGCCATGCTGTTCGTTGGCAAGCGTATCTAAAAGACCCACACCAAAGAACAAAGAGGACCTCTCCTTGCTCCTCATCAGCTGAGATGTCCAACCCCACTATACCTTCAGTCCTCTCTGAGACCTGCACTGAGAGGAATGAAGGTGTAGAATTAGGTGTGTCACAGCCAAGTACTTGTGGACAATCTGCTTTCGGTACACCAACATCAGATTGTACCAGGCAAATTTCCCTGCCCCAGCTGCTGCACCGCCAAAAGAAGTTCGCTCCCAGCCATCCACATGCCCAGTGGTTGAATGCTAGCTTGGCAAAATTGCTAGCACTTCAACTGCTACCTTTTCAGTTGGTAGACTCTGCCCCCTTCCGTGAGTTTGTGGAATGTGCGGTTCCTCAGTGTTAGGTACCCAAACGCCACTTTTTCTCACGGAAGGCGATTCCGGCTCTCGACAGGCATGTGGAAGGCAATGTCCATGCCTCGCTGGACAGGGTGGTGAGCGGTAAGGTGCATATTACCGCTGACTCATGGTCCAGCAGGCATGTACAGGGACGTTACCTAGGTTTCACGGTGCATTGGGTGACTCTGCTGGCAGCTGGGAAGGATGCAGGACAAGGTGCAGTAGTGTTGGAGGTTGTTCCGCCACCACGCCTCCAAAATGTCACTACTAATGATTCTGACACACCTCTCTCCTCCACCCCCTCCTCTTCTTCTTCCTCCATGGCCTCTTCCTGTGCTTTGTCCTCGGAACCAGTGGTGCTCCGTAGGCGTTTAAGGGGCTACTCAAGTATGCAGATCAAAAGATGCCATGCGGTGCTTGAGCTGGTGTGCTTGGGGGACAGGAGCCACACTGGGGCAGAAGTTCTGTTAGCTCTGCAGGGGCAGGTTCAGAGGTGGTTGACGCCATGCCAACTTAAGGCAGGAATGGTGGTGTGCGACAATGGCACCAATGGTGGAAGGATCCTCGTATTGGTGGTATCAAGGAGGGGGATCGTTACTGGCTGGCAACCCTCCTTGATCCACGTTACAAGGATAAGGTTACGGACCTTATCTTGCCGTCGCAGAGGGAGCAGAGAATGAAACATCTTCGGGAGGCCTTGCAGAAAGGTCTGTGCAACACGTTCCCAGAGACTGGGAGGTTACAAACTCCTGTTTCTGGACAACGTGTTGCTGAGGCTTCGGTCAGTCAAAGAAGGAGCGGTGGAGAAGGTGGCCGTCTGACCGATGCATTTAGACAATTTTTTAGTCCGCAGCCCCAAGGTATGATCAGTTCCAGCAACCATCGCCAGCGTCTGTTTTACATGGTGCAGGAATACCTAGGGGCAAGGTCTGTCTTGGACACCTTTCCTACCGAAAATCCTCTGGGTTACTGGGTCTTGAGGATGGATCACTGGCCAGAGTTTGCACAGTATGCAATTGAGCTACTGGCCTGTCCTGCATCCAGCGTTCTTTCGGAACGCACATTCAGTGCTGCTGGAAGCTTTGTAACCGATCACAGGGTGCGTCTGTCCACCGACTCGGTCGATCGACTGACCTTCATAAAAATATATCAGTCTTGGATCACCACCAGCTACCATGCACCTGATGCTGATGTAACCGAATAAATTTTTTTGAAATGTCAGATCCCTTCAAAGACTGCCTATGCTGATGCTGAGTGACTATCCTGTTATACTGAGTAATTATCCTCTTCCTCCACAATGATCATGATGATAGCTTGTAAGAACATTTTTGGTTCTGGGCGCCGCCAGTCCCGCCACCAGTGCATAAGGCCCAATTTTTCAGCCCCTGTTTAACAGGGGCATGTAATTACAATTTTTCATGCAATTCTTTGCAGCAGGGCTAGTTCCTGCACTCCAACTAGAGTATCTGTGAGGGGTTGCAGTGTTTTGGCACCAGCACCAGTGCCTAAGGCCCAATTTTTCAGCCCCTGTTTAACAGGGGCGTGTAATTAGAATTCTTGATCTAATATTTCACAGCAGGGCCCGTTTCTGCGCCCACCAAGAGTATCTGTGAGGACTTACAGTGTTGTGGCACCAGCACCACCACCACCACCACCAAAGGCCCAATTTTTCTGCCCCTGTTCAACAGGAGCATGTAATTACAATTCTTGATCTAATATTTCACAGCAGGGTCCTGTGAGGGCTTACAGTGTTGTGGCCACAACAACACCCAAGGCCCAAATTTCTGCTGAGTATATAGGGCAGGCCCCTATTTTCAAACATCCAACTTACAAATGACTCCTACTTGCAAATGGAAGGAGACAACAGGAAGTGAGATGAAATCTACCCCTAGGAAGGGAAATTCTCTCCTGTAAGAGTTAATATGGGAAAAACGTTTCTCCTTTCCACTGATGCTTTATCACCAATCCTTGTTTCACAAAAAACCCCACATTTTCAAAAAACATTTGTCATTGGGACAAAAAGTGAGGTGAAATCTTCTGAAGAGGAGCACAGACAGCAAAACAAATGTCACAGGGGTGATAACCCTTCCCTAGGTTTTCCAAAAAGCTTAAAATAGATTTTTTGGCTGGAGCTAAACACGTTAAAAATGTACCAGTTCAAAATTACAAACAGATTCTACTTAACAACAAACCTACAGTCCCTGTCTTGTTTGCACCGCCTGTATACTGCTGTTCAGAGTATATAGGGCCTGGGCGCCCCACACCTTTCCTTTTTTAATTTGGGTGCGGGGTTCCCCTTAATATCCATACAAGACCCAAAGGGCCTGGTAATGGACTTGGGGGGTACCCATGCCGTTTGTCTCACTGATTTTCATCCATATTGCCAGGACCCGACATTACATTAAAGCCGCAAGTAGTTTTAAATGACTTTTTTTCCTTTAAAAATGATATTTTGTGCAGGGACGTTTCTAAGCACGGGAAACACGCGCCACTTTACAGGCATACTATAGACACCCCCCAGGTACGATATTTAAAGGAATATTTCACTTTTTTTTTTTTTTTTACTTTAAGCATCATTAAAATCACTGCTCCCAAAAAAACGGCCGTTTTTAAAACTTTTTTTGCATTGATACATGTCCCCTGGGGCAGGACTCGGGTCCCCAAACCCTTTTTAGGACAATACCATGCAAATTAGCCTTTAAAATGAGCACTTTTGATTTTGAACGTTCGAGTCCCATAGACGTCAATGGGGTTCAAACGTTCGTGCGAATTTTCGGTCTGTTCGCAGGTTCTGGTAGCAATTGCTTTGAGTTCCCTCCTAATCCTTGGATAGGGAGCCTTACCTGCTAATGCTGCAGCTTCAATCGTTATTGTTGATCGTGCTGGCACACCATTTCCTGCTTCAACCCCTGATGCTTGTTACCGATTATTATTATTCTTTTCTATAGGCCCTTTTGCATTACCGTTTAGCCACTCAACATACTATATTGACTTAATGTATGGTTCTGTTTATCAATTTAACACGTTTATAAAAAACATCTATATACAGTAACCTTTTCATATCTACTTGATAAAGACTACATTCTGTGCAAATTTGCAGAGGTTTATTATCACTGCTTGCATATCTCCTTCTAGATCTGTATTGATAGCTCATTAGTGAGGACTACCCTCACTTCCTTCTAAATTATCATACAGACCTACATACTATGTGAGTACTTACTATATTTTTTACTAATATATTTGTTTTAAGGTGCATATTTTATATGCTAGCTGTTATATTCATTCTACGCATTCTCTATTTCAACTTGTTGCTGTGCATTGCTGTGTCCCCCTTGATAGGTTTTTGCCTCTTTATCCCTGGTGGTCACCAACCACGGTTCTCTTTTACAGATGGATACCATTCGAATGATTGTGCCTTTTTATTTATATTTTGTTTTATATGTTGAGTGATATATTCTATATTTTCCACATATATGTATTTATTTTTATTGTATGTTTTTTATGTATTTGCTAGATTCTTAGCTCCTGAAGAAGCGCTTCTAGGCGCGCAACATGTTGAGTAAATAGTCTTCTCGTGTTCCCTGTTTGGACTCAATCACTCTACGCACTCTACTTACCTTGATTAGTGCTACTGGTTATACACTATAATCATCATTTGTTTTCTTTACAATTACAATTGCAGTCATATTTGAGTCCTCGCGGTCAAATTATTTTATGTCATTTATTATGACGTGTTTTCTTTTTATGTGTTATACATTAAGTTTTTTTTAACTTTATTTGATAAAAAGTTTTTGTATTTTTATACTAAACCTATGTGCCTACAAAGTCCATTTTTGTAAAATTCCAAATTTCTTTCCTAACCATCTCTTTTGTCCATGAGGGTAACCCGTGGTTTACCACGGAGGCGGTAACTACTAAAATCAAATCTATTGGGAATGGCTCACCCCCGGAGGGGCTCAAGGATCTGGATACCCGTTACGTGCTGAGCTAAGGAGGAGGTGATTGCCCGGAGGACTGCTACCACACACTGCATGTGATTTACCCCTGCAGGGGTGCAGGGATCTGGTGAGTGGGGAACTGAACTGAAGCAAATTGCTATATAGGCACAAGTCACTTGAAACCCTGCTATTTTTTGCACTACTAAAAGCCTAAACTTTTTGTTGGAAAGCTAGATTGCATGTACGATGTCTTTACAGGTGTATTAGAAGAGGAGCGTCCATAGGCGTGTTCTTGAGAGCAGCCGAAGGGCAGAAGAAAAGTGAAACGCACCTAAATACACATAAATGCTAGACACATGAAGCATATGCATGTTAATGCATTCCAATGGCCAAAATAAATTAAGGTAGAAGTATGGGCAAAACTTTTTTTTCATTTTGGACAGAGCAAGGGATGGTTATAACCCCTGCCAGATTTTTTTTGTTTACCATCTGTGTTCTATTGCATAAATTTCCCTTCACTTCCTGTCCTATAGCCAAACAGGGAGTGAGAGGTAATCCCAGAAAATTAAGGGAATTCGTTGGGGACCCCAGGTCACCA
Organism: Aquarana catesbeiana; assembly: GCF_042186555.1. Taxonomy (NCBI): domain Eukaryota; kingdom Metazoa; phylum Chordata; class Amphibia; order Anura; family Ranidae; genus Aquarana; species Aquarana catesbeiana. The sequence goes on from NC_133324.1 coordinate 205,016,260, forward strand.
GAACTAGTGTCCCCATTGGAAGATTTCCCCTTTATCACTTTTCTGGGGACAAAGAAAAAAGCGAAAAAAAAGTTTTGCCCTTAGTTGTACTTTAATATTCTGGCCAGCAGAGTGCATTTATACTCAAATCCATGTGCAATATGCAGCTTTTAGCTGTTTTTTTAGGAAGCATTTACCTGCCAGGATTTCTGGCATTCGAAGGGGCAGATACCCCTTGTGCATGAGACCTTAAGATTTAGCATCCAAAGGGAATGTGTTGTGGCTTTGTCTGTTATTTTTAATATGGACAATATTAAATACAAATGATAAATAAAGTTTTTCTTTTATTGTTTTAGTCAGATAAATATAAAATATTGCTCATGAATTAGCTGTATTGTTTGTTTCCAGCCATCAGGTAGAGCATTTAGCCCTTTTTATATATTTTCCAGGCTATCATCTCTAATGTAAAGAATCCTTTTGTTTACAGAGCTCAATAGACCAAGCTGATATTTACACACATGTTCATAAGCCAGAGTGAGCCATCCCAGTCTCTTAATCTTTCTGCCTGCCTGTTAGGACATCTCCAAAGAAAATATAAAGGTAAACAGCTCCTGCTGTGCTCTCGCTTTAGAAACTCATGTTCTATGACATTTGTGTGATGACTGCATACTGTATTCATAGCTCCCAACTGTCCTTCTTTTGAGAACAAATCCCTTAGTCCTTCGTGCAGCCTCTGTTGTCCCCTTTTTTGTTTAATGTTTACAGTTCCATAGGAAATGTACTGTTTTACTACCACACATTTTATGCTGCACTCATTTTTTTTATCCAGCCTCTATTTTACTGCATTTGTTGTTTTGAGAAGCCAATATAACTAGTTCATCTTCAGAGCAATTTTTTTTATTTGTTGTAAACATGTAAAACTCTTTTTCTTTTGGCAATAAAATTACTTAAAAATTTCTACTAATACCTTTTAATCATACAGGGCCTTTGCTTTCAGAAAATATATAATGTTTATGTCCCATGATATTTGCGTAACTGTTTATTAAATGCAAATTTCTACTGCAGCCATCAGATTGTGGTTAAAGATTCACTCTTTGGATGTACATAGTACGTGCAGAGAGCTGAACTACTGGTAGTTAAAGAAAAAACAGGGATCGAAATAGCACTTGTGTTTATTTATCAAGTCATATTAGATCTTTGTGGTCCATGTTACCAGGGCCACGACAGGGGCATGTCTATACACCGTGTGGTTGGGAGGTATGTGTATTAATTGTTTAAACTGCGTAAACAAGTAAGAAGGCTGGGCGCCCCGAAGCCAGTACTAATAGGACAGTTTAACCACTTCCCGACCGCCGCACGACTATATACGTCCTAAGTTTGAACGGGGATATCGTTGTTATGGCAGCAGCTAGCTGCCATAACCCCGGTATCCCCGTTTTCGTGCGGCGGCCGGCTTTCAGATAAAAGTGGTCCCTGGGCCCCCCCCTCCCGCCGCGATCCGGTGCCCTCCGCCGCTTACCGGAGCCGTCGGTAGCGGCGCAGGCGATCGCGTCCTCTTCCGTTGTGTGTCAGGAGACAAGTGAGGCCAAGATGTCGCTCACTCGTCTCCAAGATACTGCTGGGCGGAAGCGACGTCAAAACGTCACTTCCGTCCACGCCTCTTAAAGGCATATTTTTTCAAATGTCATTTTTCTAAATGACTTTTTTTTTTTTTTTTATTGCATTTTAGTGTAAATATGAGATCTGAGGTCTTTTTGACCCCAGATCTCATATTTAAGAGGTCCTGCCATGCTTTTTTCTATTACAAGGGATGTTTACATTCCTTGTAATAGGAATAAAAGTGAAACAATTTTTTTTTTTTTTTTAAACAGTGTAAAAATAAATAAAATATTTTAAAATAAATAATAAAAATAAAAAAAAAATTTTTTAAAACCCCCCTGTCCCGACGAGCTCGCGCGCAGAAGCGAACGCATACGCGAGTAGCGCCTGCATATGAAAACGGTGGTCAAACCACACATGTGAGGTATCACAGCGACCGGTAGAGCAAGAGCAATAATTCTAGCCCTAGACCTCCTCTGTAGCGCAAAATATGCAACCTGTAGAATTTTTTAAACGTCGCCTATGGAGATTTTTGAGGGTAAAAGTTTGACGCCATTCCACGAGCGGGCGCAATTTTCAAGCATGACATGTTGGGTATCAATTTACTTGGCGTAACATTATATTTCACAATATTAAAAAAAATTGGGCTAACTTTACTGTTGTTTTATTTTTTTATTCAAAAAAGTGAATTTTTTCCAAAAAAAGTGCGCTTATAAGACCGCTGCGCAAATACGGTGCAAAAAAAAGTATTGCAATGACCGCCATTGTATTCTCTAGGGTGATATAAGAAAAACCATATATAATGTTTGGGGGTTCTAAGTAATTTTCTAGCAGAAAAACCTGTTTTAAACATGTAAACACCTAAAATCCAAAACGAGGCTGGTCCTTAAGTGGTTAAGCTGGTGGCTCTGAGTGATGTGATTTTCACCATTTAGACATTGAGCAATGCAGAACCCTCAGTCAATGACACATGCTGAGGTATTATATTGTATTGGACCGGAACCAAGGTCCGGTATTTTTATATCTGCCCCTGGTCAAATTGAATATAGAGCTTGCACGCTGAAGCAACTCACGCTGAGACACTTAGTTCAGAATAAAATTACTTTCTGTTTATTATTTCCTCTTTTCAAGCCTTATATACTATTTCGTTATCAGATAAGGCTGGCGTATGCAAACCACAAAACAACCACAAATATATATATATATATATATATATATATATATATATATATATATATATATATATATATATATATTAATATATATTATGACAAAGTATAGGCTTTAGCTGGGTCGTCCATATAAGGAAGTAGCAACCATCATAGCTATGTTCTTGCTCCTTCTAAAATGTTGGTTTTAACTATTGAGTGTATTCTCGGAGCAGGTGCGATCTTCTCTTAACTCTTGCAGTTCAGTTCAGTTCCACAGCAAGGGAGAGGAGTGCTAGCAAACATCTATTGTATATGATTAAGATGGATAAACAGAAGCTGAAACATATACTTATATATATACAGTGGGGACGGAAAGTATTCAGACCCCCTTAAATTTTTCACTCTTTGTTATATTGCAGCCATTTGCTAAAATCATTTAAGTTCATTTTTTTCCTCATTAATGTACACACAGCACCCCTTATTGACAGAAAAACACAGAATTGTTTACATTTTTGCAGATTTATTAAAAAAGAAAAACTGAAATATCATATGGTCCTAAGTATTCAGACCCTTTGCTGTGACACTCATATATTTAACTCAGGTGCTGTCCATTTCTTCTGATCATCCTTGATATGGTTTTACACCTTCATTTGAGTCCAGCTGTGTTTGATTATACTGATTAGACTTGATTAGGAAAGCCACACACCTGTCTATATAAGATCTTACAGCTCACAGTGCATGTCAGAGCAAATGAGAATCATGAGGTCAAAGGAACTGCCTGAAGAGCTCAGAGACAGAATTGTGGCAAGGCACAGATCTGGCCAAGGTTACAAAAAAATTTCTGCTGCACTTAAGAGCACAGTGACCTCCATAATCCTTAAATGGAAGACGTTTGGGATGACCAGAACCCTTCCTAGAGCTGGCCGTCCAGCCAAACTGAGCTATCGGGGGAGAAGAGCCTTGGTGAGAGAGGTAAAGAAGAACCCAAAGATCACTGTGGCTGAGCTCCAGAGATGCAGTCGGGAGATGGGAGAAAGTTGTAGAAAGTTAACCATCACTGCAGCCCTCCACCAGTTGGGGCTGTATGGCAGAGTGGCCCGACAGAAGCCTCTCCTCAGTGCAAGACACATGAAAGCCCGCATGGAGTTTGCTAAAATACCCCTAAAGGACTCCAAGATGGTGGGAAATAAGATTCTCTGATGATACCAAGATAGAACTTTTTGCCTTAATTCTAAGTGGTATGTGTGGAGAAAACCAGGCACTGCTTATCACCAATGCAGTCCCAACAGTGAAGCATGGTGGTGGCAGCATCATGCTGTGGGGGTGTTTTTCAGCTGCAGAGACAGGACGGCTGGTTGCAATCGAGGGAAAGATGAATGCGGCCAATTACAGGGATATCCTGGATGAAAACCTTCTCCAGAGTGCTCAGGACCTCAGACTGGGCCGAAGGTTTACCTTCCAACAAGACAATGACCCTAAGCACACAGCTAAAATAACAAAGGAGTGGCTTCACAACAACTCCGTGACTGTTCTTGAATGGCCCAGCCAGAGCCCTGACTTAAACCCAATTGAGCATCTCTGGAGAGGCCTAAAAATGGCTGTCCACCAACGTTTACCATCCAACCTGACAGAACTGGAGAGGATCTGCAAGGAGAAATGGCAGAGGATCCCCAAATTCAGGTGTGAAAAAACTTTTTGCATCTTTCCCAAAAAGACTCATGGTTGTATTAGATCAAAAGGGTGCTTCTACGAAATACTGAGCAAAGGGTCTGAATACTTAGAACAATGTCATATTTCAGTGTTTCTTTTTTAATAAATCTGTAAAAATATCAACAATTCTGTGTTTTTCTGTTAATATGGGGTGCTGTGTGTACATTAATGAGGAAAAAAATGAACTTAAATGATTTTAGCAAATGGCTGCAATATAACAAAGAGTGAAAAATTTAAGGGGGTCTGAATACTTTCCGTCCCCACTGTATATATATTGGAATAGGCATTTCACCATGATACTCTTAATCACATCCATTACAATATAGCTACCCGTTCCCTGTGCAGCCCTATGATCACAGATTCTGACAGAGGGAAGTCCTCCAGCACCAAGTTTCTTCTTCAGCTCTGAGATGGCATATAAAGGAATGCTGAGAGCCACAAAGAAGGCAGATACTGGGAAATGTGAAAAGGTATATCAAAATAATCCACGTCCTTTAGCAACACCCACTTTTCATCATGTACATCAATAACTGTGACATCATTTGTACACTTTGCAAGATACACTTTCTTTAACCCCAAGAAATCTGTCCCTACCATGAAAAGGCAAGTTTTTTGTGTTTCTCCCTCCGAGCTGAAGGCTTCCCTATCAGTGACTCAAGCCAAAGTATCAACCTGGCAGCCAAGGAATTGGCATTCTCTGAAGGAGAGGTCAGTCGTGGCATCCTACACAGCAGGTGTACTTTAAAAACATATACAAATATAAAATTTTGAATATAAAAATTGTCCCAAAACCTTTTAAGGATAAAGCTGAACATTACCTTGCATTCTACTTGAACAACCTCCTTTAGATCTACTAACAAGTATGTAGTGCAAGGTCCCGGCCGACTGGAGATACAGTGAATTCAGGTACTCCATAATTTTGGTAAATCTAAAGGTGATTGTAAAGGAATAAATAAAAATGAATAAAGCACTTTCCAACATTTTTTGAATCTCAAATCCTATTTAGGCACTGGCCTATCTGCTGAAAGGCCAGGTGAATGATAAGTTCAACATTCCATTTTGTTTTTTGTATAATTACGGTATTTCAGAATAACATTTCAGAAAGACTGTGTAATGGCTTCTGGAGATGATAAACTGTTTTCAGCTGAGGTGGTTGGTGGAAAAACGATATAATCTGGCACACAGATTACTTCTTGTCCCTTTGAAGAAAAAAAGTACTTACTGTTATTGTGGAGCCACTTTTTGCCAAATACAGTGTATAGCAGCTATGAAGCAATGGACTTTATAAGTGCCAAATGAGCCAGATTCTGTATAGGTGTGGATACTTTTGAATGCATAATGTAACTCTTTTAAATACTCATCTAGGGGGATGCAGCATTAATCCAATGCTGTATCTGTCCACTGCCAGCTATATATTCCTGTGACCTACAGGAGAAGTATAAGCCAAAATAGCTTTGGCTATACTTCTCCTTTTAATGCACATGTGTTATAACTTGTTATGTCTTGTTTAACCACTTGCCGCCAAATCCCGTAACTGTACGTCATTTGACTTCAAGTGGTTAACCACTTCAGCCCCGGAAGGATTTTCCCCCTTCCTGACCAGAGCACTTTTTACAATTTGGCACTGCGTCGCTTTAACTGCTGATTACGCGGTCATGCAATGCTGTACCCAAACGAAATTTGCGTCCTTTTCTTCCCACAAATAGAGCTTTCTTTTGATGGTATTTGATCACCTCTGCCATTTTTATTTTTTGCGCTATAAATGGAAAAAGACCGAACATTTTGAAAAAAAATGATATTTTCTACTTTTTGTTATAAAAAAATCCAATAAACTCAATTTTAGTCATACATTTAGGCCAAAGTGTATTCGGCCATATGTCTTTGGTAAAAAAAAATGTCAATAAGTGTATATTTATTGGTTTGCGCAAAAAGTTATAGCGTCTACAAACTAGGGTACATTTTCCGGAATTTACACAGCTTTAAGTTTATGACTGCCTATGTCATTTCTTGAGGTGCTAAAATGGCAGGGCAATACAAAACCCCCCAAATGACCCCATTTTGGAAAGTAGACACCCCAAGGAAATTGCTGAGAGGCATGTTGAGCCCATTAAATATTTATTTTTTTTGTCCCAAGTGATTGAATAATGACAACAAAAAAAAAAATTACAAAAAGTTGTCACTAAATGATATATTGCTCACACAGGCCATGGGCATATGTGGAATTGCACCGCAAAATACATTCAGCTGCTTCTCCTGAGTATGGGGATACCACATGTGTGGGACTTTTTGGGAGCCTAGCCGCGTACGGGGCCCCGAAAACCAAGCACCGCCTTCAGGATTTCTAAGGGCGTAAATTTTTGATTTCACTCTTCACTGCTATCACAGTTTCGGAGGCCATGGAATGCCCACTTGCCCAGATGGCAAACCCCCCCCAAATGACCCCATTTTGGAAAGTAGACACCCCAAGCTATTTGCTGAGAGGCATGTTGAGTCCATGGAATATTTTATTTTTTGACACAAGTTGCGGGAAAGTGACAATTTTTTTTTTTTGCACAAAGTTGTCACTAAATGAAATATTGCTCACACAGGCCATGGGCATATGTGGAATTGCACCCCAAAGCCTGAAGGCGGTGCTTGGTTTTCGGGGTCCCGTACGCGGCTAGGCTCCCAAAAAGTCCTAAACATGTGGTATCCCCCTACTCAGGAGAAGCAACAGAATGTATTTTGGGGTGTAATTTCACCTATTCCCATGGCATGTTTGAGCAATATATCATTTAGTGACAACTTTGTGCAAAAAAAAAAATCAATAAAATAATTGTCTTTTTCCCGCAACTTGTGTCACAATATAAAATATTCCATGGACTCGACATGCCTCTCAGCAAATAGCTTGGGGTGTCTACTTTCCAAAATGGGGTTGAACTGTCCTGGCATTTTATGCACAACATTTAGAAGCTTATGTCACACATCACCCACTCTTCTAACCACTTGAAGACAAAGCCCTTTCTGACACTTTTTGTTTACATGAAAAAATTATTTTTTTTTGCAAGAAAATTACTTTGAACCCCCAAACATTATATATTTTTTTTAAAGCAAATTCCCTACAGATTAAAATGGTGGATGTTTCATTTTTTTTTCACACAGTATTTGCGCAGCGATTTTTCAAACGCATTTTTTTGGGAAAAAACACACTTTTTTAAATTTTAATGCACTAAAACACACTATATTGCCCAAATGTTTGAGGAAATAAAAAAGATAATCTTAGGCCGAGTACATGGATACCAAACATGACATGCTTTAAATTTGCGCACAAACATGCAGTGGCGACAAACTAAATACATTTTTAAAAGCTTTTAAAAGCCTTTATAGGTTACCACTTTAGATTTACAGAGGAGGTCTACTGCTAAAATTACTGCCCTCGATCTGACCTTCGCGGTGATACCTCACTTGCATGGTGCAATTGCTGTTTACATTTGACGTCAGACCGACGCTTGCGTTCGCCTTTGCGCGAGAGCAGGGGGGGACAGGGGAGCTTTTTTTTTTTTCTTTATTATTTTTTTGCTTTTTTATCTTATTTTTAAACTGTTCCTTTCATTTTTATTTTTTTTAATCATTTTTATTGTTATCTCAGGGAATGTAAATATCCCCTATGACAGCAATAGGTAGTGACAGGTACTCTTTTTTGAAAAAATTGGGGTCTATTAGACCCTAGATCTCTTCTCTGCCCTCAAAGCATCTGACCACACCAAGATCAGTGTGATAAAATGCTTTCCTCATTTTCCCAATGGCGCTGTTTACATCCGGCAAAATATTAGTCATGAAATGCTCGTAGCTTCCGGTTTCTTAGGCCATAGAGATGTTTGGAGCCATTCTGGTCTCTGATCAGCTCTATGGTCAGCTGGCTGAATCACTGGCTGCATTCTCAGGTTCCCTGTTGGGACAGGAGAGCCAGAGAAAAACATGGAAGACGGTGGGGGGGGGGGGGGGGGTCATTCCCTCCCACTGCTTGTAAAAGCAGTCTAGAGGCTAATTAGCTGCTAGGATTGCTTTATTTGAAAGCCGACCGCTGGCTGAAAAGAATGATACCAAGATGATGCCTAAACCTGCAGGCATCATTCTGGTATAACCACTCAAAGTCCAGCAACATACCAGTACGTTGCTGATCCTTGTTGGGCATATATTGTAAACTTTTTTTTCATGCAGCCTGTGGGCTGAACGAAAAAAAGATATTGATCGGTGGGTATGCCCACCATTAGAATACCTCCCTTCATCCACCCACTTCTAATGATGGGCATACATGCACCGTTTATATATGCCGAAGCACGGGGGCATCCTCCCGCAAAAAGCAGGAGCAAATCGCTCCTCCACCCACTGCTGCCCCCACACTTCGGCATATATGCTGAAGTATGTAACTGTGGTGGTGAAATCACTTCCGACAGCGCTGGAGTCACGGCTTTATGTATCGTGGGAGCAAACGCTGTTGCTGTCAAGATAAATAAATCCGCGCTGCAACTGAATGGCGTACCTGCTAAGCAAATGATGGTTAACAAAAAACAAAGTAACATTACAGTATAACAGTAATACTTACCATACCTGCAAAGCAAATACAAAAAAAAAAACATAGTAAAAAATAAAACATTTAACGCCACCTGTGCCTACCTAAAATATATATATGCCGAAGCATGGGGGCATCCTCCCACAAAAGGTAGGAGCAAATCGCTCCTCCACCCACTGCTGCCCCCACACTTCGGCATATATGCTGAAGTATGTAACTGTGGTGGTGAAATCACCTCCGACAGCGCTGGAGTCACGGCTTTATGTATCGTGGGAGCAAACGCTGTTGCTGTCAAGATAAAAAAATCCGCGCTGCAGCTGAATGGCGTACCTAAAAAAAAAAAAATGGTTAAAACACAGTAAACTATAAAAAAATTACATACCTGAAAAGCAAACATGATAAAACATAACAATAAAACATTGCAGAATAGAATACAGTAAAAAAGAGCAGAACAATAGAGAGAAAATAGAGAGAGAGAGAGAACAATAAAACGACAACTATTTTTCGTTTTTTTATTTTATATTTTTTTTTTTTACATTTTTTTTATAACTGTAACTTTTAAAACTGTAACGGTTCCAGGTTTGGGTCTCTCAAAATGCGATGGCATCTTGGGAGACCCTGTGAAAGTGTGTCCTAGTCTGTGCAATGCTGTACCCTACGCTAAAACTCAACTAGTGTATGGTAGCGTTCAAAACATTCACCAATGCAAAGACCAGGATTGCCAGGACAGGAGGGACAATAATACCGGGTGTCACGCCTAAATCCGCGCTTTCTGCAGACACAACATTTTCTTTGGGGGGCTCGTTGGGTAGGGGTACTCTGGAGGACATAAGGAAAATGCCTCTCATGCAGCCGGCTTACTGCATTTGGTTGGGGAAGGTGAGGTGGAGCACCGTCTGGAAACAGAAGGGCTCTGACGATCTCTTCCTGGAATTTAAGGAAGGATCCAGTCCGTCCTGAAGCTCTGTATAGCACATGAGCGTTCAGCAAAGCCAATTGAAATAAGTATACAGACACTTTTTTGTACCAGCGTCTGGCCTTACGGGCAATTAGGTACGGCGCCAGCAACTGGTCGTTGAGGTCCACCCCTCCCATATTTTGGTTATATTCGTGGACACAGAGGGGTTTCTCCACAACACTAGTCGCCGTAGTAATTTGGACCGTCGTGTCTGCATGAAGGGAGGTAAGAACGAAAACATTCTTTTTGACCCTCCACTTCATAGCGAGCAAATTATTACATTGCAAGCAGGCTCTCTCCCCCAGCCTAAGACGGAAATCTACAAGCCGATGAGGAAAGCCCTGGCGATTAGGTCGCACAGTGCCACATGCTCCAATTTGATGATCAAAAAGGTGACTAAAAAGTGGCACGCTCGTGTAATAATTGTCCACGTACAAATGGTACCCCTTTCCGAATAAGCGTGACACCAAGTCCCACACTATCTTGCCAGCACTTCCTATGTAGTCAGGGCAGTTTGTCGGCTCTACGTGACTATCTTTGCCCTCGTAAACCATAAAACTACATGTATAGCCTGTGGCCCTGTCACAGAGCTTTTACATCTTGACCCCGTATCTGGCACGCTTGCTGGGAAGGTACTGTTTGAATGACAAGCGGCCAGAAAATTTAATCAGGGACTCATCAACGCAGACAACTTGATGGGGAGTAAACAAGTCTGCAAAACGTTGGTTGAAGTGGTTTACGAGGGGCCGAATTTTGTAGAGCCGATCGTATTCAGGGTCTCCACGAGGACGACAGAGTTCATTGTCGTTGAAGTGCATGAACCGCAAAATCTGCTCGTATCGTGCCTGGCCATGGAAGCAGACAACACAGGCATATGGTAAATTGGGTCAGTGGACCAATATGACCGCAACTCACTCTTTTTATTTATGCCCATGTTGAGGGAAAAGCCCAGAAAGATCTTAAATTCGGAGACTGTAATTGGTCTCCAATCGCTGGCAAGGGAGGACTGGGGAATAGTGGTGATGTGTTGACCAGCGTATAAATTGCTTTGGTCCACAATAGATCTATAGAGATCTTCGGTGAAAAACAGTGAATAAAAATCCAGTGGCATAAAATCAACTGTTTCCACCTGAATTCCGGGTTGGCCAGTGAATGGGGGCAATACGGGTGCTGCAGAAGTGGTGGGTACCCAATTCGGATTGGCGAATGCAGCAGTAATGGCACTATGGGCAGGAAGGACCTGTGTTCGTCTTCTTGGTGGCAGCGGGACACTACTAGTGCTTGCCACCTCCCCAGCTTGAACTGCACTTATGGGACTCGCCACGTCACCACGTGATACTGCAGTGCTGGATATACGACCAGGGTGTACTAGGCCGTTGGTGCTTGCCAGTTCACCAGAAGGAATAGCGGCACTAGTACTTCTCTGCTCCATACGAGGGACCTGCGGTTCTTGCACTTCAAGGACAGAAGAAGAAGATTGGGGTCTGGTACGCCTGACCTTAGCAGGGACCACAACTCCGTCGTCAGAGCTATCTGTCATGGAGCCGCTGTCCTCTATAGGATCGTATTCTGAGCCTGAATCTGACAGATGAGTGACTTCTTCTTCACTATCTGTCATGCTCAGAAACGTGTAGGCCTCTTCACTAGTGTACCTTCGATTTGCCATTTTGGGCTCTAAATTTAGGGGTACACTAGTGAGATTCATAGGCAAAAAAGCTCCTGACTGTCAGTGACTGATTCAAAACGCTACCAAAAAACTGTTAGCGATCGCAGGGATCAGGCCTGACTCTGCGAACCCTGCAGTTATGTGTGCTTAGTGTTTTGTGACAGTTATCGATCGATACTGCACTTGGGTGGGCTGGGCTGGGCCGAGGGGCAAAACGCAGGTGCTAGCAGGTATCTGGGCTGATCCCGCTAACACTGCGTTTTTTTGGGGGACCCTAAACTGCTGGGGAGTATAGATCTGATCGGATCAGATATCAATCCGTTCAGATACTATAGCACTAAGGGAGGTGTATGCTGCGTGCGTGGGTGTTAGTGGTACTGGCGCTAACCTGACGCTGCCTGGGGCGACGCAGACCTTATCTGATCCTAAAAACTTAACTTCTATCACCGCCGGGCAATTAGGGGGTTAAACCTTTATAAGGCAATAAACGGCGGGTGCCCTAAAACTATAATAAACTATAATAAACAAACCAACTAACCAGCGTCACCCGTAACAATTATATAGTGATCACTGGTGAAAGGGTTAACTAGGGGGCAATCAAGGGGTTAAAACCTTTAGTAGGTAGTATATAGGGATCCCTGTCGCTATAAAACACTGACGGCGAACCTATATACTTACCTCCCTAACTAGTGTCACCTGTGTCACTAATACAGCGATCAGAAAAACGATCGCTTAGTGACACTGGTGACGGGGGGTGATCACGGGGTTAAAACTTTATTAGGGGGGGTTAGGGGGGTACCCTAGACCTAAAGGGGGGTACCCCAGACCTAAAGGGGGCTAACCTAACTGCCCTAACACTTATAACTGTCACAAACTGACACCAATGCAATAATCAGAAAAAAAAAAAAAACTGCTATTGGTGTCAGTGTGACAGGGGGTACACTATCGGACCCCCCACCCGCGGGCAGGCAAGGACGTACCTGTAAGTCCTTTTGCCTGCCCGTGCCATTCTGCCGACGTACATCGTTGTGCGGCGGTCGGCAACTGGTTAAATCAGAGTGATGCCCACAGCTGCAGGCATCACACTGGTACCGTTTTTTATAGCCGATGGTTGGCTCTCTTGTAATAACAATGGATGCGGCTAAGCAGTCACTCGGGAGGGGACTCCCCCCCCACCACCACCTTTGCTTCTGCTGCTCGCACGGGCTCTCCGGTCTCCTGACCCACACATGTGAAGTATCACTGCAAACATCAGATCATGGGCAGTAATTCTAGCACTAGACCTCCTTTGTACATCTAAAGTGGTAACCTGTAAAGGCTTTTAAAGCGTTGTCTATAGATAGTAAAATTTACGTTGTTTGTGGCTGTTGTGCGGGCGTGCACAATTTTAAAGAGTGACATGTTTGATACCTTTTTACTCGGCATGACATCATCTTTTATATTTTACAAAAAATATTTAATTTTTTTAATTATTTTTTTCCAAAAACTGCATTTGAATAACCACTGTGCAAATACTGTGTGCCATAAAAAAAAAAAAAAAAAATCCACCATTTTATTTATTGTCTCTGCTAAAAAAATGTATACAGGCATACCCCACTTTTAAGTACACAATGGGGTTTATTTACTAAAGCTGGAAAGTGCTAAATCAGGCTCACTTCTGCATAGAAACCAATGAGCTTCTAACCCCAGCTTGTTCAGTTAAGCTTTGGTAATAAAACCTGGACGCTGATTGGTTTCTATGCAGAAGTGAGCCTGATTTTGTACTTTACAGCTTTAGTAAATAAACCCCATTGTGTACTTAAAAGTGGGGTATGCCTGTAATGTTTGGGGCTGAAATCTGTTTGGGTCTGTTGTAATCACAAGCTAAAATGGTTAGTAAATTATATAAATTTTTATATGCAAAATTTGACTTTTCCTGCATGTTTCAAACTTAACCCTGCCCTTCCCACTTTCCAAACCTCCCTATTGGTCAGTGAGGCTGTCCATCAGATTGATTGAGCAACAGGGAGGCTAGGGTGGTTTTAGAGGAATAACTAAACTTTTAAAAGAAAAAAAACAAAATTCAGATTCCTATTCAGTTGCCTATGTCTCTGAATCTACAAAATGATTTAACATGTGGCTTTCACTTGAAATAACCCTGGCTTTTGTATTGCTTCATCATATGTTTAGTTTGAATTGACTTTGTGACAGATTTACTTTAAACTGAAAGACAGAAAGCTAAAAGATTTACTATTACAACATTCTGAGGAAAAGATAAGGGTGATTGCAATCTATGAATGTATATAAATCACTGCCAGGGCTGTTTTTAAAATACAGAGGAACAAGTGAGACACTGACATAGAACACCACTATATATGGAAAGAGAAAACTGTATATACATTCTTTAGCATATTGTCAATATTTTACTGCTCTATATGCTCCAAATTAAGTGCTAAAAGAGAAAACAGCACATTATCACCAAATAATTATGACTTTTCTAGTTTGTTTCCTTTAGCTTCAAACCTAGTTATCTGCGAAATTAAAGTAGTAGAATACTGCCATCCTTTTACCCTTAATGGTCATTTTTTATCTCTTGGGGTCAAGGCCATTTTATTAAATTTTAGAATAGTGTTTTCCTTGGGTCAAGACATGGATATATTAAACCATTATAAAATGGTCTGAATAACAGACAAGTATACACAGGAGTTAATTTATAATTAATTGATTTGACCTAAAAAAACACAGTGCTGTGTTTTACAAATGTGCTCTCTAAATGGTTTATTTCCAGACTCTTCATTCATTTTACTGAGTAGAAAAGGGAGGAGAGCACAGTTGATTGGCATGTCAAAGTCATGTGACTGAGCTCTCCTCCTATCATGAATTGTTCTCTGCAGTATTATTCAGAGGACACATCAATGAATGCTACAGGCTCTACTCTGCAGCCTGCGTTATATGAATGATTCATTGGTGGTTTGCATTTCTGCTTTGCAGCACTGGGGTGCCTAGTTTGAATCCCTGGTATGAATGCATCTGTCTGCATCTATCTATATGGAGTTTGCATGTTCTCCCTGTGTCTGCATGGGTTTCCTCCAGATAGTCTCTTAACCTCCAACACTCCGAAGACATGCTGATGGGTTAAGCTATTGAGACAGAATTTTATCTCATGGGTTCATCAGAATGGGGCAATGTAATGAATAGTGAAGGGAAGTCTGTCCCCAGTTTGAATTAGGGATGTTGGTGACTTCAGATACTGTATTGCATAGCATTCAGTGATGCAATAAGTGCCACCAGTATGTGGAAGAGATGCCTGACTGTGCTATGGCAAGCAGAATACCAGGATTCCTGTGAACAGTAGATCAGCCAGTGAGGTGTAGCAGTTAGGAAGCAACATACATATATATTCACTATTGTTTTATGTAAGTAAATTCCACCAAACAAGAATTAACATGTAAGCAGGTGCTTGATTGTTAATTATTTCCTTGGTTATGTGTACTTTATGCTGGGTAAGTTGCACTACTTAGCAGAAGTGGTGCTGTCTGAGAGGTAAGGGTTAATTTTGCTGTTCAAGTTTTCCCTGGCTTTTCTGAGGAGTATCGCCCTCTGCTGGACAAAACATAAAAAAAGGGAAACTGTATCTAGGTTAATTGCTGTTGCTTGCTCTCTGCATGGGAAGAGAAGGAGAGTGCTGCTGAGAATGTAGGAGTCACTTTGCTACTACCCTTACTACCCTTGTGGGAGCTTAGTTGGGGTTCCAAGGGAGATAAATTTTGCTGCTAAATGGACTATTGGACTTTCTCACCTATTTCAGGTATGAACATCTCATAGGGCACAAGGGAGCACCAGGGACAAGTTAAAAGGACACTTAGAGAACTTTGTACAGGAATGTGTATAGAAGATGTCTGAGAACTGGTTTATCTGTATGTCATGGCGGGATTAAAGTGGCAGCCCATGCAAAAACTAAAATCCCTGCATCTATAGCCACCAACATTCTAACACTAACCTCTCTAGCCCTGAAAAGAAAAAATCAGTATACATCCCTTTTCTGCAGGTGATCCGACCCGATCTCCAGCGGCAGAAGCTCTGCTGAGTACACATCCGACAACGGCTGTAAAATTAATGGGAAGTGAGGTCACCCATAGAGGCTATGCGGCTTCTATTGACGGACGCTGACAGCTCAGCGTGGGATCAGAGCTTCTGCCGCTTGAGATCGGGTCAGATCTCCTGTAGAAAAGGTATGTATACAGATTTTTTCTTTTCAGGGCTAGAGAGGTTAGTATTAGAATGTTCGTGGCTATACAGTCAGGTCCATAAATATTGGGACATCGACACAATTCTAATCTTTTTGGCTCTATACACCACCACAATGGATTTGAAATGAAACAAACAAAATGTGCTTTAACTGCAGACTTTCAGCTTTAATTTGAGGGTATTTACATGTGCCTCCCACTTTTTAAGGGACCAAAAGTAATGGGACAATTGGCTGCTCAGCTGTTCCATGGCCAGGTGTGTGTTATTCCCTCATTATCCCATTTACAAGGAGCAGATAAAAGGTACAGAGTTCATTTCAAGTGGGCTATTTGCATTTGAAATCTATTGCTGTCAACTCTCAATATAAGATCCAAAGAGCTGTCACTGTCAGTAAAACAAGCCATCAATAGGCTGAAAAAACAAAACAAACCCATCAGAAATATAGCAAAAACATTAGGTGTGGCCAAATCAACTGTTTGGAACATCCTTTAAAAGAAAGAACGCACCGGTGAGCTCACCAACACCAAAAGACCCAGAAGACCACGGAAGACAACTGTGGTGGATGGCCGAAGAATTCTTTCCCTGGTGAAGAAAACACCCTTCACAACAGTTGGCCAGATCAAGAACACTCTCCAGGAGGTAGGTGTATGTGTGTCAAAGTCAACAATCAAGAGAAGACTTCACCAGAGTGAATACAGAGGGTTCACCACAAGATGTAATCCATTGGTCAGCTTCAAAAACAGGAAGGCCAGATTAGAGTTTGCCAAACAACATCTAAAAAAGCCTTCACAGTTCTGGAACAACATCCTGTGGACAGATGAGACCAAGATCAACTTGTACCAGAGTGATGGAAAGAGAAGAGTATGGAGAAGGAAAGGAACTGCTCATGAACCACCTCATCAGTGAAGCATGGTGGTGGTATTGTCATGGCGTGGGCATGTATGGCTGCCAATGGAACTGGTTCTCTTGTATTTATTGATGATGTGACTGCTGACAAAAGCAGCAGGATGAATTCTGAAGTGTTTCGGGCAATATTATCTGCTCATATTCAGCAAAATGCTTCAGAACTCATTGGACGGCGCTTCACAGTGCAGATGGACAATGACCTGAAGCATACTGCGAAAGCAACCAAAGAGTTTTTTAAGGGAAAGAAGTGGAATGTTATGCAATGGCCAAGTCAATCACCTGACCTGAATCCGATTGAGCATGCATTTCACTTGCTGAAGACAAAACTGAAGGGAAAATGCCCCAAGAACAAGCAGGAACTGAAGACAGTTGCAGTAGAGGCCTGGCAGAGCATCACCAGGGATGAAACCCAGCATCTGGTGATGTCTATGCTTTTCAGACTTCAGACTGTAATTGACTGCAAAGGATTTGCAACCAAGTATTAAAAAGTGAAAGTTTGATGGATGATTGTTAATCTGTCCCATTACTTTTGGTCCCTTAAAAAATGGGAGGCACATATACAAACTGTTGTAATTCCTACTCCATTCACCCGATCTGGATGTAAAACCCTCAAATTAAAGCTGAAGGTCTGCAGTTAAAGCACATCTTGTTCGTTTCATTTCAAATCCATTGTGGTGGTGTATAGAGCCAAAAAGATAACAATTGTGTCGATGTCCCAATATTTATGGACCTGACTGTAGATGCAGGGATTCTAGTTTTTGCATGGACTTCTGCTTTAAGGAGAAAGGCCTCGGGATTTAAAAGAAGCTTGTATGTGATGTAAAATGAGTTCCTGGTATCCAAGAATATTGCAGGCCGAAGTCTCTGGTAGTGAGGGGACTGGAATCTGTGTTAATGGGGCTGAATACAGGCTTTATAACACCAACCCAGAAATTCTTCATTGATTGAGGGAGAATCTGTCTGAAGGTTTAAAGAATAGGAGGGACACTGGGGGTTATTTACTAAAGGCAAATCCACTTTGCACTGGAAGTGCACTTGGAAGTAAAGTCGCTGTAGATCCGAGGGGGACATGCAAGGAAAATAAAAAACAGCATTTTAGCTTGCACATGATTGGATGATAAAATCAGCAGAGCTTCCACTCATTTTAAATCTACCCCTTAGATTTAGAGCGACTGCACTTCCAAGTGCACTTTCAGTGTAAAGTGGATTTGCCTTTCGTAAATAACCCCCACCGTGCTGTGTTGGAGTCTAAATAGTTAAGCAAACATGCAGAAGAACCTCACTTTTGAGATGGATTACTGCCTTAACAAGGATTTTTTGTGACAGCAGCTTCAGCCCCCCATTGAGGGCACTAGTGAGAGCTTGCTCCAAGTTTCCGAACTGGGCATGTTAAGCCCTGCTAGCAAACAGACTAATAAAAATAAATCTGCATAAGAGCATATGACAGCCTATTAAGGTAACCGAAATGAACCCACTGTGTAGATAGAACAGTGGGGTTGATTTACTAAAACTGGAGAGTGCAAAATCTGGTGCAGCTGTGCATAGTAGCCAATCAGCTTCTAACTTGTTCAGTTAAGCTTTGACAAAAAAAAAATGTAAGCTGGTTGGTTTCCATGCTAAGCTACACCATTCTTTGTTTTGCACCCCCCAGCTTTAGTAAAACAACCCCAGTATCTCTAGTAAGTGTGTCTTAGCCAATAAAAGGTGCACCATTTGTGAAGACTGCACAATTGCTACTTTCAGGGCAGGTTAAAAGTGGATGGCATTGACCGTGCTATTAGCTTGTAGACTCCAATGATGTGAGACAGCCAGCACTTCCTTCACTATGTTCCTAACCAGCACTGAGACATGCAGAATGCTTCTTCCATTTCCTCTTGGCACCCTTTATACTGAAAGTCAAGTAGGCATTCACATTAAAACACGCTGGAACGGGGCTTTAAAGTGGCACTGATAGCGGCACTGATTTAAACTGATTGGCAGCATTGATTGGCAGCACTGATTGGCACTGATAGCGGCACTGATTGATTGGCACTGACGGGCAGCACTGGTTGGAACTGATAGGCACTGCTTGGCAGCATTGATTGGCACTGATGGGCAGCACTGATTGGCACTGACAGTGGCACTAATAGACACTGATATGCAGCACTTATTTCAGTTGTGCCCCATCACCCCCCCCCCCCCATGAACAATGTGCCTGGCTGCTGAGTTCATCTCCCCATCCCTGCACTCAGTGCACTGATGGGCAGCACTGATTGGCAGCACTGATAGCAGCACTGATGGGCACTGATTGTCAGCATTGTTTGGCACTGATGGGCAGCACTGATTGGCACTGATAGCGGCACTGATAGGCAGCATTGATTGGCGCTGATGGGCAACATTGATTGGCACTGATGGGCAGCACTGGTTGGTGGCACTGATGGCACTGATAGTGGCAATGATTGGCAGCATGGATGGGCAGCACTGATTGGCAGCATTGATTGGCGCTGATGGGCAGCACTGATTGGCACTGACAGTGGCACTGATAGAAACTGATATGCGGCACTTATTTCAGTTGTTCCCCATCACCCCCCCCATGAACAATGTGCCTGGCTGCTGAGTTCATCTCCCCATCCCTGCACTCAGTGCACTGATGGGCACTGATGGGCAGCGCTGATTGACAGCACTGAATGGCACTGATAGCACTGATGGGCACTGATTGTCAGCATTGTTTGGCACTGATTGGCACTGATAGAGGCACTGATAGGCAGCATTGATTGGCGCTGATGGGCAACATTGATTGGCACTGATGGGCAGCGCTGGTTGGCGACACTGATGGCACTGATAGTGGCAATGATTGGCAGCATGAATGGGCAGCACTGATTGGCACTGATTGGCAGCATTGATTGGCACTGATAGCGGCACTGATGGGCACTGATTGGCAGCACTTATTGGCACTGATGGGCAAATACTGATTGGCACCGATAGTGGCACTGATGGGCACTGATAGTCAGCACTGATTAGCACTGATGGGCAGCACTGGTTGGCACTGATAGGCACTGATTGGCAGCATTGACTGGCACTGATAGTGGCACTGATAGACACTGATATGCGACATGAATGACACTGATGGGCACTGATTGTGGCACTGATAGCAGCACTGATTTAAACTGGCAGCATTGATTGGCAGCACTGATTGGCACTGATAGCGGCACTGATTGGCACTGATAGGCAGCACTGATTGACACTGATAGCGGTACAGACACCAATATGCGGCACTGATAGCCAGCACTGATCGGCACTGATTTGCAGTATTTATTGGCACTGATGGGCAGTACTAATTGGCACTGATAGGCACTGCTTGGCAGCATTGATTGGCACTGATGGGCAGCACTGATTGGCACTGACAGTGGTACAGATAGACACTAATATGCGACACTGATGGGCAGCACTGATGGGCACTGATTTGCACTGATTGGCAGCATTGATTGGCACTGATGGGCAGCACTGATTGCGGCACTGAGTGGCAGCATTGATTGGCACTGATTGCGGCACTTATTGTGGTCCCGCCCACCCCCGACATCACCACTGAGTTGTGACAGCTGGTCTCTCTCTCTGCAAGCAGTGACATTAGCTGACAGTTTCACACACTGAGCGACTCTCACCTCACGATCTGCTTAATGTTTTACAGGCAGCATGGGCTACACAATGCCTGGATGTAACATTTCAGAGCAGATCTCGGGAGACAGCTCCAGGTGATTAGGGTGTCCCCATGCGCACTCCTATGAGTGGTCCTACCTATACAGAAGTGGCATCCGGCCGGAGGCCTTTCCCTGTATAGCTGTCTTCCTATAGTGTCTCGGAGTCTGCCAATTAACATTGCATCTACCTAAAGGGTGACCTGGCCCTAACTCGCTCTCCCACAGTTCTTGTTAAGAGACAATAAATCTCTTGTTCACATTCAAAAAGTGACTGGCACCCATCATTTCATCTTACATTACACCCACCATTCCTGGTAACCCACTTTACAAGGAAGGATGTCAGCTCTACCTAACTCTTGAGGTCACCATTAGGCCTCTGGGGGCCCAGGACTAACATAACATAACATAACATTTTCAATTGCACATTAAAAAAGGGACCAAATAAGAAAAGTTTATTGCTAGGATTAATATAACCTGTAAAGTATGTTGCAGTCTATTCATTATGTATAGCCTGCTGAGCACCGCAACACACCTAAAGACATTTCTGCACCATTTTTGCCAGTGCAATGCTGTGCAGAGTATGTTTACATGTGACCGGCTGTGATTGGACACAGCCAAACACATGGTTAAAGAGCCACGGCTGCGGCTCTTTACACAGATCAGGGTCGCGCCATGTCCTAGCAACACAGAGTGGCTGCGGTTGCTGCGCTGCACGCCCGTTTTGGGGGGCTGTCTTATGACATCTACCCAGAACGAGAGCCGCACCGCCCAGCCGTCATTTGACGGCCGGTGGGTGGGAAGAGGTTAAATAGTGTGTTGTCTGCATTACAATTTGTCACATGCCTGAAGAAGGGGTCTTGCATGGCTCTGAAACGTTGCTTTTACTTTTTGATACTATGTGATTAAAGTTTTGGACCCATTCTTGGAGATCCTGGTGTGCTGGTGACATTTCCTTTTTCCTTATCCCTAGCCTGCCACTTGCCAAGTGCATGCTCAAATGATGTGGGACACCTTAGTTAAAAGGTTCCCCAACAAAACGGCCACTAAAGTCTCTCGAGAGTTCTGTGTCCAATTGGAGAACTTCCCTTCTTGAGGCAATGGAGGGAATCCCTATGGGGTCAATTCCCTTATGAGACTCCCCTTCCCATGTAATGATGGCACAAGGCCACCTACAGGTGGGAGGACTACCTGCACCTATCTACCTATGATCTTGCACAGGGATTTTTGCTGACTAGGTCTGTCAATGATCTTAGTCATGGAGTTACTGGGGTAAGTATAGAGCCTTCTGTGTTAATTAACACTCAGGAACCCAAACACACTACATATTTAGGAATAAAAAAAAACTGTTCTTGTACAGATGTCTCTACTGACCTCACATATTCATTCAAATATAAAAATAAACAACAAACCTGCCTTCAGCGCACCTTTGACTCACCATGTACATCCGTCACTTTGCGGGCTTCCATATTTAGTATCTGGTATGCCTAAACTAGTTCATTTTAGGCCCAGACATAGCGGAACAGACCTATAAATATTTACTTGTGCCCCGGTGCTGTATTTATATGAATGTGTCTCTAGTGTTGTTTGATTGGAGCGCTTTAACAACACCAAAGTTTTCAAAACAGAAACCCAGCCCGTAAAATCAACAGGAAGCCTGAAGCCAATCCATTCATTTTAGAAAAACACAAAATTCTTTTTGAAGCATGTGGTGGGGGGCAAAATAACACAATATTTGAGGAAAAAAAAGCAGTTTAATTATATTTATAACCAACAATTGCGTTATTTGCCAATAGAGGACTTTGGTTCCGGACGTACTTATGACTGCTACGTCTCTGTCTTAGGGGTTGATTCTGTTTTGCAAGGGAGTTCCTGGTTTAGGAAGAAGTACAATTATATGGTTTTGGGTACAACCAGAGTTTACTGCTGTTTACGTCTGTCTTGGTTGTAAAAGCAGACTTCTCAGATCAAAACTGTTTTTAGGGAAAAGACCAGCATATAAATGTCAGCTCAAGTTTAATGCAGATAGATTACTGTTTGAGAGTTCATCTAGAGTTTAAAAAGTCAGTGAACAAGCCAAAAAAGTATTTACCACATCTATGAATGATTATTAAAACATTTAGTAGTGTTAATTCTTTTCTATAGAAGGGATTGTTTAAGTGTCCCGTCATTCTTGGTATCACACTGTGATAAACACCCACAGAAAATCTGTAAATGCTGAAAAGATTAGTCATTCTGATAAAATGTGTCGGCCTTAAAAAATATTGCGAATCATTTATATGGAAAGGGGGTTGTTTGCTGTTGATCTGTACATTTCTAGTTATAAAAGATAATATATTTACAGACTAAACAGTTTATACATTCTCTTAGCACCCTCTGCTGTGATAAAAAGGAATTGTATGCAGGCTCACATTGGTGAACTCATAAGCAAGGGAAAGGCCAAATCTTCACATTTTAAGCATATTAAATTAACATATATTACATAGCATTACACAAAAGAGACAATAAGCGTAGAGCGATAAAAAGAAAGCTGACTTTACAAAGTGAAGCTGTGTTTCAGTTATGAGTGTGGGAAATTAAAAATAGGATTTTTCTTGCACAGTATTTTTTTGCATTCAGATTTACTTAATTCATATTGCAAAGTGAATGTTTTCTATCCCATAAGTAAACCAATCGTTCTGTGTTTAATGCGCTACAAATTAAGCTTTTATAAATAAGGGATTTAAGTGATATTTAACGCAAAAACAAAAATGTAATATAATGCACCTTACCATTGTGGTAACTGCAGCATAGCTCCCAACTGTCCCTCATTTTCAGGGACTGTCCCTGATTTGGACCAAAGTCCCTCTGTCCCTCTTTCCTCCTCATTTGTCCCTCATTTCGGTTTGATCTATATAGTTGTATACAAAATGCACCTTTTGTCTTTAAAAAAGCGTTTCCCAGTGCTAAACCTTTCATCCAATTTCTAAACTGCTGCATTTGTAAATTTTAAAAGTCAATATAAAGGAATATTAGTGGTAAAAAAGCACTTGTGGGTTTAACTAAACTTTATTTTTTGTATAATTCTCCTTTAACCTCTTGCTGCCCCGCTCATCGTCAAATAATGGCGGGGTGGTGTGGCTTTCGTTCTGGGACAACATCATATGATGTCCCAGAACGGCCAGCGATCGTGACCGTGCCATGTTGCTAGGACATGGCGTGACCCCGATCTCTGTAAAGAGACGATGACACGGCTCTTTAACCATGTGATTGGCTGTGTCCAATCACAGTCGGTTACATGTAAACACGGAAGTGCCAGCTCTCATCGCCTCACACTGACAGTGTGTGGCAAGGAGATGTCATTGATCGGGGACAGCAAGACAGGCAATCAGGGCACTGATCATCAGTGCCTGATTACTATAAAGCGCTACCAGTGCCACCAATCAGTGCCACCAATCAGTGCCCATTAGTGATGCCAGTCAGTGCTGGATTTCAGTGCCTCTCAGTGCCACCTACCAGTGCTACCATCAATGCCCATGAGTGCCAACCATCAATGCCCACCAGTGCCACCTATCAGTGCCCACCAGTGCCACCCATCAGTGCCGCCTATCAGTGCTCATCAGTGTCACATATCAGTGCCACCTATCAGTGCCCATAAGTGCGGCATATTAGTGCCTCCTCATCAGTGCCTATAAGTGCCGCCTCATCAGTGCCCATAAGTGCCACTTCATCAGTGCAGTCTCATCAGCGCACATCAGTGAAGGAGAAAAATTACTTATTTACAAAATTTACTGACAGAAACTAAAACTTTTTTTTTCAAAATTTTCGGTCTTTTTAAAAAAAATTTTCAGTAAAAAATAAAAAACCCAGCAGTGATTAAATACCACCAAAAGAAAGCTCTATTTGTGTGAAGGGGATTATAAAACTTTTGTATGGGTACAGTATAGCATGGCCGTGCAATTGTCATTGAAAATGTGATAGCTCTGAAAGCTGAAAATTGGCCTGGGCAGGAAGGGGGTGAAAGTGCTCAGTATTGAGGTGGTTAAGAGGCGTGGCAAGGGGTGTATCCTATGCCTACATACTTTTGAGGGTGTCCCTCATTTCCATCTCAAAAAGTTGGGAGGTATGCTGCAATAGTTTTCTTTTTTAGGCTTGTTTCCTTTGTTTTTACCTGTTGATCAACTTCCTTTAAGAAACCAAACAGCAAAAGTGGCAGTTACAGGGTTGAGGTGAACTATTGAACAATGACAGGGGTGCTTACAATGATCATCTTTTTTATCTTTATCCCAAAAGAAAAAGAAATCTGGCTTTAACAGCTTAAAAATTGTTTAAGATTGACTTTAATTTGTTAGTCAAGTCCATCTTAAAGCAGTGGTAAACTCTGGATAAATAATAAATATTCCCCTACAAGGCAATGGCATAATGTGCTAGTATGCATAACATGCTAGCACATTATAAGAGACCTGTAGGTGAAAAGGGCTATGATGACTTTACTACCACTTTAATCCACTATTGCATCTGAAACTATCCTCTCCCCAGACTGTCCCACCTGTCCAAAGGAGTCTCCATTGCTCATCCATCCAGAACAAAGATGCCCTAAGACAGTAAGACAGGAAGTGTGTTACTGACCTTACCACAAGAAGAAAATAAAGAATAGAAATGTGTAAGCTACAATTTATTACATGTTTGTTTTGGGGTTTAATACTGCTTTAAAGTGATTGTAAAGTCTTGTTTAAAAAAAAAAAAAAAAATAATAAGCATGTAATACTTGCCTACTCTGTGCAGTTGGTTTTGTACAGAGCAGCCTGTATCCTCCTCTTCTCGGGTCCCTCTTTGCTGCTCCTGGCCCCTTCCTCCTGTCAAGTGCCCCAACAGAGCAAGAAGCTTGCTATGGGGGCACCTGAGCCGAGCTGCAGCTCCGTGTGTCCATTCAAAAATGGAGCTGCTGTTTGGCCCCATCCCCTTTCTCCCCTGGTTGGCTGACTTTGACAGCCGTGGGAGCCAATGGTGCCACTGCTGTGTCTCAGCCAATTGGGAGGGAGAGTCCCGGATGGCCGAAGGATTCGGGGACATCACTGGACAGAGAGGAGGTTCAGTCAGTTGGGGCCGGTAGTAATTTTCTTTCTGGGGGGGGGGGGCAAACAAACAATTCCACCCCCTCGTTGGTCTTATATGCACTTATATGGTACTATGGCTCTAATCAGGTGCTTCAAAAAAACACCCCTGCCGCTGTAATTCAGGCACCCAGTGTCCTGAAAGGGGCCGGATGCCTGAATAGGGGGTGGCAGTGGAGAATCTAGTCATATAGGGGGTGGTGTGGAGAGAGGGGGTGGCGCCCCTAATGGACTGGCCTCCGCTGGGTTCAGTTAAGTATTAGGTGGTGCTGGGGAGGCTGCTACACACAGAAGGCTTTTTATCTTAATATATTAAGATAAAAAACCTTCTGCCTTTACAACCCATTTAATCTCTACTACTACTACTACTACTATTGAAAATGACCAGTTAAAAACCTGATCTGTAGTTTGTCTAGTGCTGTCAAGTTGATGTTCACTCATGATAACTCTTTTGATAGTTGTCCTTCAGTAACTTATTTTCTTCATAAAACATGGATGCAAAAGTAGGTACCCAGGCCTTTGTTCCAGACAAACTATTCTGATGCCAATTTAAAGTGGTTGTAAAGAAAAAAGTTTTTTTTTTTTACCTTAATGCATTCTTTGCATTAAGGTAAAAAAAAGTTTCAATAGTAGCTCCCCCCAGACCCCTGTTAAACACTTACCTGAGTCTTCTCTCTATCCAGCGCTGTCCCATCTGCAGTAGTTTTCTCCCCTCTCTCACAGGCCTGGCTGAGAGTAGCTGGAGCCATTGGCTCCTGCTGCTGTCATTCAAGTCATGTGTGGAGAGAGCTGGGGGGGCCCCGAGCCACACTGTGTTTTTTATAGATGCACATAGCCCGGCTCAGGATCAAGCCTGCATTAGTTCCCCCATAGCAAGCCACTTGCTATGGGGGCACTCAGAGAAGAAGATGAGCCAAGAGCACCGGTGGGGGGGCCAGAAGAGGAGGTTTGGGGCTGCTCTATGCAAAACCTTTGCACAAAGCAGATAAGTGTAGCAAGGTCCCAGGCCTCCTTCAGTCCAATGAGAACCTCCACGCCAAGAGCTGCTGACATCCTTCCATACAGAGTGAGTTGTAAGGCATAGTGGTGTAGTGTAAAGTGGATTCATAGGTGCTAGACACTTCTTGGATGCAAAGAGATTTCATTTCTCTTGAACAGAACTTTGGGAGAGAGGGTTAGGGCCAGGACACCCTTAGGCAGTTGCAATGTTAATTTGGCAGACTCGGAGACTTCTACAGGAGGACAGCCATACCGGGAAAGGCATCCAGCAAGATGCCACATCTGCATGTGTAGGAGCGTTGTTTCCTATGGCAACAGTCTTAGAACAGTTTCTAACACAAGGTGTAACAGTTCCTTCACTTCCACTACAATCATTTGTAGTTCTTCAACCCACTGAGCTCCCAGTCTCTCTCTAGACTAGATGATTTACTGCCAGTGAATCCCTTGAGCTCCTCCAATCTTCACTGTAGTATCTTCCTCAAGCGTCACCCCTGCTTCTCTGCTGGGTCCCTAGCTTGGCACTCTGGATACTTCTCAAGCTTCACCCCACTAGCCTGCTCGGTCCCTGGCTTGATACCCGCTGAAGCTTCCCGATTCGTCACCATCCCCGGTTGGTGAGAATTCTGCTCCGGTACTTGCTTCAGCTACTCACTGTGGATCCCTGGTAATAAGGTGGTTGGTCCCTTAGTGGCGACAGCCTCCCCTCCACCCCTGACCACGACAGGTTCTCCACTCGGCACAACCGTAACTTCTGGTTGGACTGAAAGCCACCATCCCAACCCTGCGCTGCTCTCTTGCTTCTGGATAGGCCCTCAGACAGCCTAGCAGCCAGATGTGCCCGGGCTAGGCCAAAACTCCAGCCTAGCAGCCCGGGCAGCACAACACACGTCCACTCAGACAGCCTTCCAGGTGGCACAGAACACTGATCACCTGACTCCACCTAAATATATAGGTTCTCCCAGCAGGCCAAGGGATTTAAGAAAACCCCTGCCCATTGGCTGAGATACCCCATATACTCATAATCTGCCCTTGCATTGCCCTTGTCTTATCTAATGCCACCAAGTGCCTGGCCACCTAGTGGCAAAAGAGAGAAGTGCAGTAATTACAGACTTAAGCCTCGTACACACGATCGGACTTTCCGACAACAAAACCATGGAATTTTGTCCGAAGGGTGTTGGCTCCAACTTGTCTTGCATACACATGGTCACACAAATGTTGGCAAACAATTAGGAACGTAGTGACGTACTAGACATACTACGTGGTTTTTTCAGCTCTTTAGCACCACCCTTTGGGCTCCTTCTGCTAATTTCATGTTAGTAGAAGTTTGGTGAGTGTTGATTCGCACTTTTCTTTTTGCATTTATCATTTATCGCTTTTCAGTTCATTTCTGAACGGCTGTTCGTCAACCAGACATGTTGCGGAATAACGTGTTATTTATTATTGGCCTTGGGGTTATTGCTTTGACATTATTTTTTTGGTTGAATAATGATTTGATTTGGTAAATTTTCTATATTTTTGGATGGATAGAATGCACTTTTTGGTTATTTTCTATTGGTAGATAGCATGTCTAATTTTTTTTTTTTATTGCACAATAAAAAAAATTGTGGAGAATAATACTTGGCTATATGTTTTACTTCAAAATGACAGTTTGGGAGTAGGCAGTTACATTTAAAAAAATACAATGTAAAATTGACAAGGGACACCAACATAGTTGTATTTTTGTTCTTAAAAACTAGGGGATAATGGTGTTGTGGTAACTTGCACAAATAAAAAAACAAAACATATAATAATATTATTCTTGATATCACTAGAAAAAAAAGCCTTTGAAAATTTGTTTGCAAAAACTCCATCAGTATCACCAGCAAAGCAGCTTCATTATTATTCCAATAAAGAAGAAGAGAGCTGTGCGCTGCATTTCGAGATTTCATAATTTGCCACGTCACAAATGTTAATTCTCTATTACAAACGCTAGTTTACAAGACCGACCGCTTCTGCTTCAGAGCATGCGTGTTTGTACTTTGGACTTTTGTCCGACAGACTTGTGTACACACGATCAGAAAGTCCGACAACGCACATTTGTTGGCGGAAAACTTGAGAACATGCTAGCCAACATTGGCCAAAAGTCCTACAACAAATGTCCGATGGAGCATACACACGGTCAGACTTACCTCCAACAAGCTCACATCCAACATTTCCCGTCGGAAAATCCGATCATGTGTACGCGGCATTGGAATGAAATAAATTGATCCCTAACAATGGGCAAAGTTAACTACTCCTGGTAGGTTAATTTAAGAAGCAACCCTGCCTAAACACCAGGGTGCTACATCAGTATAACATTTCAAAAAAAAAAAAAAAGCCTTTCACTTTAAGCTATGAGTATGTTTTGTGTTGTAGTGAAAAAACCCTTGCAAGCACAGAGGAACATCAAAACTTCTTGCAGGTAGTATTATAATGGGATTGGCTCCAGAACCCAGTGCTACAAATTGCGGCCAAATCACTAACCTTTTAGAGGTCTATGTATAGATACTGGGTAAAACCAGGTACATTTGCACTCCTAGAATAGCCCTATTGTCTGCATTTACTGCTGGTAAATGTAAATAAAAATATTTGTGTAGTGCTCACCCCTGGAAGGGCTGCTGAATATGACCCAGGTCTCCCCCACTAGTTCAGAGACTGAAAGGCCCAGCACCAGTCCCAAGCACACCAACACACACAGGCTCAGTCTACTCATGTACGATTGTTGGCAGGGGATTGTCTGTTGACAGAGTGGTCCTAAAATCTTACCATTAGTAAGCTCCTTTTGACATTTGTTGTCCAACTTTCAGCCACCAAATGTTGGATGACAGGCTGGTAAATTTTCGGCGGACAATAGTTTGACATCAGATTTTCGTATGGTCAGTACACAAATCCGTCACACAAAAGTCAAAAGTACAAACACGCATGCTCGGAATTAATGCTCACCAAACACGAAATTAGCAGAAGGGGCCCAAAGGGTGGTGCTCAAGAGCTGAAATTCCTTGTAGTACGTCACTACGTTTGTGTTTGTGGCACAACAATTTTGTACCGCTAGTATGCAAGACAAGATCCTGGCACACGCCCTTTTGACAAAAATCAGATGCTCGGTTGGCCAACAATTGTACCGTGTGTACGAGGCTTTAAACATGAGCCCTCTATCAACAGCCTTGGTTGGCGGTAGCTAGTTAGTCTGAGACTCTTTGTGAGTAGTCCCAGTCCTTGCAGCAACTTCTGGCATTCAACACCAAAAACAAATGCACATTAGCAGTCTTAAAGTGGTTGTAAAATGTCACATGTACCCAGTGAAGTGACTAGCCTCAGGTGATACTCGGAGATGAAACAAATCCTCCTACAGAAGTTGTACCTGTTTATTTACAGCCGTCTTTCCCCTACAGCCATTCAGAGTGCAGAATTTAAACAGGATCTCTCAGCTCTGAAAAGCAGAGGGCAGAGAGCTGAAATTACATCAGTGAGGAGAGCTCTGAGAGCTGATTGGAAGAAATGGACACACCCCTGCACACAGGAACAGAGTTGAGGCTGTCAATCAGCTGGAGCGCCTTCCCCATCACCTTTTTTCTCTTGGTGTCAGGAAAACATGACAGAAGAATACTTATATCAGAGGAACAAATCAGCAGACAAAATTTACAGAATGGGGTTGATTTACTAAGGCAGTTGCTCCAGAGCTTAGTAAATTAGTAGAAGTTTTCCTGATTTCCACCAGCCATTCATGTGCAAATAAAAATGCAGTTTTTTTATTTTCCTTGCAAGCAATTGGGTATTCTTTGCAAAGTAAAGCTTTGCCTCATTCACTAAGCTCTGGATCAACTGTCTATTTGTATTTAGTAAATCAACCCTGTATTGCTCTGGATTGAGACAAGCATATACTATAGAGGGAAATGCTTAGCCACAGTGCTTCTCCATATGTCATTTAGACCTCACTGAATTTAAGCCCAACTTAAGTGTAATGCTACTCCCGCAAGAGCTGCTTAGTAGACTGGGTTCACGGTTTCTTTGCCTCGACTCTGTGAACAACCTTGGCCCCTCTAACACACCTGGTTGAATGAGAGTTGCTGCAACTCCTTATAGGAACACTAGTATGGATACAATGCACCCAGATGTGATTCAGTACTAGAATATAAACACCAGACTGGTTAATAGTAAATGAGTTCAGTGTATTGTAACAGATTGAGGTAAATTGCAGTATGCACACATAAATGAGCAAATAGAGAAATAGGTCAACCACAGATCACTAAACAATATGATTGCTAGGTTATAGCAGTGTAGAATTTAGTTCTATATGGTTGAATTGCTGAATTGGCATATATCAGTGCTTCTCAACCGTCTTTCAGTCAAAAATCCCTTTAAAATCCCCCTCAATGTAGAGGCACAGCAACATCCACACATATAGGACACCCATCGTTAGAGGTGATTTATTCTTCCAAAGCAAATATACCTTTGTACATTGGTACTGACTAGTATTCCAGTGTTTCTCTTCTCCCACAGGTTCTCTAACTCACTCAGCTAATGTGACCCCAGAACCGATAGAGAGGCGCAAGGGAGGGTCAAAAAAGAATGCTGTGCAGGTGCCCAATATCCTCCTTATCAACCAATGAAGTCATTGCTAGAAGGTTGTAATGGTGCACAATGAAAACCTGTGGCTTTGTGTAAAATGTAGCATTAATCTATAAACTGGCTTGTATATATTTTTTTGGGCAATTTCTAGGCATTTTGCCATGGCACCCCTGAAGAAACCTGAATGCACTCCAGGGTGCCTGGGCACACTGGTTGAAAAAGGCTGGCATAGATAACAGTAATAACAATGGTGATCAACACTTGAAAAACTTTTCTGCAACCAGTAGCTTCTTAAAGTGCACTCTGCATGAATTGTTATGCTAAGACCCAGACCTTCCTACAGAGGTACCTCTTACTCTGGACGATAAGTAAAATTCTTATAGAACTATCTGAAAAGACAGTCCTTTGCCCTAATTCTTCATCCAGCTAATGTTGAGGCCCAGCCTTTCTGGTGGTGCACAAAAGTACAATCCCAGTAAAGTCTGCATGCAGCAAATAAGGCTACTAGTTAGATGGCCAGTCCCTATGTACCCAGTCTCTGCTAGCAATGATAGATTGATGTCAGCAATGCCCTCTCACCAGTTCCAGTGATACAGCAATTTTGATCCTACTATTTAGATGCCAGCTCACTTTTGGATCTCTGTCCTCAGCACATGGGTTTAACAGTGCTCCTGTTTCTGTCTCAGGCTGCAGGCTTGTAGAAGATTAGTGTGCACTCAGGAAAAACAATGTGCATACTCCAGTCCCCTCATAGAATGAAGAAGTTCTCTCTCTAAAGTTTAGGACAAAAAGCAGCTTCTTTCTCCTCCTCAGGGTTGCCAACCTCCCACAATATTTTATACTGACTAGACATGACATGCACAGTTCCAAAGCCAGCCCGCAGTCACAGTTTTATGGGCAGCAGATTCCCGTAATGGAAATTTAAGGACAGTTTGAAAATTGGCCGATTTTTACAAATGGTCTGTAAATTCATAGGCGGTTGGCAACCCTGTTAGACGCATGCTGACCAGCCACTGCAGTTACACTGCGGCAACATGGCTCGGCTGTGCAAATCGCCGCCATGGCACGTCAGTACCATTGGTGCCCCCCGATCGCCCTCGAGCCGATGCGAGTGCCCAGCGGTCTCGATCACCGCTGGGCACCCGCGATCGCTCGGGGCACACGGAAAACCCGGAACTGTGTGTGTAAACACATAGTTTCCGGTTCTCTGAGGGGAGAACTGACAGATCCTCTGTTCATACAGAGTATGAACAGAGGATCTGTTAGTTTCCCTGCACTGTCCACATCCTCCTTCAGTTAGAACACTTCCTAAGACACACAATAACCCCTTCACTGCCCCCTAGTGTTAACCCCTTCACTGCCAGTGACATTTTTACAGTAATCAATGCATTTTTAATCGCACTGATTGGTCCCAAAAATGTGTCAAAATTGTTCAACGTGTCTGCCATAATGTCGCAGTCACGAAAAAAATAAAAATAAAAAATCGCTGATCGCCACCATTACTAGTAAAAAAAATGTTTTAATAAAAATGCCATAAAACTATCCCCTATTTTGTAGACACTATAACTTTTGCGCAAATCAATCAATATACGCTTATTGCGATTTTTTTTACCAAAAATATGTAGAATACATATCTGCCTAAACTGAGGAAAAAAATGTTTTTTTTATATATTTTTGGGGGATATTTATTATAGCAAAAAGTAAAAAATGATGCGTTCTTTTCAAAATTGTCGCTCTTTTTTTGTTTATAGCGCAAAATATAAAAACCGCAGAGGTGATCAAATACCACCAAAAGAAAGCTCTATTTGTGGGGAAAAAAGGATGTTGATATTGTTTGGGAGTCTTTACTCTACTCCCATGCAAAATCGTCTTCTCAGACTACACTGCCCAGATTTCAACAACTGCCACCCCCCCCCGGGCCACTCTGCCTGCCCCTATATTGCCCCAGCTTGTCTATATACTACCCTAGCCTGTCTATATACTACCCTAGCCTGTCTATATACTACCCTAGCCTGTCTATATACTACCCTAGCCTGTCTATATACTACCCTAGCCTGTCTATATACTACCGCAGTCTACCCCTATGCTGCCCTAGCCTGTCTATAAACCACCCTAGCCTGTCCATATACTACCCTAGCCTGTCTGTATACTATCCCATTCTGCCCCTATGCTGCCCTAGCCTGTCATTATACCACCCTAGCCTGTCCATATACTACTCTAGCCTGTCCCTATACTACTCTAGCCTGTCCCTATACTAGCCTAGCCTGTCCCTATACTAGCCTAGCCTGTCCCTATACTAGCCTAGCCTGTCTATAAACTACCCCAGTCTGCCCACATACTACCCTAGCCTGTATATATACTACCCCAGTCTGCCCCTAGCCTGTCTATATACTACCCTAGCCTGTCCATATACTACTCTAGCCTTCCCCTATACTACCCTAGCCTGCCCCTATACTACCCTAGCCTGCCCCTATACTACCCTAGCCTGTCTATATACTGCTCTAGCCTTCCCCGATACTATTTTTTTGGGGGGGGTTGGGGGGGGGGTGACAACATTTCATTCTTGGACCCAGGCAGCACAATGTCTTGGGCCAGCCCTGCCCTAATGCCTGTATCCATCTCTCTCTGCTAGATAGATGCAGAATGGCACTGAAAGCAAGCATAAGAGCATTGTGTAGGCACACAAAGCAGCTGCATCGCAGTGTCTAGTGGCTTCTTCTCTAGCCAAGCACCTGGCTACAGAAGTCTCACATTTTTTCTCATTATGGTTTCATATAAACTTATGTTATGATTTTTGAATGATTTTCACTGGTAAAGTCACACTTCAGGCAGCTGAAAAATGAAAACGTATAGTCTTATTTAGAGGCACTGTATAAGTTGAAGTTGTTAGAATATTGC
The DNA here is from genome assembly GCF_042186555.1 of Aquarana catesbeiana. NCBI lineage: Eukaryota > Metazoa > Chordata > Amphibia > Anura > Ranidae > Aquarana > Aquarana catesbeiana. The sequence goes on from NC_133324.1 coordinate 205,050,259, forward strand.
CTCAGGCTCCATCCATGCACGTGACAGTGCTGGTTTGGGCTACTCTAAGTGTTTGTGTATATCGGTGTCAGATTTATGCAGCGTACACACGGGAGGACTTTTCGACCGGACTGGGCCAACAGTCTATCCGACGGACTTTCGGCGGACTTCCGACGGACTTTCTCAACGAACGCACTTGCCTACACACGATCACACCAAAGACCGACGGATTCGTACGTGATGACGTACGACCGGACTAAAATAAGGAAGTTGATAGCCAGTAGCCAACAGCTGCCCTAGCGTCGGTTTTTGTCCGTCGGACTAGCATACAGACGAGCGAACTTTTTGACCGGACTCGAGTCTGTCGGAAAGATTTGAAACATGTTCCAAATCTAAAGTCCGTCAGATTTTCGACCGAAAAAAGTCCGCTTCAGGTCCGATGAAGCCCACACACGGTCGAATTGTCCGCCGGACTAGTCCAGTCGAAGAGTCCGCTGGTGTGTACGCGGCATTAGAAGCAAATCAAAGGTGACACAGCTCATTTACATTGCAGTGATAATATCACACTGAAACAAGAGCTTGAACCTGGGACAATCCCACAAAAACTGTGGGAAGTTGTTTTTTTTTTAAACAATACTTAAGAATAGGAGAAGTAGAGGGTGCACAGTAACCCTGGGCTCCAGCTCTCAAGGGTGCCAGGCTGATCCCATTGTGTCGAATTAGCCGGAAGTACTGCTGGACTTGCAAGTGCAAACTGTAGATATTTACCAACCCACAAATCCCTTCATAGTGTTTTGGCCATAACAGGAAAATAGGTTCCCAAAAGGTTGCTTGCACTAATGCCAACGCTAGTTGTTAGCATCTCTAGTAGGAACGAGCATGCAGCTAGCTCTCACTAAAGTCAACTGTATCTGCATATAGCTGACCAGGTCTTATATGGGGAGAAGGGGCACACAGCAGCAGCACACCATACTTGTGTATGCAATGCATGTGTTAGTTTGATTAAAATCTTTTGGTGAAAAATGTGTAAGAAAGCCCTGTACTCTGAAAATGTTAATTTCCAACTGTCATACTGGGCCTGATTTACTAAAAATCTGGGTCAACTCTGCATAGAAACCAATTAGCTTCTAGGTTTTAATTCCAAAGCTTAACTGAACAAGCTGAAGTTAGAAACTGACTGGCTACCATGCACAACTACACCAGAATTAGCTTTCTCCAGTTTTAGTAAATCAACCCCACCGTCTCTTTGCCCTGAAACAGGTAAGCATCCAGTGAAGAAATCAGACCTCAGAACCTGCATACTTATTCTGAGTCATTAAGCCAGAAAGTATTGAAGCAGATCAGTTGGAAAGCCAGACAACTAGCATTTTTTAGATAGGGATGTTTTTTAATATAATTCTTATTAAAAAAAAAAAAAAGTTTGCACATGAACACTGCTGAGTCTTTTCAGCTTCTAGTAGCTGTTTTCTGCATCTACTGAATCACCTTGGGTATAATAAATAACAGCTTTAAAAGATATTTCACTGTAAAATAATGTTTATATTCAAATAATTTATAGAGTTTAAACTTCCACTTGATAGGTTTTCTGCTTTGTATAAAACGGCAATGTTTCCCTACTTGATTGGTATAACAGGTATATTTTGCAATCTGGAACAAGAGATGTATGCTACTTCCATTACACAGATATTGTTGTCAAGACTAAAATATACAGCAGACTGATGACATAATCTCTGCCTAGGCAATGACACATGACCGACACACAAGTATTGCATATATGATAGAAGTTAGAGTTTTTATTAAAAAATATATTGTGACATATGGGAAATTTATTCATGAAGACTTGTAAAATTAATGGGCTATTCATGCATACACTTATCCCACCCAATGCAGGAATGCAGGGGGTTATATTTGTGGCCACTGACACAAATGTTGAGGGGTTATTATGCGTTCACTGACTACAATGCTGGGAGTTATTATTGCAGTCACTTATACCAGTGCTGGGTGTTATAGTTGCAGCCATTGGTACTAATTCTGGGGGTTATTTTTGCATCTGTTGAGGATTATCATTGCCTTAATGTTGGGGGTAGTTATTGCAGCCACTGACCTTAATACTGGGGATTATTGAAATCACTGACACCAATGATTGGAGTTATTTTTGCAGCCTCTGAAATCAATGCTGGGAGGGGTATTATTGTGACCACTGCTGGCGTTTTTATTAAATTCACTGACACCGATGTTGGGCAAAATGATTGCGGTCACCAATACCAATCCTGGGGATTATTATTGGCTGCAACTATAACTGGCACCAATGATGGGGCTTATTTTTGGTTAACCAAAATGTTAGGTTTAGATTAGAAATCACAACAAAGGCTGTGTTTCTTTAAAGTGGTTCTAAAGGCTCAAAGTTTTTATCTTAATGCATTCTATGGGTACAACTTAAGCTTATCTGAGCACCATCTCGATCCAGTAATGTGCATGAGTGCAGCAGCTCTCCCGGGTCTCTCTCCCTCCTCATTGGCTCACACAGCAGCTGGGGCCATTGGCTCCCGCTGATGTCAATCACAGCCAGTAAGGATAGAGTGGGGGCTGGGCCGAGCCACGATCTGTGTATGGATGGACACACAGAGCATGGTTCAGGAGCAAGAGGCTTGCTATTGGGGCACTCGGCGGCGGGGGGGGGGGGGGGGGGGGATCAGGACCGCTGGCAGGGGGCCCAAAAAGAAGAAGTGTGGGGCTGCTCTGTGCAAAACGATTCCACAGAGCACATAAGCATAACATGTTTGTTATTTTTTTATTATTATTTCCTTTAGAATCACTTTAGATTTATTTTCTGTGCTGTACCAAACATTAGCAGAATTGGGATGTCAAAACCTACTGTGCCAATCCATATAATTTATACTTTAGTGTAACTTATGAAAATTGTAAAATCATCCTTTAGACATCCTGCTCTGTAAATGTACAAAGGGGTTTTTTTTTCTACATGTGAGGATCTATGTTATGTATAACTGTCAAAAACGCTACAATTCCACTGATTGCAAAAAGAAGCCTAAGAACGGTTAAAATGCTGACGTTTCCTTCTGAACATACATGTTTTAAAGCTAGAAGGCAACCTTTTGAGCCTCTGATCTAAAAAAATACGCAGATCAGGAGTTCTGAGATTACTTGCTGCCTACTTGTTCCAGATCAGTGACTCAAAAAGTACTCCTAAAATACTAAAACCAGAAGAGGAACATGACAGCCAGTCAGCTACCATTTTCAGGTGGGTTGGAAGGCCACATATTTATTTCATGATAGGTTCCTTTAAAGAGCAACCACAGTCCCTTAAAGTTACCCAAAAAGGGATCTGGACCCGAGAAGTATTTCATTTTTTAAATTACTTTGTGCGTGAATAGCTGCATATTATTTCCAGCATAAAGGGAAGTGTTTGTGACATCACATTCCATAACACGTAGCTAGGATCTCTTGGTGGGGTCAGCCATTTTGTGAGAACTGTACTAGACTGCATACCTTTGTTTAGCTTAGCCGTGGTGCTGGTGACATCCTCCTTGCTCTTTAGCTCCTGTAAAGGATTAGAAATTATTTATTCGCCATTCCACATACAAGTCTAAGCAGATGTTACACATATAAAGCAGGTTATCACAATTTCACTTGACAGCTATGTCCCCTGAAAGACTTAAGGGCCACAGCTGTCAAGTGACGCTGTAAAGGGTGGCAATTGACACAGGAGGGCAGTCAGGCTTATTTGGTCCAAACAAACTGTTTCTTTCGAAACAGGATGGGAGAGGAGAGGCTCTGACTGATGCTACCAACTAAGAGGCAATATTAGCCCATGTCCAATCAATATCTCCCACCGAAGGTTGAACTGATCCAAATACTACTATGTTCTGTCCAATAAGCAACTACTACTGAGCAGTCACACAAAGCCATGCAAAATACTGTATATGGGGGTCATAGCAGACACTTTCTGAATTTTACTTTGCCAGTCAAAGAAAGGAGAAAAGGGAGGTGAGCCCTTTACTGGTGTTGCTGTGCCAGTGCTGTCCCCATTCTTGCAGGGGCTCAGCAAGTGTAAAAAATGTGTAGGTAGTGTGACGATAGTGAGGTCTGACAAACCCTAAACTGTATGGAGAAGATGGAGCAGTAGAACTGAACACTCTGCCACCTTCACTTTTTCCAAAGTGTGCAAATCTTTAACAAAAATGGTCAGATTTAAACCTCATGCCTGGGCTAGGCAGCCAGAGAAGATAACGCGTGACACAACACAGTCCAAAGTAAGGGACATTTGACAAAACCCAGGCTGTTAAAAGGAACACAGCAGTGTCTAAGGCCTTGATCACACCATGGTGCAGAGACATCAGTTTTCTGCATGCGTTTTGCAAAGGTTCAAAGAAAACAATGGTTCTCTATGTGCCCAGTTCACACCACAACTTGTGGATTTTTTTTGTGCAGGGATCATACCTCCTAACTTTCTGAGATGGGAACGAGGGACACCTGTTAGCAAAAGGACACACCCCCTGCCACACCCTCTTACAGGAGAATTGTACAAAAAATTGGTTGGTTAAAAAACAAGTGCTTTTTTTTTATAACTACGATTCCTTTAGACCCCTTTCACACTGAAGGCACTTTTCAGGCATTTTTGCACTAAAAATAGCACCTGTAAAGCACCTGAAATTGCCCCTCAAGTGGTGCACTTGCAGGACAGAAAAAAACGTCCTGCAAGCAGCATCTTTGGGGAGATGCGGGAGCGGTGTATACACCGCTCCTAAATTGCCCCTGCTATTGAAATCAATAGGCAGCGATGCTGAAGCGTCTGCAAAGCGATTCAGTGTGGTGCTTTTTGGGTGCTTTTAACCCCTTGTTATCCCCTTCTTTGTGGTTAAAAGCTCCCCGCTCCCACAGTGCAGGTAAAGCACCGCTAAAACTAGCGGTGCTTTACCGCTAACGCTCAGGCGGTCTGAGTGTGAAAGTAGCCTTATACTGGCTTTTGGAATTTACAGATGCAGCAATTTAGAAATTGAATGAAAAGTTTAGCACTGGAAAACACTTTTTGATAGATAAGTAGTTCATTTTATATACAAATATATAGATCAGACCAAAATGAGGGACAAATGAGGAGAAAAGAGGAACAGGGAGACTTTGTTTCCGAAGTAGGGATAGTTCCTGGAAATCAGTTTGAAGCTATTGATAAAAATAAGCAAAAGGGTTAACCTAGTGTAGTGGTACCCCCATGAGTGCTGCTAATTGACTCTGTACTCCACTGGCTACCCCGACTCTGCAGATCCTCTCTTACCTCTGACACCTTGGGTTCCATTCTACTATAGAATGTTATCAATGAGAAACTCACACAATGTCACTGAACCACTCAGAAAGTTTACTAGAGTGAATAATAAACACAATGAACAATGTGAATAAACACAACAATACATGACAGTTAGTAGCACTCAATTTAGATATGACAACTGTGGACTTTATAATCACCGTAGGAAGTATATGTAGACAGGTGTACAATGGGACAAGTGTTCAATATCCTTCAATACCTATATTAACCACTTGAGCCCCGGACCATTATGCTGCCCAAGGACCAGAGGTCTTTTTCCAATTTGGCACTGCGTCGATTTAACTGCTAATTGCGCGGTCATGCAATGCTGTACCCAAACAAAATTTTCATCCTTTTCTTCCCACAAATAGAGCTTTCTTTTGATGGTATTTGATCACCTCTGCGGTTTTTATTTTTTGCTCTATAAACAAAAAAAGACCGAAAATTTTGAAAAAAAAAAAATGATATTTTCTACTTTTTGTTATAAAAAAAATAAAAAAAAACTCAATTTTAGTCATACATTTAGGCCAAAATTTATTCGGCCACATGTCTTTGGTAAAAAAAAAAAAAGTCAATAAGCGTATATTTATTGGTTTGCGCAAAAGTTATAGCGTCTACAAACTAGGGTACATTTTCTGGAATTTACACAGCTTTTAGTTTATGACTGCCTATGTCATTTCTTGAGGTGGTAAAATGGCAGGGCAGTACAAAACCCCCCCAAATGACCCCATTTTGGAAAGTAGACACCCCAAGAAAATTGCTGAGAGGCATGTTGAACCCATTGAATATTTATTTTTTATGTCCCAAGTGATTGAATAATGACAAAAAAAAAAAAAAAAAATTTACAAAAAGTTGTCACTAAATGATATATTGCTCACACAGGCCATGGGCCTATGTGGAATTGCACCCCAAAATACATTCAGCTGCTTCTCCTGAGTATGGGGATACCACATGTGTGGGACTTTTTGGGAGCCTAGCCACGTACGGGGCCCCGAAAACTAATCACCGTCCTTCAGGATTTCTAAGGGCATAAATTTTTGATTTCACTCCTCACTACCTATCACAGTTTTGAAGGCCATAAAATGCCCAGATGGCACAAAACCCCCCCAAATGACCCCATTTTGGAAAGTAGACACCCCAAACTATTTGCTGAGAGGCATGTTGAGTCCATGGAATATTTTATATTTTGACACAAGTTGCGGGAAAGTAACACTTTTTTTTTTTTTTTTGCACAAAGTTGTCACTAAATGATATATTGCTCAAACATGCCATGGGCATATGTGGAATTACACCCCAAAATACATTCTGCTGCTTCTCCTGAGTACGGGGATGCCACATGTTTAGGACTTTTTGGGAGCCTAGCCGCGTACGGGGCCCCGAAACCAAGCACCGCCTTCAGGATTTCTAAGGGCATAAATTTTTGATTTCACTCCTCACTACCTATCACAGTTTTGAAGGCCATAAAATGCCAAGATGGCACAAACCCCCCCAAATGACCCCATTTTGGAAAGTAGACACCCCAAGCTATTTGCTGAGAGGCATGTTGAGTCCATGGAATATTTTATTTTTTGACACAAGTTGCGGGAAAGTGACAATTTTTTTTTTTTTGCACAAAGTTGTCACTAAATTATATATTTCTCACACAGGAGACACCCCAAGCTATTTGCTGAGAGGCATGGTGAGTATTTTGCAGCTCTCATTTGTTTTTGAAAATGAAGAAAGACAAGAAAAATGTATTTTTTTTTTCTTTTTTCAAAAGTTTGTGACAAAAAGTGAGGTCTGCAAAATACTCACTATACCTCTCAGCAAATAGCTTGGGGTGTCTATTTTCCAAAATGGGGTCATTTGGGGGGGGGGGCAGGGTTGTGCCATCTGGGCATTCCATGGCCTCCGAAACTGTGCTAGGCAGTGAAGAGTGAAATCAAAAATGTACGCCCTTAGAAAGCCTGAAGGCGGTGCTTGGTTTTCGGGGTCCCGTGCGCGGCTAGGCTCCCAAAAAGTCCCACACATGTGGTATCCCCGTACTCAGGAGAAGCAACAGAATGTAGTTTGGGGTGTAATTTCACATATTCCCATGGCATGTTTGAGCAAAATATCATTTAGTGACAACTTTGTGCAAAAAAAAAAAAAATGATTTGTCTCTTTCCCGCAACTTGTGTCACAATATAAAATATTCCATGGACTCGACATGCCTCTCAGCAAATAGCTTGGGGTGTCTACTTTCCAAAATGGGGTCATTTGGGGGGGGTTTGAACTGTCCTGGCATTTTATGCACAACATTTAGAAGCTTATGTCACACATCACCCACTCTTCTAACCACTTGAAGACAAAGCCCTTTCTGACACTTTTTGATTACATGAAAAAATTATTTTTTTTTTGCAAGAAAATTACTTTGAACCCCCAAACTATATATATTTTTTTAAAGCAAATGCCCTACAGATTGAAATGGTGGGTGTTTCATATGTTTTTTTCACACAGTATTTGCGCAGCGATTTTTCAAGCGCATTTTTTGGGGAAAAAACACACTTTTTTAAATTTTAATGCACTAAAACACACTGTATTGCCCAAATGTTTGATGAAATAAAAAAGATGATCTTAGCCCGAGTACATGGATACCAAACATGACATGCTTTAAAATTGCGCACAAACGTGCAGCGGCGACAAAATAAATACATTTTTAAAAGCCTTTAAAAGCCTTTACAGGTTACCACTTTAGATTTACAGAGGAGGTTTACTGCTAAAATTACTGCACTCGTTCTGACCTTCGCCTTGATACCTCACATGCATGGTGCAATTGCTGTTTACATTTGACGCCAGACCGATGCTTGCGTTCGCCTTTGTGCAAGAGCAGGGGTGCTTTTTTTTTTTTCTTTATTTTTTTTTGCTTTTTTATCTTATTTTTAAACTGTTCCTTTCATTTTAATTTTTTTTTAATTAATTTTATTGTTATCTCAGGGAATGTAAATATCCCCTATGATAGCAATAGGTAGTGACAGGTACTCTTTTTTTTTTAAATTGGGCTCTATTAGACCCTAGATCTCTCCTCTGCCCTCAAAGCATCTGACCACACCAAGATCGGTGTGATAAAATGCTTTCCCAATTTCCCAATGGCGCTGTTTACATTTGGCGAAATCTAAGTCATTAAATGCTCGTAGCTTCCGGTTTCTTAGGCCATAGAGATGTTTGGAGCCATTCTGGTCTCTGATCAGCTCTATGGTCAGCTGGCTGAATCACCGGCTGCATTTTCAGGTTCCCTGTTGGGACAGGAGAGCCAGAGAAAAACATGGAAGACGGTGGGGGGGGGCATTCCCTCCCACTGCTTGCAAAAGCAGTCTAGAGGCTAATTAGCCGCTAGGATTGCTTTTACATGAAAGCCGACCGCTGGCTGAAAAGAATGATACCAAGATGATACCTAAACCTGCAGGCATCATTCTGGTATAACCACTCAAAGTCCAGCAACATACCAGTACGTTGCTGGTCCTTGCTGGGCATATATTGTAAACTTTTTTTTCATGCAGCCTGTGGGCTGAACGAAAAAAAGATATTGATCGGTGGGTATGCCCACCATTAGAATACCTCCCTTCATCCACCCACTTCTAATGATGGGCATACATGCACCATTTATATATGCCGAAGCATGGGGGCATCCTCCCGCAAAAGGCAGGAGCAAATCGCTCCTCCACCCACTGCTGCCCCCACGCTTCGGCATATATGCTGAAGTATGTAACTGTGGTGGTGAAATCACCTCCGACAGCGCTGGAGTCACGGCTTTATATATCGTGGGAGCAAACGCTGTTGCTGTCAAGATAAATAAATCCGCGTTGCAACTGAATGGCGTACCTGCTAAGCAAATGATGGTTAACAATAAAACAAAGTAACATTACAGTATAACAGTAAGACTTACCATACCTGCAAAGCAAATACAAAAAAAAAAACATAGTAAAAAATAAAACATTTAACGCAACCTATGCCTAAAATATATATATACACCGAAGCATGGGGGCATCCTCCCGCAAAAGGCAGGAGCAAATTGCTCTTCCACCCACTGCTGCCCCCACGCTTCGGCATATATGCTGAAGTATGTAACTGTGGTGGTGAAATCACCTCCGACAGCGCTGGAGTCACGACTTTATATATCGTGGGAGCAAACGCTGTTGCTGTCAAGATAAATAAATCCGCGCTGCAACTGAATGGCGTACCTGAAAACAATAAAACGATTACCAACAAAACACAGTAAACAGTAAAGTATAAAAAATCTGAAAAGCAAACATGGTAAAACATAACAACAATAAAACATTGCAGAATAGAATAGAGTAAAAAAGAGCAGAACAATAGAGAGAGAATAGAGAGAGAGAGAACAATAAAACAACAACTATTTTTGGTTTTTTTATTTTATATTTTTTTTGTGTTTTTATTTTTTATTTTTTTTTACACTTTTTTTTAGTAACTTTTAACTTTTGTAACTGGTTCCAGGTTTGGCATCTTGGGAGACCCTGTGTTAGTGTGCCTAGTCTGTGCAGTGCTGAACCCTACGCTAATACTCAACTAGTGTATGGTAGCGTTCAAAGCATTCACCCATGCAAAGACCAGGATTGCCAGGACAGGAGGGACAATAAGACCGGGTGTCACGCCTAAATCCGCGCTTGCTGCAGACACGACATCTTTTTTGGGGGGCTCGTTGGGTAGGGGTACTCTGGATGGCATAAAGAAAATGCCTCTCATGCAGCCGGCTTACTGCATTTGGTTGGGGAAAGTGAGGTAGAGCACCATCTGGAAACAGAAGGGCTCTGACGATCTCTTCCTGGAATTTAAGGAAGGATCCAGTCCGTCCTGAAGCTCTGTATAGCACATGAGCGTTCAGCAAAGCCAATTGAAATAAATAAACAGACACTTTTTTGTACCAGCGTCTGGCCTTACGGGCAACTAGGTACGGCGCCAACAACTGGTCGTTGAGGTCCACCCCTCCCATATTAAGGTTGTATTCGTGGACACAGAGGGGTTTCTCCACAACACCAGTCGCCGTAGTAATTTGGGTCGTCGTGTCTGCATGGAGGGAGGTGAGAACGAAAACATTCTTCTTATCCCTCCACTTCATAGCGAGCAAATTATTATACTTCAAGCAGGCTCTCTCCCCCAGCCTAAGACGGGAATCTACAAGCCGCTGGGGAAAGCCCCGGCGATTAGGTCGCACGGTGCCACATGCTCCAATCTGATGATCAAACAAGTGACTAAAAAGTGGCACGCTCGTATAATAATTGTCCACGTACAAGTGGTACCCCTTTCCGAATAAGGGTGACACCAAGTCCCACACTATCTTGCCAGCGCTTCCTATGTAGTCAGGGCAGTTTGTCGGCTCTACGTGACTATCTTTGCCCTCGTAAACCATAAAACTATATGTATAGCCTGTGGCCCTGTCACAGAGCTTATACATCTTGACCCCGTATCTGGCACGCTTGCTGGGAAGGTACTGTTTGAATGACAAGCGGCCAGAAAATTTAATCAGGGACTCATCAATGCAGACAACTTGATGGGGGGTAAACAAGTCTGCAAAACGTTGGTTGAAGTGGTTTACGAGGGGCCGAATTTTGTAGAGCCGATCGTATGCAGGGTCTCCACGAGGACGACAGAGTTCATTGTCGTTGAAGTGCATGAACCGCAAAATCTGCTCGTATCGTGCCCTGGCCATGGAAGCAGAGAACAAGGGCGAATGGTAAATTGGGTCAGTGGACCAATATGACCGCAACGTACTCTTTTTATTCAACCCCATGAGGAGGGAAAGGCCCAGAAAGATCTTAAATTCGGAGACCGTAATTGGTCTCCAATCTCTGGCAAGGGAGGACTGGGGATTAGGGGCGATGTGTTGACCAGCGTATAAATTGCTTTGGTCCACAATAGATCTATAGAGATCTTCGGTGAAAAACAGAGAATAAAAATCCAGTGGCGTAAAGTCAACTGTTTCCACCTGAATTCCGGGTTGGCCAGTGAAAGGGGGAAGTACGGGTGCTGCAGAAGTGGTGGGTTCCCAATTCGGATTGGCGAATGCAGCAGGAAGGGCACTATGGGCACGACGGGCCTGTCTTTGTCTTCTTGGTGGCAGCGGGACACTACTAGTGCTTGCCACCTCACCAGCTTGAACTGCACTTATGGGACTCGCCACGTCACCACGTGATACTGCAGTGCTGGATGTACGACCAGGGTGTACTAGGCCACTGGTGCTTGCCAGTTCACCAGAAGGAATAGCGGCGCTAGTACTTCTCTGCTCCATACTAGAGCCCTGCGGTTCTTGCACTTCAAGGACAGAAGAAGATTGGGGTCTGGTACGCCTGACCTTAGCAGGGACCACAACTCCGTCGTCAGAGCTATCTGTCATGGAGCCGCTGTCCTCTACAGGATCAAATTCTGAGCCTGAACTTGACAGATGAGTGACTTCCTCTTCACTATCTGTCATGCTCAGAAACGTGTAGGCCTCTTCACTAGTGTACCTTCGATTTGCCATTTTGGGCTCTAAATTTAGGGGTACACTAGTGAGACTCACAGGCAAAAAAGCTCCTGACTGCCAGCGACTGTATCAAAACGCTACCAAAAAACTGTTAGCGATCGCAGGGATCAGGCCTGACTCTGCGAACGTTGCAGTTATGTGTGCTTAGTGTTTTGTAAGTGTCAGTTATCGATCGATACTGCACTTGGGTGGGCTGGGCAGGGCTGGGCCGAGGGGCAAAACGCAGGTGCTAGCAGGTATCTGGGCTGATCCTGCTAACACTGTGTTTATGGGAACCCTAAACTGCTGGGGAGTATAGATCTGATCGGATCAGATATCGATCCGCTCAGATACTATAGCACTAAGGGAGGTGTATGCTGCGTGCGTGGGTTTTAGCGGTACTGGCGCTAACCTGACGCTGCCTGGGGCGACGCAGACCTTAGCTGACCCTAAAAACGTAATTTATATCACCGCCGGGCAATTAGGGGGTTAAACCTTTATAAGGTGATAAACGGCGGGTGCCCTAAAACTATAATAAACTATAATAAACTACAAAAAACAAACTAGCTAACCAGCGTCACCCGTAACACTTAAATGGTGATCGCTGGTGAAAGGGTTAACTAGGGGGCAATCAGGGGGTTAAAACCTTTAGCAGGTAGTATATGGGGGTCCCTGTCGCTATAAAACACTGACAGCGAACCTATATACTTACCTCCCTAACTAGCGTCACCTGTGTCACTAATACAGCGATCAGAAAAAGATCGCTTAGCGACACTGGTGACGGGGGGTAATCAAGGGGTTAACCTTTATTAGGGAGGGTTAGGGGGGTACCCTGGACCTAAGGGGGGTACCCTAGACCTAAAGGGGGCTAACCTAACTGCCCTAACACTTGTAACTGACACAAACTGACACCAATGCAAAAAAAAAAAAAAAATGCTATTGGTGTCAGAGTGACAGGGGGTACAGGGGGGTGATCGGGGGGTGATGGGGGGTGACAAGTGTGCCTGGCGTGTTCTACTGTTAGTGTAGTGTTGTGCAGACTTACTTGATGTCTGCTCTCCTCGGTGCCGGGATGAAAAGACCGGCTCGAGGAGGGATGACATCACTTCCTTTCCCTCTGTTTACATTACAGAGGGAAAGGAAGCATTTTCATTCGCCGGGAGCGATCGGGAGCGGGTGGCCAACAATGGATGGCCTCCCCCTGACCTCTCATCGCCCGGGAAGAAATGGCGACCGCCTCGGGCACCGGGGGGGGGGGTGTCCGATCGGACCCCCCACCCGCGGAAGGCAAATCACGTATATGTACGTGATTTTGCCTGTCCGTGCCACCTTGCCGACGTACATCGGCGTGAGGCGGTCGTCAATGGTTAAACACCTTCCCACTGAGGTCCCAATACACACACTAAATTGCAATATAATGTTCCTTACATTTAATAATACAATGCAATATCTAACATGTACTCAATGGCTCCCCCTAGGTTGCAATTCAAAGTTCAAGCTAAAAATAGAACAGTAAGGCCTCTTTCACACGAGGGATCCGTATGTCCGTTTTTCATCCTTCCGTTTTCGGATGAAAAACGGACATACATGTATCCCTATGGAGCGTCGGATGTCAGCGGTGATATGTCCGCTGACATCCGACCCGCTCCGATCCGAAAACGGAGGAAAAACCTACTTTTCCATCCGTTTTCGGATTGGATCGGGTGACGGACACTACGGCCCGTCATCATCCGATCCCCCATAGGGGAGAGCGGCGCTCTGACAGGTCCGTAGCTGCACAGTGTGCAGCGATGGACCTGTCATCTTTCTGCTCAGCGGGGATCGGCGGAGCGATCCCCGTTGAGCAAGCGGGTGTTCACGGGGCAGATCATCACTGATCCGCCCCGTGTGAAAGAGCCCGAATGCTTTGCAGAAGATGATAAAAGTTCCTTGACTCCAGATATCTTCAGCTAGCCTGTAGTTTAAACTGCAGTATTTGTAATCCACAAGGCAAAAGAGAGAAAACAAACTGTAGAATAAATAGTACGTTGATACCTGTCGTGGATGTACTGGGCATGGCTCTGCAACTGGCTGCGGGCGCATGGGTCCATTGGGATCTGTTTCAGTCCATAGGCATTCACCAGTGAATAGACATGCGCCAGTGCGCGTATCGCGGACGCGTGCACAGTAACACAGCTTTGGCGCCTTAAAAGGGGCCTCTTTAGAATGCATCCTTGCTGTCTGATCTGCAGCTCATCCTGTACCCGATCCTGAACCTGCATCTGCTCCAGTGTCACCCTGCTTCTTCTGACCTCGCTGCTGTCTCCAGTCCTGACCCCTTGGCTTGCCTTTGACCTGTTCTGTGTTCCTGCTTCTTTGATCTCCTGTTGCCGATCCTGCCTGGACTTTGACCATTCTGTGCCTGCTGCTTCTGTCTGATTAATCTGCTGCTGTCAGCTGGCTTGTCTGACCCTGCTCCTGCCTGCAGCCCTGCATCTGTGTGCATCTGCCTACAAGCCCTGCATCTGTGTGCATCTGCCTACAAGTCCTGCATCTCTGTGCATCTGCCTACAAGTCTTGCATCTGTGCGCACCTGCCTGCTACTTCTCAGCATTCCCGCAACAATCAAGCCTGTTCCTGTCTCCGCCAAGCGGACTCCATCTTCAGTCAAGCGGAACCTGCAGGCTCTCCTACCCCGCTGTGCTCCGAGGGTCACTGTTTCCATTCCAGTGATCCCGGAACCAGAGCCGTATGAAAGGTCTCCCTCTGCACGTCAGGCTCACCTTCAAGGTACACGACAGTATCAGACAGCCATGCCTGAGCCTGCAAGAGGGACCTCTCCCACAGATGAAGTATGCCAGCACCTCTCCGCTCTTGCTCAAGTGGTGGAATCTCTCCAGGACAGTTACAAGCATCTGGAAGAGCGAGTGCAGCTCCTGGGTACCCCTGCTAACCCTGCTATTGAACGGTCACCTTCAGAGACCTTCATCATGCCTGCAGCAATGATGTGTTCTCCAGAACCAAGGGTCCCTACGGAGAAGTTCTCTGGGGACCGGAATAAATTTCGGGCATTCCGCAATGCTTGCGAACTGTATTTCTCACTACAGCCCCGGACATTCACCCAAGAGACTACCAAGGTGGGGTTAATTATTTCTCTGTTACAAGGAGCCCCTCAGACCTGGGCCCATCACCTGCTTGAGGGTCGCCATGTTGTACTGGACTCTTTGCAAACTTTCTTCAACGCCATGTCCTTACTTGATGACGATCCGCAGAGATCTTCCACTGCAGAGGCTGCCCTTCATGCACTCCAGCAAGGCCGCCGAGCAGTCGAGGACTACATTATGGACTTCAGACGCTGGAGCGCAGATACCCAGTGGAACAGTGCTGCCCTGCGGCATCAGTTTCCTCTCGGCCTGTCCGAGAAATTAAAAGACAAACTTGACTGGGTCAGTATACCAAGCTCCCTGGAAGCCTTGCTTTCTCTGACTATACAGATGGATCGACGCTTTCGTGAGTGTAAGGCAGAGAGAGCAGCCCAGCAGACCCATTCCACCAGGATACTACCCTGAGTGTCTGCTTCCACTTGTCCTGCTTCCTCTCACTCTGCTCCAGTACATGCTGCACCTAACAAACAGACTTCAGAACCCCTCGGACTTAAGCAGCTGGGGTTAATAAGGCCCGCTCTTTCGCCTGAGGAACGGTTACACTGGCAGCAGAATAACCTTTGTCTGTACTGCGGGGAAGCCGGCCATTATGTATACGCCTGTACAGTAAAGCCCCGGAGATGTCTATCCATATCCTCGTCCAGTTACCCCGCACCTGTTGCCAGCACTACACAACTGGCTCTCCCCATCATTTTCCAACTTCCAGGAAGGACTGTTCCAGTCAAGGCAATTATTGACTCTGGGGCTTGCAGTTGTTTCATCGACCTAAACTTTGCTCGCCAACAGCTCATTCCCCTCCAACCCAGGGCTCAAGGACTTTCCATTTTCCTAGCAGACGGGTCCCGCATCAAGTCAGGTCTGGTCACCCAGCAGATCCCTCCATTACCTGTCAATATCACGTGTATACAACTGCGCTTCAGGACAGGCCTATATGGCAAATAGACAGGTTGCTGCCTCCCTTTACGCAAAGCACTTAAGGTGAGTGCCCTGCTCTATATTCATAAACTATCAAAAATATGGGTATACGGCGCTACCTGGACAGCCTGATTGCTAGGCTTGTGTAGGGAAAAAACCTTGTAAACTGGTTACCTTATTACACTTTTGCACAACAATATATAAGGGAGAGGTATCCCAATGGTAGTAAAAGGCCTCCTGGATTCCCTTCACTATAAAGTTTTTTTCCATCATAGAATTATTCCCGTAGGGGTGAGGTTTGTTATGGAAGTGTGACCATACTAGTATATTTGCTGCGTGTGTGCAATGTTGGAACCAATTGCACCAAGTGTAAGTCAATATGCACTATACTGGCTATGTACTGTATAAACAACCAGCCCGCAGAGTAAACCATACCTCAATTGGTGCAATATAAAAAAATATATACCATGTATTTCAGTACATCATTCACACATAAACATCTGCATCAGCCGCAAGAAATATATGCATCAAGGGATGGAAATTACTCTGAAACTCTTGAAATTGCATATACTGAAAAACTGGATCAGACTGCATTAATTGCAAGCCACATATGCATCAAACTGGAAGTGGAAATCGCATGCCCATATTACAGTTCATAACTTGAGACCTGGACCCAGTGTGCAGTGCAGCAGTTAAATCACAGTGGAGTGTAATAGTCCCATAAAGTTCATCACAAAAACAGGTCAGGAACTCCCAGGGGTGACTTTGGTGCAGAAAATGTTGCCTGGTGACTTTTGTGCTCCCCCTTCTGATTGCCTACTCACCAGCTCCTGGAACCCCTGCAGGGGTAATACGCCTGTAGTTTTTTAGATGGGACTCTCCGCCTCCTGTTTTCTGCAGTAGATGCCTCCAATATGTTCTGATTGGTGGGGGTATTGTAAGGCCCTCATGCATCAAAAAATATAAAGAGCTTCCATAGCGTGATATAGTAAAAAACTTTTATTTTCCTTAAAACATGATTCAAACAAAAAAAGTCCCAAAAGCTTAAGTGTTCCTACCCAGTAGAAACTGGGATAGGATGACAGCAGTTCCCGACAGATAAAACAAGTTAAAAAAGTCACTGTCTCCAAAGCGTGTACCAAGATGGGGGATATGACAGCCGAACGCTGCACTGCGTTCTACTCACCTGTATGCCCGGAGGTGACGTAAGGAGCGTGGTTGCGTCGTGTGCTTCGTCAGATGACGTCTTCAGCCTGTGATCTCTGCCATTAACCACAAGGAACTGTCAATTTTGGATGCAATTGCGTCCCCACTATTCCCAGTCATTCTAGGACTACCTTGGCTTCAGGCCCATAACCCTCAAATTGACTGGGGTTCTGGAAGTATCAAGTTCCAATCTCTCTACTGCCGGGAACACTGCCTGCCCACTCCTCCCAGAGCTTCTGGCCCCCTATTATGTATGGAACCCGATCCGGAGGTACGTCCATTAGCGCCTGAACCATACCATGAGTTTCTGGACGTTTTCAGTAAATGGAGGGCTGAGACTCTCCCTCCACACCACACCTATGACTGCCCGATTAAGTTACTGCCAGAGGCAGAGATTCCCTTCGGACAAATCTTTCCTCTGAGCGAGAGTTGGAGGTACTGAAGGAATATGTGGATGAGAACCTGAAAAGAGTATTCATCAGACCATCCACTTCCCCGGCAGGAGCAGGAATCTTTTTTTTTGAAAAGAAAGATCATACCTTACAGCCCTGTGTGGACTACCGGGAGTTGAATAAAGTTACGGTAAAGAACCGGTATCCTTTGCCTCTGGTACCCGAGCTCCTCCAAAGACTACGTACCACAGCTGTCTTCACCAAGCTAGACCTGCGAGGGGCCTACAACTTTGTGCGAATTCGTGCAGGGGATGAGTGGAAGACTGCTTTCCGTACTAGATTCAGCCACTATGAGTACTTAGTGATGCCCTTCGGTCTGTGTAATGCCCCTGCAACCTTTCAGCACTTTGTGAATAATATTTTCAGAGACTGCCTAGACATTTTTGTGATCATCTATCTGGATGATATCTTGATTTTCTCCTCATCCCTGGATCAGCTCCAAAAGCACGTTAAGACTGTACTCTACCGACTCTGCCAACACGGACTATATGCTAAACCTGAAAAGTGTGAATTTGAGCGGCAGAGTATTCAGTTCCTAGGTCTGGTGATCTCCACTTAGGGGTTCAAAATGGATCCGCAGAAAGTCACAGCTGTCCTGGACTAGCCTGCACCATCAGACAGGAAAGGTGTACAGCGGTTTGTCGGATTCGCAAACTTTTACCGCAGGTTCATCAATGGGTTCTCCAACATCATTTCCCCAATCACACAGCTGACTAAGCAAAATGTCCGGTTCCATTGGAATTCCGAGGCCCAGTGGGCCTTTACCACCTTGAAAGGACTTTTTACCTCTGCCCCCATCTTGAGTCATCCAGATCCCTCCTTACCTTATCTACTCGAGGTGGACGCTTCAGAAGTGGCAGTAAGAGCAGTCATCTCCCAGCGCCAGGGTCTGAAGGATTTGATGCATCCCATAGCCTTTTTCTCCCGTAAACGTTCTCCTGCCGAGAGAAATTATGATGTGGGTGATCGGGAACTCCTGGCTATCAAGGCTGCGTTTGAAGAGTGGAGGTACCTGCTGGAAGGGACAGCACATCCCATACTCATATACACCGATCACAAGAATCTGGAGTATCTAAGAACTGCTAAGCGCATGAAGCCACATCAAGCGCGATGGGCGCTATTTTTCTCCAGATTCTTGTTCCATATCACCTACCGGCCAAAACCAGATGCCCTCTCCCGTATGCTCGATGATCCTAAAGAGACTTCAGTTCCTGATACCATCTTATCCCACAACAACTTCCTTTTCCTTCAGTCTGATTTGATGCCCAGCCTAAGACAAGCCTCAGCAGGAATATCCAGTCCTTCGGGAGTCACCCTGTTGCCCAGGGACGGGTTACTTTGGAAAGACAATAAAATGTTCTTACCAGAGACTTTCCAGACAAAGGTACTCAGTCTTTGCCATGATAATCCTCTGGCTGGCCATTTTGGGGTCCACAAGACATGTTCTGGTGGCCGAACCTTGAGAAACACTGCAAAGAGTAGGTCAAGTCTTGTACTGTCTGTATTCAGAACAAGTCCACTAGAACTAAGTCTTGGGGGCTTCTCAGACCACTACCCATCCCTGACCGACAATGGAGCATGATTGCTATGGACTTCATAGTAGAACTACCCCTGTCTGAAGGATGCACGGCTATCTTTGTAATCGTTGATCGTTTGTCGAAGATGGCCCACTTTATACCATTGAAAAACACACCCTCCGCCATTGAGACTGCCCGGGTTTTCATCAGGAAAATTGTCCGGTTACACGGAATTCCAACGAATATAGTTTTGGACAGGGGAGTCCAGTTCACTTCTCGTTTCAGGAGAGCATTATGTAAAGTCTTGAAGATTGATCTTTCTATGTCTTCTGCTTACCACCCGCAGACTAACGGCCAGACCGAGAGGACAAACCAGACCCTCGAACAATATATCCGGTGCTTCACTACATTTGTTCAAGATGATTGGGTAGGACTGTTACCCCTAGCGGAGTTCGCTTTTAACAATGCCAGCCATTCTGCTACAGGTCAGTTCCCGTTTTTTGCTAATTATGGGTTTCACCCAGTCTTCTTACCTGACATTGTTCTGGAGTCTATGGTCCCAGCGGTACAAACTACTGTTGACTTCTTAAAAAAAAAAAAAAAAAAAACACTTCTGCAAGAAACTATAGTCAAGGCACAAGCAACCAACAGGAAAACTTATGACTGGAAAAGAAGAGGTAAATTATTTCTCCAGCCAGGTGACCAAGTATGGTTGTCAACTACCAACCTCAGAATGGCCTGCCCTTCAAAGAAACTGGCACCTAAATTCATTGGCCCTTTTCCGATTAAGAGAAAACTAAACGAAGTTTCCTATGAAATTACCTTACCAGACTCATTCAAGGTTCACCCAGTTTTCCATGTGTCCTTACTTAAGCCCACGATACCAGACCCCTTTCCGGACAGGGGTTCCGGCCCTCCAGAACCTGTAATAATTGACGGGGACCAGGAATTTGAGGTGGAGGCTATCCTTGATTGCAGAAGAAGGGGTAATCAACTACAGTACCTCATTAAGTGGAAGGGGTATGGCCCGGAAAAGAGAACTTGTGGGAACCTCAGCAGGATGTTCACGCTCCAAGATTGATCCGGGCGTTTTTTCACAGTCACCCCCAGAAAAGAGTTCTGTTGGGCACCTGGAGGTTGCCTTTAAGGGGGGGGGGGCAATGTCATGGACGTACTGGGCATGGCTCTGCAACTGGCTGCGGGCGCATGGGTCCATTGGGATCTGTTCCAGTCCATAGGCATTCAGCAGTGAATAGACGTGCGCCAGAGCGCGTGCGCACATCGCGTACACAGTAACACAGCTTTGGCACCCAGTGATCCTTAAAAGGGGCCTCTTTAGAATGCATCCTTGCTGTCTGATCTGCAGCTCATCCTGTACCCGATCCTGAACCTGCATCTGCTCCAGTGTTACCCGGCTTCTTCTGACCTCGCTGCTGTCTCCAGTCCTTTGACCTGTTCTGTGTTCCTGTTTGTTTGATCTCCTGTTGCCGATTCTGCCTGGACTTTGACCATTCTCTGCCTGCTGCTTCTGTCTGATTGATCCGCTGCTGTGACCTGGCTTGTCTGACCCTGCTCCTGCCTGCAGCCCTGCATCCGTGTGCATCTGCCTACAAGTCCTGCATCCGTGTGCATCTGCCTACAAGTCCTGCATCTGTGCGCACCTGCCTGCTACTTCTCAGCGTTCCTGCATCCGCAGCAATTAAGCTTGTTCCTGTCTCTGCCAAGCAAACACCATCTTCAGTCAAGCGGAACCTGCAGGCTCTCCTACCCCGCTGTGCTCCGAGGGTCACTATTTCCACTCCAGTGATCCCGGAACCAGAGCCGTAGGAGATGTCTCCCTCTGCACGTCAGGCTCACCTTCAAGGTACGTGACAATACCGGTAATTGCTTAATTGAAGAAATATGGCACTGGTAACTTCCTTCTCATGTGTGAGTATAGTACAGTACTGATCTTACAGCGCAGGGAACAATAAATCCCAGAGTTCAGCTGTATGACGCCTGTGAAGAAGTAGATTCACATCCGTGGAACTACAAGTCTCACCAGCAGTTTGTAAAATAACTCACCCAGCAAACAGCGCACTTTACTGAAATGGGCAGGTGCCCTCTCACCACAATATACTCAAAGGCTGGGAGGCTCCATCCAGACTCCCCTCTTGATCTCTCAGTCTGGTGAAAAGATGGCGCCGCCGCGCTGTATCGCTACTCCAGATGTCCTAAAGCTGCAAACCGATCTGCTTGCCAAGCTGGCAGAGCTTCACTCTGAAGTACCTCAAAGGCTGGCGATCCGAGTCTGCACTATATAGGCCGCAGTCTCTTCCTCCTGATCACACACACAGACCTTCTGCTGGCAGGTATTGAATGGCGTCCAGAGAGGCTGAAAAATGGTTGCGCTAATCCTTTTATTACTGCTCCCAGCAGGCAGTGCTGTGCGCTTTGCATTGTCTGTATTGTAGTTCAGGACTGATCCAGCTAACAGAGTCACTTTCTCCTCCAAACTATCACTATCAAAATCTCCCACAATGCTTTGCTGCATTCCTTCTCAGGAATTAAAAGAGTCCAAACAGCATTAAGAAGACACTAGAGGGAGCCAAACTCATTTGAAATAATAACAAGTCTAATACTTATAGCAGCAGACCCTTGGCTACACACTTCCCCCACTCAAACTCTTTGGTCCCTAAAGACATGAAAATCACCCACGTCAACTTGCTGAAAAGAAAAAGTAAATTAATGATGATTCTTTTCTGACCACAATCCAAATTTAACAAAAACTGACACACATCTGGGTTTCTTTGAAACCATTTATACACACTATCAGTCAGTTCATGATCAGTTCTTGAACAGGCCAGGGCAATTGCCGTGTCCCACCCATTGGTGTCAGAGCAGAGTCGCCCCCTACCCAATTAACAGTGGGAGGTGTAGCTTCAGGAGCTGACCTGGAGTAAGTGGTTTGAATAAGCTCCTTAGAACTCTCTTCCAGTGTGTCATATGCAAGTCTCTTGGGAGGGTGCACATCCCGCCTCAACCACATGGGTGAATATGTTCCAGCCGACTGTGTCCTTGACATCGGTCTGAACACTCAATTCAGTGGAGGGGTCTTTATTTGCAGTTTCAAGAGCTAATGATGGCTCCCCAACATCAGGGATTGGTAACACTTCATTGGAAAAGTCTATCAAATCTCTAGTCAGG
Source organism: Aquarana catesbeiana (assembly GCF_042186555.1). Classification (NCBI taxonomy): domain Eukaryota; kingdom Metazoa; phylum Chordata; class Amphibia; order Anura; family Ranidae; genus Aquarana; species Aquarana catesbeiana. The sequence goes on from NC_133324.1 coordinate 205,072,452, forward strand.
AACAACTTCTACAGCCCTGGTTCTTTCCACATCCTGCAGAGGTGACATTGTTTGAAACTCTGGCCCAAGGGCTCTTCGGACCGTCTTATGTATCTCCATTTGCTGTTGAGGTATCGTACTGAAGGTCTCTTTTGGTTGTTGAGGCACCATTTTAGCTGTTTCTTTTGGCTGTTGGGGTACCATTCTTATGCCCCGTACACACGGTCGGACATTCCGACAACAAAATCCTAGGATTTTTTCAGACAGATGTTGGCTTAAACTTGTCTTGCATAAACACAGTCACACAAAGTTGTCAGAAAATCCGATCGTTCTGAACGTGGTGACGTAAAACACATACGTTGGGACTATAAACGGGGCAGTAGCCAATAGCTTTCATCTCTTTATTTATTCTGAGCATGCGTGTCACTTTTTGCGTCGGATTTGTGTACACATGATCGGAAATTCCAACAACGGATTTTGTTGTCGGAAAATTTTATAGCCTGCTCTCAAACTTTGTGTGTCAGAAAATCCGATGGAAAATGTGTGATGGAGCCCACACATGTTCGGAATTTCTGACAACAAGGTCCTATCACACATTTTCCGTTGGAAAATCCAACTGTGTGTACGGGGCATAACTGTTTTCTTCGGCTGTGGTGGCAATGCTCTAATGGTTTCCATCTCTTTTATTCTCTCCCGGATTTTCTTTAAAGGACTGGCTATTGAGCGATCTTCGATAGGCCAAAACCAGGCAGACACAGTCACCATCTCATCCTCTTGAATCCTCCTTCTTGGTGAAGACGCCGGACTAGAAACTCGGGAATACACATAATCTTATCCAAATTCCTCATCCTCTTCATCCGTTACATCAGCTACAGTTGCCATTTTCTTCTGTGAGCATGTGCGAGGTGGATTTGGCTTTGGGGAAGGTAATAGGGATGCTTGAGGCACCCTCACTGCGTCTGATAGTGGTAACAAGTGATTCCTGTGCCACATCTTCAATGGTTCCTTCTCTCCACCCGGTCTGATCTGATACACAGGTAACCCAGGAAGTTGTTTACACACAATGTAAGGCTGTAGCCTCCACCGATCTTCCAGTTTGTGTTTTCCAGGTACTCCTAGATTTTTCAGTAGCACGCGATCACCCGGTTGCAAGTCCTGAATCTTCACCCTTGAATCAAAGTTCCGTTTATTTCGAGACTCTGGTAGAAGCATGTTCCATGGCTTTCTCATTCACTTGTCGCAGGTTCTTACGCAGTCTATTCACGTAGCCCTTGAGGGATGTTAAAGAGATATCATCGAGGGAGGTGCCAAAAGCCAGGTCAGCAGGAAGTCGAGCTTCTCTCCCAAACATAAGACGGTAAGGGGAGTAACCAGTGCCATCACTTTCGGTGCTATTGTAGGCATGCACTAGTGCTGCTATGTGGTTCCCCCAATGCTGTTTCTTGTCTGGGGTTAGAGTTCCCAACATGTTTAATAAAGTCCGATTGAATCATTCAGGTTGAGGGTCACCTTGAGGGTGATATGGTGTAGTACGAGACTTCTTGATACCCAGTAAAGCACACAACTGGTGGACTCTCAAAGTCTCTTCCTTGGTCTGAATGAATTTGAACAGGTAGTCCATAGTGCACGAAAAACTTCTCTACAATCATCTTGGCCACAGTGCTAGCCTTCTGATCCATAGTAGGGTAGGCCTGTGCATAGCGAGTGAAGTGATCAGTCACGAGCAAGATGCTGTTTCTTCCACCTGTATCGGGTTCCAGGCACAGAAATTCAATGCAAACCAAATCTAACGGCTCCTGGCTTTGCAAGTGGCCCATTGGGGTGGCCCTAACTGGCAGGGTTTTCCATTGGATGCAAGTCAGACAGGAATGACAGTAACTCCCTACCTCTCCTCTCAAATTAGGCCAATAGAATCTATCTCTAATCAGTCGGAAGGTTCTAAAGTAAAAAGAAAAAACCAAAGCGCCAAAGAAATCTAAATATTGATATGAGTAAGTTATAATATGAAAAATTGACAATTGACAGCTGCAGTGAATAAAACTTTGCAAGTGCAAAATGATACTAGTAAAGAAAATAAATATACCGCGCTAAGTGCCAAAAATGTTAATTATCACATTTGAAACCGATGCGACTTCAGAAAAAAAAAAAAAAAAACGCTAAAAAGTCCCATGCAGATAGTTTGTTGCAAACATTAATAACCTTGAAGCAATAAAAGTTCAAAAGTTCCAAATCCCAAGTAAAGTGCTTGTGCTCTAAAAAGTGGATACAAATCCGTGCTTGATATGTGCTCATAGGACGTGCCCCGATTTGAACTCACCCCTCCAAGTGGACCAACTATTTCTAGTTTGGTCACACACGCATGTGGGGCAGTCCCCGTGGATTTTCTGTGGGTTGATGTGGTTTAAGATAGTTGTTTCCTCATATAAATGGACGTAATAAAAAGTGCCTCATTCCTCTATGTACTAGCAATGTTTGGGGTAGTTGTTCCTCATAAAAATGACAGAAAAAGCCTTGTTGCGCAGCAATGTTTAAAACATTTATTCCATATAAAAAAACATGGTATTAGACTCACATGTAAGGGTGCCTAAAAGCCTGGCACCTGGTGTAAACAGCAGATAAATTCACAGGAAATCTGCCCATAAGCAGTGGTAAGCCACTACCGCGGTATACTGGTTGATTTACGGGACCGGAAGTGTGTCGTGATGATGCGATAAAGCGGACCAACCTCTACATGTTTCAGCCAATCAGACGGGCCGTCTTCAGGAAGTTGTAACTTATAAGAAAGCTTACCTGTAGGTAAAATGAATATCTCTAAAAGAAAGTACAGCAGATATTCTAGTTAGCAGCAGCCTGTGATGTCTCCAGCACATGCGCTCTGAAGGAATGGCATACCCATGCTGTTCCTTCAGAGCTATGTGCTGCGGCTGAGACTGACATCATTGCGGCTCAGCCAGTTAGACGGCCGGAGTCCGCAAACCCAGAAGGAAGACCGGATGAAGATGGAAGCCTTTGCAGCGGTGACAGTGCGCTGCTGGAGGGCTTCATATTAAGGGAAGTCTTTCATAATGTGCTAGTATGTGGATGTTGAAAGCTCTTTATTGGAATGGCAGCCAGGATCCTGAGAGCAATGCAGATCCATACCCCTCCCATCCCTTGCATGGTTATCTGCCAGTACTGTATCCGAGTGGGGGAGGGTGTTTAGAGGATTCCCCTAGATCCTCCCTTCCCCCATCACTCAGATGACACTCACTGCCAGTTGTAAGGCATCATTCAGATGGGTGCTGAGACCCGTCCTGTGTGCTAAGCCGCTGTCATCTGCATCCACCTTGGAGCTGCACTCAGAAAGCCTATAGAAGGGGATACAGACACAATGGTTGCATGGAGAGTCACATGTCAAAATTTATCATTTGTGCAGGAGAGGGGCACAGATCTGAGCACAGACCACGCCTGCATGCATGTCACATTCTGACAAGCGACTGTCCATGCAGTAGCTGCGTCTGTATCCTGTTGTATAGGCTGCCTGTACGCCGCTCAGAGGTGGATGCAGATGATAGCGGCTCAGCACACAGGACGGGTCTCAGTGTCTGAATGAGTGATAAAGGTGTGCACTCTGCTAACAAATAAAGGGAAAAACCTTACAATCTGAATGACAAGTCACTGCTACAGCAGCAAGGGATAGGAGAGTGGGGCCCCAGTAGCTCTCCTCCCTCCAAATCTTTTAATTTATGGATAAAAGTAAAATATATCTCTGGTACTATCATCGTCGCTGAGTCTTTATCTCGTTTTCAGCTGGATCGATTTTGCAAATTAGTACCGGATTCGGATCCTCTTTGTTCTCCATACCCAGAGCATTTATGGTCCATAGTTTGTCATCGGTGACTGCGGCTATTGGAAATTCTTTGGTTCCTTCCACGTGGGTGAACTACAATGCGAGTAGTCTTTTTGGTGTTCCTTTTTAAACTCGGTCAATTTGCCATCTCTGTCGTTTTCTAAACCCTTGGTCTTGTCATTTCTTGAATCTTTGATGCAGCATTCCTATTCTTATTCTCATTTGGTCAAAATTTTGGCAGGTTTTTTTTTTTTTTTACAAAATTATGAGGTTTTCCCCCTTGCCCACAATTTTTCTCTGTAAAACAAGCCCTTAAAGGGTATCGCAAGTGATATTGTCCACTTTGAGGACAACCATAATGCAGATGTGGCCCGCGATGAAATTGAGTTTGACATGCCTGCACTAGAGGCTCCAGAAACAACAAATAATAAATGCACATTTTTTTACATGCATAAAAAAATGTGCATTTATTATTTTTGGTTAAAAGGTGGACTTTTCCTTTAAAAGAGATTGGGATTTTTTTTACCCATATTCATACTCACCTAGGTGGTTTCAGCACTGTCCCCCACCATCTCTGCACTGAGAACCGAGCCATCGAACACCGCCAATGGCTCGGTTCTCCCACCTCCCCGAGCGGAGAACTGCTGCTTGTCAGTCAGCATCTCTTCTGCTCCTCCAGGCTCATTGGAGCACTGAGCTGTGGAGGGGCGGGGAGCAGCTGTCTCAACTTCTCAGTGGCTCGCACTTGGCGGAGCCAGACTTCCGAAGTCGGGATGTCGTGATGCCTGGAATGATCTTGGTGATGTCAGCAGAGAGCAGACTTGAGACCATTCTCTGCTCAAAACAGGTCACAGAGTGCAAAACGAATTGCACTCCTGTGACCCATAGGAGAAGCCCAGGCGCATGAGCTCAGGCTGGACTTCTCCTTTAAGCATGTTAAGTGTGTTTTCTCTTTCCACCACTAGATGCCCCCACCTGTCTTTATTTTCTCAATTGGGATTGTTTTGTAAGAGAAGTACTTCATTCTGTCTTCTAGGGCAGTGGTCATCAACCCTGTCCTCAGGGCCCACTAACAGGCCAGGTTTGCAAGATAACTGAAATACATCACAGGTGATATCATTTGCTGTTCAGTGATTGCAGTATTCTAGTCTGCATCTCTCCAAGGTAATACATACAACCTGGCCTGTTAGTGGGTCCTGAGGACAGGGTTGATGACCACTGTTCTAGGGGGAAGTCAGGCATGGCACCCTCTGCCACGTGGTGAAGTAAGAGAGAAGCTAAGATACTGGATTCTATTGCACGGCCATGAAGAATCCAACTTAAGCCTAGGATCACACTAGTGCAAATTGGATGCAGGTTTCACCGCATCCAATTTGCATGACAGGAGATTGTGACCGGCTCTCTAGTATGAACCCAGCCTAAAGCAGAGCTTCACTCTCTCAATATCAACTATTTTTAATCCTTATGCTTCTAGCATTAGTAAATAGATGGGAAAATATACCTTTTTACTTGTTTTTAAACTTTTTTTTTCACATTTATTTCATTTACTTTCTGGTTTCAAGGAATAAGGTAATGATGGCATCCATCCCAGGAGTCTTTAGGGGGGGAGAAGGGGTTTTCTCAGTTAAACACACCCACCTGCCTGAACTAAGGGCAGATGGATTCCAAAAAGTAAATGCTACATGAGACTTTTGCCCTTATTCAAGGTGGCCACGACCAGAGAGGCTAGGGAGTGTTTTTCAAAGTGATTTCTCAGCGAAATTAAACATGGAGACATGGATGAATGGGTGAGTTTACTTTGAATATTAAAAAATGAATGAAATAGCATTTTTGGTTTCTGGTGCTCAGATGCGTGTAGTTCTATTCCACTTTAAGGATAGAAGCCAGCTCATGTAAGCACTGCATAATTGTGGTATTTTTTATTGCTGAAGATATTTTGTGCCTGTAAACTAAATGCCTTGCCGTTGAAACTAATTTAAACATTTATTGTAATTATCAACTTCCACTGGCGATTTTTGGCAGAAAATCCAAGAAAACTATTGCTGTCTAATCCCTGTGCCACACACAAACCCTGCCCACAGGGAATCATAGCCAGGCCAGCCAACATGTTATGTCTCCTTGAAGACATATTTTTAAAGTGCTTCACAACTGAAGGACAGACTGTAGGACCAAAATGTATTTCTATAATTAAAACCCATATCACTGAGACAGCTCACTAACTAAGAATTGATGGATGGAATTTCTCATGGCTACAATTTTACATGAGCCAGGTTATTGATATGTTTTAACCACTTAAGGACCGAGCCTCTTTTTTTAGATGTGTTGTTTACAAGTTAAAAACAGGTTTTTTTGCTAGATTACTTAGAACCCCCAAACATAATACATTTTTTTTTTTTTTTTTTTACACGCTAGAGAATAAAATGGAGGTCGTTTGCAATACTTTCTATCACACCGTATTTGCGCAGCGGTCTTACAAGTGCACTTATTTTTTTAAGAATACAATTTTTTAATTAAAAAAAAAAAAATAGGACAACAGTAAAGTTAGCCCAATATTTTTTTATATTGTAAAAGATAATATTACGTCGAGTACATTAATACCCAACATGTCACGCCTCAAAATCGTGCCCGCTCGTGGAATGGCGACAAACTTTTACCCTTAAAAATCTCCATAGGTAACGTTTAAAAAATTCTACATGTTGCATGTTTTGAGTTACAGAGGAGGTCTAGGGCTAGAATTATTGCTCTCGCTCTACCGATCACGGCGATACCTCACATGTGTGGTTTGGACACCGTTTTAACATGCGGGCGCTACTCACGTATGCGTTCGCTTCTGCACATGAGCTCGGTGGGACGGGGTGCGTTTAAAAAAAAAAATTCTTATTTATTTTACCTTTAATTTTTTTTTTTTTTACACTGTTTAAATAAAAAAAAAAAAAAAAAAAAAAGTGTCACTTTTATTCCTATTACAAGGGATGTAAACATCCCTTATTATAGAAAAAAAGCATGATAGGACATCTTAAATATGAGATCTGGGGTCAAAAATACCTCAGATCTCGTATTTAGACAAAAATGCAATAAAAAAAAAAAAAAAAAAGATTAAAAAAAAATGTCCCTTTAAGAGCTATGGGCGGAAATGACATTTTGACGTCGCTTCTGCCCTGCAATGTCATGGAGATGGGTGGGGGCCATCTATGCAGATAGATGCAGATACTTTTGAATGTAATTACAGTTCTTTAGTACTTTTGTGTATTCTATGTCCTGTATACAACATGAGATAGTTGACATGTTGCCTTTCATACTGTCATATGTTAAACTATGAAAGCTATTGACCTTCTTCATGCATGGTTTTCAGCACACACATCTACACAAAGCTTGACAGCATGTTTATTTTTCCATGGTTTGAAGTTTGAAAAATCAGAACTGGCATTTTGTTTCTAGGACTACTGAAAGTCAAAAGGCATGCCAGGCAGGAGTTTTGACTTTTAAAACGTTGGCATACAGAAAGCATGGATCGGTGTTCCTGTAAAGCAGGAACACCGATCCATGCCTTCCACTAGTAAAAAGCACCTCCCCCACTACACTGAATCACCAACTAGGCACACATTAAACTCTTTGATTGCCCCTGATGTTAACCCCTTCCCTGACAGTATCATTTGTACAGTGACAGTGCATATTTTTTAGCACTGATCACTATAATAATGTCACCGGTTCCCAAAAAGTGTCAAAAGCGTCAGTATAGGTGTCTGATTTGTCTGCCACAATATCGCAGTCTCGCTATAAGTCACTGATCACCGCCATTACTAATAAAAAATAAATAAACATTCCATAAATATATCCCATAGTTTGTAGACGCTATCACTTTTGCACAAACTAAACAATATACGCTTATTGGAATTTTTTTTTACCAAAAATATTTAGCGAATACATTGTGGCCTAAATTGATGAAGAAATTCGATTTTTTTTACATTTTTTTGTTGGATGTGTTTTAGCAGAAAGTAGAAAATATTTTTTTTTTCCCCAAAATTGTTGGTCGTTTTTTGTTTATAGCGCAAACAATAAAAACTGCAGAGGTGATCAAATAGCTCTATTTGTGGGAAAAAAGGACACACAATTTATTTGGGTACAGCGTCGCATGACTGCGCAATTGTCACTTAATGTAACGCAGTGCCGTATCACAAAAAATGGCCTGGTCAGGAAGGGGGGGGGGGTAAATCTTCCGTAGGTGAAGTGGTTAAGACGTTAATGTAATTTCAAAAGTTGTTTTTGATTTCTTTACATCTGCAACTTTCATTTAAAAAAAAAAAAATATATGACTGTTGATCCTGCTTCGATGGTCTTAGTTCAGGCAGTTCTTGTTATGGGATAACAACTGTCTCCTTATTTTGCTCATGCATTCTCATCCTGTGCTGCTGGAGACTGTGCAGCCCTGCCAACATATTGCATAGGCAAAGTGGAAGAAAGCTGTCCCAGAGCAATGATGTACAGCTGATGCCGTGGAGAGTGCATGCAGATAGGAAGCGGCAAAAAAAAAAGGGTGGAGGAGATCAGCAGTGCTGAGATGGAAAAAAGGATATTAAAAAGCTAAAAACAGTACTTTATAGAAGAAAAGGCTAGGTAACTGTGTAAGATACAGTAAAGTAAATGTCATTTACATAGGGTTTAAATCTATTTGAATTTAACATTAGCATAAATAGATTGTCTGAAACTGCGGGCCCTGGCTGTAATCACTTGAAGCCATAATCAATTACATTCTATATGAAGCACACTACTCCCGTAGGCGCTGCTAATAGTTTGTTCCTTTCTCCCAGTTGGTTCCATTACCCCCCACTTCCCTGCATTGAACACACCACAAACAGTCTTGAAACAAAAGAACAATAACTTTATTCCTTCCCATAGCACATTGCAGAAAGGATATGAAACAAATCTTCCAGAAATATGAGCTGCCGTAATCACTCGGTTCCTGTAATGGACTGCAAATCTTCTCCCTCCTGTTTACCACTACTTCCCAACCACACAGAATCTTCAACTTAAGTCCCAAGAACAATACTCTGAATAGAGTTCCCAGACCGGCTGTTAGGAATTCCCACAGGTGATCCTCAACACCCTCAGCCTATGAAGATAACTGCTTCTCTGGGTATGCACTCACGTGTACATTTGAGCGACCATCCATGTTTGCCAAAAGAAGGTCCTCTCCCAATTCTTTTCCTCTGTTGGGGGTAGCAGCCTCTCCTTTTAGATATTGCAGATTCCCATAACTGTTTCCTCCATCTCTCCTCCTGTTGAGGCAGGTTCCTCTCCCCGGAGGGGAGAGTTCCTAAGCTACACCAGCTTCTACATTCTGTACTCCTTTGCTGTCCTCTTCCCATCAGCAAGCATGGCAGGAAGCATGTGACCCATAGTTATATAGGCCCCACAGTTATATAGGCCTGTAAGCCCCTGCCCATACAAATTAATGATAGACTAAGGCTGACCTATACCACTAATTACATCCTGTATCAACTCAACCTGTCTTCCAGCACCTCTCACTGGTCAGACTAGGTGTCACTTTAGCAGAATGCAGGTGGTCACACTCCCCATTCTACACTATCATTCCTCCCCAATAAATCAAACCCAGCCAGGCTTAAACCAAAGAGGGTAATGCCTGAAATTTACACTAAACTCTAAACCTCTCTAACCTTTTAGCACACACCTAAGTAGGTGGGCGCTACATACACCCCCTCCTAAAACCACAACTGTCCCCAGTTGTAGAAAGGATTCCACATCTGGAGAACAGTTTCCCTACCTGACACAAGGCATCTCATATGTCTAGGTGAGAGGTGTAGTGCACGTGTTGCAAAATGTTACAAAAGAAAACACATTACCTTATTTACAGTTTCCAACATAAATTACCTAGACTAACATTCCCTACCACTAGGTCTCATACAGACAAAATCAAGCCACCACTCTCGAAAGAGCAATGCTTTGATTTCTCCATCTTCTTCTGTATTTTCTTCCATCATCTTCATGATAGCTGTAAAAAAACAAAAGCATCATATTCGTTATGCTAACTATACAAGTATGTTTTTGGCATGGGTGAACCTACTAGGACAACTGTTCCCTCAAAAGGAGTCTGGAGACTCCTGCAGGACAGTCCCTGAGTAGCCACGCCAGGTCAAGTGCATTCTAGTCCATGAGCCACATACTTTCTAAGTGACTCCAACTGAGAGTTCATAACTTTAACTGTAGAAACAAACAAAGGGAATGACAGAGACAACAGAGGGATTGTGTCCATGCTGGCCAAACAGGCACTGGTACTGTTGCTCTGCACAGGAAGTCCATGGGATAGCCCATCCTAACCCGTCTGCTCACTTGCAGTCAAGGATTTGTCCGGCATACCTGTGACAAACACCCTACAGGTAATACCGGGGGTCCGGTAACCTTCTACGTGTGTCCCCTTCCCCTCTGACCGAAACAGAATATGATTTGGTGTGTTGTCCAGGTTTCTGCACCATCACTCTGTCTTTGTATATAGCTCTTCCTTGCCTTCATTCCCTAGAAATATCCTAAAATCTCACCCATAAGTTATGGTCAGGGGTTCTTTGTGAAATTGGGACATGTAGGTAATCCCAGACGAGGTCCTGCTCCCATCCTTCCCAAGAAGCTTCAATAATGTCCATGACTTTGTCTGGCACATAAGGGTATTCAAGTCCCCAATTGTGAGCAACTCTTTTCTGTATGTGCCTTTGGAAATGGGACAGTCTCTGTAGTTCCTTGGGCCTTCCCCGCCCTGTCAGAACCACAGAGTCAGAGGCCCTCTCAGCCTTTTGTTGAAAGGGACACTTTTCGTTAAGCAATGCGCCCATGGACGTCTTATTTTGGGGTGTTGGGGGTGCTGGGAAGGTGGCAATGCTTTCCGGAGCCCTGGAGGTAGCACTTAGAGATGTGGAGCTCTCCACATACCACTCCTCATCACTGGAACCACCTTCTTCTGGAGAAGACCAAACGAACAAATGTTCAAGAGATCCGTACCTTTCCAGCACTTCTGGAGAACCCCAATCTATGGCCTGGCCCTTGCTTCCCCTGCCCAGCTCACCTGAGATATCACCTTCTCCATCCAATGGCTCCCTCTGGACAGGTTCAACAAGGGGCTTACTTGTAAAGGTCGGCATTTCAAGGGAACATCTTGGGGCTTGCTCAATTAAGCTAGCAACCCCTGGAGCCCCGACCAGACCACAGGCCTCCCCTTTGGATCCTACCTGGACCTCCGGCGTTTCCGTTATGATGGACTCTGGACGGAGTTTCTCCGCTGCACTTCCAATGGTATCTCAGCCCTCTCCGTCCCTTCCCGAGGTTTGAGGCTTACGGTGTGCAGAGTCCGGTGGCGCTGTCCACATAGTAATAGCTCACCTCCTGCTGATCAGATCCCAGCCACGTAAGCTGCATGCTGCAGTGGCCACAGTGGGCCCAAGCGGTGACTCCCATGGTGGGTTTCTGGCAGCCGGGACAGATCAGGCACAGTCTTTCTACTCCATTCACTACTCCTAGCGCCAGCCCACCGGCAACTTCCAGGCAGATGCCGGTGTCAATGAGAATCCGTTCCTGCGGTTCAGTGTTTTGTTGCACGGCCGGGGGGCGTATAAAGCTCCGTGCCGTTTCACTGCTGAGCACACACCGTGTGTGACGCCGGAGAACTTTCCTCTGGGGCGTAACTCCACCCCCTCCTCTCATTGATCCAGCGCACGAGGAACTCTAACTCTTCATTTCCATTGGGCGAAACAGCGATCCCTGGTGGCAGGCACAATAGAACTGCAGCTTTTACAACAAACTGATTTTTACAGTGAAAATGCTTCCTTGCGATGTCCCTACTGTAGGAGAAATAGTCCCTGTATTGTCTCCGGCACCACACCACCCCCTGTGTCCTTGTTTCCAAGGGCAACAGCTACACCCACAACTCTCTCCACATTTCTTCTGTAATGCAGGCAAAGTTTTTGAATAAAGAGTGGCGATGCCGGTTACTGTATGCAGGGTTGCTAGGGGTAATGGACTGGCTGAAAAAGGTTAAATCTCGGTGGGACCTCCATGAAGCGCACTACTCCCGTGGGAGCTGCTAATAGTTCGTTCCTTTCTCCCAGTTGGTTCCATTACTCCCCACTTCCCTGCATTGAACACACCGCAAACAGTCTTGAAACAAAAGAAAAATAACTTTATTCCTTCCCATAGCACGTTGCAGAAAGAATATGAAACTAATCTTCCAGAAATATGAGCTGCCTTAATCACTCGGTTTCTGTAATGGACTGCAAATCTTCTCCCTCCTGTTTACCACTACTTCCCAACCGCACAGAATCTTCAACTTAAGTCCCAAGAACAATACTCTGAATAAAGTTCCCGGACCGTCTGTTAGGAATTCCCACAGGTGATCCTCAACACCCTCAGCCTATGAAGATAACTGCTTCTCTGGGTATGCACTCACGTGTACATTTGAGTGACCATCCATGTTTGCCAAAAGAAGGTCCTCTCCCAATTCATTTCCTCTGTTGGGGGTAGCAGCCTCTCCTTTTAGATATTGCAGATTCCCATAACTGTTTCCTCCATCTCTCCTCCTGTTAAGGCAGATTCCTCTCCACGGAGGGGAGAGTTCTTAAAGCGGGATTCCGGCCAGCTAAAAAAAAATTTTAAAGTCAGCAGCTACAAACACTGTAGCTGCTGACTTTAAATAAGTAGACTTACCTGTCCTGGGTGCCCGCGATGTCGGCCGCCCGAGGCCGAACCGTCCCTCGGCTCTCGGGTCCCAGCACCGCCATCCTATATAAGGGAAACAGGCAGTGGAGCCTTGCGGCTTCACTGCCAGTTTCCTACTGCGCACGCGCGAGTGGCGCAGCGATCTGTGAATGGCCCCGTGGTGTTCTGGGAACACACACAGTTCCCAGAAGACAACGGGGCCGCTCACCGAGGAGAAGAACACGCCGCGGAATAGGAAGAGGCAGATTAGGAAGACTGCCTAGCAACAAGGGTTTAGGTAAGTATAAGCATTTTTTTTTTCCAAATGTTTTTTTTAAATTTTTTTAGGAATTTTGGTGGCATTTTTTTTTTTACGTGTGGCCCTCCGCTTTAACCTGCACCAGCTTCTACATTCTCCTTACTCCTTTGCTGTTCTCTTCCCATCAGCAAGTATGCCAGGAAGCATGTGACCCACAGTTATATAGGCCTGTAAGCCCCTGCCTATACAAATTAATGATAGGCTAAGGGTGACCTATACCACTAACTACATCCTGTATTAACTCAACCTGTCTTCCAGCACCTCTCACTGGTCAGACTAGGCGTCACTTTAGCAGAATGCAGGTGGTCACACCCCCCCATTCTACACTATCATTCCTCCCCAATAAATCAAACCTAGCCAGGCTTAAACCAAAGAGGGTAATGCCTGAAATTTACACTTAACTCTAAACCTCTCTAACCTTTTAGCACACACCTAAGTAGGTGGCGCTACATATATTTTTGTGGACAATTCTTCAGCCTTACCTTCAATCAGTGTAGGCACCAATAGGCTTTTGCAGCCAAATTTGGATAATACCTACTTTATATTTTATATGTTCCCCATTTTTTTTTGTAAATTATTTTCAGGTATGCTGTGTGAATGGGAACACATAACAAACATATACCCTAGGTAAATATGTCCACATTTTGTGTGGGCCGTGTTTGCGCATGCACGGCAGCGGCTGCTGTACCTGTATTGCTCCCTGTATGCACCTTTTCAAAAACGTGGCTGCAGGGAAACTGCATGGTCTTTGGTCAAACAATAAATGGCAGCCCCGCGTGTCTCCTAAGAGTAGCGTGATTTGGTTCCGGGTGCGGGAACAGATACGATTCCCACACCCGCAGCCACACACATAGGTGTGAACCAAGCCTTAGTGGGGCTTCTCAAATTTGACTGCAAAAGTAGAAATAAACTCCAAAGTGTTTCACAGCAACCAATACTTTAGTCCAGCTAGATCAATGGGCTTAGCCCCATTTTAGGCAGTGGACTGCCTCGCACTGCACTGCATTCCAAACATTTTTTGCCATGTCCTACTTTTTTTCAGCGGTACTAAAAACACAAATACTTTCCTTTATTCTAATGATCTGATGCCTCTCTCTGTCCCTCACTGGCATCTTCCCCCTGGGTTCTTCTGGGCGTCAGTCTTCAAACAATTTCATTGGCTGGTGTGAGATGACATTACTCCTGTGCATGCGTGGAATGCAGTCATTCCAGCACATTGGAATTGTGTAGAAATTTAAATTGAGCTGCACATGCACAGCTCGGTGTACATTCTGCAGACGATTGTGAATAGGCAGGTAAGTGTGTTTTATTGCACGAGAGACATTGCATGTCTCTTCTGCAATAAAAAGCCTGCTTGTTTGCAATTATTTTATTTTTTTATATTTAATGAATCTAATGCAGTGCGGATCTGCACTGCATTAGATTCAGTGGAGAACAGGGGAGATATCCATGGTCTTTTGGACCCAGGATGTTTCATTAAAGAGAACCTGTCACTAAAACAAAACATCACATAAGGGGCTTTTTGTCCCCTATGTGATAAAAAAAAAAAAAAAAAAAGAAAATTGTAAGAAAAATTTGAGGACCACCCACCCACTCCCACATATACGCACATGAAAATGTAAACATATGCATCAGAAGTGCCTATGCATGAAAATGTACATTATGATACACATGCTTGCTACATATCATCATGCACGCCAGAGTAAGAGCAATGTTTCTAGCACCAGACCTCCTCCGTAATGCTAAACTGATGACCTATAGGGGGCTTTTAAAGGCCTATGAAAAATATAGGGTATTGAAGCTTATCGCCATTTCATGTTGGGTATCTCTTTACTCCTCATCATGTATATTTTTACCAAAAAATGGGTAATTTATTGCGGTTATGTGTCCTAAAATTAACTTTAGTGTATTTTTTACTGAAATGTTGAGTTTCCTGGACCTTTACACTAATATCCTGTGATATAAAAAATTGGAACTACCACTATTTTATTCTCCAGGGTGTCTGCTTTCAGAAAATATATAATGGTTTGCAATCTTGATTTTTTAAACATGTGTGCAAAAAAAAAAAAAAGCAATAAAACGCTCTGGCAGCAAAAGGGTTAAAGATGGATTTCTAATCGGACACTACATACTGTGAGAGCTGAATTGAGACCTCTAAGGCCAATTCTTTCCTCCAGCTATATCCATATGTGATGTTGTTAAACACTGTGATACTTATACTTTAATTTATATTTTTTTTAATAGTGTGTTGTAATATACAGTGTGTAAGTACATTGTTAGTGAATTGTATTACTGCTGTTTCTATTTTGCACAGGCTAAGTGTCATGATTTGTTTAGCAGCTTGCTGGCCTTTTCACAAGGGCATGGTATCATCAGGTTTGTTGACATGTTGCTTAGATACCCAGAGATAGCAGCTGCATTATAGTTACTATAACAACAAGGGGACGCCAACATTCCTCTGCAGCAAAGAAGGAGAGAACATCACGCTGTGTGAAAGAGTTCATGGGATGGCCAATATTATACACTGAACAGGTGAGGAAATGGAGAAACAAATTCTGGTAATAATCTGTTTATTAGGAAGACACAAAGCGACTCTCAGGATGACAATGACTAGTCCAGTCCCAGCTGTGCTCATACACTGACATGTCCTCAAACATCATGGACTGTCTCTCACTCCCCCTTTTAAAGGGAAAGCTAGAAACTGGCTTTGTGACCTGATTAAATGATTTTGTTTTTATACTTTTTTTAAAGAATTTTATATACTTCTTTTTGTTTGTAAATAGTGATTTGTAGTAAATAGGCTTGATGGGTTTGTATGTATATAATGGGATTGTGGGTTATTTACGAAAGGCAAATCCACTTTGCACTACGAGTGCAAAGTGCACTTGAAATTGGACTGAAAGTGCACTTGGAAGTGCAGTCGCTGTAAATCTGAGGGGTAGATCTGAAATGAGGGGAAGCTCTGCTAATTTTATTATCCAATCATGTGCAAGCTAAAATGCTGCTTTTTTTTTTTCTTTTGCGTGTCTCCCTCGGATCTACAGTGACTGCACTTCCAAGTGCACTTTCAGTGCAATTTCAAGTGTAGTGTAGTGGGTAAATAACCCCCATTGACTTACTAAAGAAGTAGATACTATTCACTTAGCAAAACGAAGGTTGGTAAATAAGGTGAAGCTTTGTTCACTTTAACACGAAACAATCGTGTACTAGCAAGAATCCTTTATATTTTAATTTCCCTCACTTAGATATTCAGCTTAGCTTTCAATAAGTTACTAACATTTACTTAGCAAATCAAAGATCCACTTTGTTTTAGAAGGGCTGTGTGTAGCAGAGGTATCTGGGGGTAGACTCATCTGAATAATGGTGGTGCTCAGGGTTGGGTGCCAACTGTGGTGAGCTGCCCAGTCTGGGGCTGTGTGACCAGGTCTTCAGGAGGGAGGAGGTGCATGAATCAGCACCACCTTGTGAACCTCTCCCTGTAGACTCATCTGAATAATGGTGGTGCTCAGGGTTGGGTGCCAACTGTGGTGAGCTGCCCAGTCTGGGGCTGTGTGACCAGGTCATCAGGAGGGAGGAGGTGCATGAATCAGCACCACCTCGTGATCCTCTTCCTGCTGTTCTATTAAATAAATATTATTGTAGTTATGATACTGATGATGATGATAAATATCATTATTATTACGTGATGATAACACGCTCAATTCACAATTGTTAAAGCGGTTAAAGTCTTACATGTAAGTAAAATGAATATCTCTTAAACCTGTACGCTTTAGAAGATATTCACTTTGCATGCAGCCGCTGACATCAGAGGCGCATGCTCTGTGAAGGTCCGGCGGAAGGTGTGGCAGATGCTGCCAGACCTTGCCGGAAAGAAGTCTCCCATGCGCATGCGCGGGAGTGACGTCAGAGCCACGAACCCGGAAGACACGCCGAGGGGAAATGTCAGCTCCCTCGGCATGGACCGGGATCAGCTGCCGCCACCTCGTTCTAAGGTAAGTATTTTATAATGAGCTAGTATGAGCTGCGTAAACTGTTGGCGCTATATAAATCGTGTATAATAATATTAGCTTATTATGCCTTTTGCCTTACAGGTTTTAAAATAAAAAAAAATAAAAAAAATTTCTGCGGTCATACAACCGCTTTAACACAAGGATTAGAATACTAATTTTCAGGCATTTGGCTATGATTTACAATCTATTTTAGACTTATCGTTGTGTTAGCTTTGTGAGCTGAGCATAGTAAATGTACCAACATTCCAATTTTGGTGTATTCTAGTGCAGTTACCTTTTTTATCCTTTATATTTATTTCAAAGATATACATTGCTTGAAATTAAGGCTTTTGAGAATATGAGCTATTTCACTCTAAAAACCAACATTATATGAACCAAAATAACCCATTCCGCATAATGCACAAATTGCTTCCATGATTTTCCACCATCTACATTTGGAGTTTGAAAGGGAAATACAAAAGACTAGCAATGCTTTCTGGCTGAACTCTGGGAATTAGCCCTCCCACACTGCAAGTGTTAACTGCTGGTTAAGCTTAGGGGTTAAATAAAGAAAAATACTTACCCAAGGGTCCTTATACATGGGCATTCCGTCTGTCTGTTTTTCATCCATCTGTTGACGGGTAAATAAATGTAAATGGATGATCATACGTTTACATCTTTGTCCATGCAGGAAATGGATAGATGTAAACAAACAGTCTTTTTTGCATCTGTTTTTGCATTGGTTAGGAGCTGGCACGCTGGCATCCTAACAACTAGTGACTCATCCCTGCTGTCCAGAGCAGGGATGAGTCATTGGTTGGAAAGGAGCCAGCACCTGCCAGTCATGGTCCCCACTCTTTCTCCATGTCCAGGATCACAGTGCCCTGGTGTCCCTATGGCAGGCTGTGCTGTAGATGTGGCCAAGCTGTCCCAGCTCTCTCTGCCTTCTGGCCGTCTCCTGGATGCTGACATCCCCCAGCAGCACCACTTTCAATGCAGTGCCTGGTGCACATGCCCCCCCCTCCCTAGTTTTGGCCCTGGAGGTTAGTACCAATTGCCTACTGTGTTCATTCAGGAAAGGAAGGGACTGGTAAATAATAGATATTTACTGAACCCCTCCCCACTCTCCATCCTGAAACATCCCCTTGTGTGCCCACAGCAGCTGCTGGTGGAAGAGGAGGGGAGGAAAGCTGGTATGGCTGTGGGGGAAAGGGGCACACAGGGGGGCCTGGACAGCAGGCGGATGGGGGAGCAGATGGTAGAACAGATCCCCCTGCAGAAGGAGAAAGAGGAGCACTGCAGGGGGAGGCAGAAGAGGATCAGTGCCTGCAATACGGCAGTACAGGCAGCCCTCCTGCTCGGCAGGTGCCTGGGCCCCCCTTTTAGACTGATGGGGCCCAGTATAGGGCTGCCTTAACAGCGGTCCTGGTGTTGTGTGCCCAGGGAGGTAAAGGAGACAATGGACTCAGTGGGGATTATTTACAAAAGACAAATCCACTTTGCACTACAAGTGCACTTGGAAGTGCAGTAGCTGTAAATCTGAGGGGTAGATCTGAAATGAGGGGAAGCTCTGCTGATTTTTTCATCCAATCATGTGCAAGTTAAAATGCTGTTTTTTATTTTCCTTGCATGTGCCCCTCGGATTTACAGCGACTGCACTTCCAAAGTGGATTTGCCTTTTGTAAATAACCCCCTATGTCTTTGGTTTCTTTCTCCAACACCAAGGGAGACATCAAGGGTCTGTTTGACACTCTTTTGGGTCACACATTAACCAGTTACCAACTGGCCCATAGCCAAATGACGGCTGCAGGGCGGTTGGATAACTCTGGGAGCACGTACTATGATGTGATCCCAGAAAACGGCTCCCACGCGCCCCCTGGGGCACACACACGGGAACATCCGTGACCGCCGGGTCCAGAGCGCAGCACGCATCACCCAGCGCATCATGGATCACAGTAAATGGGCGCTGATCGCGGCCATATACCATGTGATCGCTCCGTCAAATTACTCATTACTCATACTATACACTATGCCTCAATACTCTGCAATACCCCGCAATACTCTGCAATACCCTGCAATACCCCACAATACTCTGCAATGCCCTGCAATAAACTGCAATACCCCGCAATACCCTGCAATACCCCGCAATGCCCTGCAATACTCTGCAATGCCCCGCAATACTCTGCAATACCCCTCAATGCTCTGCACGTCCCCCCCCTCCCGCCGCCCTCAGGTGCTTCTACCGACTCACCGCTACGATCGAAGCCAGTATTGTTTTTTTGTTTTGTTTTTTTTATTTCAGGCTTCCCAGCCTAGAGGTGAGATGTGGGGTCTTATTGACCCCATATCTCACTGTAAAGAGGACATGCCATATTCCTATTACAAGGATGTTTACATTCCTTGTAACAGGAATAAAAGTGATCAAAAAATTTATTTTTTGAACAAAAGCATAAACTAAAATAAATAAAGTAAAATGAACAATAAAAAAAAAAAAAAAAAATTTCCCCGTGTGCTCGCATGCAGAAGCGAATGCATACGTAAGTACCGCCCACATATGAAAATTGTGTTCAAACCACACATGTGAGGTATCGCTGCGATCGGTTGAGCGAGAGCAATAATTTTGGCCCTAGACCTCCTCTGTAACTCAAAACAAGTAACCAGTAAAAAATTTTAAAGCGTCGCCTATGGGGATTTTTAAGTAGCGAAGTTTGGCGCCATTCCACGAGCGTGTGCAATGTTGAAGGGTGACATGTTAGGTATCTATTTACTCGGCATATCTTCATCTTTCACATTATGCAAAAATATTGGGCTAACTTTACTGTTTTGTTTTTTTTTTTAAAGCACAAAATTGTTTTTTCCAAAAAAAAACGTTAGAAAAATTGCTGCGCAAATACCGTGCGAGATAAAAAGTTGCAATGACCGCCATTGTATTCTCTAGGGTCTTTGATAAAAAAACATATATAATGTTTTGGGGTTTTATGTAATTTTCTAGCAAATAAATAATGATTTTTACATGTAGGAGAGAAATGTCAGAATTGGCCTGGGTGCTCCAGAACGCCTGAAGGTGCTCCCCTGCATGTTGGGCCTCTGTATGTGGCCACGCTGTGTAAAAGTCTCACACATGTGGTATAGCCGTACTCTGGAGTAATAGCAGAATGTGTTTTGGGGTGTAATGCGTGGTATGCATATGCTCTGTGTGAGAAATAACCTGCTAATATGACAATTTTGTGAAAAAAGAAAAAAAAAATCTTGATTTTGCAATGAATTGTGGGAAAAACTGACAACTTCAAAAAACTCATCATGCATCTTTCTAAATACCTTGAAATGTCTTCTTTCCAAAAAGGGGTCATTTGGGAGGTATTTGTACTTTTCTGGCATGTTAGGGTCTCAAGAAATTAGATAGGCCGTCAGTACTTCAGGTGTGATCGATTTTCAGTGATTGGCACCATAGCTTTTGGACTCTATAACTTTCACAAAGACCAAATAATATCCACCAATTTGGGTTATTTTTACCAACGATATGTAGCGGTATAAATTTTGGCCAAAATATATGAAGAAAAATTACTAATTTGCAAAATTTTATAACAGAAACGAAGAAAAATGCATTTTTTTACAGAATTTTCGGTCTTTTTTCTTTTATAGCGCAAAAAATAAAGAACCCAGCGGTGATTAAATACCACCAAAAGAAAGCTCTATTTGTGTGAAAAAAGGACAAAAATTTTATATAGGTACAGTGTTGCATGACTGAGTAATTGTCATTCAAAATGTGAGAGCACCGAAAGCTGAAAATTGGTCTGGTTATTAAGGGGGTTTAATGCCCAGTGGTTAATGTGATTTGCGTTAAGACAGTCCATTTAAAATGAATAGTCCGGCAACTCACCCTAGCTTGCCTAAAAACACGCATTACATTTTTTACACAACACAATACACTATTGTGCATAGCATCATAAAGCAGTCATGTACTGTATGTTACCACAATGCAGAAGTGTGTATGGGCCAAAATGATCATTTTTTTTAACAACACAACACCCTTCAACACATCGCATGTGTGTTGCGATGCACTGCAGTGTGGGTACATTGGCTTTAGGGTAAAGCTTTGGGGTGCCAGTGAAACTGAATTACGCCACAATGCACTGCTGTACATGTGTTGCTGTGCAATATGGTAATGTTCAGTTTTAAAAATGTAATTTACCACACATTAATGGAATGTACAGATCCCTGTTGCTCAAATCTCTGATTATATAACCCCCTCTCATGTGACAATGCTCTGGTCTAGGGGAAGATCATTAACCGCTTCAGCCTCTGAAGATTTGGCTGCTGAATGACCGGGCCATTTTTTTGCGATTCGGCACTGCGTCGCTTTAACTTACAATTGCGCGGTCGTGGGATGCTGCACCCAAACAAAATTGAGGTCCTTTTTCTTACCACAAATAGAGCTTTCTTTTGGTGGTATTTGATCATCTCTGCGGTTTTTATTTTCTGCGCTATAAACAAAAAAAGAACGCCAATTTTGAAAAAAACACAATATTTTGTAATTTTGCTATAATAAATATCAACATTTTTTTTTAAAAAAGCTAATTTTTTCTCAGTTTAGGCAGCTATGTATTCTTCTACATATTTTTGGAATAAAAAATCGCAATTAGCGTATATTGATGGGTTTGCGCAAAAGTTGTAGCGTCTACAAAATAGGGGATAGATTTATAGCATTTTTATTGCGATGGCGATCTGCAATTTTTATCAGGACTGTGACATTATGGCGGACACATCGGACACTTTTGACACATTTTTGGGACCACTGGGATTTATACAGCGATCAGTGCTATAAAAATGCACTGATTACTGTAAAAATTTCACTGGCAGGGAAGGATTTAAACACTAGAGGGCGATCAAGGTGTTAACTGTGTTCCCTCTCTGTGTTCTAACTGAAGGGGGGATAGGACTGTCTAGGGGAGATGACAGATCGCTGTTCATATCTTGTATTAACACACGATCAGTCTCTTCTCCCCTCAGAGAACCAGGATCTGTGCGTTTACACACACAGATCCCGGTTCTTGGTGTGTCACGAGCGATCGCAGGAGCCCGGCAATCATAGTGCCTGCGAGGCACTCGTATCGGCTTGGGGGGGGCGAGCAGCGGGTGTGCCCCTAGTGGCCACGGGGCGAAGCAACGTAACATAACGTCGTTTCGCCCAGCCGTGCCATTCTGCCGCAGTAAAACTGCAGCGGCTGGTCGGCAAGTGGTTAAGGAATGATGTCACTGCCATAGACTCCCATAGACTTGTGAAACGCAGACCTCGGATTGGTCCCGCTGATTAACCCAGGTTCTGCTCCCAAATTTGTGCAAAGCAGCCAGTCACACAGTATTTTCATCCAGATACACAGTGTTTTCCTCGAAGTCTTTCACACAGTGAGCAGGCCGATAGTGTCTTGTGGTTTTTATTGTTTGTAGAACTGGGATATGGATTAGGGTGGGCCTTGGGATACCCAAAACTAATACAAACTTGGTTAAGGACACTATCTTGCAAACAGTTAACTTCTGAAGAAAAGGCTTTCAGTGTAGAAAACTTGAACAATTCAGCACAGGGGGAGCCCACATTGGAAATAGGCCTGTCTACAGAATCTGGAACAGTATCTCCAACAAAAAGAGCGCAATAGCAACTGTCTCTTCCCAGGACTTCTCTCTGGCCTCTACTCACTGTGCCACTGCATACATAGATGCCTCCTTCTAGTATCAGCCAACACTATACCGTGAGCCTCCAAATCCTTCCTGGACTTTTCTCTAACTTTTCCTGCAGCTTGTAGATGATTCTTTTTTTTTTTTTTTTTTTAAGTAAAATATTTATATATTGATTTTATTGCGATAATATTTTTGGCTTTGTGCTCACATATCCCGTTTCATATTCATCATTTAGACAGGAAATTATGTCACTTCCTGTGCACCATACTATTCTATTTACAAATCTTAAGTGGTTCGGCCTCCTGCTCACCGTCTTCCTTTTCAGTCTTCTCTATGGTCTTTTTGATCCACTCCAGATAATTACTCACTCTGGTATACATTCCGAATTGGCCACATTCAAGGCCCCAGGAGACAATACCACCAAGATATAATCGATTGTCCTTCACTTCTTCGGACACATACCTGAACATGAGCGGACCGCCGCTGTCACCTTGACAACTATCTTTACCATCTCCACCTGCGCAGATCATGTTTTCGGTAAAGACATGGTTGGTGACTACTGACTTCTTGCAGTCTTCGGTTTTGCGGACAGAAACGGGAGCATACTGCAGCTTTGCGGTTTTCGCTTTCTTGTTGCTTGACCTTCCCCAGCCTGCCACATACCCGACTTCATCTATATCTGGGGAAGAAACCGCTATATTTTTCGGCAGACATACTGAACATATACATGGACCCATTTCAATCCTACGACTCAGCTGGACGAGGGCGATGTCATTGTCATAATTCTGTCTGTTCTCAATATCTCCTGTGATCCATTTGGGATGGATAATGACCTTCTTGGCCACCAGCTCCACTCCATTACGGTGAATGACATCACCGGCGCGTATCCTCGGCTGGTCCTGGTCTTGGACCACATGAGCAGCTGTGAGGACCCATTGATCGGATATGAGCGATCCTCCTCCTAGGTTTCCTGATGGAAAATGGATGACCCATGGGAAGTACCCATTCTCTGCTGGGGAGCCACCATATATTCTGGATTCAGGCTGCAAGGTGGTTTTGCCACAGACTGGTTTGCATATGGGGGTGTCATTTTGTCCTTTACTGTTTACCCAGATTCCATCCAAAGAGCAGTGATAGGTATCTTCACCGAGGAGGGAATAATAATCTGACTTGCAGTTGTATTTGGCTTCTGACTGATACGTTGACGATTGAAACGTCACCTCTCCAAAATCAGTTCCCTCAGGATCTCCACAGTCCACAGCTCAGTGTACACTTTAGGCATCAGCGCATGCACAGGCACAGGAGTTACATCATCCTAGCATGGCCAACCAATAAAACCGAAGATTGTAGATGATTCTTTAGCTCTTCCCTGAGCCAGAACCACTTTTCCTGCTGCTTGTCAAAGGCCTTGGAAGGTTTAACAGCACTTCCAGGCTGGGTCACTCTAGCAGGCAAAGGACCCTGCTGCCTGAGGATCCAGACCTTATCAGGGACATGCAGTCAGGGGAGGCAGGTGAGGCAGGGCTCCTAGCACCTATGGAGACACGGGGCTCCTTGCGCAGCCTGTCAGAAGCTTCATACAGAGCGGCCACTTTTGGCACACTCTGTTTGCAGCAGACTGAGAGGATGAGCTCACAGTTCCTCTCCTCACTTTTTCTCAGAGGCACTGAGCTCAATGGACAACTTGGAGCGTTGGACCAATGGTAAAGCATTATTGGCCCCAGCTGTCCAATAAAAATGCTGCAGTGGAGGTTCTCCACTGCAGCATGTAAACCCTTGTTTTTTGTTTTTAAATAACAAACATGTCATACTTACCTCCACTGTGCAGTTCATTTTGCACAGAGTAGCAAAATCCACCCGATCCACCTGTTCTGGAGTCCCCCAGCGGCGCTATCAGTTTCTCCTCGCATCGGTAAGCCCCTTAGGAGAAGCTCTCTCCCTGGGGGTTACCTTGCAGGCACGCTCCCATGTCCAGCATTTGCATCCATAGACACAGAATACCGGACTCGGCCCCGCCCCCCCTGACGCCCGCGTCATTGGATTTGATTGACAGCAGCGGGAGCCAATGGCTGCGCTGATATCAATCAGCTATCATCCTGTCCAGTGGGGTTTGGGTACAGCTGTCAAAACTATTGCTGAGGATACATTGATCTGGATAGGTGCAAAAAAAGACCAGCTCAAGCAGCATTTGAAGATTTCTTAATTTCGACATGCTGGGAGTGGGAGGGGGTTATACCAGGCTTTCCCTGTCCTAGTGTCCAAATCCTCCTGTAGATCGCAGTATGACCCAATTGTCACTGAACTCTGTGCCCTTCAATAATAGAGAAAGACAGGTAGTATTAAATCAGTTGGCTTGTTAGAAATTTGTGTATTCATCAGGCACCACATTGCACTGTACTGCTTTAAACAGTTGGGATGCAGCATGCATTTACAGCACTGTGCCTGTATTCATGGCACTGGAAGTTTTTTTGTTTTCGGTGCCTGAGTATACATTGCCTATAAGATATTTACAAATTAATTCATATTTAGAGGAGTTGACATGCATCTAATGCCCTGTAGACACGACCGGTTTTGCCATCGGAATAAACTCTGAAGGTTGTTACGACGGAGTTCCGACGGAATTGCGCTCAAGCTGTCTTGCATACACACGGTCACACCAAATTCCAACCATCCAGAACGCGGTGATGTACAACACGTAAGACGGGACTAGAAAATGGAAGTTCAATAGCCAGTAGCCAATAGCTTCCGTCTCGTACTTGCTTCAGAGCATGCGTCGTTTTTGGTGCGTTGGGACAGCATACAGACGATCGTTTTTTCCGATAGTAATTTGTTCCGGCAGAAAAATATAGAATATATACATATATAGAACATATCTAAGTCCGTCTGAATTTTCAGCCGAAAAGGTCTGATGGGGCATACACACGGTCGGAATATACGATGAAAAGCTCCCATCGGACTCTTTCTGTTGGAAATTTCGCTCGTGTGTATGCGGCATAAAACTAAAGAATACTATTATTATATTATCAGTGTTCATTTTTTTTGTATATTTCAGGCAGAAAAAGAAAAAACTGAGCGTTGAAGAAATTTGGTCATTGACAGAAAACACGTAAACTGAACAAAAGAAGTAAACACCATAAAGGAAAAATATTTTAATATATCAAATAAAATGCAAAAAATAAATTTGTTTTACAAAGAAGCTTTTCAAGACACATAAGCTCAAAACATCTTCCCTGATGACCAGTAGCAAAGACATATCTAAACCCATTCAAGGTATAGATTCAAAGTGTGCCAATTCAGTATCACCACTTAAAGCTATCAGGCCAGAAACTGCTATATTAGTCAAAAGATCATCTGCAGGAAGCATGTCACAAAGTCAGTCCAACCGACCAGTCATCCCTCCTCGAAGACAAGGTTTTAAAGTGTGTTACATCTGTGGAAGAGAATTTGGTTCAAAGTCTATTGCCATACATGAACCCAAATGCCTAGAAAAATGGCATGTGGAGAATCAAAATCTGCCCAAGCATCTCAGAAGACCAGCCCCAGTGAAACCTCAGGCGGCTGCACATAGCTCCTCTAATGATGAGAATGAAGCCGCTTGGCAAAGCTCTCAAGCACAACTTTTACCATGTGGAAATTGTGGCCGTACCTTTCTTCCTGACAGACTTCTTGTGCACCAGAAAGGCTGTAAACCAAAAGACAAGAATTTAGATTCTGCCCATTCCACAGTTAATAAGACTGTAATGCATACCAGTTCATTGACATCATCTAATACAGCCAGTGGCTTTTCTGATACTAAGATTCCTGACAATCCAACAAAACCCAAAACATTAATTTGTTACATCTGCGGAAGGGAGTTTGGCACCAAATCTCTCCCAATCCACGAACCAAAATGCCTTGAGAAATGGAAAATAGAAAATGATAGGTTACCTAAAGGACAAAAGAGACCCGTTCCTCAGAAACCTCAGATGGCTTTTTCTAAAGGGGTCAGCCAAAAAGAACAAAATGAAGCAGCTTGGCAGAGCTTTAAGGATCAGTTGCTGCCCTGTTCAAACTGTGGTAGAACTTTTGCAAGTGATCGACTTCAGGTCCACCAAAGAAGTTGCAAGGTTAAACCTTTAGATTCCAGTGTCAGGAGCCCAGACATGCTCAGTAACACAGCGAAGCTAAAACGTGAAGATGCAGAATTAAAAAACAATAAGGTAAAGGGTTCATTTAAATTCTCTATGCTGTGGGTAAAAAATATTAAATTGTAAAGTTAAAAAAATAGGTTCCATGTTTTGACAAGATGCATATTTGTTCTTAAAGATCTACAAGCTATAGAAAAATGATCTGTAACTTCTCCAGTAGTGCTTGTGGGATTACTACTAACGCAACTCAGCACACATTTAAAAACATGTTAAAATCGCATGAAAAGAGAAATGCAATGTTGTGAATCTAGTCTTTTTTGTCTCACTTTCATGTCAGATAATTATATAAGCATTATTTTTCTCTTTGTAGTCATACTGAAGAGCAGACACTGGCTCGAGACTATAATGTTAACTTTACATAGACTTAAAGAGCAGGCATTTATAGTGCACTTGTGAAGGCTCCCAAATACTGTCAGGAGTTATACTCTGTTTTTAAAATGGAAGTGATCAATACAGTACACCCCTGGTTTTGACTTTGCTTGAGTATCTTTTCGTTACCTCAGATCTCAAATCCCATGTAAAGTTTGATAGACAATGTTATTACTTTCCATATGATCTGTGCTAGAAATAAACTGCATAGGCCTCACCTTTCAGAGATAGCTTGATTATGTTTTTTGTCTGAGTTTCCGTCTTACATAGTTACATAGTTAGGTTGAAAAAAGACACAAGTCCATCTAGTTCAACCATAAAATAAATAAATAAATAAATAAAATAAAAAATATCATACAATCCCATGTACTCAATCCTATACCCACCCTTTTTGTCTATTTTCTCACATTGCTTCCCTTTATCTATCTAATATAGGTGCACATCTATAGGAAAGGTTAATTTCCTTGTGAAGAAATTATGTTTCTATGCAGTAGCAGCTACACTAGCTCTTCTGCATGTATCAAAAGATGTCCCCTAGGCAGACTAACTCAAGCACCGCATGGCATCTTTTATAAATTCTTTATTTTCAAAGAAACAGTGTTACAATTCCATAGGAAAACATCTCACAACCATGACATAACATTTATTATGAAACTTGCTAATCCCCTGGCTAACAAGATTTGCTATTAAAGATATTGCTATACTGTACTGTCATTAAATTGTGTAATAGTTTAACGAAATTACCTTGTAGGCAATAGGAGGCCACACCATGTCTCCTTTTATATTTTCTTTAACCAAGTAGCACCCTGGTTAAGACCAGAGGATAGAAAGACAGCAGAGGAGAGGCGCGTGTGCGGAAATGTCCAAGATGGCCGCATAGCCCTGGGGCTACACACCGCGATGGCTCTCTAAACCCAGCCACAGCTCACAGGAAGGTTGTCCCTGGCCCACACAGCTACTGGAAGAGAGGGGATTATCTCAGGAACCACCCGATGACCTCGGGATCAGCACGCAGGGACCTCTCAAGCCAGCTGAACTCGGCTCTCCCACAGCCTGGCAATCAAGATGATGGCTGCAACTACACGAGGCCTGGACTGGGAGGCAGAGGAATCCATCATTGATCAGGACGCAGCACAGGACTTGACAATCCTCTCACCGCCCCCACAGGAGCACAACGCAGTGAGTACCTGGCAGCTCCCCACTCACTCCCCAGCATCCATTGAATCCCTAATCTATCACCACTGAGCAATGTTTTATCTACCCCAGGCACTCTAGGCATGGGGGCACCCAGCTATTCCCTCACCACCTCTGACTTCCCCTCCATGATGGAGGCCTTTGTCAGCATGCTATCAAAGGGCCTGGCCCAAACAGCAGCACAGATTACTAACTCCATACATGCTGAACTCCAACAAATTGGAGCAAGGATGGACAAAATAGAAAAGAAAACAGACCAAACAGTTGCCAAGATTAATCAAAATTCATCCAGAATCCAGAATCTGCAGGATCACTTAGTGACTGCAATGTCCAAAATTGACGAACTGGAAAACAGGTCGAGACGCTATAATTTTAGAATCTGGGGCCTACCCGAGTCAGTCAAGGAGGTACATGCGGCAATCCATACGCTGATAAAAGATTAAATCCCCGCCATACCAAAACATTGCCTGGATCTTGACAGAGCCCACAGAGCCCTGCACAGGATGGCCTACCACAGGACATTATTGTCAAACCCCATTTTTATGTGCAAAAATAAGAAGTAATGAAAAGGTCCCGCAATGTTGACAAGCTCACTATCCAAGGTCATCAAATCCAGATTTCTGCAGATCTGTCTCCCCATACAGTCCAAAAAAGGCGCTCTTTGAAACCACTTCTTCAAGTGTTGACGCAAAAAGTAATCACTTACCGCTGGTTTTTCCCCTTCAGGCTGAATTTCTCTCATCGGAACAAGCCCTTTGGTTTCTCACCATTCACGGAGGGGGAAAGTTTACTTTTACACCTGGGGCTGATCACACAAGAAAACCCAATCCCGTCTACCTTCAGAGGTTCCTCTTCTGCGAAAAGGCCTTCTCCACCGAGTCCTTTTAGCGCGGTCTGGCATAGGCAGCAGTCAAAGAAGTTGAGGGAAGCACATCTTACCTGAGGAAGAGCACCAGGATGTGGACAAAGATGTCCAGCTTTACACCTTCAGGAACTGAACTTTAGAGAGTAACTTTTCCTTTACACTTTATTGATATGGCGCCCCATGGCTTAGGCACATACAGGGACCTAAGCTGTAAAAAACCGGAACTCTTGACCTTAGGACAGGAGGCCTAAGTTTAGCGAACACAGTTGATAACTCTAATTTAAGTTCACAGGGTGCTAAGTGTGGTTATCCCCTGTCTCTCCAGCCTATGAAAACCTATTCCTACCTTGGGGGGGGGCACAAGGTTTGCGGAGATTTGAGGATTTACCACGTGGATCACACCTTTAACTCACGGCTGGGGATAGGCTTCTGTTTTTTGTTGTTGAAAATGTTTTAGACTTGGAAGCCATTGCATGTGCAATGTGCCTCCACCTGACATTGAGGGATCCATGTTACTCCCTCCGGGTCAGACTGATACTCCCTATGTAAGGGGATATCACCCTTTTTCTGGTTTGGGCAAGGAAGTGGCTAGTTCCTTCCTGACCCGAGTGGTTGTGGGAATTTTGGGATATGTATATTTACTAATGACTTCTTTGTCTTCAACCCCCTACGCTTTCCTTTCTCTTTTGTCTTTCCCTTTCCCATTGTCCCAGTGCTCTTTTGTCCTCTAAGCTGCCAGGAACTTACCAATCTATGACACAAGGTTCTGAAGGAAGCAAACGTTTTTTACCCCCCCCCCCCCCCCCCCAAGGTTTCTGCATAAGGTGAGCTTTTTCTTTCTTCCGAGCTACCCCCCTCTTATCCTGGCTAATTCCATGAATGGCAAGGTGAAGCTGCAAGTAATTACCCACAATGTGCAGGGGATTAATTCCCCAGTGAAAATAAGGAAGTTATTCCAACTATATCACAACTTAAAAACGGATGTGATTCTATTACAAGAAACCCACTTCCCTACCTCTTACAGTCCTTCATTTATCCACCAAAGCTACCCTCAATTCTTTTTAGCTAATTCTGAAAACAAAACAAGAGGGGCAGCAATCTGCTTTTCCAAACATTTACACTTTTCCCCCTCTAATGTTATCAAAGACCCAGATGGATGGTTTCTCCTAGTGGAGGGCTCTATAGATGGTGGGATCTATACTTTCATCTCATACTACCCCCCTAACAAGGGTCAAGGGAATTTTTTTGAAATTCTGATGAAAACCCTACAGCCACACTGCAGAGGCACGGTGGTGATGGGAGGAGACTCGAACATACCATTCGACCCCTCTCTGGATAAATCACCTAGAGGAATCCTGAAAATGAAGCAACCTCCCAAACAGAGCTTAAAAATAGCACAGCTTCTTAACTCATATGTCTTAATAGATATCTGGAGGGAACTTAACCCGCATGTCAGGGATTACACACACTATTCAGCCCCACATCGTAAATACTCCAGGATAGATCAGATCTTCCTACAATCTGCAATCTCCCCTCTAGCTCTCTCTTCTTCAAATCATGACAAAACCCTGTCTGACCATCCCATGGTATCCATACTAATACAGCGACCACTAGGGGTCAGGGGAATGTCCAAATGGTGCCTAAATGAAGCAATTCTCAGCAACCCTATACACTGTACACTATTAGAAAAAGTCCTGAAAGAGTATTTCACAGATAATGATAACAATTTCACCAGCCACATTATGGGTGGCGCACAAAACAGTAATCAGAGGAAAACTAATACAGCTATCTTCGCAATTAAAACGCGAACGCGAAACTGAAATTAGGAAACTGACGGGGGAGTTTCTCACCATAAGCAAACGACACAAACAAAGCCCCAATGCTAGAAATCTAGCTCAGCTGAAAATGGCCCAAACGCACCTTAACTTAGCCTTGACCACAGCAGCGGAAAAACACCTTTGATGGTCTGGAGCAAAGTTCT
This sequence comes from Aquarana catesbeiana, assembly GCF_042186555.1. NCBI lineage: Eukaryota > Metazoa > Chordata > Amphibia > Anura > Ranidae > Aquarana > Aquarana catesbeiana. The sequence goes on from NC_133324.1 coordinate 205,103,537, forward strand.
ATTCACAGAAGGACAGAATTGGCTCCAAACTAGTGACAAAGCTTAGCCCAAAGCCACGTACTATAGCATTCCCCAAGATACGCTCTGAATCAGGTGACCCAACCCAAAATACCATCGGGATCATGGAAACATTCAAAAAGTTCTACGATAAGCTCTATAGGGAACATTCCCACCCCTCTCCCTCTAAATTATATGACTTTCTTCAAAACGTACCCCTTCCTAAAATATCCCGTAACCACATGGAACTCCTTGAATAACCCTTCTCGTCGGAGGAAGCCCTGGAGGTCATAAAATCACAATAATGGGTCTTCCCCAAGCCCAGATGGTCTATCAATATGCTATTACAAGAAATTTGGACATGCCCTTGCCTCCTTCATGACTCGGTTCTTTAATTCTCTCCTAGATGGAGCCCACATAAATAAAGATCTAAATTCTGCATTCATCTCGGTCATCCCGAAACCAGGGAAAGAGGTGAGTGACGTTAACAACTATCGCCCAATATCGCTCATTAATAATGACCTAAAAATTATGACCTAAATATATTCATAAGGACCAGGTGGACTTCATCCCGGGGAGACAGGGACCGGACCAGATTAGGAGGGCTAGAGATGTAATACCCATCCTCCACTCCAGGTGGGAAGGGGGGGAGGGCAGCAAGAAGGTTTTCTGTTATCAATTGACCTCCAGAAGGCCTTTGACTTTAAGGTGGGGCTTTGGTCCTAAATTCCTGGGTACAGTCCATTCACTTTATTCCAACCCTACTGCTTAAATCCTCCTGATGGGTCACTATTCAGATAGTCAATATACAAAAAGGAACCAGACAGGGATGCCCTCTTTCCCCGATAATATTTGCGACAGCGATCGAGACATTAGCTATCAGGTCCAATCCTGACATTAAGGGGGTTTCCCGCGGTACGCAAGAGCACAAATGTGCGCTGTTCGCAGATGATTTATTGCTTTTTCTCCCCTCCCCACTGATCTCCACACCCAATCTGCTTCAACTGCTGAAATACTTTGGCAAGTTATCAGGCCTTGAAGTAAACGTCGCTAAATCAGTGGCATTGAATATATCAGTCCCTACTGCATTAATAGATCAGCTAAAGGGTCACTTTCCATTTACCTGGGCTCCAAACGCTATGCCATATTTGGGAATCAAACTGCCGGCTAAAATGGAACACGTGTTCTCAGCTAACTACCCCCAATGTTCCGAAAAGTAGAAGGAGAATTAAAAGCATGATCAAAGTGTGGTCTAGCCTGGCTGGGGAGGATTAACGCGGTCAAGATGATGCTACTACCACGCTTGTTATACATTTTCGCGCCCTCCCCATTCCACTGCAGAAAAAGGCACTCTGGAAAGTTGAACCCAAAATAATTACATTTATTTAGGGGAAAAAAGTGCATTGATGTAATAAAGAAACCCTTTTTTGTCTTAAAACACGGGGGAATGGGACTACCAAACTTGTGGTGGTACTACAAGGCTGCACAATTGACCCAAATCTCCATAGCATATTCTAAAGGTTCAAAGCCGGATTGGGTCACTATGGAACGACAGGCAATACCTTCCCTCACGATAGATTATCTCCTCTGGTGTCCTCCCAAATTAAGACCCACAGTGTTAGCCCCCACACTATCTCATTCACTAGCCCTTTGTGACTCCCTCCATAAACAGAAGATGCTAATGTCTGACATGAAACCTCTTGTACATCTATTCCATAATCCAGCATTTCCTCCAGGCATGAATATCCTAGCCTTCAAATGGTGGCTAAATAAAGGACTCTTTAGAATTGGTCATTTCCTCACCTCACTAGGCCCCTTAACATTGGGGTATTGTACAAGCAAACTCGAAATGCCGAACTTGGAGAGGTTCAGACTCTCTCAGATCAATCATCTCCTGCACTCCATCTGGTCAAACAAGCCTTAACCCCCCGAACCTACTGACTATGAATTATTGTGTACCAACATGATGGATCAGAGGGGAGGTAGCTCCATCATTTACGCCTCCTTGGCAGACAATACCCCCAAGCCCTCCTATGCTCAATCCTGGGAATCAGACCTGGAAATCCACATAGGTCCCAAAAAATGGTTCCATGCATTCCAAAGGTCCTACAAGGGCATTATGAATATCTCCTTAATCAAAGCTAGTATCAAAATCCTCACAAGGTGGTACTATGTCCCAGCTAGATTGGCTAGATTTTACCCTGGTGCTTCTCTCCTGTGCTTCAGAGGGTGCAACCATATCGGCTCCATGTATCATACCTGGTGGACATGTCCACGTATCAGGTCCTACTGGAACAGGGTGTTCCATTTAATTCTCAAAGTTACAGGGTTGGAAGTCCGTCAGGTCCCGACAATCGCCCTTCTGAACTACAGGGTAGACAAAGCCCCTAAAAGTGCTCAGCTTTAATCTTCTTCATGCTCTTGGGTGCTAAAATTACCATTGCAGGTGCCTGGAAGAAATCTGCAGTGTCACTTCTGGCAGCAAAAATAAAATTTTCTGGATTATGTCCCAGGAACAAAAAGTGGCCAGACTTCAAGATAAAGTCAAACTCTTTGAATCAACCTGGGAACCCTGGGCAAAATACATCAAAGTACTGCTTTATCCTGGACACAATCCCCTCTAAAGGAAACTCCCTAATACTCCTACTCTCTTCTACTTTCTCTTCTCCAGGAATCCTTCCCGACTATCCTTGACTCTAACTCCCCCTTTCACCTGTCTTCTATAATCGCCAATAAAACGAAGGAAAAGAGTCAAACTTCAAAGTCTTCCATTCGGTAACTCTTTCCTGGCAAGATGACTGACGGGTAGCAATTCAATTCCGATTTTAAGCTCTTTGGATTACCTAATTGAAAAATGAGATTTAACCAGATTGCGGAGTTGTGACTTGCACGATCCTCCTAAGACTCAGTCTGAACCAACGTCCAGCATTTGGATAACGAGGTTGTTGTCTGATTGGCCTGGCCAGACTCCCCCAGTCCACAGCGTGAACTCAATGGGGGTGGCCGGGGAACTCGATCGGGGCAGAATGGGCACCAACCTCCAGCATGCTGGAATACTATTTATATGTAACGGAGATAGTATATAATTCTCAAGGAGATTCTAAGTATTTACTTGCCTCCACTCCTCTTACATATATTTCTGATTGTTATTGTTAGGTATTCAAAATGTTTGACAATGGTAAGCTAAAACGAATCTACCATATCACACCCATGTTACCCGATAGGTATTGTCATTGTTCTATGTGAGGCCTTGCAGGCCATTAACATACATTCTAATGTTACTTTGTTTTTCGCTGATGGAAATTAATAAAAATATTGTAACAGAAAGACGGCAAAGATAGTAGAAGAGATAGAGTGAGAAAGACGGTAGGAAGAAGATAGGCGAGAAAAAAAAAAAAAGCCCCAGACACAATCACCTATTCGCCCCTCTATTCCCTATTAACTAAACTCCTATGAGATACATTAGTGGTCATATTGCTGCTGGGAGGCTAGAGAGCTCTGTTCCTTATAAATTAAATAAAGGAGTCCAGACTTTCCAATGTCTCTCATCTTGCTCTTTCAACGTCATAGTGAGGTTTTCTATTTTTTGGATTCCTGTTATCCTGGTAAGCCAGTGTGATCTAGTTGGGTTGTGGTACTTTTCCATAACGCCGGTGTGCACGCCCTCGCTGCTGTAAGGAGATGTTTTAGAAGTGAGCTTTTGTATCTTTTAATAGATAGTGGAGTATCGTGCAATAACAAAACTGCCGGGTTTTTCCCCAAGAGACACATCTGTAATTTTTTTACAGATTCGACAACCATTGTCCAAAACTCTTTCAGCCTTGGACATTCCCCAAATATGTGCAACAAGGGGCCCTCAGACTCCTCAGACATTGCCAACAAACATTTGAAACATGCGAGAACATCCGATGCAGTACTGCCAGTGTTCTATACCATCTAGTAAGGATTTTATACCCTCCTTCTTGATACCTACTTGCCAATGATGCCCTGTGAGCAAACAGTAAGACCCTGTCCTTCTGAGCCTGAGAAAGAAGTTCTTGTGGTGCTTCCAGCCTAATCAACGAAGCATATAAATGTGACAGCGAGTGTCTCAACGGTTCCCCCTTTAAGCATAGTTGTTCAAACATGGAAGGTGCCCGGACTACAGTAAGTGTCATTGGCAACGACTGGAGGAACGCACTAAGCTGTGCCTGTCGAAGAAAGTCCAGGTCTAATGAGAAGCTGCGCTCTACCTTTCTGCTAAAAATGTGAGAGCCTACTAGAGCCTACTAGAGCCTTGCTATAGCAAGGCATCAAAGTAAGGATCTGTTGGATTTAGAGGGCTTGGATATGTCGATATAGTGGTAGTTTTAAAGATCTTTTTTTGTAATCCGTACCGTGGCACCCACAGTTGGGTGCACCTTCACTGTTCGTGGAATATCCGTGTCTGTTATGCCGTGTACACACGACCGGACTTTTTGACCGGACTGGTCCGACGAAACAAATCTGTCGGACAATCCGACCGTGTGTGGGCTTCATCAGACCTTCAGCGGACTTTTTCTGTCTAAAATCAGACAGACTTTAGATTTGGAACATGTTTCAAATCTTTCCGACGGACTCGAGTCCGGTCGAAAAATAAGTTTGTCTGTATGCTAGTCCGATGGACAAAAAAGGACGCAAGGGCAGCTATTGGCTACTGGTTATAAACTTCCTTATTCTAGTCCCTTCATACATTTCAAAGCAACGGACTTTCGAACGGACTTTAGTCCGTTCATGTGGGGGCAAGTCCGGTAGTCCGAAAGTCCATCGTAACTCCGTTGAAAGTCCGTCGGAAAGACTGTCGGACCTTTGATGCTGAAAAGTCCACTCGTCTGTACGCGGAATAGGCCATGAAAGACCATCCAAGGCCAAAGCAATTGTCACCTGCTCCATGTGGACCCATGGCTTCTTATTTTGATGCACACACCAGTTAACAACCCTTGCCAGATGTGAAGCTTCTTGATATTTAACTGGGTCGGGAAACCCAACCCCTCCACTTTCCTTAGGGAGCGACAAGATACAGTACAGTCACGTACAGTCACTGTACAATCACGATAGCTTTCTGGCCCAGATAAATCTCAAGAATCTTGAACAAAGGTCTCTCAAGAAACCTGGAGGAATTTTAATAGGCAAGGTCTGTAGTAAATATAAAGTCTTGGCATCACATTCATCTTTATGATATTGGTCCTACCAAACCATGTAAAAACCTCTCCATCCCAGCGTTGAAAGTCATGTTTAAACTGTCATGGCATGGCATCTTTTAGCCTACTTGCGTAGCCCCTTAAGCACTTAGGGAGCACTGCTGGTTCAGAGATCAATTCTGCAGAAGAGGCCATAGAGGAAGAAGAAGAGGAGGGAGGAGAGCATACAGATGTTGTGGTAGATTTACCACCAGCTTTTTGGAGGCGTGGTGGCGGAACAAGCTCCAACACTGAACCCTGTCCTGCATCCTTTTCAGCTGCCAGAGTTACCCAGTGCGCCGTGAAGGAAAGGTAACATCCCTGCCCATGCCTGCTGGACCACGAGTCATCGGTAATAAGAACCTTACTGCTGATCGCTCTGTCCATCAAGGCCAAAACATTGCCTTCCACATGCTTGTAAAGAGCCAGAATGGCCTTACGTGAAAAGAAATGGCGTTTTGGAACCTGCCACTGTGATACAGCGCATTCCACAAATTCACAAAAGGGGACAGAGTCTACCAGCTGAAAAGGCAGCAGTTGCAGTGCTAGCAATTTGGCCAAGCTAGCATTTAGACGCTGAGCATGTGGATGGCTAGGACCGAATTTCTTTTTACGGTTCAGCAACTGGGGTAGGGAAATTTGCCTGCTGAAATCAATTGGTGGTGTACTGCTTGCAGATAGACACCTATTGCTATACCTTCATTCCTCTCAGTGCAGGTTTTTGAGAGGACTGGAGGTATAGTAGGGTTGGCGATCCCAGATGAGGAGCAAGGAGAAGTCTGCCTTTTTCTATGATGTGGGTCTTTCAAGTGCTTTTGCCAATGGACTGCATGGCAGGTCGTATATGTCTGGTCAACCATGTGGTGCCCAAGCGGTTGCTGTTCTGGCCACGCTTGATCCGCTTCAGACAAAGGTTGCAAACAACAGCGGTGTGATCTACTGCACATGTGATGAAAAAAGCCCACCCGAAGGAACTTTTAAAAGTCAGTGGGGAGTCAGCAGTGCCGTGCACCTGCGGAGTTCTGCGGTGTGATGCAATAGGGTGGCTGCCCTTAAGCTGCCCCCTGGAGGACATCCTGCCTCATTGGAGTTGTGCCTCCTCCTCCTCCTCACTTTCCTCCTCTCTTCTCTCAGGCACCCAAGTACAGTCAGTGACCTCATCATCCCCTCCCTCCTTGTCACTGGAGCAAACTTGGCAGTATGCAGCAGCTGGAGGAACATGACTGCCAGTTTCTTGTCCTTCTGTGGCAACCCTTCTCTCTAGGCTAACCAACATTGGAGCCTTCAAATCACTACGCATCCTCCAGCAGCATGTAACTGACACTGTGATCGAATAATTCTGGGGACTCCTCCGTACATGATAGCAGGGTTATGGAAGGAGTGACTGTGGACAAGGAGCTGGTGGAATAGGCTGCTTTGGCAGCTGCGTTGGAAGGCAAACTACTCTGAGCCTGGGTGACAGAGGATGAGGAGGATTAGGACGACTTCGTTATCCACTCCACCAACTCTTCTGCATGTTGTGGCTCAATAACATGGCTAGCAGCAGAAAAAAAGGACAAGCGTGCCCCACGGCCACCTGCAGAGGATGCACCATGTCCACGACCACCACTGTTGACTGTAGACACAGAAGCTGCTTGCCCTCTTTTAGTGGCCTGTGAGCATCTGCCTCTCTTTGGTGGCCTTCCGGACATGATGTATTTTTTTTTGTAACACCGCACTACACTGTATTATATACTGTGTACACCACCTGAAGTGTATTAGAAACTGTACACACTGTATTAGATACTGTGTACACCACCTGAAGTGTATTAGATACTGTACACCTGGTATTATATACTGTGTACACCACCTGAAGTTTGACTCGAACGTCGAGCTCATCCCTATGGTCTAGCAGTTTTCTGGGCTCCATGTACTCAGTGGGGTTGATTTACTAATACTGGAGAGTGCAAAATCTGGTGCAGCTGTGTACAGTAGCCAATCAGTTTCTTATTTCAGCTTGTTCATTTAACCACTTCAGCCCCAGAAGGATTTGCCCCCTTAATGACCAGGCCATTTTTTGCAATACGGCACTGCGTCAATTTAACCGACAATTGCACGGTCATGCGTCATTGTACCCAAACAAAATTGATGTCCTTTTTTACCCACAATTAGAGCTTTGTTTTGGTGGTATTTGATTACCTCTGTGTTTTTTATTTTTTGCACTATAAACCAAAAAAGACTGACAATTTAAAAAAAAAAACAATATTTTATTCATTTCTGCTATAATACATATCCAAAATGAATATATAAAAAAACTAATTTATTCATCAGTTTAGGCCGATATATATTCTTCTACATATTATTGGTAAAAAAAAATCGCAATAGGCGTATATTGATTGATTTGCGCAAAAATTATCACATCTACAAACTACGGGATAGATTTAGGGACTTTTATATCTTTTTTATTGTTCTTTTTGGTAATGGCGGCGATCTGCGATTTTTAACGACATTGCCGGGAATAAATCTGACCCCAGATTACACTTTTTGGGGACCAGTGACATTATTACATTGATCAGTGCTATAAAAATGCACTGATCAATGTAAAAATGACACTGGCAGGGAAGGAGTTAACACTAGGGGACAATCAAGGGGTTAAGTGTGTTCCCTAGGTGTGTTCTAACTGTAGAGGGGGTGGGCTTACTGGAACATGACAATGATCACTTTTTCCAATCACTGGGAACAGTAGATCTCTGTCATGTCATCTGGCAGAATGGGGAATTGCCTTGTTTAATAGGCAGTTCCCTGTTCCGCCTCACCTCACTGCAATTGCTGGTGGACTTTGAGTCCACGGGACCCACGAGCTGGCTCCTGGGGCATGCGCCCGCTATCCTCCCTGCATGTACCAATGTACAGGTACATCGGTATATCTGAGCTAGTTGGCTAGTGGTTAAGCTTTGATAAAAAACCTGGAAGCTGATGCGCCAGATTTTGCACTCTTCAGTTTTAGTAATTCAACCCCAGTGTGTACAGATATGTGGTGCAGGAGCAAGTATGAGACGGAAGCTATTGGCTACTGGCTATTCAACTTCCGTTTCCTAGTTCCGTCATATGCGTTGTACGTCACCGCGTTCTGGACGGTCAGAATTTGGTGTGACCATGTGTATGCATGACAGCTTGAGCGGAATTCTGTCGGAACTCCATCATAAAAACCTTCAGAGTTTATTCCGACGGCAAAACCGGTCGTGTGTACAGGGCATAACAGATGGTATGTATATAATTGGCCAACTTGTATAAGTATATATGAGAGAGATAACTTAGATTATTGTAGTAGTAGATTATTGTAGTCAAAAAAGTAAATAAGGGACCAAGGTCCACAGCGCAGCCAGACATGCAGGGATATCTCATCAGATGACTTCCCAATTAGTCTGTGTATGTAAAGAAGTTTTTGCAGTTTATGCAACATTAACTATTTGCCGACCAGCCGCCGCAGTTGTATTGCGGCAGAATGGCATGGCTGGGTGAAATGACGTTATGTTACGTCGCTTCGCCCTATGGCCACTAGGGGCACACGCGCACCCGCTGCTCGCCCCCAGAGCCGATGCGAGTGCCCGGTGAACTGGGATCTGTCTCTGAGGGGATAAGAGACAGATCGTCTTCATACAGAGTATGAACAGCGATCTATCATCTCCCCTACACAGTCCCCTCCCCCCTCCAGTTAGAACACACACCAGGGAACACAATTAACCCCTTGATCGCCCCTAGTGTTAACCCCTTCCCTGCCAGTGACATTTTTACAGTAATCAATGCATTTTTATAGCACTGATCGCTGTATAAATGCCAATGGTTCTAAAAATGTGTCAAAATTGTCCAATGTGTCCGCCATAATGTCGCAGTCCCGATAAAAATCGCAGATTGCCGCCATTACTAGTAAAAAGAAAATTAATAATAAAAATGCCATAAACTATCCCCTATTTTGTAGACGCTATAACTTTTGCACAAACCAATCAATATACGCTTATTGTGTTTTTTTTTTTACCAAAAATATGTAGAAGAATACATATCAGCCTAAACTGAGGAAAAAAAATAGTTTTTTTTATATATTTTTGGGGGGTATTTGTTATAGCAATAAGTTAAAAATATTGTGTTTTTTTTCAAAATTGTCGCTCTTTTTTTGTTTATATAAAAAATATATATATAAAATAAATATAAAAATAAAAACCACAGAGGTGATCAAATACCACCAAAAGAAAGCTCTATTTGTGGGAAAAAAAGGACGTCAATTTTGTTTGGATGCAACGTCGCACGACCGCGCAATTGTCAGTTAAGGCGACACAGTGCCGAATCGCAAAAAGTCCTCTTTTCAGGAAGGAGGTAAAATCTTCCGGGGCTGAAGCGGTCAATCCTATCACTTATAATGTCTCTAAAGTCTCTAAAAAGGAGGGGGGGAGGGATAGAAACATAAGTGCTAGCTTACCTGTGAAATAACGATCACACAGGAAACTTATGGTGATTGAGGGTTAATTGCATAGTCAGCAGGGAAAATAAACCGTTCACGATATTTTAGAAAGCTTTTACGATGATTTTGGAAATGTAAGGGATCACCTACGATTCACACATCTCCATTATTCATCTGTTTTTGTTTCCATATAAAATCTATTGGGAGAGGAATAGGAACAAACATTGATGCACCTGGTCAGAAATATGTTTCTGGTCAGCAAAACACACCATCCCCCTACATAGTCCCTTTTCAAGCTAACACATACCATTAGCGATGAACATCTCCTGCAGGGCTCCGCTGTGGTGAAAATTGGCTGTATGAGATGCCGGCAAAAAGCGCCCCTTTGTACACCTGTCCCGGTTGTGACGTCAGAGTGGCGCAGCCGGAAGTGACGTACAGCGACCCAGCCTTAAGCCACTGCGCATGCGCTTGCCACCAGAGCTGCCGTGCCAGATGGCATCAGGGCAGCCTGGCATCGACTACATGACGCAGAGCACATAGCAACAAGAGGGGACGGTGATATGCTCTCCTCCAGATGCTAAAAGCACCGAAGACTGGCACTCAAAGGGAGGCTTGGTCAAACGGCGTTTTGCGGCCGCATAGTCACAATAATTGGTGAGTCACAAGAGGTGAGTACTAACCTTTGTTGCTGTAGGAAGGGGCATGAGTTTGTAGAATAGGTAAATGTTAGTTTTATAAACCATAAGTCTGTTTTTAGAGGAAGGAGACTAAAACAAACTGAAAAACAACACACCAACAGCTGAACCTGGTATAGCTGAATTTACCCCCTAACATTTGATTGTCTGATCTTGACCCCTAACACATGAATGTATGTGAAAAAATGTGTATTTTATATTCTCACTTAAAGTGGTGTTCCGGCCCAAATTATACTTTTTAAATAAAAATACCCCTAGAATACACAAGTTCAATGTATTCTAGTAAAGTTAGTCTGTAAACTAAGGTCTGTTTTGTTAGTTTATAGCAGTAGTTGTTATTTTAGAAACTTACAGCAGGCCGTGGCCATCTTAAGTGTGGGCATCTGAAGCCAGACTGTATTTCTTCCTGGATCTCATCCTTGCAGATCTCACACATGCTCAGTGCAGCACAAGCAGTGTAATAGGTTTCAGGTCAGGTTTCCATAGCAACGGCAGTTTCAGAGGAAGTTGCCGCCCCTTCCCAGAAGGCATTGCAAACAGGAAATGATGCGATGGGCCGCGGCCAGGGAGGAGGAAGTGAAAAATGAATACAGCAGATATACAGTAGGTGCTGAGAAACAAAATAAAAAAATATCCAATTTGTTTACAGTGCGCAGTTTAGTGAGGGATGCTGAAGAGTTGTAAAAGTGGGTGGAACTCCACTTTAATTTAAATAGAAGAATGATTTAATAAAATTAAGTAAGTTTTTAGCTATTTCAATCTGTCTATGTTCTGGTGTAACTAAAATTTACTGTAAAAAAAATACTAAACTGTGAAGGCTTATTGAGAATACAAACTTGTGTGGTCATTAAAGGAAAATCAAACATCCTTTATTGGTTAATTATTTGTGTGATTTTAATTGGAATAAAGCTGCTTTTTTATTTTTTTTAAATGTTGCCAACAGACAAGTGTACACATTTTCTTTGAACTTGTCCCTATCTTGATGAGAAAAAAAAAAAAAAACATCTGCTAAATATCATCTGAGCACTTGCTGTGTTTTATTTCTCAGTATCTCTTTTTTAGTTAATACGCTTTATCTGAGGAAGCCTTTCTATTTTGTTTGAAGTAAATATCTAGCAGAATGACAGCTATATATCAGAACATCCCACAAGCATCTCTTTTTTCCATGTTTAAACACTCTCTTTTTTATCTACAAGTAGAGGAGCTATCTAGTTAAAACAATGTTGGTTAGCCAGTTAATAGCCCCACTGTCAAAAGAAGCTGTGGATTTGTGAAATAATTTTTTAGATAGTTTTACATTGTGCAAGTAGATACTCTGTATAAAAAACTAGGGGCTTTGGGATGCTTGCCCTTCAACTTAGTACTTAGTAACACTTGGGCTTATTTATAATGAATGTTAAACTGAAAAATGTAGATCAGCTTTTGTGTTCTGATTTTAATTTTAATTTCAAAATTTGCACACCATTTTATTTTTAAAAGTACAGACAAAAAGGAAATGTTTTTAAAAAATGTACTCTACCTAATGATTTTCAAAGTTTTTATTATTCCTATTATTAGTGATATCAGACAAAATGCTCACAAAAAGACTATAACATAAGAAATCATCAAATGTTCTAACATTTCACATTCAATAACAAAAACTCTTTTAATTGGACTAATATATTACAGATCCAGTATCATCAATAAAAAACACAGGAAAAGGGAAAAAAAAAGAAATATACAGGAACGAAAACTGTAGTAATGCTTTGCCACTACTTCCTTCAAAATGGACATTGAGGCTGCTTTAACAAACCCAGCTTGTATGTTACATTACATATTTTTTCTGCTCACTTTTGAAAGTCAGCTCACCATAAAATCGAAGCACATTAACCACTTCAGCCCCGGAAGGATTTACCCCCTTAATGACCAGAGCACTTTTTACAATTTGGCACTGCGTCGCTTTAACTGCTGATTGCGCGGTCATGCAATGCTGTACCCAAACGAAATTTGCGTCCTTTTCTTCCCACAAATAGAGCTTTCTTTTGATGGTATTTGATCACCTCTGCCATTTTTATTTTTTGCGCTATAAATGGAAAAAGACAGAAAATTTTGAAAAAAAATTATATTTTCTACTTTTTGTTATAAAAAAAATCCAATAAACTCAATTTTAGTCATACACTTATGCCAAAATATATTCGGCCACATGTCTTTGGTAAAAAAATGTCAATCAGTGTATATTTATTGGTTTGCGCAAAAGTTATAGCGCCTACAAACTAGGGTACATTTTCTGGAATTTACACAGCCTTTAATTTATGACTGCCTATGTCATTTCTTGAGGTGCTAAAATGGCAGAGCAGTACAAAACCCCCACAAATGACCCCATTTTGGAAAGTAGACACCCCAAGGAAATTGCTGAGAGGCATGTTGAGCCCATTGAATATTATTTTTTTTTGTCCCAAGTGATTGAATAATGACAAAAAAAAAAAAATTACAAAAAGTTGTCACTAAATTACATATTGCTCACAAAGGCCATGGGCATATGTGGAATTGCACTCCAAAATATATTCAGCTGCTTCTCCTGAGTACGGAGATACCACATGTGTGGGACTTTTTGGGAGCCTAGCCACGTACGGGGCCCCGAAAACCAATCACTGCCTTCAGGATTTCTAAGGGCGTAAATTTTTTATTTTACTCCTAACTACCTATCACAGTTTTGAAGGCCATAAAATGCCCAGATGGCATAACCCCCCCCCAAATGACCCCATTTTGGAAAGTAGACACCCCAAGCTATTTGCTTTGAGGCATGTTGGGTCCATGGAATATTTTATATTTTGACACAAAATGCGGGAAAGTGACAAACTTTTTTCTTTTTTTTGCACAAAGTTGTCACTAAATGATATATTGCTCACACAGGCCATGGGCATATTTGGAATTGCACCCCAAAATACATTTAGCTGCTTCTCCTGAGTATGGGGATACCACATGTGTGAGACTTTTTAGGAGCCTAGCCGCGTACGGGGCCCCGAAAACCAATCACTGCCTTCAGGATTTCTAAGGGTGTAAATTTTTGATTTCCCTCTTCACTGCCTATCACAGTTTCGGAGGCCATAAAATGCCCAGGTGGCACAAACACCCCCCCCCCCCATGACCCCATTTTGGAAAGTAGACACCCCAAGCTATTTGCTGAGAGGCATGGTGAGTATTCTGCATTTTGTTGTTGAAAATGAAGAAAGACAAGAAAAAAAAAATTTTTTTTTCTTTTTTCAATTTTCAAAACTTTGTGACAAAAAGTGAGGTCTGCAAAATACTCACTATACCTCTTAGAAAATATCCTGGAGTGTCTACTTTCCAAAATGGGGTAATTTGGGGGGGGGGGGGGGGTTTGTGCCACCTGGGCATTCCGTGGCCTCCGAAACTGTGATAGGCAGTGAAGAGTGAAACCAAAAATTTATGCCCTTAGAAAGCCTGAAGGTGGTGCTTGGTTTTCGGGGTCCCGTACGAGGCTAGGCTCCAAAAAAGTCTCACATATGTGGTATCCCCATACTCAGGAGAAGCAACAGAATGTATTTTGGGGTGTAATTTCACATATTCCCATGGCATGTTTGAGCAATATATCATTTAGTGACAACTTTGTGCAAAAAAAAAAAAAAATTTGTCTCTTTCCCGCAACTTGTGTCACAATATAAAATATTCCATGGACTCGACATGCCTCTCAGCAAATAGCTTGGGGTGTCTACTTTCCAAAATGGGGTAATTTGGGGGGGTTTGAACTGTCCTGGCATTTTATGCACAACATTTAGAAGCTTATATCACACATCACCCACTCTTCTAACCACTTGAAGACAAAGCCCTTTCTGACACTTTTTGTTTACATGAAAAAATTTTTTTTTTTTGCAAGAAAATTACTTTGAACCCCCAAACATTATATATTTTTTTAAAGCAAATGCCCTACAGATTAAAATGGTGGGTGTTTCATTTTTTTTTTTTACACAGTATTTGCGCAGCGATTTTTCAAACGCATTTTTGGGGGAAAAAACACACTTTTTTAAATTTTAATGCACTAAAACACACTATATTGTCCAAATATTTGATGAAATAAAAAAGATGATCTTAGGCTGAGTACATGGATACCAAACATGACAAGCTTTAAAATTGTGCACAAACGTGCAGTGGCAACAAAATGAATACATTTTTAAAAGCCTTTAAAAGCCTTTACAGGTTACCACTTTAGATTTACAGAGGAGGTCTACTGCTAAAATTACTGCCCTCGATCTGACCTTCACGGTGATACCTCACATGCATGGTGCAATTGCTGTCTACATTTGACGCCAGACTGACGCTTGCGTTCGCCTTAGCGCGAGACCAGGGGGGGACAGGGGTGCTTTTTTTTTTTTCTTTATTATTTTTTTGCTTTTTTATCTTATTTTTAAACTGTTTCTTTCATTTTTTTTTTTAAATCATTTTTATTATCTCAGGAAATGTAAATATCCCCTATGATAGCAATAGGTAGTGACAGGTACTCTTTTTTGAAAAAATTGGGGTCTATTAGACCCTAGATTTCTCCTCGGCCCTCAAAGCATCTGACCACACCAAGATCGGTGTGATAAAATGCTTTCCCAATTTCCCAATGGTGCTGTTTACATCCGGCGAAATCTAAGTCATAAAATGCTCGTAGCTTCCGGTTTCTTAGGCCATAGAGATGTTTGGAGCCACTCTGGTCTCTGATCAGCTCTATGGTCAGCTGGCTGAATCACTGGCTGCATTCTCAGGTTCCCTGTTGAGACAGGAGAGCCAGAGAAAAACACGGAAGACGGTGGGGGAGGGGGGGCATTCCCTCCCACTGCTTGTAAAAGCAGTCTAGAGGCTAATTAGCCGCTAGGATTGCTTTTACATGAAAGCCGACCGCTGGCTGAAAAGAATGATACCAAGATGATACCTAAACCTGCAGGCATCATTCTGGTATAACCACTCAAAGTCGTGAATGGCGTACCTGAAGACAAAAAAATGGTTAACAATAAAGCACAGTAAACGGTAAAGTATAAAAAATTGCATGCTTGAAAAGCAAACATGATAAAACATAATAACAATAAAACATTGCAGAATAGAATACAGTAAAAAAAGAGCAGAACAATAGAGAGAATAGAGAGAGAGAGAACAATAAAACGACAATTATTTTTTTTTATTTTATATTTTTGTTTGTGTTTTTTTTTTTTTACACTTTTTTTGTAACTAACTTTTATAACTGTAACCGGTTCCAGGTTCGGGTCTCTCAAAATGCGATGGCATCTTGGGAGACCCTGTGAAAGTGTGCCTAGTCTGTGCAATGCTGTACCCTACGCTAATACTCAACTAGTGAATGGTAGCGTTCAAAACATTCACCAATGCAAAGACCAGGATTGTCAGGACAGGAGGGACAATAATAGCGGGTGTCACGCCTATATCCGCACTTGCTGCAGACACGACATCTTTTTGGGGGGGTTCGTTGGGTAGGGGTACTCGGGAGGACATAAAAATGCCTCTCATGCAGCCAACTGCATTTGGTTGGGGATGTGAATGGGGGAAGTACGGGCGCTGCAGAAGTGGTGGGTTCCAAATTAGGATTGGCGAATACAGCAGGAAGGGCATTATGGGCATGATGGGCCTGTTTGTCTTCTTCTTGGTGGCAGCGGGACACTACTTGTGCTTGCCACCTCACCAGCTTGAACTGCACTTATGGGACTCGCCACGTCACCAAGTGTTACTGCAGTGCTGGTTTGACTACGACCGGGGTGTACTAGGCTGCTGGTGCTTGCCAGTTCACCAAAACGCTACCAAAAAAACTGTTAGCGATCGCAGGGATGAGGCCTGACTCTGCGAACGCTGCTGTTATGTGTTTAGTGTTTTGTAAGTGACAGTGATCAATCGATACTGCACTTGGGTGGGCTGGGCTGGGCCGGGCGGAGGGGCAAAACGCAGGTGCTAGCAGGTATCTGGGCTGATCCCGCTAACGCTGCATTTTTGGGAACCCTAAACTGCTGGGGATGCTAGTATAGATCTGATCAGATCAGATATCGATCCGTTCAGATACTATACCACTAAGGGAGGTGTACGGTGCATGCGTGGGTGTTAGCGGTACTGGCGCTAACCTGACGCTGCTTGGGGCTAGTGTTTGCCAGTTCACCAAAACGCTACCAAAAAAACTGTTAGCGATCGCAGGGATCAGGCCTGACTCTGCGAACGCTGCAGTTATGCGTTTAGTGTTTTGTAAGTGACAGTGATCGATCGATACTGCACTTGGCTGGGCTGGGCCGGGCGGAGGGGCAAAACGCAGGTGCTAGCAGGTATCTGGGCTGATCCCGCTAACACTGCGTTTTTGGGAACCCTAAACTGCTGGGGACGCTAGTATAAATCTGATTGGATCAGATATTGATCCGTTCAGATACTATACCACTAAGGGAGGTGTACGGTGCGTGCGTGGGTGTTAGCGGTACTGGCGCTAACCTGACGCTGCATGGGGCTGGTGCTTGCCAGTTCACCAAAATGCTACCAAAAAAACTGTTAGCGATCGCAGGGATCAAGCCTGACTCTGCGAACGCTGCAGTTATGCGTTTAGTGTTTTGTAAGTGACAGTGATCGATCGATACTGCACTTGGGTGGGCTGGGCTGGGCCGGGCGGAGGGGCAAAACGCAGGTGCTAGCAGGTTTCTGAGCTGATCCCGCTAACACTGCGTTTTTGGGAACTCTAAACTGCTGGGGACGCTAGTATAGATCTGATCGGATCAGATATCGATCCATTCAGATACTATACCACTAAGGGAGGCGTATGCTGCGGCATGGGTGTTAGCAGTACTGGCGCTAATCTGACGCTGCCTGGGGCGACACATATCACCGCCAGGTGATCAGGGGGCTAAACCTTTATTCGGTAATAAACGACGGGTGCCCTGACACTATAAAAAATAGCCCGTAACAGTTATACGGTGATCAGTGGTGAAAGGGTTAACTAGGGGGCAATCAAGGGGTTAAAACATTTATTAGATAGTATATGGGGGTCCCTGACACTATAAAACGATGACGGCGAACCTAAATATTTACCTCACTAACTAGCGTCACCAGCGACACTAATACAGCGATCAGAAAAATGAGGGTTAAGGGGTTAAAACTTTATTAGGGGGGGTTAGGGGGGTATCCTAGACCTAAAGGGGGCTAACCCTAACTGCCCTACCACACTAACTATCACAAACTGACACCATGCAGTAATATAAAAAAAAAACTGCTTAGTGCCAGTGTGACGGGGGGGAGGGGTGATTGGGGGTTGATCGGGGGGCGATCAGGGGTGATCGGGGGTGTAATGTGTGCCTGGCATGTTCTACTGAGTGTGTGTGTGTTTTTTACACTCACAGTGATGTCTTCTCTCCTTGGCGCCGGAACGGAAAATACCGAGCCGAGGAGAGATGACATCATTTCCTTTGCTGCTGTTTAGCATACAGCAGCAAAGGAAGATTCTCATTGGCTGGGAGCGATCGCGAGGGGGGGCCACGAACGGATGGTCTCCCCCTCACCTCTCATCGCTCCCAGTTACAAGCCGACCGCCTCGGGCACCAGTGGGGGGGTTCGATTAGACCCCCCGCCCGCGGGAGGCAGATCACGTATATATACGTGATTCTGCCTGCCCGTGCCATTCTGCCGACGTATATCATCGTTAGGCGGTCGGCAAGTGGTTAAGCAACACCTGAAAATATTTTTAGAGTATCTGGGGCTCTTAATTAAAAACTCTGTGACTGATTTAATAGGTCTTAATGTCTCATGTTTGCTTGTTATTCTATGTAAGAAATTCCACACCTGGAAAAACCTTCCCTTGTCCCTCATTGGGAAGATAAACCTGATTAAGATGAAAATCCTGCCAGTACTATTATATGTCCTCAGAAATTCTCCATTCTCCCAAAGTAAATTTTTAAATCAATAGACGGTATGCTCTCTTCTTTTTCGTGGCATGGGGGAATTCCCCGACTTAAACTGGCCATACTTCAGCAGCCATGGGGGGAAGGGGGCCTAGCGATACCTAATTTCTATAAATATTTCTTTGCTGGCCAATTGACAGTAGCACACCGCTGGTTGACTTCTCTTCCAGATGATGCCTCTATGCCCCTGAAGGCTGCATGTGTAGGCTCATACGAGGTGCTCTCTGACTTGGTCTACAGGGTTTTGAGGTCTCCTTATTCCCTGACTTCTTCTATGCGCTCAGTGATTAGGGCATGGTCTGTGGCTCAGGGGTTGAGGCCGTCTAGTTTGAACAGGTTTTCCCCCAATCTACCACTGGGGAGAAATCCTAATTTGATGCACTTTTATGAATACCCAGACCCTGTAGTTTGGACTAGATATGGTGTTAAAATTTTACATCATATTGTACTAAATGGCATCTTAATGTCATTCAACGAACTAAAAGAACGTTATGACCTACCCAACTCACACTTCTTTAGATAAATCCAACTGAGACATGCTTTTTATTCTCAATTTGGCAGGGAACCTCTGGACCTTGAACCCAGTGACCTAGAACTACTAACATGCAGTGACTCATTAGCTAAACCAGTCTCTAGTTTATACAAGGACCTCTTCCAAGAAACGGTTCTATTGATGGAAACCTGCAGAGGGGCTTGGGAGGCTGTGGGCCCAGCGTTGGACAGAGACGACTGGGACGACATGCATGTGGGGGACTGAATTTTAGTACCTAGTCCCTACTAGAGATCGTCTGATTCATTATAAATTCTTGCATAGAATACACCTTACCCCAGTTAGATTAGCTAGTATGTTTGGGAACCAACAGTCTTTATGCTGGAGATGCTCAGCACCGCTGGCAAACTTCATGCACATATTTGGGGAGTGTCCCCATATTAAACCATACTGGCAAGCTATAGCACACTATATTAGGTCAGTCACTTCTATTTCGATCCCACTGTTCATTGAAGTATGCTTGTTGAATCTAATTGAACCTTTAGCCACTACCAGGGCTATAAGGACTCTTCTCACCTAATTGTTGTTTTATGCTAAAAAGCGATTATCCTATCAGTCTACCCCAACTTTGGAGGCCTGGAAGTCACTGGTCAACAAAGCAGTACCATTTTGCAAAGCTACCTATCTAAACAGAGGGGCTTTGGCCAAGTTTGACAAGGTTTGGGAGGGGGGTGGATGGCATCTGTGGACACAGTATCAGATTAACCTCATAAAAAAGGTACAGTCACTGACCCTAGTATGTACTACAGAGCTGGGAAGAAAATGTTTCTGGAGTGCTGGATGATTACTGGCTGAATCAAGGTTAATGTAATCCTCTTGGTTGGGTTTTTTTCATAAGACTTTAGTTTCTCCTGGTGAAGGGGGGTGGGGGGACCGTATTGCAGGCATTATCCTGTAGGATTGGGCAAGGTGTCATTGAGTTAAATCACTATGAACATACCTCTGGTAGGAGGGCAATATAATGTACATGTCTGTCTAGGCAAATGTTATACTTGTGTTTTATTTTCTCTCCCTTTTTCTGTGCCTTTTGTTGTTTCACGCTAGTATATTTTTTACTGTAACCAGTGGCTGATTCCGCTATATGTGGGTTATTGTTGTATATATTTCATGAAACGTAATAAAAATTAATTTACAAAAAAATATATATATATTTTTAGAAATAAGTAAGCGCTTTCCCATGGAGGGGACACTGAGAATATGCTCAGGTCTCCCCTGCTAGTACAGAGGCTGCCAGCCACAGACACAATTCCATGCACACCAACAATACAGGCTCGTTCTAGAGGATGACTTTTTAAAATTTATTGTTAAAGAACTTGAACAGGAGAAGGGTTAAGGGATTGGGGTACTCCAAACAATAGTAAAAATACCCAGAAGGACAGCTTCTCACTGATCTTCTCTAAGCAGCCTTTCCTAGAAGTAACAGGAGATGGCTAGTATATCTAGGACTCTATAATAGCAGTCCCAGTCCATATAGAAACCTCTGGCAGTGCTGTGTCTTGGCCTAGGCCAACAAGGCCTAGGCCTAGGGTGGCACTTTGCAGGGGACGGCAAAAAAGACCCTCCCCACAAAAAAAGCCCACCCCCCCCCGAGTCGCGGCTTCTGCGGCCACCTTCTGTACACATACAGACCCCGGCAGCTTGCTAACATTATGGGCAGGGATCGGATAGGTGTCCGCGAGTGGTGCTTGCAGTGTTCATGGCCACCGCAGACTTTTTTTTTTTCTATTTGATGATGATGACTGTTCTGCACTCAGTCTCTCCTCCTAGGCTGTACAGGTCTCTGTAAATCCGTCTGGCCGGGGAGTGGCGCCCCCCCTCCTGACTCCTGCTGTGGAGTGATCTCTGAGGGAGGGGCTGGGATTCTGTGCAGAGCCAGCAGCGTGGGTCGCGGGCCTCGCGGTGAGGGAGGAACTGGAAGGCAGCTAAAGTTGCCCAAGGAGCCGACTGACTGAATCTGAGTGGAGTCGAGCAGCCAGAGAGTAAGTCATGGCAGTGTGGACTCTTGCCTTGTTGTTCTTCTGACTGAGGGGGCACTGGAGCAGGGACAGTCACACGACTCTGGGAGGAACTGGTCTGGGACTGGGGGTCAGTGCAGTGGCCATCGCAGCGCAGGAGAAAAAGCATAGAGCCGAGGAGGAGGAAACAGATTTGCAGAAGCTGCAGGTCTGTTTGATGTAGTGCCAAGCAAAGCAAATGCTTCCCTGAAAACTTCCCTGCAAACTTTGCTGGGAAGCATTTACTTTGCTTGGCACTGCATCAAACAGACCAGCAGCTTCTGCAAATCTGCACTAGTGATGTAGCAGCTAGACGGACTCTGACCTGTACTGATGATTGCAGAATGCAGATATGATTGCAGATGGAATCATCATTATCATTGCACTAAAACACCTAGGTAGGTACCCAGACCAGCAGCACCTTCTTTCCTTGTTTTCTCCTCCTTTTTCTCCTGCGCTGCAACGACCACTGCACTGACCCCCAGTCCCAGACCAGTTCCTCCCTGAGTTCTTCACTAATTTTTGAAAATGTCTGCCACAGCTTTGGTCCCTGCCTATACCCGAGTATGTGCCCAGGGGTTGGGAGCGACTGACGCCCCCATAAAACGGCAGGTGACTGGCCAGACTGGGTGCACGTAATTGAACTGGTGGAGGCAGAGCCTAATGCTCCACCTACCCGCCTCCACGCGGCATCCTTACATTACATCTTCTGCCCGGTGCTGGTCTCTCTGTGATGATAGGAGAGAGAGAGAGGAGGACGACGGGAACCCCCAGGTGGAGGCCAGGACAGCAGGTACTACAATTACTATTACTTTTGTGCGTGTGCCAAGCAGAATACAAAGTGCTCAACATGAATAATATATAAAAATGAAGTGCTCCATGCGTGCTACAAACTCATTAAATAGTCCACATTCAGTGAAAGTTCATGTACTGCAAAGTGCTCCATGCATGCTGAAATCAATGCAAACTTTGCAGTACATAAACTTTCACTTAATGTGGACTGTTTAATGAGTTTGCATTGATTTCAGCATGTGCAAAGTGCTTCATGCTATAATAAAAACATAACTCATATACACTAATAAGCATAATATTTTAATATTATGAAACTGATGAGTCTGCACTGATTGCCACTGATGAGGCGGCACTCTTAAGCTGCACTGATGAAGCTGCACTGGTGGCCCCTGGTGAGGCTGCACTGGTGGCCATTGATGATGCTGCACTGTTGGGCACAGATGAGACAGCACTCGTAAGCTGCACTGATAGGGCGGGTCTTAATCGGAAAGGGGTGTGTCCTTGACAGGAAGGGGTGGGTCATATTTAAATTAGGGGGTGCATGAGTTTAGTCAGGCCTAGGGCAGCACAAAACCTAAATACACCACTGACCTCTGGCACTTAGTTCCCTTCCAGCACTTGCACACCCAAGAGTCCATAGCAAGGTCTTTACAATGTCCCAGGAGCTGTCTGCCACCCAGCATCCACATGTAGTTCTTCAGTGAGGAAGACAAAAGATCCCCAGACCAGCTAATAATACTTTACCAATCTTCTCCAGGCCCTCAGCACAGGACTTGCTGAGGTCCTGACTGCAATTTCTTTTCTCAGTAGCTATATCCCAGGGGCAGCAACCCCAGGAGAACTGAAACCCTCCCTGGAGAGAAAAGAACACTCTTGAAAGGCCTCTCAAACATCAACCTCACCAGCCACCTTCTAGACACCCCCTTGCAGGAATTGGCTGAGGCATAATAAATATGTAAAACTGGGTATCCTATGTTCTGAAAACTTCTCCCAGAAGAAGGTAGGAGAAATCAAATAACCAGCTTAGGAAACCCTGACCAGACCGAAACAATAGATCACTTCCCCAATGATTACAGTGATGACAAATCTACATTAAAGCGGTTGTATACCCTTTTTTTTAATTTTTACCTAAAAGTAATATCTCCTAAACCTGTATGGTTTAGGAGATATTCACTTTGCATGCAGCGGCACATGCACTGTGAAGACCTGGCTGAAGGTCCGGCAGGTGCTGGCGGTCCTTGCTGGAAAGAATACTACCCCGCGCATGTGCGGGAGTGATATCATCGCAGCTCCGGGCACTCACAGTGCCGGAGCGGCGAACCTGGAAGAAACGCAGAGGGCAAAATGTCAGCTCCCTTGGCGTGGACCGGGATGCGATATGGGGACCTCGTTCTAAGGTGAGTATTTCATAATAGGCTAGTAGGTAGCGATGCATACTAGCTCATTATGCCTTTGCCTTACAGGTTTTTTTTTCTTTTTGTGTGTTTTTTTCCCCCATGCGCAGGTATACAACCGCTTTAAGTCTACCAACCTAACTAAATGAGGGGGCTACATAGATCCTAATGTTCCAGGCACGAATCATGCAGGTCTGTCCCTGAACATTATAGCAAACCCTAATAGATTATATGGCACATTTTCTTATTAGTCACTGTTTTAATAAAATACTTACAATGTCCTTTGCACTAAAGGTCATTTATCCCACTATCATTCTTGGTGACTTCAACATTCCTGTCAATGTTAACAGTCCAACTACAGCTAAACTTCTCGACCTAACCTCATCTTTTGACCTAACCCAATGGACACATACTTCCACTCACTCCAATGGTAATAACCTTGACCTTGTATTCTCCCATCTCTGCAACCCTGGCAACCTCACCAACACCCCCTTTCCTCTCTCTGATCACAACCTCATTACTTTCACTGTATCCTTGCCTCCAACCACCCATCCCTCCAAGCAGCAAACAATTACTTGTAGAAACCTTCGCCACTTTAACCCTTCTCTTCTCTATTCTGCTTCTCACCACCTATATGACATAATCTCTCCCCTGTTCTGTCCTGACCTGGCCATCTCTATCTACAACAGTTCACTCTCATCATCACTAGATGCACTTGCTCCTCTAACCACACGCAGAATCAGGCCCCGACCGTTACAACCCTGGAAAACTGACAACACTAGAAATCTCAAGAGACATTGCCGTGATCTTGAACGACTGTGGCCTAAAACCAAATGCCTGCAAGACTTCACCCTATATAAATCTGCCCTTCTAAAATACAATTCATGCCTCTATGCTGCCAAACAAGCCTACTTTGTTTCTCTTTTTAATTCCTTGTCATCCAGTCCCCGTCGGCTCTTCTCAACCTTTAACTCTCTGCTTCGTCCCCCACCCCTCTACCCACTAACTCACTGACTGCCCAAGAGATTGCCAATCACTTCAAAGACAAGATTTTGTAAAATCTTTATTTAGTAACATTTGTAGTAAAAGGCTACACACAATGAAGATTTGTAGTACAAAACATGTAAGAATTCTACATTGATACAGGTTATCGTAGATGACCAGTCCATGTACAAAACAATAGCACAATTAGTAGGCCTTGCCCTCGTGATAAGTCTGGAATGGCCATGGGGGGGGGGGTTCAGCCATGTGACTGCCCCAGCCCCCTTTAGGTGCTAATTGTTCAAGAGGGCAGGGAGACGTCAACCCCCACCGGCAATCCGGGTAGAGGGGGGCAATATCACCCAGAACACCATATCGGCAGGGAGCGTCTTCCTTCAGTCCTCTAGCCCAGAAGGAAAAACACGTAGACCCTCTCCCCAAAAAGAAAAAGGGAGAGGGATCTCCGTCCTCCAAGTTAATTGTTGCAATCTTAAGTCTGTACATTGTAACAAGTAAATGTTATATTTTAACCTGAGATCTAGGAATCTTGTGGTAGTAAAAAAAAACAAAAACAAAAAACCAGTAAAGAGAGAGAAGAGGAGAAAAGAGAGAAGAGAAAAAAGACAAAAACAATAAGAGAGGGAATAAGGGAGGAGGGGGGGGAAGGCAGGGAATAGGTAAGGGTAACAGAGGAGCATACCTTATGGTCTGGAGAAGTCATGTAGATCCGCGCCGGGCGAGTTCCGATCAGAACAATCCTCCCTCCAAGCAAGTAGGGGTGGGGGACGTCTTTCATTGAGCGCCATTACTCTTGTCTAAACGGGATCTTAGATATGGCTCTGCCAGTTCTAGTAGAGCCAAGTCTAGGCTGGTGGATTCCTGGTCAGGGTCGGATCTATAGTCTTTCCATGGGCCCCATATGTATTCAAAACGTTCAAGTTTTCCCTTACAGGTCGCTATCCAGTGTTCGGCCTCTCTAATATCATTCACCTTTTGGATCCAATCAGCCCTGGACGGGATCTTGGGTTGTTTCCAGTAAATTGGGAGGAGGCGCCTAGCCGCATTTAGGAGATGCGGCAGGACACTTTTTTTGTATTTGCTTATCGGCATCCGTGGGACATGTAGGAGGAAGTGGGTTGGAGACAGGGGTATATCAAGATCTAGGATTTCCCTTATTAGAGCTTTAATGTCAGCCCAATATGGCTGTATCAGAGGGCACTCCCACCAGATATGAAGGAATGTTCCCCTGAGACCACACTTCCTCCAACATTGGTCCGACACCAAGGGATAGATGCGAGCTAGGTCAGCCGGGACACGGTACCAGCGAGACAAAATTTGTAATTTGTTTCTTGGGTTTTAGATTCTGTAGAGCTCGAGTGGGTAAGTTGATAAAGATGAGTCAATTGGGTTGTA
Source organism: Aquarana catesbeiana (assembly GCF_042186555.1). Taxonomy (NCBI): domain Eukaryota; kingdom Metazoa; phylum Chordata; class Amphibia; order Anura; family Ranidae; genus Aquarana; species Aquarana catesbeiana. Next base: position 205,128,905 of record NC_133324.1, read on the forward strand.
GAAAAATCTAGCTTTAAGTCCCTTTCCCATGCCCTTATATAAGTTGGCCTGAGGTTGTCAGTACTGGAACTTATTAATCGGTACATCTCCGAGATCATGTGGGGAATCGGGTCCTCTTCTACAAATAACTGTTCAAAGGGTGTAAGAGAGGAGGAGTCTCTGATAGCCTTCCCGTTTATTTCAAAAAAGTGATGGAGCTGTCTATACCTCCAAAAATTCATTTTGGAGCCCCCGTGTCTAGTCTGTAGGGATTCATAATCCATTAGTTTACCATCGTGCATTAGTTTTCCACAACTGGCGTTGCCATCACCCAACCAGGGTCCAAAAAAGGCCATTTGTTCACCTGGAGGGAACCAAAGGAACCCTCCTAACGGAGCCAGTGGGGACACGGGGGGAGACAACCCGAAAATCGAGTTTATCCTGTCCCATGTGGTGAGTGTGTGTGTCGTCAGAGGGGAAGTAGTATCCGATAACCCTCTATATTCACGGGGTAACCATGGTGCATAAGCTAAGTTCCTGCCCGCTAGCCATTTTTCTAATGAGACCCACAGCTTGGAATGGGTATGGAAACGCCAGTTGAGGATCCTCTGGAGCACAATGGCTCTATAGTATTTCAGGACATCAGGGATCCCTAGGCCTCCTGTGAGTTTTGAACGCTTCAGTACTTTTAGAGCTATTCTGGATTTCTGTGCATTCCACACAAACCCAGATATGATGCTATTAATCTGAGAAAAGAAGGTGCGCGGTAAGGGTATGGGGATCATTTGTAAGAAAAAAAGTATTCGGGGTAGAATGTTCATTTTTATTATGTTAACGCGACCTGTCCATGTAAATGCAATCTTGGTCCATTGGGAAAGATCTTTCTTAATTGCGTGAAGTAAGGGGGGGAAGTTAGTGGTATATAGGGTATCGAAACAGTCTGTTAATTGTATACCTAAGTATCTAATGGACGACTTGGCCCAGGTGAAGGGGAACGCAGCCTGTAAATTACTCATCAGGGAGGGAGGCAGATGGACAGGTAAAATTTCGGATTTTGAGAAATTTATCTTAAAATTTGAGAGCAACCCGAATGTCCTCAGCTCTTTCATCAGGACTGGCAGTGAGATCAGGGGTTCTGCTAGATGAAGTAGAACGTCGTCTGCATATGCTGACAGTTTGTGTTCAGTGTTTCCCACCGTTAAACCCTTTATATCCGTATTTGCTCTGACCGTACTTAATAACGGTTCAAGAACAAGAGCAAAGAGGAGGGGGGAAAGGGGATACCCCTGTCTCGTGCCATTCCGGATCGGGAACTGGGAGGAGAGCACTCCATTCACCTTAACCTGTGCACAGGGAGTGGAGTATAGTGCTAAAATAGAGGTCAACATGCGCTGTTTAAGTCCTAGAACCTCTAATACCATTTTTAAGTATAACCAGTTGACCCGGTCGAAGGCCTTTTCGGTGTCGGTGGAGAAAATTATGTAAGGTTTAGGGTTGGGACCTGTACGGGCCCAGTGGATTAATTGAATAGCTCTAATTGAATTGTCTCTCGCCTCCCTCCCCGTAAAAAACCCAGTTTGGTCCGGGTGGATAATATGGGGCATAAGGCTTCCAAGCCTGTTTGCCAACACCTTTGCCAAAATCTTAACGTCAACGTTATGAAGGGAGATGGGCCGGTAGCTTTGAGGAGTCATCGGATCTTTGCCTTCTTTAGGCAACACTGTGATATGTGCCAGAAGTGCTCCGGGAGGGATAGGGGTTCCTTCAGCAATGGAATTGAAATAGCTGCACATGTGGGTGACTAGAAGGGGTAGGAAAATTTTGTAGTATGTCCCGGTATAGCCATCTGGTCCCGGGCTCTTTCCCTTAGGTAAGGACTTCACCACCCTCTCAATCTCCGTGGGGGAGATCGGCAATTCAAGGTCCGTACACTGGTCGGCGTTCAAAGGAGGGACACCGGCCGAAGTTAAGTAGTCCTTAATGGCAGCGGACCTGGATACCTGCGTGTCTAGGGGATGGTCAGTAGTCAAGTTATAGAGTCGTGTGTAATAGTCTTGAAACCCTGAGGCAATTTCAGAGGACCGGACCGAGACATCGCCGGATGGGGAGCGAAGCTTTTGTACACAAGTCTGTGCACATTTTTTACGGAGGGCTCTTGCAAGCATACGACCACATTTGTTACCATGTTCGTAGTATTTGTGTGACAGATGTCTGGCCTGCTTGCGTGATTGCCGATCCAATAAGCGTAATAGTAGGTTTCTCAAATCAGTTAACCTTTGCAACGCCCCAGGGTCTCCGTTTTGTTTGTGTTTCAGTTCCGCTTCCTGAAGCTCAGACAATACTCTGGTAAAATCTGCCTGATGCATCTTTTTAAGTTTTGCCCCCAAAGATATGAGCTCACCTCTGACTACAGCCTTATGGCCCTCCCACACCATGCCCATACTAAGGTCATCCGTGATATTTTCTCTGAAATAATTTGTAATGACCTCCGATACCGTGGCAGCTGCTGCCACGTCGTCCAACAGATTTTCATTCAACCTCCACGTCCAGGCCCTACGAGAGCCCGATGGGAGTGTTAAGGTCACTTCCACTGGGGCGTGGTCAGATATTGTGATATTTCCAATGAACGCGGACTGCAGGAGCTCCAGTGTGGGACGGTCAACATATATATGGTCTATGCGGGTATAAACATCATGGACCCTTGAGTAGTAGCTAAAGTCCTTCTCCAGAGGATGGAGAGTTCTCCAGCTATCAAGAAGTAAATGAGAGTGGAGGGACTTACGAAAGTGTTTGAGGAAGGCGTAGGAGTGTGAGTGACTGGTGTTGGAGGTGTCCAATGAAGGGTCAGGGCTAACATTAAAATTTCCTCCAAGGACAACAAATCCCTCCTTAAACTCTGTCAATAGCTCAAGAGTGTTATCCAAAAAAGAGATTTGGTCGGAGTTAGGCGCATAGATTGAGGCGAGTGTGTAGCTGCGTCCCACTATGGTACCTTTCAGAAAAATGTATCTGCCTTGTGGATCTATTTTACTGTCTATAAGCTGAAAAGAGCAAGTCTTATGGATCGCAATCGTGGTGCCCTTAGATTTAGAGGTAGGGGAAGTACTGTGGAACCATTGATTAAATAAATGGGTAGGAAGTCTAGGCAAGGAATTATGAGTAAAATGGGTCTCCTGTAAGAAAACTATTTGGGCCTTTAATTTCTTGAGTTCCCACCATAATTTATTTCTTTTCCCAGGGGAGCAAAGGCCTCTTATATTATAAGATAGTACCTTAAGAGTAGACATGAGGGGTCAGATGTCCACAGAGATATCGAATGTTCCAACTCGCCCGGTGCAGGACCTCCAGCGATCAAATGCTCCTAGGAATGGAGGGGTGGGAAAGGAGGAAGAGGAGGGAAAGAGGAAAACAAATAGGGAAAAAACACAGAGAAATCACTGTTAAAGTGAACCAAAAACAACAACAACATAAAAATAACAGCATTGATAATTAGAACAACTGTATATGGGATGTGAGGTTCCCCCTAATAAAGGGGGGAACCCCAGACCCCAAACTAGTGTCCCAATAAGGGACTGTACCCAATAAAGGGTGGCCTACGTGGGGGAACGTGAGCCTACTCATGGGGGGGAGACAAGGAGTACCCTCTCCGTCCACCGCATCTTATGTGGTGTAAAATTTTGGTTAGGGGGAGGTAAGCTGGGGAATATAAAAAAAAAAAAAAAAGGTGGAGGGAGGAAAAAGAACACAACACAAAGCCAGCTCTTAATCGGGGCCATGGTGGAGCTAGTATGGAAGTATATCCATATCTCATGTTGGATCTGCTAAGTGTCATAACAGGGGGGGTTGTGGATTATCTGAGATTAAAACAAAGGCACCGGGATTCCAATTAGTGTGGTCTCAAAAGTTCAGACTGAAATGTCTTATCTCTTAAGGCATAGTTGGAAAGATGGGAGAGTGACACAGCGTGGTGATATGAGCTCTTTGTGGCAAGTAAGGATCATGGTGTTCTGGCCACATCCCTGGCAAAGTCTGTGAAGTTCCTGTGATTGAGAACTGGAAGTGACGGGTGAGCCATCCAAGAGGAATCCGGTCTCCACTTAGGGCAATTCTAAAGATCAGGCTCATGAGACACATCTCCATTATCAGGTTTAAAAAAAAAAAAATAAAGAAGAAAAAAAGGGGGGGGGAGAATGAAAGAAAATGTAAGTGCAGGATCCTTTCAGCTTAAGTAAGGGGGGAGGCAAAGCAGATCGAGTCCTGGAATGACACATGCTCAATCCCGTGTGGTGGACGGGCCCACCATGGGGTCTCGACTCGGGTGTTCTCTGTCCCTCTTGCGGTTCTTACGTGTTACCGTTGTCCACTGGGATGAGGGTTTAAGCCCAGGAGCGTTGGTTAAGCTCCTCCAATCCGGAAAGTCCACTGGGTCAAGATCCAGGGTGGAAAGAAAGTGTGGGAGGTCATCCTTGTTACGTAATGTGACCTGCTTTCCATCTTTGGTCGCTTGTAGAAAAAAGGGAAAGCCCCAGCGGTACGGTAAACCAGCGTCTTGAATAGCCGTCAGCAGGGGGCGGAGAGCTCTGCGCTGCATGAGCGTGCGCCTGGATATGTCCTGATAAAAAAATAAATGTGCACCATCAAAATCGTAAAAGGGCTTGCCGCGCATTTTTTGCATAATGCGATCCTTAATGGTGTATTTGTGGAGTTTACAAATTATGTCTCTGGGGTTATCCACATCTTGAGACGGAGGTCTTAGAGCTCTGTGCGCCCGGTCAATTTCTATGGGAGCAGAGTTTGGTAGGCCCAATATGTCTCTAAAGATGTCTGTCAGTGTAGGAATAATGTCCCTTGAGGCTGTGGCTTCAGGCAAACCTCGGATCCTCGGATGTTAGCTCTCCTGCTGCGATTTTCAGCATCATCAAGTTGACATAGTAAAGCTTCAATCTGCTGATCTTGCATTTGACATTTAGATTGCAGCAGAGCAATAGTGGGGAGAACCTCCTCCAGCCTATCCTCTAGGGATTCTACCCTGTTACCCAAATGTGAAGTATCAGCTTTTAGTTGAGCTATATCTTCAGTGAAAGCCTTTTCCACCCTGCATGTAAAGCGTTCTAAGTCCTCTTTAGTGGGCAGGGACATAATATGGCGCCTGATATCTTCATCACTGAGGTAGTCTGAGACTTCAGAATGGCCATCCAATGAAGCAGGGGAGGCACAGGGAGCTGAATCACTCACCGACCCTGGGGATGGAACCGGAGATGTTGGGGATGCAGTCCCTTTTGGTGGCCGAGTCGTGGCTGCTGCTGGTTGGGAGGATTTGACTGACTTCTGGGCCTTCCCGGTCGGCGCCATCTTGGAGGCTTCGCGGCCTTGTCCCCGGGTCCTGGGGAAGTAAGAATCCAGCTGTCCCTGCCGCGATCTGTCGGTCTTTGCGGGGTGGGATGATTGTCTCGATCGCTGTGACATGTGGGGAGTCTGTAGGAGCAAGTATCCCCCTTGTTTGTGCCAATTTGTGCGGCGGTGGAGCGGAGCTGAGGCAATGCACGTCCTCACTCCTCCATAGCCAGGACATGCCCCCTTCAAAGACAAGATTGATGCAATTCGTGAGGATACCTCCAGTGTGCTTACATCTTGCCCACCCAACATACCTTGCCTAACAGCACATTCAACACTCTCCTCTTTTGAATTGGCTACAACTGAAGGGGTTACAAAACTTTTCCCAGATGCCCACTTAACCAATTGTCCCCTGGATCCTGTTCCCTCACAACTACGGTCACCCTCTTCTTCTATCCTATGCTCCCTCACTCACATCTTCAATCTCTCCCTCTCTAGTGGCACCTACCCCTCCCCTCTAAAACATGCGCAGATCACTCCCATACTTAAAAAGCCCTCACTGGACCCTACCAACCTGAACAACTTAAGACCCATTTAATTGCTCCCATTCACCTCTAAACTTCTAGAACGCTTAGCCTACAACTGTCTTAGCTCCTACCTCAGTGAAAATAACCTTCTTGACCCTTTACAGTCTGGCTTTCGCTCACAGCATTCCACAGAAACTGCCTTACTAAAACTCTCTAACGATTTACTAACTGCTAAAACCTACAACCAGTACTCCATACTCCTACTACTTGACCTCTCTGCGGTCTTTGATACTGTTGACCACCCGCTCCTTCTCAATAAACTACATTCCCTTGGCCTCCAATTCTGCTCTATCCTGGTTCTCTGCCTATTTATCACAGCGCTCCTTCAGTGTCACCTAGAACTCTGCCTCTTCCTCTCCATTGCCCCTCTCTGTGGGGGTCCCCCAAGGCTCTGTTCTTGGACCCCTTCTCTTCTCTATCTACACCTCCTCCCTTGGTCACTTGATAACCGCCCACAGCTTCCAATACCACTTATATGCTGATGACACCCAAATCTATCTGTCTACTCCTCACCTCACTCCTTCAGTCTCCTCTCGCATTACTAACTTATAACTGACATATCAGCATGGATGTCACACCACTTCCTTAAACTATATCTCTCTAAAACTGAGCTATTAATATTCCCCCACGCCGGTGCCCCCCTCCATGACTTTTCCATCAAAATCAACAATGCAACCATCAGTCCCTCCCCTCAGGCCAGGGTACTAGGTGTAATCCTAGACTCTGACTTGTCATTTCCGCCTCAAATCCAATCGTTGTCAAAGTTTGTAGAATTCACCTCCGTAGCATCTCTAAAATTCGCCCCTTTTTAACAAATGAAACCACCAAGCTCCTCATTCACTCCCTTGTTATCTCTCGCCTTGACTATTGCAACTCCCTTCTCATTGGCCTGCCTCTCCATAGGCTATCCCCTCTTCAGTCTATCATGAATGCTGCTGCCAGACTTATCCACCTTACCAACCGCTCAGTGTCTGCCAACCCTCTCCTCCAATCCCTACACTGGCTCTCAATCACCCAGCAAATTAAATTTAAAATACTAACCACAACATACAAAGTTTCACAACTCTGCCCCGAGCTACATCACCAATCTTGTCTCCATCTATCACCCAAATCGTCCTCTCCGCTCTTCTCAAGACCTCCTACTCTCAAGTTCTCTTGTCTCCTCCTCTCATGCTAGTCTCCAGGATTTCTCCAGAGCCTCCCCCATCCTCTGGAACTCGCTACCTCCACCTGTCCGGCTATCCCCTACTCTTGCTACCTTCAGGCGATCCCTGAAAACTCATCTCTTCAGGAAAGCCTATAACATCTCTAACTAATCTTTTACCACTTCCATCAGCTCATTCCCTACAGTTACAACCTTTTGTACCACCTGCCCCACCCTATTAGATTGTAAGCTCTTCTGAGCAGGGTCCTCTTAATCCTCCTGTATCTTATTGTATTATAACTGTATTGTCTCCTTTTTATATTGTAAAGCGCTGCGTAAACTGTTGGCGCTATATAAATCCTGTATAATAATAATAATAATTGATCAGATCTCAAGGTTTCTTTGGTAGAGGTGTCTTAATTAATAGAACAAGAGTGGTGATTTCTGAAAGCTTTACTAACTCAACTTTGCTGACAATATGCAGTACCTTGAAAAAGTATTCATACCCCTTGAAATTTTCCACATTTTTTTCATGTTACAACCAAAATGCAAATGTATTTTATTGTGATTTTATGGGATAGGCCAACACAAAGTGGCACATAAGTGGAAGTACAGTTTTACATTTGTTTACAAATAAATATCCGAAAAGTGTGGCGTGCATTTGTATTCAGACCCCTTTACTCTGATACCCCTAACTATAATCTAAAGCAGGGGTCTCAAACTGATGGACCTCCAGCTGTTGCAGAACTACAAGTCCCACCATGCCTCTGTCTGAGCAAGTCATGCTTGTAACTGTCAGCCTTGCAATGCCTCATGGGACTTGTAGTTTCGCAACAGCTGGAGGGCCACCAGTTTGAGACCCCTGATCTAAAAGAACCAATTGCCTTTAGAAGTCACCTAATTAGTAAATATAGTTCACCTGTGTGTAATTGCTGTTCTGTGAAGCCCTGAGAGGTTAGAGAACTTTAATGAAAAAAAAGCATCATGAAGGCCAAGAAACACACCAGACAGTTCAGGGATAAAGTTGTGGAGAAGTTTAAAGCATGGTTAGGCTCTAAAACAATATCCCAAGCCTGTATCCTTTGAACATCTCATGGAGCACTGTTCAATCCATCATCCGAAAATGGAATTAGTATGTCACAACTGAAAGCTTACCAAGACATGGCTGTCCACCTAAACTGCTAGGCCGGGCAAGGAGAGCATTAATCAGAGAAGCAGCCAATAGGCCCATGTTAACTCTGGAGGAGCTGCAGCTCAGGTGGTAGAATTTGTCCACAGGACAACTATTAGTTGTGCACTCCACAAATCTGGCCTTTATGGAAGAGTGACAAGAAGAAAGCCATTGTTTAAAGAAAGCCATAAGAACTCCCGTTTGCAGTTTGCAAACAGCCATGAGGGGGACACAGCAAACAGGTCAAAAAAGGTGCTCTGGTCAGATAAGACCAAAATTTTACTTTTTGGCCTAAAAGCAAAGTGCTATGCGTGGCGGAAAACACACTGCACATCACCCTGAACACACCATCCCCACTGTGAAACATGGTGGTGGCAGCATCATGTTGTGGGGATGATTTTCTTCAGCAGGAACAGGGAAGCTGGTCAAAATTGATGGGAAGATGGATGGAGCTAAATACAGGGCAATCTTAGAAGAAAACCTGTTAGAGTCTGCAAAAGACTTGAGACTGGGGCACAGGTTCACCTTCCAGCAGGACAATGGCCCTAAACATACAGCCAGAGCTGCAATGGAATGGTTTAGATCAAAGCATATCATGTGTTAGAATGGCCCAGTCAAAGTCCAGACCTAAATACACATGAGAATTTGTGGCAAGACTTGAAAATTGACAAGGAAACAGTAGAGAATGTAAGGAAGTGGTAATTCCCAGTTAGCAAACATGCCTGTTTTGAGCTTGGGGCTCTAACTATATATTCCTACAGCACTTTACACTAATGCCCCGTACACACAGTCGGACATTGATCGGATAATTCCGACAACAAAATCCTAGGATTTTTTCCGACGGATGTTGGCTCAAACTTGTCTTGCATACACACGGTCACACAAAGTTGTCGGAAAATCCGATCATTCTGAACGCGGTGACGTAAAACACGTACATCGGGACTATAAACGGGGCAGTAGCCAATAGCTTTCATCTCTTTATTTATTCTGAGCATGCGTGGCACTTTGTGCGTCGGATTTGCGTACACACGATCGGATATTCCGACAATGGATTTTGTTGTCGGAAAATTTTATAGCCTGCTCTCAAACTTTGTGTGTCGGAAAATCCGATGGAAAAAGTCCGATGGAGCCCACACACGGTCGGAATTTCCGACAACACGCTCTGATCGCACATTTTCCATCGGAAAATCCGACCGTGTGTACGGGGCATTAGACTTGAAAATTGCTGTTCACGGAAGTTCTCCATCCAATCTGTCAGAGCTTGAGCTATTTTGCAAAGAAGAATGGGCAAAAATGTCACTCTCTAGATGTGCAAAGCTGGTAGAGACATACCCAAAAAGATTTGCAGCTGTATTTGCAGCAAAAAGTGGTTCTACAAAGTATTGACTCGGGGGGGCTGAATAGGAATGCACGCCATACTTTTCTGATTTTTATTTGTAAAAAAAATTGAAAACCATTTATCAATTTCCTTCCACTTCACAATTATGTGCCACATTGTGTTGGTCGATCACATAAAATCCCAATAAAATACATTTACGTTTTTGGTTGTAACATGACAAAATGTGAAAAATTCCAAGGGGTATGAATGCTTTTTCAAGGCACTGTAGCTCCAATATGGTGCTATTACCCATATCGCCTGTCAATTCTTCTTTACATTATCAAGATTTTACATAAAACTGAACCAGTGCTACACTAATCTTAACATGGTACCTTGCCATTGCACCTTGACTATGTTCCTCATGTCTCTATGTGCTCATGTCTTGCACCAAGAGCTCCTTCTGAAAGAATGGGCAACCATGGTTGTAGTCAGGTGAAAAACTGGATTGCAACTTATGGGTCACTTGGTCAGTGCTGATCCACTATGACAGATATGGGTGCTCTTCTGTCCCGGAGATAACTTGGTGGAGGTGGTCCTCCGAGTTGCATTCTGGGAGAGGGTATTTATGGGACGCCATGTTTTAGGGTATGTTTCGTTCCACCTGCTGGCCCTCCTGGCCGACAGGTATGTGTTAGGAGTACTACCGCGTGGTCCTCTGACTGGGAGGACCACGCTGCTGCAGCATGTGGGTGGGCCCAGAAGCCTGTCTGGGGCCTACCACAGCGGCGAGGGAATGGTCCTGAGCTGTCTGTCCTACGGGAAGAAGCTGGACAACTGAGAAGATCCCAGGGGAGGACCCGTCATGGAAGGATCATGCAGAGTGCTGGTCTGGAGAGGGGCCTGGTGACTCAGTTGGAGGATTCATCCTAAAGTTAACCTACCGTATAGTACTGCCGGGTCGGCTTAAAGGTTCTAGTGCTGTGTTTGCTGCCCATCGTAAACCATTACATCCTGTGGCAGAGGATCGTACGGGTTTCTATTCCATTCAAGTCTGTGGCAGAGACTTTTGTTCGTGCTGCGTGCCGGTTGCTAGGTTAGTGAGAGAAGAAACCTATCCGGGCAGGCAAAGATTCAACTCTAAAAGGAGAGTACATTCATCTACGAGATTCCAATTCATAATACTACATCAAGAAAAGGTATTTGAACTTCCCTGCAACTCTTCTTCTACCTCTTTCCAGCTACTTCCTTCAGTTACTCTTTATTAAAGCATTGGAAAAGATACTCAAGTGTCTGGTGTCTACACTGTCTGGGATTAAACTCAACGGGACCCTAGACCCGGTTCTGGTGAAATTGCAGTAACAAAGGTGACGGCAACAGCCTGCTTTAAACCAGCAGCTCCACTGTGAGTTAGTGCTACAGATTTATAACAAAGAATATAACTTTGCATCATATTCTGTCCTCTTTTGTAATTGTTTTTAGATAATTCATCAGTACCTAAAATTAAAAGTGTGGTATGGATTAGTTTATTTTCATAATTATAATTTTTAAAAATTGTAGAAGTATTACTAAGAACAGATTAAATTAATAAGTTACATAAGTCATTGACAAGTTCAGTATTAAAGCCAACTTCGGCCCAGACACTGTGTCATGAGAATACGAATAATTTTCATGAAAAAAGTCTTGGCAGGTCTTTTAAGTTGGAGAGGCCTGCTCTTCTTGAATTACATGAGAAATGTCAACACTTTGCTTGCTAGCACTTTTACATTGGTCATTGGACATGAGAGATCTCTTGGAATTTACAAATGATCTGACTTGTGAATAGCTGGAATGGCGAAGGTTTGTTTCTTTGATCTTAAGCATGAAAACCACAAATTGCTATTGTTGATTAATCAAGGTATGTACTAAAGTTCACTTGTCTGAATACCAAATCTTAATGTCATTTTTTTGGTCTCTGTAGCATTAGTAGGTGTTGCACATTTTTTCAGAAAGGATTTGTTGGATTTGTGTTACTCTATAGAACATAATCTGTCTGGTTCTTCATGAACTACCGTTAACACTTCATAAATTCCAAAATGTATTATGCTGTCAAGTTGGCATGTTGTTCTGTTAAAGTGTCATACTAGAAACCTTTATGACTTTTTAAGAATGGTGTTCTATTACATTTCAGTGTCCTCCATAATAGAAGAATTGTTTGATATTATATTAGAAGGTTGTTTTGTTGTCATTTTTCTTTCTTTACTAATTTACAGATGAAATGAAATTAAAACCAATACATTTTTGAAACCATATTTTTAGTTTAACAGTAACCCTCAAACATTTGAAATGATGTGTTTGTGTAGCTTATTGCCAAAGCTATTGAGACTAATCCTCAACGCAAACTCCCTACTATTATGAGAGGATTAAAAAAATGCTACACAGAAATTACAAAAACAATACTTTTCCCATAAAACCCAAATATATCACAAAACAACCATATATCTGATTTTTCTCTACTTTTTCTGAATCTGTACTTTCCTGAATATAGTATATTTTAAGCAGCCATGTTGGTTTAGAACTTCATATTTCTATTATAACCGTTTAGAAGATAAAATTTGCCTTTTTGATTGGTGCTGCAGATAATAAGCATATCAGCAGTGGAGGGCTCTATAGTTTTAGTGTGTTAGGTACAACACTGCATACATTTTTTTTTTGCCAGTAATCTGGTGTTTGGTAAAGCCTTAATGCTGAGACACATGAAATAGCAGGTTAAATGTTTGAACTGAATGGATGTCTTTTTTTTCAACCAGACTAAGTTACCATGGCTTCTTTGGCTGTAGATTACTTTATTTTTATTTTTATTTCATCAGATTTTTACCGTTACGCAAAGGGTATCTTTCATTCACTGTGCTTGAATTTAATTTATTTTCCTTTTCTTTGTTTCCTTCTTAGCAGTAAGCTAATCCAACTTTAGTATAACCTGAGATCACTCCAATTTTTACAACACAGTTACTTATTAAGAGTCATATTTATAAAGGCTACTTTCACACCGAGGCGCTAAAAATAGCACCTGCATAGCGCCTGTAAAGAGCCTCTCCTCTCACTCCAGTGTGAAAGCCTGAGAGCTTTCACACTGGAGCGGTGCGCTTGCAGGACGGTAAAAAAAGTCCTGCAAGCAGCATCTTTGCAGCGCTGTAGGAGCAGTTTATACACCTCTCCTAAAGTGCCCCTGCCCATTGAAATCAATGGGGCAGCGCTGCCAAACCGTCTGCAAAGCGCCACTATACAGCGGCGCTTTGCGGGAGGTTTTAACCTTTTTTTGGCCGCTAGCGGCTGCTAGCTTTACCGCCGATGCCTGCCCCAGTGTGAAAGCAGCCTATGAGGGCATATTTATAAAACAGTGAATGTGACACTCTCCAAACATTTACAGGTGGTTAATCATTCCCTGTGTTTTAAAATACATGCACCAGGAAGAAAAACCTTCAGTAAATATTTGGTGACTGTCACATTTACAGCTTTATACATATTCTCCTTTGTGTTTTTAATATATAATGTAACTACTGTCAAAGATCCATCACGATGCAATAATATTATATTGCTGCTCTGCAAATTGTGGTTGAACTTGATGAACCTATTTATACTGTACAACTATGGCTGTTAAGTGCCTGTGACACGTCTAAGGTTCTTAGCTCAATAGTAGTGCCAAAACCATGAGTTTACTCCACACCAGATATAGTTTTCAGGGCTTTCCTGCCCACTTTTATTTAAACAAACATCAAAACTTCACACAGGTATGTCTTCCCACGCAGGGGTCTCTCACCATCACTTCACAAACATGCATTTAGCCTTGTGGCTCTCTTGTGGCAGCCTTTCTGCTCCAAGTACCCTTTTGGGGTGCCTCCTAAACTTTAGTACCTTTGTTTGGTCTACTTGAGCATGAAACACTTCCCAGTGTTTATGCGCAGACACTGCACGTCAGCTCTGCATCTTCCTTACAGCTTCCTAGCTGTTTCTCTGTCCCACATGGACGCTCTCTTGTCCCTCATGGACTTTCTCTCAGGCTCGGGCCTTCCACTGTCCTGACCTGGACACCTTGATACATGACAGCATCTCACACAGCTCCCTTCACACACTCTGTCCTCCCTCCGGAGGTTGGGGCTTTGAGCTCTAGCTCTGGCTCTAATATAAATGCAGCATACACCTGCATCATTAGGTGATTGCTTCCTTCAAAATCTGGTTTAACCACCATTTTAGCCAGTGGCACAGGGTCACCCCGCTACCCTGCTACAGTGCCATATTGTTATTTATTGAAAATCTTGTGGGCTGTCAAGGCATCTGCTGTAGATACCACTCTGCTTAGGCGTAGTATCTATGACATATATTAACTAGTTGCTGCTTTGTCCTCAAGTTTTAAGTTTCTTTTTTTCTTGTAAAACATTTATGTAAAGAAAATAACTTTGTATACTTTTCAAAACATCTGTTTTCCAGCCACCTGCTACAAAAGCCCCTCCAACAGTTGTATGCTACATCTGTGGCCGTGAGTTTGGCACAAAGTCTATCGGTATCCATGAACCTCAATGTCTGAAGAAGTGGCATCTTGAAAATGACAGATTACCTAAGAATCTGCAAAGACCCGAGCCCAAGAAGCCAGAGGTCAGAACAATAGGAGGTAAGAGTTAAAAAAAAAAAAAACGTTTCTCCAATTCATGCATTCACACCAGCCCTATTGTGAACTGACAGCATCCTGGCTATTTAAGTTCTGTCATTGTAGAAGGGTGTGTGCTCCCTTGGAAACTGCAGCTAGCATCATCGGAACCTACAGACTGGATTGTGAGCCAATCTGAGTTTTGATCATATGATCTGGTCCACACTTCCAAAATGTTTTACTGGTGTATCTGGCCATTGGCCAGAAAAAGGCTGTATAAAAATTAACCAGGGTATGCAATATTCTAATATACAGTTTTGTGTATCAACGAAAAGACTGCCAGCTAAATTCACCAATTTACCTATTTGGGAACCATTGGCAAATATTAGAAGGGGTGCATATCCTGTTTGCATTAATTACTACAGAAGGCATATGGGGGGGAGTTATCCCTTTTAACCAACTTCTACAATCATACCAGGCCAGGGGAAAATTACAGCTGGTCCAAAAAACTGATGGAAACATACAACTCCTATATTCTCTTTAAAAAAGCTGGTGACACATACTTATTTCTTTTGTACCAAAAAAGGTAAAAAGAAGAAGCATGATTTATTTTAAAGACTGTATATATAATCTTAAAACAACTATATGATAAAAATGTATTCTGGTTCCTGATCATTCTCATTTAAAGCTGCACTTCACCAATTTCTATTACATTTGTTTATAAATAAATTACCTTTTGTCAATTTTTTTATTTATAGAACAAATAGATAAATATCATGTATATCACAAATACAAATGTTGTATAGTGGGATTTACAAAATAACAATCAACCATCTATATGACTGTGTAAACCAAAAAGAATTACCGCGCTACCTAAACAAACAAACAATGTAAAAAAGAAGAAGCTGCAGCTCAAAAATTGTGAGACATGCACAAATACAGTAAATAGTAAAAAACGTGAACTGCGCTAAAAATTATAAATATAAATTATGAAATAATGTATAAAAAGATCCCTGATGGACCCATAAGTGTGTCAAAGACAAGCACTATAAAAAATCAAAGTGATTGTGTGATGAAAAGACATACACCGATATATAGTCCCAACAGTGAAATAAAGTCCAAACAAAACATTCCAGTGTCAGCGCGTCAACCATCCGACGTACATTTTGTCTTAGAAAGACATCGTGTAGGGAATGATTGTTCCCTAGATGATGTCTTCCTAAGATGTCTTTCTAAGACGAAACCCAGACTCTGCCAACATAGCATTACCAATCTGCTGCCTTTTAAAAGCAGCACATTGGCAGTATGACTGGCAGGTCCCGCAAACAAAGCCGCTCCCCCACACCCTCCCATGCTGCCATGCTGTGCTGAGAATTGGCTGCTGGGACTGCCAATGTCCTAGCATCCAATGACGTCATCAGCGCGGCACCCTCGGGCATCCTGCCCGATGTTTGTATTAGAGATCCTTCCGCGTGTTTAGCGGCAGGTGGGAGTTGGGAGGTGCAGGAGAGCTGCTTGAGGCAAGAGGCAAATGTACAGGAGACTCTGCTAAGGACACCGATGATGGGGAGACTGCTAGGGACACTGATCCTGGGGACACTGATGGTGGGGAGACTGCTGGGGACACTGTTCCTGAGGCCACTGATGATGGGGAGACTGCTGGGGACACTGATGAGGGAGAAACTGATCCTGGGGACACTGATGTTGGGGACACTGCTGATGGGGACACTGATGATTTGGACACTCTGCTGGGGACACTGATCTTGGGGACACTGATGCTAGTTACATTGCTGATGGGGACACTGATGATGGGGACACTGATGATGGGGACACCGATGATGGGTACACTGATGATTTGGACACTGATGCTGGGGAGACTGATGATGGGGACACTGATGATAGGGACACTGATGATGGGGAGAATCTGATTTGTAAAACCTACAATGTGGCCCTCGGGCTAACAAGCTTGGAGACCCCTGATTTAGACCAACCCAAGATAGGGTTAGACATCTAGGCATAGAAATTGTCCTATAATACAACTGTATATAGTAGGAAAACTGGTACATAGCCAAGGCAGTAATAGAAAGAAAGAAAGAAAGAAAGAAAGAAAGAAAGAAAGAAAGAAAGAAAGAAAGAAAGAAAGAAAGAAAGAAAGAAAGAAAGAAAGAAAGAAAGAAAGAAAGAAAGAAAGAAAGAAAGAAAGGGTTCCTCCCTCTAATACACTTGTTCTAAGGTTCTAAATTAAAACTAAACCTAAAAAGGATTTTTACCTTAACCACTTAATCCCCAGAAGGTTTACCCCTTCATGACCAGGCCATTTTGTGCAATACGGCACTGGGCTAACTTAACTGACAATTGCGCTGACGTGCGACGCTGTACCCAATACAGTGTATGTCCTTTGTTTCCCCACAAATAGAGCTTTTTTTGGTGGTATTTGATCACCTCTGCAGTTTACATTTTTTGTAATATAAACAAAAAAAGACCAACAATTTTGGAAAAAAAACAATATTTTGTATTTTCTGCTATAAAACATACCCAATAAAAAATGTAAAAAATCTAATTTATTCATCAATTTAGGCCAATATGTATTCTGCTACTAGTAATGGCGGGGATCAGCGATTCTTAGCAGGACTGCAACATTGCGGCAAACAAATCGGACATGAAGTGACACTTTTTGGGGACCAGTGACACTAATACAGTGATCAGTGCTAAAAAAATGCACTCTCACTGTACTAATGACACTGACAGGGAAGGGGTTAACATCATGGGCGATCAAAGGGTTAAGTGTGCTCCTAGGGATTGCTTTCTAACTGTGTAAAGGATGGCTTAACTGGAGGAAGACAGAGATCTGTGTTTCTGCATAGCAGAAACACAAGTTCTCCATCTCCCTCTCTGACAGAATGGCGGCATGCCTTGTTTACATAGGCAGACCGCTGTTCTGCCTCTCCTGTCAATGATCAATGGGGCCCGCTGATTGGCTGTGATGATGAAGGTGAGAAGTAACATTAGGCTTCTTATAGCAACAAAGACAGCAAAGTGTAACGCTAAAGGATGATGTGCCCAGTGAAATATATGAATAGCACTAGGATTGAAACATAAATACACTAAGTGAAAATAATATACAAAATTAAGTGCTCTCTAAGATGAAAAAAAGTCCATAAATGATAATAAAAGTGAATATATTCCCAGTCTGAGTACGAGGAAATCTTGCAAACAGTAGATGTATATAGTTGTGAAGAAAACCACCACTGAGAATAGGGGAGGTTTACCAGATCGTTTGAACACGCTAGAGCGTACGCTCTGCGTGTCAAACAAGCTTGAGTAAAGATGGGTGGACTCTGGCTCAGTGTCGTCAAACAGGTATGCACAGATGGCAGCCAAATGGAGTCACGGGAGATGTAGTGCCACAGGCAGACTGGAACTCAGAAATCCACAGGCATGTAGAAAATGTCAAATAGGAAAGCAAAAGGGGACCATAGCGTAATTCCGTAAAACGTACGCGTACGCTCTAGCGTGTTCAAATGATCTGGTAAGCCTCCCCTATTCTCAGTGGTGGTTTTCTTCACTGTTTTTATCTACAGACGTCCCTTGTCTGCATAAGCAGTTTTTTTTTGATAAAGGTAAACAATACCTTTAAATTTAATGTTACTGTAACTGCAACAGAGAAAGGTCAGGTTATTAGGCTGGCCTGTGCTCATGTTCCCTTGTTAATCTCAGAACTGGATGGAAAAATTACAAACCCTTTAAACAAGCATATATTTATTTCACTTCTGAATGTAGATGTTTGAATGAAATACAGCTTTAAATAATGTATTGCATACAGTAATATCTATAATCAGGTGAGATACAAACAAAAATGGGCATAGATGGAAATAAACATAAATAAAAAAATATGGTAATAAAGAAAATAGGTTTGAGATTGACAAACAAATTACACCGTCATTATTATTTGGTTGCACAATGTTGTCTGTCTCCAAACTCACAACACAATATGAAAAACACATGAAATAGTTGGTGCCCAAAGTATAAAGTATGTTCCTAACAGATCCAATGCTACACTGTTTGTTCTAACAACATATGCTGTAGGATATGAATCACATTAAAACTGGGCAGATGAGACACCCTATTCTGCCAACAACAGAGACAGTGTAATATGTAAAAAATGCACCGATCTTAGCTGAAATCAGCAATGTCTGTTGTTCTGACTTTGAAATTGTAAAATCATTTAAATTGATATAACATTTCATTGTATGCAATGCCAGGAAAAGATTAACAAAACAGAAAACACTTCACCTTGGAAATTTATTAAAAACGGCCATTCTATTCTGTATAAAAAAGAAACCATGTTAAATTAGGTATGCAAACAAAATATGCAGCAATTATTTTTCATAAATGAATAAATATGGACTTGTATGAGAATCCCCCCCCCAAGCATAATATTGTGCTCAGCCTGTAGGAAAATGAGATAACCAGAACCTTTGCTATTTGGAAGAGTGGGTTTCCTAATAAAGTTGGCAGTGCCTTCACCTGAATGTTGCAACAAAGTCCTGTTGTAGGGATCCCTGAGGATGATCATGATGCAACATCTGTCTTGGTGTAGAAGACCTGAAGGCAGAATCAGTGATGATGGAGAGATCCTCTAAATGATGATCAACTGGCCTGGAAAATAGGTTTTCACCAGCAGAAACTGGGGTGTGATACTGGAATACAGGGTAACCCTATCTTCTCTGCATCTTAGTTCCTAGCAGCTTCTAATATGCCACGCAAACAGATTTCTAACTACCTATGGCCATCAGATGCCTAACCTGGCTTTAGTCTATGATGGTTATTAAAGTGGTTGTAAAGATATCATTTGCAGTATCAGTGTTTTTTAAAAATGATTCCACAAAATACCTTATTTTACAGCGCCATTGGGCGCTCATGTAACCTGCGCTTTCCTTCCCCGATCCGAGCACTACAGCAGGAGAGGCTGAGATTCCTCACTGACGTCAGCCGAGAGGAGGAGAGCGGTGGAAGGTCACATGAGCGTCCAGCAGCGCTGTAAATAAGGTATTTTGTGGAATGATTTTTTAAAAAACACAGATACTGCACATTATATCTTCCTGTAAGAGAGGGGATTACAGGATTTACAGGATGCTTTTATAAACACTTGCTGCTACAAAGACTTTTGGAAACATATAGTATATGTACAGTTACGTAGTTCCCAGATGTGTATAGGTTTTTTCTATTGGTGTTTTTATTGTTTGTATATTTGTTTATAATTATGTTTAATTTGTATGTAGCACCGTGGCCCTGTGAGATACGACATTTCATTCTACTGTATGTTCTTACGTGTAGTAGAATGACAATAAGGCTTGACTTGACTTGACTTGACTTGGATTTCTCAGTAGTAATTTTACAGCTATAGTGGCGAGGGGGGGGGGGGGGGGGCGTGGAGGAGACGAATCACACACACACACTCCCGAGCTGACAAGCAGGAAGGGGGAGAAGAGGGGAGAGGTGAGACTGCAGGATGATGGAGGCACGTAACCTGACCAAAGTAATCAGGGATCAACAGCCATGATTACCATGGTCAGCACACTAAGGGGACACAGAAACAGGCAGTATCAACTATGTTTTGTAGAACATAGCAAGGGACAAATGACACTGCTCAAGCACTATGCTGTGTATCCTGCTTTAAAGGATCAGGATCATTTTTATTTAGGGTTACAACCACTTTAAGCCCTGAGACACAACTAACTATAAAAGGCAAAAGCAGAAGGGACTGGGTTAAATAAAGTAACAGTAGATGCATATAAAATCTATTGCAATAAACAGGTTCACCTATTATGATACAACAAGATAACAACAAGGGAACAGAAATACTTCTGTCAGCAGTATTTACTGTAAATATATACACCCAGAAGCTATGGGCAACAATAGCAAACTATTAAACATAGGAACACTTGCCTAATAATCCCTGATTTTGGCCTGTGTTAGTACCAGCCCATCCATTGCAGGATATGTGGTATTAGAGTCTCTCAATTTACTTCCTCCTTCTGAGATTTCTAACCCAGCTCTCCAGAGATAGCAAGTGATCTACAACTCTGAGACATTAAAGCAGAGCTCCACGCAAAAGGGGAAGCTCCACTTACCTGGTTCCTCCCACCCCCTCTGGTGCCACATTTGACACCTTTCGGGTGGGTTGGGCGGTAGACCTGGCTGCAGCGAGATTCGGCGAGGTCCCCCAGAAGTTCAGCCCTCCTCCTCCTTACCCCACCGCCGGGCCATTCAAAAAGCACAGCACGCTTTGCGCATGTACAGTAGGCTTCACTGCCAGTTTCCCTTACCACGAATGGTGGTGGCAGTACCCGATAGCCATGGGAATAATCAGCTGGAGTGCCAAAATCGCTGGATTCCAGGACAGGTAAGTGCCCTAATATTAAAAGTCAGCAGCTACAGTGTTTGTAGCTGCTGACTTTTAATTTTTTGGTGGGTGGGCAAAACTCCACTTTAAACAGCACAGCCACTTACAAAATACAGACAGTAGAGGGCAGCAGATCCCTATAGACTTATATCTATGACCATTCAGCTTCCAGGACTGAAGAAAAAAACACTGGGAAATTCTGGATATGAAGATGCATGTGACCATTTCACATGACATTACTGGAGCTGAGTATCTGGGCTTACGTTGTCATATTGGGTTAGTTCTCAGCCCAGTGTAAACTCGAATTTGAGTGACTCTGAGCTTACATAGGGCATGGGGAAGTAAATGAATAGTAACTATGTGCTACTGGGGAAGGTGGGGCAGTAATGTGAATCTGCTGCTGTTCCCCGCATTGTCAAAGCACAGGTTCACTTCAGGTTTGAATGTAAAAAGAAGGGTCCGTTGGTTTGTCAGGATTAAAGGGCTGCTTTAGGAAAACAGGTTTAAAACTGGAGCTCCTATTGTTTATACGTGTGTACATTCTCTGTTATTTGGGATGAATACATACTGTATACACAGTTGCCACTTGTACCTCGTGAAAATTGTTTAATAAAGCTTTAGTCTTTTAAAAAATGGTTGGTTCATACCCAGAAGCCAGGTGGTGGTCCAGGCTTCTGGATAAATTCCGACCAAATGGTCGCGATCTTTCCCCAGCCTGGTCTGGCTCTGTGATGTCAGCCGAAAACGGGTCACAGGAGTGCAGTATGAATTGCACTCCTGTGATCCACAGAAGTACAGCCAAACAAGCTTTGGCTGTACTTCTCTTTTAACAGTGGCAATAATGATAACTACACCCCTTGCCACATCTTCTCATCTCCGCACAGGGGGGAACAGCTGACATTAGTGATAAGGCTGCTTTGAATGTCCTTACATTTAAATGCTGCAGTAATTGTGTTACTGGGAAGCCATAGTTCTACTTTAAGTGCCTTTATTTGGAGAAAAAACATCCTGTGGACCTGCTTATTTAATACCCTTTTTTGGAGTTGTGTGACCAGGCAAGGTCCAGAGATAGGGATTGCCTCTAGTACAGTAGATGGGAACGCCAGTCTCCTGGCTACAGCAGAAACCAGAAAGCAGAAAGCAGAGTTCATCTAAAATGGGGGCCTTAACAATAGGATTCCTTGTTTCATCCAAAGATGAAATGGTTTTACATCTGCTCCAATTTTCATAAAGCAACCTATTGATTTGCACTGACAGCTTAAGGCTGATTTCTAAACATTGGAAGCCAATCAGATTCCCAGTTTACCGGTACTTCTTGGATAAAGGAAGCTAAAAGGTGAAGAGCTGTTGTGAGAATGTTCTCTTTCCTCTTCGTTGCATGAATTGGCAACACAACAAATATTTCTCAAACTTCAAAACACAGTTGTTATGATTTTACCAAAAAAAAGTCCTTTAAAACCCTTGTGTCCAATTTAAAGTTGTGTATTGCTGACAGGCTGGATTATGTTCTTCAGGTGCCAAGATCGTATGAGAAACATAGTGAGATAAAGTCACCATTAGTTTCCTGTTATAAAACTTTTGAAAGGGAGCGTCATCTTGGCATGACTATTGTTGACTGGTAGCTATACAAGGTGGAACATGTGCAAAAGCTGATGCATACAGCATAATGGCAAAAAATGATTAGTTAAACAACCTAAGAAATATATTAAGTATAGCTAAACTAGGCCTGGATTGTTTGCTTTAGTGTTTTCTAAATAGCCTAAGCCACCTAAGCCATGGCCTAGGGTGTCAAAAGCAAAGTTCTGGTGAGAAGGCAGGTTACTCCCTCTTACAATGACTTTAGTAGCATAGGGAGTAATTCAATAAATTACTGTTCTGATGATATGGCTATAAAAAGCCCCACCACCAGTTCTGGTAACTTTGGAATGTGCAAAAGATTCTGGGAGTACTTAATAGTGTCACTTTTCCTAAGTGGCACTATGGCTGCACTAAATTCAAAATGAACTACCTCCCTTTCATAGGTAATAAAACTGGAGGTAATTAAGAACGCTAATGCCGCGTACACACGAGCGGACTTTTTGACCGGACTGGTCCAACGGACTTCCAACGGACTTTCCCAACGAACGGACTTGGTACACACAATCACACCAAAGTCCGACGGATTCGTAAGTGATGACATACGACCGGACTAAAATAAGGAAGTTGATAGCCAATAGCTGCCCTAGCATGGGTTTTCAGTAGGAACTGGGTCCGGCGGAGTTCCGACGTAAAGATTTAAAACATGTTCCAAATCTAAAGTCCGGCAGATTTTCGACCGAAAAAGTCTGCTGCAGGTCCGATGAAGCCCACACACGGTCGAATTGTCCGCCGGACTCGGTCCGTCGGACCAGTCCAGTCGAAAAGTCCGCTCATGTGTACGCGGCATAAGTTTGTGTACAGAGACAGACAGCGAGCTTGTATTTGTACACTGTTTATCAGGACAGCATATTTGGCAACATTAGCCCTAGATTGTAAGCTCTAATGAGCAGGGCCCTCTGATTTCTCCTGTATTGTATTGTACATTTGTACTTGTACTGTCTGCCCTAATGTTGTAAAGCGCTGCGTAAACTGTCAGCGCTATATAAATCCTGTATAATAATAATAATAATTAGCCCTGCCTTGCCTGTAACTGGTTGTCAAGGACGCTATTGGCTTTACAGCTGACATGCTTCTAGCAATCAGTGATGCTGACAGTGGGTGGGGCCTGATGGGGAAGCTGAAAGACAAGCTCCCCATTAGGTTCACTTTCTCCTTGTGTTTGATACCAGGCAATGGACAAATTCCATAGACAATAGCAGGCTGTCTGTTGGCTATGGAATCCATGCACTGCCTAATCTTAATCACAAGGGGATTGTACCAGATGGAGAACATACCTGTACAGTACAGGTCATGCTTATTTTGACATTGTGATCAATTTTAAAAGAAAACATCTTACTTTGTATCTACGTTTTGAGAATGTATTTGTAACATTGAGGATTATTGCAATGTGCAAATAGTTGTGCCTGTTCAGCTTTAATTATACTTGGGGACCTAAGGAATATAAACATCACACCATTTTAATGATGCTTTGAACAGTTCGGAGTCAGTACAAAATGACATACAGTATATCACTTATACACAGACCATTTTGTAATGTAATTGAAATAATTTTCCTGTCACAACCAGGCACAATTTTCTGTATCTGACAGAAAATTGACATTTCTTATAATTACAGCCATGCAAATATATTTAGTTTTAGGCTGGGTGCACACTTATGAGAATTGGATGCAGGTTTCATTCAATTCGCAAGACAGGAGATTGTGACTGTCTCTCAATGGAGCCGGGTCACACATCTTCGGGGGGGGGGGGGGGGGGGGGCGGCTGCAGAGTGAAAAGTCCTGTGCGTTTTTGGCTCCGTTTCAGGTCTCTATTCAGGCAAAAATTTGGGCCAGATTCATCCCTGAAACGGAGAACAGGGACACACCGGACCCCTGCTGTCAGCATTCGTTTTAGGTGTGAACGCAACTTAAAGACAGGTTTTCTAAGGCTTCATGTACACGGGACGTTTTTACAACCTCTCCTGAATGATTTAACTTGACAGATAGTAACCCATGTTTAAAACATCCGTTTTGCCGCGTTTACATGCCGCGTTTAGCAGCGTTTTGCCGCGTTTTGCATTTAGAAACGTTTCTAAAATAAAAATAAAAATAATTTTTTTTTTGTTTTTTTTTAAATGGGCAAAAACAAAAAACACCTATAAACGAGATGCGGCTAAACGCGGGTTACCGCGTTTAGACGCGTTTGGCGTCTGAAACGACAGAAACTTCGGCGTCTGAACTCATTTTTTTGCCTTCAAAAAAAGGCCTATAAACGCAACTGCCTAAAATCGACAGTAAACTAACCTGTGTACATGTACACATAAGATAACATTGAATCAGTTCAGGGGCAGCTGAAAAAAGTGTCCAACTGCCTCTGAACGTCCGTTTAGCAGCAGCAGTGTACATGAGGCCTTAGCATTCCTGACCACTGCCCCCACCCCAGAAAATTGTACAGGGCTTGAGGACAAAGTACGGACAACTTGTAATGGCATCTCTAGTGAAGATCTTAGATTTACTGCACAGGAAGTTTCCTGTTCAGTAAATCAATGGCTACTCAACTCTACATATAGTGATAATAATTTAAAACCAACAAAGATAAAACCACATCCAGAGCTGCTAACACTGCTAAATAAATGTGTAACCCCACAAGCAGTAAGTAAATGGCGGATTGTGATATCTGAAACACTAACTCACTACAAAAAGAGCAACACAATTGGAAAACCAGGTGCTAACTTCACTCAATAAAATATATCAAACGTGGTTGCCAAAAAATGAAAAGAATCACATTGTATAAAGACACATAGAAAATAATAATACAGGTGAAATTATAATCAATAAAAATACAAAAAGATATAAACACCCGCCAGGGGTAAAGTGGTATGAATGAAAAAAAAAGTATACATGAATATGAATAATACATAGCAAAAAATACAAATGCAAAATAAATCTGCTGAAATAAACATACTTCAAATAGTGTAACATAGAAAGCCTGAAAATGACAAAAAATTAAAATGTGAAAATAACAATTAATCAATGAATAAATAAACATATCCATAAAACGCTACAGTGCTAACACTGTTCCAAGCCTGTAATTGTAAACTGTTATATAACAAGTGATAGCTAAAAAAGAAAAATTATAAGAAGATACTAATTCCCAGAGGTATAGGAATAAATATCAAAGTGGTGAATGGCTGATGAGGGAGGCGTGGCTAGCTTCCTAAAACCCGTTCCTATTGGCCCTCACAGTGGACGGACTGACAGCTCCTCCCACTACTCCAGCTGGATACATCATCTCTGGGCGGACATCCTATTATCGGTCACACCACCATGGCTATACAGGGCAACCCGATGCTGGTTCCTCTGCATGGATTCCAGGCTCATCTCGCTCCCTGCAATGGCCTGCTTTTCTTCTGACCACGGACAATCACACAGCTCCCGGCTTTCTCTTGGATCACATGTCCATTGCATGGGCGTCTCCAGCTTCCCACATTGCCAGTTTTTTATCTGTCTGTGATCACTTTTAACATGTTTGGATTTTATCCAATAAAACCCCATTTTTGACCTACACCATGTGGAGTGCCTTTTTGTTCTTCCTCCATGGCTCCACTCTGAATCGTTTCCTTCTGATCATCCTGTTCCGAAACGGAAGGGTGTGCGCGATAGCGGTCCAGCTCCTGTTTATGAAGGCTAATCTTCAAGGGTGATCGGGATTCACAGGATACCATCTGTTGGGACACCACGGGAGACCATCCCTCATGCTTTATTGACGTACTGCTATACGGCATGTGCGTCAATCGGATCCGGTAAGGATACCCAACTTTTTTTCCATTTTGAAGATTTATGTGCCTTGTCATCTGTGGTCACCTTCCCATTTGAGGGTCTACTCACCTCTCAGGGTTTATGGTATTCCACTCTGGGAGAAGACTTCTACTCACCTTATACATCATTGACTTTGGTCCCTTGTTGTTTCATATTCCACTATAGAACTATTTCCAATTATATGTAGCAAGTTATACTGATTATATTTGGTGTGTCATTACAATTCCACTTTTTCACAGGTGTATTCTCATTTTATTCACTTATGTTTATGCCTCAGCGCTGCACTTAATTATGCTTACACATGTCCATTGCAATCTGTCATCCTCTCTCCCCCTCACCTGCTTGTGAGTGCCATCTGTTTTAATATTGATTTTTATCTTAATAAATTGTGCTACACTATGCCGGTTTGGCTCTTTCTTCCCCTCCCCTAATGAATAAATAAACTCCTGCCCCACTACATGGATGACAGAAGAATGACAGTCCACAGTCTCAAGTAAATAAGCAAGTGAGTCTTCACATTCAAACACCTGTGGTCTTCAGAATAGTGAAAATTTGACTGTGATCTACCACCAGCCAGCAAGCATGCTCACCTCATATACAGACCCATAGAAGGTCTAATGGCGCTTTATAAAATAGTATCCATGGTGGTCAATCCAATTACTTCTGGGGTAGATGGATGCAATATATGACACAACTCCAGCAAGTATATATGCTCAAAAAAACAAAACAAGGGATTCCATAGTGCAGTATTTATTTAAATAATCATAAAAAAAACATTAAAAAGCCACTCATAATTCGTAATTAAGTCATAAACTACAGGCATCAAAGGTGTATCAAAATGGACGACTTCCAGTTTCCGACGCATTGCGTCACATGTCCCGGATGAAATTATGTGATTTTTTGTTTTTGGGAACCACCATTGATATATTCTAGTGAATGGGGTTAGTACCCCTGTGTGGCTTTCCACTTGTGTTTTTGTTTTGCTCTTTTTGAAGTGAGTTCACACGGGCTTTCTGCTTCGATCCGCTGATCCCTGCTGAGCAGGCGGATTACAGGTCCGTCTCCACTCACTGTGCTGAGATGGATCTGTCAGAGCCCTGCTCTCCTCTATGGAGAGATCAGATGAAAATGGACTGCCTGTGATCCGATTCCATCCGTTCTGATTCGCCAAATGGATGGAAAATAGGGTCACCATCCATCTGGATTTCACGAACTGGATTGGATCGGATAGCAGCGGGAGTCAGCGGACATGTCACCACTGACATCCGCTGCTCCATAGAGGTACATGGAGTGTCCAATCAGGTCTGCCTGAAAAACTGACAGGCGGACCTGATCGGATACCCATGTGAAAGGAGCCTTAAGCCTCGTACACATGATCAAACTTTCCGACTGGAATTGTGTGATGACAGGCTGTTGGCGGAAAATCTGACCGTTTGTACGCTCCATCAGAATTGTTGGCCAACTTTCCATGGACAAATGTTGGATGGCAGGTTTATAGATTTTCCGGGGACAAATGTCTGTTGTCGGATTTTCCGAGCGTGTGTACATAAGTCCATCGGACAAAAGTCCAAAGTACAAACACGCATGCTCGGAAGCAAGGACGAGCCAGAAGCGGTCGGTCTTGTAAACTAACGTTCATAGTGGAGAATTAACATTCGTGATGTGGCAAATTATGAAATCTCGATATGCAGTGCACAATTCTCTTCTTTTTTAATGGGATAATAATGAAGCTGCTTTGCTGGTGATACCGATGGAGTTCTGCCAAACGTATTTTAAAAGGCTTTTTTTTTCTAGTGATATCAAGAATAATATTATTTTGCTTGATTTTTTTTGGGGGGTGGGTCAAGTTACCACAACACCATTATCCTGTAATTTTTAAGATCAAAGATACAACTATGTTGGTGTCCCTTGTCAATTTTACGTTGTATTTTTTTTTAAATGTAACTGCCTACTCCCAAACTGTCATTTGAAGTAAAACACATAGCCAAGTATTATTCTACACAATTTTTTTATTGTGCATTAGAAAAAGGAAACATATGAAATTAAACATTCTATCTGCCAATAGAACTTAACCAAAAAGTGCATTCTATACATCCAAAAATATAGAAAATATAACAAATCAAATCATTATTCAACCAAAAAATAAAATAAAAGCCTCATGCATGTGTCCTGCTTCTTAATATAGGAGGTCAACAATGCCAAGAGTTGGTGAAAGCAGGGGTCCGTCATCCGGAGATAATTCCGAAAATCATCCAGATTATTCTCCTGGAGCTCCTGCAGCATATGACATAATTGGTCACGAATAATAAAGCAACCAATTTTTGGTCCAAGAAATCCTCCTCCTCCTGTTCCTGGACTGGACTTGGGTCAAAGCAATAACTCCAATAATAAATAACACGTTATCTCTCAGAAACGAACTGAAAAGCACAAAATGAAAAGCGCAAAATGAAAAGTGCGAATCAACACTCACTAAACTTCTACCAACACAAAATTAGCAGAAGGAGCCCAAAGGATGGCGCCTGACAACTGAACTTCCTCTTTATCGGCTCGTAGTGCGTCTAGTACGTCACTACTGTGTTTGTTGGCAGACAATTGTGTGCCGTTTGTATGCAAGACAAGTTTTTGGCCAACGCCCTTTGGACAAAAGTCAGAGGCTTTGTCTGCGGAATATACAATCATGTGTACGAGGCTTTAGTGTTTCAGATATCACAATTCACCATTTTCCTATTGATAGTGGAGTTACACATTTATTTAGTAGTGTTAGCACCTCTGGATGAGTTTTTTCTTTGTTGGTTTTGATTTATCCTCACTATATGTAGAGTTGAGTAGCGCAACACCATTGATTTACTCATTTTCCATTTTTGGTGTGGGAACACATTAAGGTGGTTGCAGCAGCTCCTGGTTAGCATTTTATATATTGGGTAGCGCAGGCAAATCTTTTTTGTTTTGACTGTTACAGGTATGTAGGAATTACACAAATGTCCTGTAGGTGTATGTTACATTTTTGTTACTCAATCTCTTTAAGCAAATGCACTTTAATGGCCTATACATTTTATATATGATACAGAGACAGGCAAATAGCATTAAAATGTGTTGAAATTCTTGTACTGCATATAGCAGAATTTGGAAAGATATTTTTTTTAGAACCAGATTCTAATATTTTTACATAATATATTAATGTGTGCATTTTGTTTGTAAAGCATGCAGTGTGGTTATAACAGTTGTGTTTGTAATATTTTGTGTTTTAATGCTCTTCCTGAATGGGAAGGAGGGGAGCGTATGATGTGCAATTATTCTAACCAATTGGACCGGATAGAGGAACAATTGGAATTGTGATTTAGTGATACTGTGTTTTCCCTAGAGG
Organism: Aquarana catesbeiana; assembly: GCF_042186555.1. Lineage (NCBI taxonomy): Eukaryota > Metazoa > Chordata > Amphibia > Anura > Ranidae > Aquarana > Aquarana catesbeiana. Next base: position 205,158,264 of record NC_133324.1, read on the forward strand.
ACTGTGGGCATACCACATACATAAAATTATCACGTAAAATCACTGTCATTTTTCAACCACCACATAGCACTAGGGATTTTGTAAGGAAAAGTTTGTTTAACATTTTAAATCCGGCATAATCTCTACATAATTTATCTCATAATTTCAAATCTATTTATTTTCATTTAATCATGATACTTGCGCAGTGCCCCAAAATGAAATGGAAAATATTCATCGAATCATGTAAACAGTGTAAAGTTTATTTGCATGCTATGTTATGTCAGGACAAGGCATTACGAACGGAGTGTAACTTGTTTTCCTTGTCCATTCCGTAGACAATAACCAGAACATCTTGTACAAGCAATATGACTGGGTCTTAGCTAATGCTAAGTCTACAGGTATTTCCTGAAAATGTTTTCCTACTTTGTTTGACCAAAATGAAAACTGATATTCTGTCTCCTTTTTTTCCCCAGCGAAAGGTTCCTACGATCTTGTGGCTTTAAACGAAGCTGCCTGGCATAGTGCCCAGAGCCAACTGGTTGCTTGTGATATTTGTGAACGCACCTTCCTGCCAGACAGACTCCTTGTCCACCAAAGGTCCTGTAAACCAAAAAAAACAAAGTAGTGCGAGTCACAATCCCGTCTAATAATATAATATGGGACTTGTGGGAGTTGTAAAATCTCTGCACAGTAAGTGTGCCTTCAGGATAACACATTATATTATTATATTAGCAGTGACGTGATTTCCATTGGATACCCTTTATATAGTGAGATTCTATGAGTTTGTGTATAGCAAGAACATGTTTGTGTGTGTTAAACTCATTATAATTTTAATAAAGATATTATTTTCATGTCTGGAGTGTGTCTTTGTGAGCATATGTAGTGTTCCAGACTTCCATCACAAGCTGAGGAACAGGTGAAGAAACAGTGCCAGGAATTCCGTCATTTCCAGGTAACAGGTGTTTTGTCAGAAGTAGGATAAACGCTTATTGATTTACTCTTTGAGCTAGTAACACCAATGGGGAGAACACATAGGTTTTGGAATTAAAGTAAATGATACTATAATGCCACATATACACTATATTGTCAAAAGTATTGAGACACCTGCCTTTACATGCACATGAACTTTAATGGCATCCCAGTCTTAGTCTGTAGGGTTCAAGATTGAGTTGGCCCACCTTTTGCAGCTATAACAGCTTCACCTGTTCTAAGAAAGTTGTCCACTAGGTTTAGGAGTATGTCTATGGGAATGTTTGACCATTCTTCCAGAAGAGAATTTGTGAGGTCAGACACTGATGTTGGACGAGAAGGCCTGGCTCACAGTCTCTGCTCTAATTCATCCCAAAGATGTTCTGTCGGGTTGAGGTCAGGACTCTGTGCAGGCCAGTCAAGTTCCTCCACCCCAAACTCACTCATTCGTGTCTTTATGGACCTTGCTTTGTGCACTGGTTCAAATAATTTGGTGGAGGGGGTATTATGGTGTTGAGTTCTTTTTCAGGGGTTGGGCTTGGCGAGTTTGGAGTGGAGTAACTTGGCCGGCCTGCACAGAGTTCTGACCTCAACCCGATAGAACACCTTTGGGATGAATTAGAGCGGAGACTGTGAGCCAGGCTTTCTCATCCAACATCAGTGCCTGACCTCACAAATGCACTTCTGGAAGAATGGTCAAACATTTCCATAGACCCACTCCTAAACCTTGTGGACAGCCAAGCATGTCTCCAGACCGAAACCCTCTTGAGCCTCTGTGGGGCATCCTCAAATGCAAGGTGGAGGTGGAGGAGAGTAAGGTCTCTAACTTTCACCAGCTCCATGATGTCATCATGGAGGAATGGAAGAGGACTCCAGTGGCAGCCTGTGAAGCTCTGGTGAACGCCATGCCCAAAAGGGTTAAGGCAGTGCTGGAAAATAATGGTGGCCACACAAAATATTGACACTTTGGGCCCAATTTGGACATTTTCACTTAGGGGTGTACTCAATTTGGTTGCCAGCGGTTTAGACATTAATGGCTGTGTGTTGAGTTATTTTGAGGGGACAGCAAATTTACACTGTTATACAAGCTGTACACTCACTACTTTACATTTTAGCAAAGTGTCATTTCTTCAGTGTTGTCACATGAAAAGATATAATGAAATATTTACAAAAATGGGAGGGGTGTACTCACTTTTGTAAGATACTGTATATAGTAGTAAAAATAATTGATTTTGTGGTACTGCCAATAATGTGCAGTTTATGACAAACTAATAACAGTATACAGGCAGTCTAACATAAATAGTCATAAAGCTGTAGCAGTTACAATTGAGAGAGAGAATGGGGGGAATTAACATAGAGTGGGGCAAACACAATGCTTGTACCGCTCTTCTATCTTGAAAATGGAGCAGATGCTACGTCTAACTAACAAAAGGGGCACACGCCCCATTGTTCATTAGGACCGAAGTGCCCTGTGTGAATACACTCATCCCAACCCCCCACTCATCTAAATTTTTGTCCTGAAAAATTGTATGTTAGTGAAAATTAAAAAAAGTATCTCGGACGTGCTCAATTGTTTCTGTCCCAAGTGCACTAATATGGCTACAATCACCTCAAGCAAGAAAAAAAATTAAAACTTGTATTTGGATCCACTTTAAATCCCCAGAATGAATCTACCTAGCAGGACTGCAGACAGCAATAAAAGCTTGATAGGGATTTTAATCTTTTCTCATTCATCGGAAACTAAAAAAATGGCTATCCATATACTTTAAAGCGCATGTCTGGGTAGAAATTAAATAGAAATAAACAAAAATGCAGTGCTCAATGGGACCAGTAGTAAAGAACTATGGCTGATGATATAATCAATAAAGTTCATTTATTGGATGCATGCTGAGATTTGAAATTGAAAACAACTGTCAATTAAAAAATGAAGTGCACCTTAGAGAGCGGTGTCTCTCCACCTCTATTTTTCTCCCTGCACATTGAGCCATTGGGTCTGACAATTAGGATCTGAGCTTGGAGCACACTTGCTGACATTAACCCTTTGTCATCTGGAAGTCATGGTGGTATCGTATATACTAATTTTCGGATTACTTCAACCATGATAATGAGTTGTGCTTATGAAGTCTAATCATTTTATCATCTCATTTTTTCATTGACAGTTGTTTTTAATTTCAAATCTCAGCATGCATCCAATAAATGAACTGTATTGATTATACCATCAGCAATAGTTTTTTACTACTGGTCCCATTGAGCGCTGCATTTTTGTTTATTTTTGTTGTCTACTTTTCTTCCAGAAGTTGGTGTCCAGCTATTCCTTGCATAATTGTTATGACATGACAAAAGTTTCTAATGACTTCAGTTTTAGCGCTTTAGAACTCTTTTTGTTTTCTGTGAGAAATAAAATAGATATTCAGTATATCCCTGCAATAAATGCACGTTTTGTTCTTCTAAAAACTGCAAGTACACAAAAATACCAGTATGTTATTGCTAGAAACCCAGTGTGCTCCTAACTTCCTTAGTGATTTGACGACACTGCCTTTGTGGCACTGGAATTCCTGCCTTGTGCAGTTCTCCTCTGCTAGACTACAGAATGCCTTCCCTTGTTCTTATAACATAAGGGAGGTACGTCACTCTATTTAAGATATAGAGATAAAACAAAGTTCTAAAGGACTTTAAAAAAGACAGTGGTATCCGATAAGCAAATAAGTTAGTGTGGTTGATTTGCTAAAGGCAAATAGACTGTGCACTTGGCAAAGTGCAATTGCTCTAGAGCTTATTAAATGAGCAGAAACTCTGCTGACTTCCATCATCCAATGCAGGTTTTTTATTTTCCTTGCATGTGATTGGGTATTCTTTGCAAAGTGAATCTTTACCTCATTTACTAAGCTTTGGAGCAATTGCACTTGCAGGGTGCACAATCTATTTGCCTTTAGTAAATCAACCCCAGTGTGTCCCTTTCTCACAAAGTGAAGCTTCTTTTTGATATACTTCATAAGCATATCAGAGTGACTCCTTATGAACTCAACATTTCTTCAGTTTCAGGTGATAAAAAGTAGACAAAAATAAACTTTGTTGAATAATAATTACATGAACATTCTTTGGCAGGATTTTGGAACACACCTCTAAATACCAGACTTTTGGTCTTCCCTAGTTTGATGGACTGCATGTAAACTATTTTTGATCTGTTCACCGGTTTAAATCAGATGGTTTATTCAAGAGCAAATATCAGACTTGTGGTGTTTCTCTTACTTGCTACAATCCCTCTTTTGATACAAATAATGATGCAAATAATTGTTTTTCTTTTAATATGTAAGGTTTAAGTTTAGGTAAATTTAAAAAAATAGCACAAGGGACAGTACTTACACTGAGAAGTGTCCCCTTTGCTGGTGCTGACAGTCCAAGTTGAAATCTGAAGTACCCTTTCATAAAAGGTAACAGGTTTACTTTATAGCCCACCTCTGCTGCTAATAATATCTACCCTTCTCATGTTCCCAAGTTCACCTACCACAGCCCAATAAAAAAAAGTCTTGTCTGATATTCATGTTAGACTGTGTTAGAGTTTACACCTGTGTAAGATGGGTTAATCGTTCAGTTGTTGTTTTATCGTTCTGTTTTCTTATTCTCCCCTTCTGTTTGGTATAGTCCTCTCTGCCACTTACTGTGGGGATATTTTAATGGTGGCTTGAGCTAGGAAGGTTGGTTGCAAGCATGGATAAGAGATAGTCTCGTGGAAAGAACATGTAACACTGGAATGCAAATCAAATAATGTAAGAATGTCTCACCTCTTGTTTACTATGGGAAGTAGCAGCCTGGGAATAGTATATAATCTGTTGGACTGTTGTAATTGCCATGAAGCCAAATAAAGATGTTTCTTGCACCCTACTGTCTTCTTTCTGTGTCACACAGAGTAATAGAAGTGGACCTCATTAGGCCGTAGCATGGTCTATAATATAAACTGTGGGTTAAAAATGTAGCACGCAGCCAGCTTAAAACAGGAGTGGTGGTGGCATGATAACGGTTGGTTCTAGTGATGGGGTGGTCTAAACGGCCTATGATGCACCCCGCCTGGGTGGCTGGACTACTGTAACCAGGCCTGTAACCATGCTGGACTGCAGTCAGGCCTGTACCTACAACACTAGCAAGACCTTGCAGAGTGACTTGTGAATTATATAGCTCTTGTCCATGCCTCAGGGCAAGTGTATGATGGACCTAAAGAATTGCCACATCTACCTCGGATTGCTAAGGGTTGCTTACATATGGCTAAGGACCGCCACACATACCATATATCAGTGCTTGGGTTTGGCAATTAGCAACAAGTAATTCCAAGGACTAAGGCTGGCAAATGGGGCAGTGGGGTAGTGTAGGGAAGGTAAGTGTTAGAACTGAGGAGGTGTGTTTGATTGCTCTGAATAAAAAACATGACAAGTTTACTTTAAGATCCCTTGCAATTTTAGAGGCATATGTGCAGATAGTAACACATAATTCAAATGCTTTTTTACAGTAATGGGACCCTCTGGTCTGTACAACCACACTAAAAATTTGGTAAATATTTTTCTCCAAGTCAATCTTTATATCCAGACAAGTAAAATAAAAGCAGAAGTCAAAGATTTGAAATAATTCCCTACACAAGCCACCACAAGACTGGGTCAAGAGTACAAGTTTGGATGTGAAAAGTTGAAAGTAAGAGTGTGTATGTCCACAGTGTATACCAGCGGCCAATTTCAACAAGAGCAGTTGCTCGATCAGCTTCTATTGACAACTTCACACAGCACTGCTTACACTGAATCTTTTCCAGGCTTCATACGCCAGGGGAATAATGAACAAGGTTCATTCCAATAGTTCTACTGATTTGTGAATTGAACTTGGAACTACGGAAAAAAAACCCTTCTGTCTAAGTCTTAACAATAAAAACTGATACTAGTACGATATTCCTCTTTTTATTTAACAACATATTGTAATGCTTAAAGTCAAAGTTTATCTCAAAAATGTCTAAGTCATTATGAAAATAATGTAAAAATCACATGACTAAAAAATAAAAAAAATAATAAAAAGAAACAGAAAAAATATCCATGTATCTATCTACCAAAGAACTAGAGTAGTATCTGAAATGGCAAAAGAGAGCTGCATTTTATGAGGAAGGTTCAAGATTTTTACAGTGCTAACTGTAAAGAAAATAATAAATACCTGTCCTCCATTGACCATTCTTTGCTTTCTTGAAGAGCTATGCCACCTGAAGAATCTTCATCATCTGACATGACATGCTTGGTCCCTCTGTGTTCACTTCTTCCATCCACAGGTCCCTAGACCACCATGCTGGTGTAGACTTCCCTAACTTTGAATATTGTTATCTAGCTTCTCACTTGATAGCAATCCATGTACCAATCCTTGTACTGAAGTAGCTGCTATAAGCTCCTTCAAAGATTTTGGCAATTTGATTTACAGAAACCAGGTCAAGCCTGCTCCGGGCATGGTGATCATTAAAGCAATGCTTAAAATATTAAAATATTTAAAATATTTAAATATGTTTCCAAACCCAGATAACTGGACTGTGTCCCTGAATAACCCTATGTTGTTTTCTGTTCAGTCTTTTTTATTGATTTTGTTTTCATGAATTATAAACATATTACAAGTTCTAGAGAAAACATGGAAAAATGGAACTGAGATACAGAACATATCATAATTTAAAGAATAAGTTCACCTTTAATAACATGTTTAGGGATGAGCTTTATGTTCTGGTCGAACATGCGTTCGACTCGAACATTGGCTGTTCGCCGAATAGCGAACAATTTGGGGTGTTCGCGGCAAAGTCGAAAGCCATGGAACACATCTATGGGAGAAATCAAAAGTGCTAATTTTAAAGGCTTATATGCAAGTTATTGTCATAAAAAGTGTTTGGGGACCCAGGTCCTGCCCCAGGGGGCATGTATCAATGCAAAAAAAAGTTTTAAAAACAGCTGTTTTTTCGGGGGCAGGACCCGGGTCCCCAAACACTTTTTATGACAATAACTTGCATATAAGCCTTTAAAATTAGCACTTTTGATTATTCATGTTCATGTCCCATAGACTTTAACAGTGTTCGCATGTTCGAAGAAATTTTTTGCCAGTTCGCATGTTTTGCTGCGAACCGAACAGGGGGGGTTTGGCTCATCCCTAAACATGTTACATGATACACTCGTATTCAGGGTGTAACATGTAACATGCTACTAAAGCCAAATCCCCTGAATCCTCCTGATCCCTCATTGTGACAGCAATTTGAAAACAGCGCGACTGCTTCATTCATTCATAGAGTTCTGCACAGGAGACGGCTTGTAGTTCTTAATGAAATTCGAGGGTGCTGGTGAGCGTCCCCATAGTTTATTGATTCTTCCTGCAATTCAGTAACTGTCTGCCTGTATGAGAGGTACAGGCAGACAACTATACTAAGAGTTTGTAGTAGCCTGCAGTAGCATGCTGATTGAGGGTGCAATGCTTTACAGGCTGCAGTGTAAACAAATAATAAATGCACATTTTTTATCTGCAAAGTGATATACATTTATTATTTTTTTACAAAAGGTGAACTTATCCTTTAACATTACAGGCCTTTCAGATACTTTACAATTGTCTTGGTATGCAAAATATAAAACAGCAGGAAGTTAAAAGCAATAATCATTAAAAAAATCATCAAAGAGAAACCCAAGAAGAGGTCTTACAGTGTTCTTTGGGTAAATTATTGCAGAATCAGAGGGTACGTGGGTAGGAAAGGTTGGGAGTTAAGTAGGTAAGGATCTGGTGGGGGCAGGGATAGGAGTTGGAAAAGGTTTTGCCAGCAAGTGATTATACCCCTAAAGAGTCAGGAGGTCTTTGTCAAATCCTGCAGGGAGAAAATGAGAGGTCCAGGGATGTCAGATGAACAGGTATGTATCTATTTTGTCAGTGAGTTGAGCTTTCTTTTTCTCGCTGAGTGTATTTTAGATTTGGTTTCAGCCAGTGAAAGGTTAGATGTTTTCTAGGCTTTTGCAATCATCTGTTTGGCTGCTGTTAAAAAATGTAATAGCAATTTGAAGATTTTGTTTGATAGGCCTGGGGATCTAAGGTTTAAGAGAGCACATTGGGCTAGGAAGGGATAAGCAAACCCCTTTAGTTCAGAGATCATCTGGAATACCACTTCTCAAAACTGATATGCCATAGGACAGGTCCATCATATGTGAAAAAAGGTTCCCACCTGACGGCATCCTAGGAAGCCTAGGGCAGAGTTATTAGGTACATAGTGATCCTAGTGGGTAGTAAGTCCCATCACGTCATGACCTTGTAATTGGTTTCAATCACAAACACATTAGGCTAGCAGGACTTGGTTGTCTCTTAGATTTGAGATGAGGCTTGTGCATCCAACTCTAGACCTAGATCAGCTGACAATGTTTAAGAGCATAAAATATAGTAAGAAAATCATCCCTGCACCATGGGGAATTTTCTTTCATTTAGAGTCAATGGAAGAACCAGGACACCCTCGGGTTTGTTTAAAGGAAATGTTTGATCTGTAGGTAACAGAAAAATTTATGGTTTGAGAGTTATTTTTCCTGTTGTAGGATTGAAAAAGGTTTGACCCCCCGTCTTTGGTGATCAGGTGTTGTACTTGGATAAGGTCTCTAGAGATCCAATCCCATATTGTTTAACAATTTCTCCAACATTACCTAATGTGTCAGGCTGGAGCAAACTGGTATTAAATACTTACATCAATTCTTACAAGATGGTAGCTAGATGCATAATCCATTTTCCCTAATGTATTTTCTATATATACAATCCCTGTATGCAACTAAGACACAGGTAGGACTTACCAATGTCAGTCTTGGTTGTACCTTCCTGAACAAAATCCTGTTTGAGCCAGATCCTTCAAAGCTTGTATCTAGAGATTATTCCATGCTCAGGCATGTAAATCCATGCTTGCCGTGAATTTGATGAGACATACATGTCTTCCGTGATCTGAATGACACAGCTTAAGCTCTTTATTACATCCCTACTACACTTGGCCTGAAATCTGAATCTGTTTCATTTAAGGGTTGCCCAGAAACTGCAGATTGTAATCGCATGCTAGGACAATGCAGACACTTGGCTGACTTTTTGAACAAAATCATTCATTTTATAGCTATCTTCTTCATGCTGCCTGTATGCTTGCTCGGAAAACTGGAAGATTTTTATTCTATTCAAAAAGAGTATCCTTAAATGGAAACACTCTTATCCCCTTACTTTTTCGTTAGCAATACAAACTAAATTGGCACAGCTTTTGTATTAATTTAATGTAGGAGCACAGAGGCCACCGGTATCTATTTTAGCACATTTGGTATGCATGGATTTTACAGTGTTCCTAACCCTTCTTAGCATCATATATCATAGGAACAAACGTCTGCAGTAATTGCATAGCTTGGTGATGTAATTGATATTACATTTACTGTATATTTTTTGATAACTGCATGGCTTAGACTTAATATTACTATTTTCTGTGTTCTAGCAGATGAACACACAACTGCCCAATAAATTCACCTTACAACACCTAATTTATAATATAAAAAATACATTTTAAAGACTTTAAAATATTTTAAAGACTCATCTGAATTTATAAATATTTACAACTTTCAGTCTGTGATCTGGGGATCTAAAGGTAGGCAATTATGAACTAAAACTAGGCAATAGTGAATCAGCTAGTAACAGTGTAATTAAAGTAAATACAGTTCTGCTCATTAGGGAAATAGTGACAACAGATATAGCACTGTTCAAAGATTTTGTCCCATGGCACACAGATAAATGTGATGTGAGCATTCCAACATGCACTGAGAAATCTGGATTAGAGAATAAATATTTTGTCTGAAGGTAAAAGCTGATTAAAATATTTTTGTGAAATCAGTGGTGGGCTAGGACTCTGGGGCCCACAGGGAGAAGTTATATCTGGGGCCCACCTCATCAAATTGCAAAATGTTTCAACATGACACAACTTCAGTCTTCATCCAACAAAATTGTGTTTATTTCTGGAGCTACACATTTAGTAATTTGCATTGTATGTATAACACAATTTTGCATATGTCATCAGACAAATATATCAGTTAACATATGTTATCAGTAGAGCACCCTCCTAGTATATATGCTAGGTAAATTTAATTTATGGCTTGCTCTGTAATCAGAGGAGCAGTGATTATTTGCCTTGGTCTGCTCATGGTTTCACAGGCTAGGAGTTTAATTGTTTTCCCCTGCCTCTGGGAAAAGCTTCCAGAGCATAGTGATTCAAATGATTGGTCAGAAAATTTACTATGTCCTGGCTGATCCCTGGGCAAGTGTACCCAGACGGTGGTCTGAGAGGTGGTGATGGATAGCTTGAAGCCTGGAGAAGGTTGTCTTTCCCCCATGAGTGATGGATCAGTAAGGGTGCTTGCCCCTGAGGCATTTCAGGACTGGCTGCTGAGCTTCACTATCAATGGACCAAGCCTGAGGAAATGTCTGTTTATGGGACTTGTGAGTAGAGACTTCAACTGTTCTGCAAGGTATCTCACTGTCCCCAGCTGTGAGAACTATACTGTGCTATCTTTACTGAGAGAAGAGAGTCCTCTACCACTGTTCTTAAGCGTTTTGGAGTATCCCATGCCTCTACCCCTCTCCTCAAAGTTTGTAAGCAATAAATTACAAAAAACATTCACCTAGACTGTTTATTGGATCCAGGGTAAATGGACTGTTGCCTGTGTGTTTGGCAGCCTCTGCAGTGTGTGTGGGGAAGTACTAGCTAAAAGCAGCCATTCCTGCAGGGGTGGTTCTACACATTTTTGTGCTCAGTGAACACAAAGATTTATACATTCTTGATCCCCCTCAGTCTGGATTTCATCCACAGCACAGAAACTACTCTCCTAAAAATCACAAAAGACTTACTAACAACTAAAACCAGCTAATTCCATACTCTTACTCTTGGACCTCTCTGCTGTCTTTGATACAGTTGATCACCCCCTCCTCCTCAAAAAACTAAATTTTCTTGGAATCCATGGCTGTGCTCTCTGTTGGTTCGAACCTTACCTTACCTCGTACCTTATCTCTAATCTCACTGTACCTTCAGTGTCACTTACAATTCCACTTCCTCCTCTGCAACACCTCTTACCGTTGGGGTCCCCCCAAGCTTCTGTCCTTGGACCTCTACTATTCTCGATCTACACGTCCTCCCTGGGTCAGCTGATAGCCTCCATGACTTCCGCTACCATTTATATGCCAATGACACCCAAATCTATTTCTCTACCCTAAGCTCACCCCATCAGTCTCCTCGCACATCACTGATTTACTAACAGACATATCAGCCTGGATGTCACACCACTTCCTCAAACTGAATCTAACACCGCGCTCATAATATTTCCTCCCCCACGTGCCCCTTCCCCTGACTTCTCTGTCAAGATCAACGGCACAACTATCAGTCCATCCCCACATGCCAGGGTGCTAGGGGTAACCCTAGACTCTGAAGTGTCCTTTCAGGTCCACATCCAATCCCTGTCTAAATCATCCCACAACATTTCTAGAATACGCCCCTTTTTAACCAATGACACCACCAAGCTTCTATTTCACTCCCTGGTTATCTCTCGCTTTGACTACTGCAACTCACTCCTCATTGGATTACCTTTACATACACTATCCCCCCTTCAGTCCATAATGAATGCTGCTGTAAGCTCAAACGAGCAGGGCCCTCTGATTCCTCTTGCACCAAATTGTAACATAACTGTAATGTTTGCCTTCATTTTGTTAAGCGCTGCGCAAACTGTTGGCGCTATATAAATCCTGTATAATAATGATAATAATAATAAAGTATGAAGGGGATGATGAACAATGGTACAGAGCTAAGACTATTGTGTTTGTCAGTCCTCAAATTGCTGACAGCAGTTAAACTTTAGCCATGTCTCTCTAATGATAGTAAAAAAGAATAAGCAAAATGTAACAAGGTTGTCAGCAAAAATTAATATTTATCTGATCACCCTCTGCATTTTTAAAATTTTCTATAAAAAAAAACTTTCACAAGACGCTTTAGTGTATACAGGTGTAAGCAATACTTTATATACTGCCAAAAGGTTTTTATATGCAGAACACTGAATGTCACAATCGTACAGAATCCAATAGCAACAAGTAATGCCGCGTACACATGATCGGATTTCTCATCAGAAAAAGATATGACGGCTTTTCCGACGGGATTCAGCTCAAGTTTGCCTTGCATACACACAGTCACGCAAAAGTTCGCTGAACTTACGACCGTTAAGAACACGGTGACGTACAACACTACCAGGATCCAAGAAAATGAAGTTCAATGCTTCTGAGCATGCGTCGAATTGTTTCCGAGCACGCGTAGGAATTTTGCTCTTCAGAATTGCCACAGATGATCGCATTTTCGGATAGGAATTTTTCCCGGCCGAAAAATTGAGAGCATGCGCTCAATCTTTTGCTGGCTGGAATTCGGTCAGCAAAAGTCCGATGGAGCATACACACTGTCGCATTTTCTGACGAAAAACTCTCATCGGTCTTTAGCAGGCCGAAATTCTGATCGTGTGTACGCGGCATTAGACAGTTCTCACATACTATTCATGTCTCACCAATAAGTACTTCATTCTCAATTAAATTATCATTTATATATTTTGAGTTGAACATATTCTTTGGTTCATTTACTAAAGAAGATGGCCACCCAAACCCCAGCATTAGCAATCTAGAAAAGAGTGATTGACCCCCACCCACTCCAAAAGAAAAAAATTATAGCATTCTTTCCATGCCACCTGATATATTTTTTCAATTTCGATTAAGTCAAATTTTGCGATTAGTTTTGGCTTTTCGGGTGCACTTTCCAAAGAAGATGTCCCCTAAATCCCACAAATCCCAGCATTAGCAGTGTATAAGTAAGTGTGACTGGCCCAAAAATAAACTATAGCATTTTTCCTTTGCCACAGTATAAAGTTTTTTTGTAATTTTTAGTAAATTAATTTTAATTTTTGAGTGTTTTAGTTCCAGGCTGGTTGTTACCTAATTAATAACAATATAGAAGACGTGATATTAAAGCCTTTCAAAGGGGTTAGAAATGGGTTCATCCTCTTACAATTTTCATGATATTTTTTTTCTTGTGAACCTTTTCCAAGGTAATTGGCTTATCAATTGCAGAATTAACAAAATGTTTATCAAGGGTACTGCTTGCATTTTTGACAAATGATTTTACCAGTGTTGTTAGATTTGAGGGCAAGTTCACACTGGCCCAACATGTGCTCTGACTTCCAGAGAAAAAGTCACATGACCCCCCCCCAGATCCATACCAGGCCCTTTGGGAACCCCACGCTAAAATAAAAAATAAACTGAGTGGGGGTACCCTCAAAAATCCATAACAGACCCTTATCCGAGCATGCAGCCCAGCAGGTCAGGAAAGGAGGGGGACAAGCGAGCGCCCCCCCTCCTGGACCATACCAGGCTACATGCCCTCAACATTGGGGTGGGTGCTTTGGGTCAGGAGAGGCTCTGCACCCCCACCCCAAAGCACCTTGTCCCCATGTTGATGGGGACAGGGGCCTCTTCACAAAAACCCTGGCCGGTGGTTTTGGGGGTCTGCAGGCAGGGGGCTTATCGGAATCTGGATGCCCCCTTTAACAAGAGGGCCCCCAGATCCCAGCCCCCCCATGTGAATAAGTATGGGGTACATTGTAACCCTACCCATTCACACAAAAAAAGTGTCACAAGGGGGTGGGGTCTCCATGTGACATCCCCCGGATGGCCATGCCCCATGGCTATATAAGAAATGGCAGACACTGGACCTGACATAACAGCGGGAGGCAACCTGACATAACAGTGGGAGGAAGACCGGGTCAGCAGAGGAAGAAGTCATCAGCAGAGGGAGAAGAACCGGGAGAAGAAGCTGAGGGAGAAGAACAGTGAGAAGAAGCTGAGGGAGAAGAACAGTGAGAAGAAGCTGAGGGAGAAGAACTGGGAGAAGAAGCGGAGGGAAAAGAACTGGGAGAAGAAGTGGAGGGAGAAGACACAGAGCTATGACGGGGGACATTCTTCATTATTAATAATGGACTTTTCCAAAACTGTCTTTTTTGTAACATTCCACTTTTTTGGGTGAATGGGTAGGAGTACAATGTACCCCATACTTATTCACATGGGAGGGTGGGATCTGGAGGCCCACCACAACCACCGGCCAGGGTTGTCGGGAAGAGGCCCTTGTCCCCATCAACATGTTGAGGGCATGTGGCCTGGTATGGTTCAGGATGGGAGGGGCGCATAAGGGTCTGGTATGGATTTTTGGGGGAGGGGCACACTGTTTTTTAAATTTTATTTTGCCGTTTGGTTCCCCCTCAAGATTCATATCAGACTTAAAGTCGGATCCCGTTGAAAGTCGGACATGAAGTCGCAGGGCAAAGTCAGATCAGAAGACGTACTACTTTTGTGTCAGATCAGTCTGAACATAGCCTGAAACTGAATCATTGAGTTCCAGTATCAAACCTGTTTTCTACAGATAGATATGCATTTGTTAATGCCTGATATTTTGCAGATACCTTATGTTCCCTGAGATATACAGTCTTGGACTGGCCTACCATAGCGCTGGAGGTTCCTATGTTGGGCCATGACTAGGGGTCTGTCATTTCAATGTTATGCCTTCCTCTCTGCGCCTACTGCTTTATTCTCAGTAGCCCCTTGTCATGTAATTCCCATAAATTTTCACTATTCACTGAAACTTCAGCAAGTCACTAAGCTGCCTTGTGGTTGTGAAGCACCAATTTTCCCTCTTCGACTGTGCTTGTGTTCTGCACATGTATAAATGTACTTTTTCAGCATTACCACCACAAAGGAAAGGACTATGTCTAATAATAGTGAAAAAACAAATAATTGTAGCAAAGCAATTCTCAGGTTCCTACATAAAATGAAAGGTACTTTCTTAGAATTAGGCATTTTGCTCCACCCCCCCAAAGCTTAGTCATGATCGTTAAACCAGCTTCTGTTGAACAGACAGCTGTACATAAGGACCGAATGTCGTCCAGTTCCTGCTGAACCAACCGATTTAGGGCCTGTGTGTACCAGGCTTTAGACTTGGAAGTAGAAGACAAATCAGACCACATGGAAAAAGATTCAATAGGTGTAAAAAGCGTATATGGAAAACACATCTTGGCATTAAATTAAAGACTCTGTAGTTGTAGAAGTCGGGCACCTGGGCATTCATATTTTATACTACTTTATGTATAACACTTTTATGACATTCCATGTAATTGATGTTGTGCATATTTGTTATTTGTGGATTTTTTATATTTTTTCAATATTAAAGTTTTCATTTTTATGGATCTTCTGAGTGGGTGGTCTATTCAAAGTCCCAATTAAGGAAGTTACCACTTCTTTGTTCCTGTAGTTGTAGAAGGGATAACAGAACAGGACATTTAGTAGATGTAGTACTTGAACAAGGCTTGTCTGCACATAACATAACAGTTTCTTCAGTTGTTAGAGGCACATAGGCACATCTTAGCATGAAGTAGTTTATTTACATTCACAATGGGTCACACTTGTTTCCCTGTGTAATCACCTATATTTACACTAAACATCTGGTCTCTGTTTCATGAGGCTCAGACCAGTTAAATAATCTTATCTTAATCATAATTGTTGTATAATCTTTATTGTTACAAACAAATATAGTTAGCCTGACTGACTGAAGTGCTTGTAAATTACTGCAAGTAGCAAGTAAGTGATAAATGCTTGGCTGCCGCACCTAAAAATAAAAGATATTAAATGACAAAGTCTTTATAGCTTACAGGTGTCCTGATAACTCAGGTTCTAATGCCGTACCATCTTCCATAGTTTCCAGTTCTGATTCATTTGGTAATGTGTTGTCTGATATGTTAATAGCTAGACTGGAATTTGGTGGGTTTGCTTAGTGGTGTCTGTACCACTTGTCTCCTCTGTTGTTTCAAGAAATATCCTGGTTCTTCTGTACAAATGTCCACCTGCCTCCACTATGTATGAGCATGGAGCAGCTCTCTCCACACATGTACCTTTTCACCACAGTCCATCTACTGATGAAGCAAGGGTTGTTTGTGCACTTTTCAATCTATATTTACTTTGGGGAGCACCTTGGCATTTCATTTAGAGATGGTCTATTACCCCTTTCAGTCCTTTCTGCTCTCTTTACCTCTTAGATATGTGATTTTATCGTGGATATACAATAAAGTGCTTTAGCCGGGCCGGTACAAGGGTGGCGGGAGGGGCGGCTGCCCTGGACATCTGTAGCGTAGGAGGTGGAAGGGGTGCTGCAAGGAGAGTTTCTGCGACCATTAGCTGACAGAAGTAGTGACAGTGGCATCACTACTTCTGTCAGCTTAGTGTTGTATAAT
Source organism: Aquarana catesbeiana (assembly GCF_042186555.1). NCBI lineage: Eukaryota > Metazoa > Chordata > Amphibia > Anura > Ranidae > Aquarana > Aquarana catesbeiana. The sequence continues at coordinate 205,174,550 of NC_133324.1, forward strand.
ATATGCCAAATACGGAAAGGAGGAGAGAGCGGGCTGTGCTCTCTCTCTCCTCTCCAGCTTCACACTCCTCTCACTGTAGCGCTCTTCCATCCGGACTGTAAAATCAGGACTTTACAGTTTGCTTATCCGCCCCCCATCTCCTCCCAGCAAACAATGTGTGTAGGGGCGGGTAAACAAACTCTGTATAGTCCCGATCTGACATCCAGTGACATCCCTGAGCCACGATCCCAGTGCCCTTCAGCAGCAGCATATCTCCCACCAGGTCTCTGTGCAAAGGCTTAGAAATCAGCTCTGACAGGACAACATGAGGAGGAGCATCAGAAGAAGGGATCACAGAGCGATGTGCTGCACTTTATCTGAGGTCTGTGTGCTTACTTGAAACAAAAATGCAGCCAAATCGAGTTAAGGGAGGACTGCTCTGGGGACACAAGGGGGTGAATGAGAGTATTTGTAGGGAGAAGATGATTACTTCTAGATGGGATCGATATGGAGGGGTGGTGTATTTGTGCTATTGTGCTAGGAAGGGAAATATGGGGGGGGAATTTTAGGGGTGACAGGATATTTTTTCTAATAGGGGTATTTTGGGAAGAGGGGTGCTAGAAGGGATGATTTGTGCTGGGGGGGTGGAAGGAAGATTATTTGGGCTAGGAGGAGGGATTTGTGCTGGGAGAATGAGGATTTGTGCCAGGAGGGGGGATTTTGTGCCATTCGTGAGAAGCCATGTGGGGGACACAGCAAACATGTGGAAGACGGTGCGCTGGTCAGATGAGACAAAAATTTTACTTTTTGGCCTAAAAGCAAAACGCTATGTGTCCCAGAAAACTAACACTGCACATCATCTTGAACACACCACCGTGAAACATGGTGGTGGCAGCATCAAGTTGTGGGGATGCTTTTCTTCAGCAGGGACAGGGAAACTGGTCAGAGTTGATGGGAAGAAGGATGGAGCCAAATACAGGGCAATCTTAGAAGAAAACCTGTTATGCCGCGTACACACGGGCAGACTTTTCGACGGACTTTTCGACGGACTTTCCAATGGACTTTCGAATGAACGGACTTGCCTACACATGATCAACCAAAGTGCGACGGATTCGTACGTGATGACATACGACCGGACTAAAATAAGGAAGTTCATAGCCAGTAGCCAATAGCTGCCCTAGCGTCGGTTTTTGTCCGCATACAGACAAGCAGACTTTTCGACCGGGCTCAAGTCCGTCGGAAAGATTTAAAACATGTTTTATTTCTAGGACCGTCGGACTTTTGGGAAAAAAAAGCCAGCTGGAGCCCAATCACGGTCAAATTGTCCGACGGAGTCCGGTCCGCCGGACCTAGTCCATCGAAAAGTCTGCTCGTGTGTACGCGGCATTAGAGTCTGCAAAAGACTAGAGACTGGGGCGGAGGTTCACCTTCCAGCAGGACAACGACCCTAAACATACAGCCAGAGCTACAATGGAATGGTTTAGATCAAAGCATATTCATGTGTTAGAATGGCCCAGTCAAAGTCCAGACCTAAATCCAATTGAGAATCTGTGGCAAGACTTGAAAATTGCTGTTCACAGACGTTCTCCAGCTCTCCTTCCAATCTGACAGAGCTTGAGTTATTTTGCAAAGAAGAATGGGCAAAAATGTCACTCTCTAGATGTGCAAAGCTGGTAGAGACATCCCAAAAAGATTTGAAGCTGTAATTGCAGTGAATGGTGGTTATACAAAGTATTGACTCAGGGGGGCTGAATACAAATCCACGCCACACTTTTCACATATCTATTTGTCAAAAAATGTTGAAAACCATTTATCATTTTCCTTCCACCTTACAATTATGTGCCACTTTGTGTTGGTCTATCACATAAAATCCCAATAAAATACATTTACGTTTTTGATTGTAACATGACAAAATGTGGAAAATTTCAATGGGGTGTGAATACTTTTTCAAGGCACGGTACATTCAGCCTATTGCACGCTCTGACTTGTACTTTAATTTAAAAAAAAGGATAGTCAGAGATGTTTGGAACAAAATTCTCAAAATGTTTAAAGCCAGGAAGAGAGAAAACTAAGGAGTTATGGGGAATAACTTAGGACCTAAATAGTATACGATTATAAAAGAAGAAAAAGAAGGGGGTACTACTTTAGCTCGAAGGGAAGGTGGGGTATGGAGAAAGAAATAAAGGAGAGGAGATAAGGAAAGGAAAGAAAATATTGGTTGGGAAGAGAAAAAAAGAAAACAAAGTATATTAGTGAGGGGAAGTAGAAAAAAGTATTGAAAAAGAAGTGTAATTGCCGGCAGCATCTTAGACATGCAGTTAAATTATATGTTTTGTTAATCTGTGAATTGCTCTAATTATTTCCAAGTTATGTCAATATACTGTATATTCCTCTATCTTGTATTTCAAGGGATGAAGTAAGGTTCTTTTGGACAAAGGTGTTAGGTTCAGGTGGATAGCTGCAGGGTTGTCAGATAGAGAGATGCCAGTATTATTATTATACAGGATTTATATAGTGCCAACAGTTTGCGCAGCGCTTCACAACATGAGGGTAGACAGTACACTTACAATACAATTCAATACAGGAGGGATCAGAGGACCCTGCTAGTTAGAGCTTACAATCTAGGAGGTATACTGTGTTATATATATATATTTTTTTTACTTAACACAGTGAATGATAACCTAAAAAGACCTTGCACTCACGCGTTCTCTCCTGAATTTAATTTTGCCTGCTACCTCTAAGTTAACAAACTTACTTTTATAGATAGCTTGCCCTGTAATGGTGTGTTTATCCTGTGTGAAAAAAACATGCGCCATTTGTCACTGAGCGCCACCATCCTGGCTCTCACATCAGTGGTCCAGCAGCCACAATACTGTTACATTTTTCCGCATTTTAAACATATATTTTTCATTTTAAAATAATGAAAAATATCAAATCTATCATCATCTACAGTAAAAGCTGCATGTGTCCCAAAAAAACCTGTATTTTATATGTTATTAGACTAAACCAATAAATCACAAATTATTTTGGGAGAAAATTCAGATTTTTAAAAAAATGATTTTGTATAGGAAATGGTTATTAAAGGGCCAGTCTGCTTAAAAGTGTTATTTTATTTAAAGGTGGGGCTGCACAGTCTGAGTCAGCCTCTGACTTCTAATATGTCTTTGACATGCCAAGATCAAGATCTTATCCTAATTTCCAGCTTTATGTCTTCCTGCCCAACTTAATGTGTTCCAGTGCCTCCTGCTGTAATTGTATTAAAATCAATTCCACATACAGTATACAGTATATTATAAATATTTTTTCCTTCATAAAATAATTTAATAATTTGATATAGGTTCATTTAAAAAAGTATGTTAATTCAATGAGTAATAGTACCAAATGATTAGCTACGCTAATAGGGTGCCTATGCAATTTGAATGCTAGCAGGGCACCTTAATGCACATGGTATTAACATAAGGCACCACAACACACAGTGGGGTTGATTTACTAAAATTGGAGAGTGCAAAATCTGGTGCAGCTGTGCATGGTAGCCAATCAGCTTCTAACTTCAGCTTATTCAAGCTTTGACAATAAAACCTGGAAGCTGATTGGTTTCTATGCAGAGCTGCACCACATTTGCACTCTCCAGTTTTAGTAAATCAACCTCAGTCTCATGTATATGCTTTGTAGTGCACTGCAGTACCAATGATTTATTTATTACAGTAATAGTATATTGAGCTGCCATTCAAAATGAACACAATGGGGGTTATTTACTAAAGGGAAAATCACTTCGCATTACAAGTGCACTGCAAGTGCACTTGGAAGTGCAGTTGCTGTAGATCCAAGGGGGACATGCAAGGACAATAAAAAAACAGCGTTTTAGCTTGTACATGATTGGATGATAAAATCAGCAGAGCTTCCCCTCATTTCAGATCTTCCCCTCAGATTTACAGCGACTGCACTTTCAAGTGCACTTGCAATGCACTTGTAAGTGCAAAGTAGATTTGCCTTTCGTAAATAACCCCCAATGTGTTTCTTGTATTACCGCAACATATACGTGTGAATTGGTCCTAAACACCTGTAGCCTCATACACAGCTAAACCAATGTTTAGGAAACATCAGATATCTTAGACAACCTGCCTGTTTAATAAGGCAGGAATTCACACCATCCAATCAGATTGTGATTTAAGGAAGGCAATCAGAGAAAGGTGAATTCCAATCAGTTGTTAAGGCTTACAGAACCTAGCTATGACTATTACACTTTAAGTACATAAAAGTGCATTACTGATATTTGTCCAGTAGAGGGCAGTAGAAACACATTGTTCTACATTCTAACCAGACTGCCAGTCTTTAGAAGTAATTGAGAAATTTCTACACATGGCTCTCAAACCAACAGCATGATGGGATGAATAGTTAGGAATGTTATAAAAATATACAATGTGATAAAAAACAATTCACTTTTTTGTAGTAAACAAATATTCTATTCATGATTCTGACATTATTCTCAAACTCAGTATTCAGTGATGACTTGCTAATCATTAAGGAATCCAATGTTAATTAAGTTATTATGTCTACTGTGAGTAGGCAATTTTAAAAGGTCTCAGAAACTTTTTGTTAGTCATGATATTTATTTTATAGATCCAAAAATAGCATAGTAAAATGTGCTAACTTTATTATAGTAGCACCCAATTTCTGTCAAAATTTAGAAAAATTGTGTTGTCACTGTATAAATGAGTAAATAAATAAGAAATAAAAAGTGTTACCTCCTTTTTTTAAGTTCTAAATGAGAACATAAAAAGATCCCGTTAAACTGGTGAGTTATAATCCCATTTAAGTTCATACTTTTTCACCCACTTTAGGAATATGGATGCAGAGGCATTTTACCATGATTTGTTTTTTTTTTTTGCAGGTAAGTACAGTCACCTAGAAGTGGACATTTCTGCAGCAGTCTCCTAAATCCTCCTATTATGACTAAATTCAAGCTGTTCTGACAACAAGAAATCCAGAAGCATCAAAGCTTGCACTCCCTTCTTTATCCCTGCACAATTTTCTTGGCCAGGGAGGCTGCAGCTATATCATTTCAGATATTGGATTAATACCAAATAAACTGTAAGCGAATACACATGAAACTACAGTGGAACACACAAAGCACACACACAGTATGCACAATACAAAACATACACAACACAGAACATGCACAACACATACAGCACAGAACATACACTAAAGCACATACAGAAAACACAAGGTTCACTGCAAATTCTGGCTGTTCGGTGTTCCCCAAGCAAGCAAACTAAATGACTTGTTCAATTCTTCAGCTGTTCAGGAAGTCATTCATTTAGTGGTGGTATTGTTCTAAATGGCAGCTGAATGTAAACAAAGGACCAAGGAATGCTGGCTAACATCACTGATCAAATATGGCCAATTGATTTTCAAACAACACAAAGCATAAGAACGCATAAGAAGCCTCCTGCATGCTTGCAATCCAATTACAAGTGGACACTGGTGCTCACTTTGACTCCTGCAGGCAATTCCACAGCTTAGACAATGGAAAACATGTCAGCACTTGGTAACTGATCTTTCATCAATATTTTATTATAACATGGCTAAAATCTGGGCAGGACCTCTAATGAATTTTCAGCCAATTACTTCAATGGGGTTTGCAGTTCCCAATTTAAGGATTGTTGGACAGGTTCATTGAATCCAATGAAATTCACCCATCACTACACACAACATATAAAGCATACATAAAATCCAAATCTTTTTGGGCAGGTAAGCATATGAAGTACGCTGTTTAGAGTACTTACTTTTAATGTGTATTTAAAAATATACTGTATGAAGAGCCTCCTTTGTTCTTTTTCCTGATTGGTGATTTCCTTCACTGCCATGAATACAACTTGCTGATTTATCGGGGGGGGGGGGGGGGGATTGTTGTGAAGATGACAGATGTGCCATACTTTTCAGATGATGGACAACTCCACATGGTCATACTAACTGGCATCTTCTCAGTGAGAATACCCCTGCGGGGAAGCAGGGTTATTGCATTGCTGAGATGTTTTTTTGTATCTACACTCATAGCTGTTTGAAAAAGAGCTGCTTGTGGTACTGCTGTCTCTCTCCACTCGCTCTCCCTCCCCTGTTCTTTTTCCTCTCTCTCTGATCCCCCTTGCTCTTTTCCCCCAGTTCTTTATCCTCCTCTGTTTTTCCTACCTCCTCTGCTGTTTCCCACTTTGCTCTCTGCCTCCCCTGCTCTCTCTTCTCCTCTGCTCTCACTCCCCCCTGCTATTTCTCTCTCTCTCTCTCCCACTCTCCCTTCTCCTCTGCTTCCTTTCCCTCCTCTGCTCCCTCTCCTCACTCTACTCCCTCTCCTCTCTCTCCCACTCTCCCTTCTCCTCTGCTTCCTCTCCCCCCGCTCCCTCTCTTCACTCTGCTCTTTCTCCTCTCTCTCCCCCACTCTCCCTTCTCCTCTGCTTCCTCTCCTTCCTCTATTCCCCTCCTCACTCTGCTCTCTGTCCTCTCTCTCCCACACTTCCTTCTCCTCTGCTCTCTCCCTCATCTGCTCCCTCTCCTCACTCTGCTCTCTCTCCTATCTCTCCCACTCTCCCTTCTACTCTGCTTCCTCACCCTCTTCTGCTCCCTCTCCTCACTCTGCTCTCTCTCCTATCTCTCCCACTCTCCCCTCTACTCTGCTTCCTCACCCTCTTCTGCTCCCTCTCCTTACTCTGCTCTCTCCTCCTCTTCCTTTGTGCTCTCCCTCTCTGCTCCCTCACTCTGCTCTCTCTCCTCGCTCTCTCTCCTCTCTCTCTCTCCTACTCTCACTTCTCCTCTGCTCCCTCTCTCCCCTTTACTTCCTCTTCTCACTCTACTCTCTCTATTCTCTCTCTCTCCCACTCTCCCTTCTCCTCTGCTCCCTCTCTCCCCTTTACTTCCTCTTCTCACTCTACTCTCTCTATTCTCTCTCTCTCCCACTCTCCCCTGCTTCCTTTCCTTCCTCTGCTCCCTCCCATCACTCTGCTCTCTCTCCACTCTCTCCCTTCTCCCCCCACCCCTCTGTTCCCTCTCCTCACTCTGCTCTCTCTCCCACTCTCCCTTCTCCTCTGCTTCCTCTCCCCCCTCTGCTCCCTCTGCTCTCTCCCCCCTCTGCTCCCTCTCCTCATCTGCTCTCTCTTCTCTCTCTCCCACTCTCCCTTCTCCTCTGCTTCCTCTCCCCTGTTTGCTCCCTCTCCTCATTCTGCTCTCTCCCCTCTCTTCCCCACTCTCCCTTCCCCTCTGCTTCCTCTCCCCCCTCTGCTCCCTCTCCTCACTTTGCTTTCTCTCCTCTCTTCCTCACTCTCCCATTTCCTCTGCTCCCCCCCCTGCTCCCTCCCCTCACTTTGCTCAATCTCCTCTCTCTCTCCCACTCTCCCATCTCCTCTGCTTTCTCTCCTCCCTCTGCTGCCTCTCTCCTCTCTCTCCTACTCTCCATTCTCCCCTGCTCCCTCTCCTCACTTTGCTATCTCTCCCACTCTCCCCTCTCCCCCACCCTCCTTTCTCCTCTGTTCTCTCTCTGTCCCCTCTGCTATCCACCCCTTCCTGTTCTCTCCCCCCCCCACTCTTCTCTTTGCTCTCTCTTCATCCTCTCTCTCTCTCTCTCTCTCTCTTCATTTGCTCTCTATTACCTTTCTCTTTCCCACTCCTATTGTCTCCCTAATCTCTCTCCTTTCTGTGCTCTGTCAGTGATATATTTAATAATTAATAATAGAGCAAATACAAGAAATTCATTGTTTGGGTTTACATACACTTTAAAGGCTGAGGATTAGACAGCAATTTGTGTTTTATGTTATACCTAAAAAACATGATACACGCCCAACTCTTTTCACATCTTTCATTTTCCTTGCAACAAACAAATTGTAGAACAATATGGTTCTCATAACCACTAACATTAATGTTTACATATTCCTGTATTCTCCGTGTTTATATTTCAGCAACATGAAGAAAGGCGTTTGTTCTTCTCTCACATTGGATACAAGACATTTTGAGGATAAATTGATTAACTTTGATTGAGATACAGATGACTTTGTGAGTCACACAATAAATGCTTTTAATCTCCAAGACCTTAAAGTGGTTGTAAAAGCAAAGAAGAATTACTGCAAGCCCCTCGGCTCTACCTAGCTATATTACACTGTGTAAATGTTTGTATAAAATTATGCCGCTAAATACCTTATTTCAGATTGTTTCTGTGTGGTCACATGACCTCCGGCAGCTCTCCTCCCCTGATCTAATGGCTACAGCCTGAGTGGACATCACAGTGGTCACGTGACCTCCCGGCTGACGTCAGAAGGGGGTTTCAGCCCCTCCAGCTGTAGCCCTTAGATCAGGGGAGGAGAGCGGCCGTAGGTTACAAACTTTCTAAAATATAAACTGATATGAAAAATAAATTAGAACGGCAAATTGTAGAACTGTGTGTAATACTGAGGTATGATCATTCAAATGATAACCTGTCAGGGCTGGGCTTAGCCCTTCCTTCTCTGAGCTGGCTGCTCAGCTGTCGGCTAATTGCCATCTCCTATCTCTCCACAGTGACTCGCCTATTGCTGATATCCTGCTCGTCAATGCTGCTTACTTAAGCCATCCAGCACAGATGAGCTCTGCCTTCACCTTGGTCAACATCGCAGAGACTTTCTCCTGCGCTCCTGTTAAAAAGTTGCTTGGCTGACATTCCTTCTGGCTCCAGATCCTGCTTGCTGTTCCACTGCGCTGATTCCTGGCTTCCTGACTTTCTGGCTTGTCTGACTATCTGTTCCTGTCACCGAACTGTGGCTATGTTTTGACTACGTTTGTTCTATTTACTTTTATTATTAAACAAGTGTGATTTAACTGTACTTCTGTCTCGGTCTGATTCATGGTTTCTGACATAACTATACTTTTTGTTCAGATGCTTTAGCTGTCATTGTCTCTCTAGGCTGCATTAAAATTGAAATGGGACACAAGATTATCGGGTTCCCCCCATCACGGCCTTCAACCTCCTGTGTACACTCTTTCTATCCTGCTTAAAGTGGAACATAACCTAAAAATTTAATAAAAATTAATTTCGCGCTATAAAAATCTATCACCTCAGAATAAAGTGCATACAATAATACAAAATCACTAACCGTGCAGTGTCTAAAAGTGCTCCATAGTGCAACAATATATCAAAGTGCTATGTGCATCAAGGTGAAAAATCAATGACAATGCAAATGAAAAACATTAAAAATAATCAAAAGTTGATAATGTGCATCAAAGTCTATATTGTGCTGTTCCACTAGGATCATTCAGTGAAGGTAAAAAGTGATATTAATCTTGGGTTTTCTAATCCGGTGGCACCGGGCTCTCTAGACTCTCACCTTAAGTAAAAATATTGGGGGCATTGAAACCAATTCTTTGTTCTTTGTGATGTGGTGATGTGGAAGTAAAGCTTCTCTGATGTTGCAGCGATCTCTCTGCTTAACAGTACCTGCGATTTGTAGGAACAAAGAGGGTTGCCCACCTGGGCTCCACCGGTCCGGTGGTATGAATGGGAAAGGGAGAGAGAAAAGATGCCTCCGATGGTGTAGTAAGTTTAAAACAACTGGCTATTTATTAAAAATTCAAGTGGTCTCTTACATGTAAACAAGTTAAAAACAGCATTAAAGGTAAAAAAGTTGAGGAGCGGCGTTGGAGACGCCTCCTTACTAGTTTCCGGTTTCGTCTATGCTCGACCACGCCCTACGCGTTACGTCACCGCCCGTGACTTCAACTGGGGACTCTCTCTCCCTTTCCCATTCATACCACCGGACCGGTGGAGCCCAGGTGGGCAACCCTCTTTGTTCCTACAAATCGCAGGTACTGTTAAGCAGAGAGATCGCTGCAACATCAGAGAAGCTTTACTTCCACATCACCACATCACAAAGAACAAAGAATTGGTTTCAATGCCCCCAATATTTTTACTTAAGGTGAGAGTCTAGAGAGCCCGGTGCCACCGGATTAGAAAACCCAAGATTAATATCACTTTTTACCTTCACTGAATGATCCTAGTGGAACAGCACAATATAGACTTTGATGCACATTATCAACTTTTGATTATTTTTAATGTTTTTCATTTGCATTGTCATTGATTTTTCACCTTGATGCACATAGCACTTTGATATATTGTTGCACTATGGAGCACTTTTAGACACTGCACGGTTAGTGATTTTGTATTATTGTATGCACTTTATTCTGAGGTGATAGATTTTTATAGCGCGAAATTAATTTTTATTATATTTATGCTGAGTGAAAGTGAACACTGTAAATTTTGCTGCTAGCCATAGAGACATCATCACCGTTTATTGGCATGATTTTACACACATATAGGCTAAGCTCTGTATAGAAACATTCACATAACCTATACACTCAATTGAGCGCGAGGGATCACATCACACCATAACCTAAAAATTAACCTTTCCTCCCCTCCAATCCTGTCCCCTCCACTACACAAAAACACCCTATTTTTCTGCCTAGGCCAGAATGATGTGCTGCAATCCTGAAGCATTGTGGGATATGTATGCCAGATATCCCGAGATCCATCAGCTCCCAATAATGAAATAAGCATGGGAAGGGGGGCTGTGCCTGGCAGCACATCATTGGGAGGCTACCTAAACCCAGAAGAGACAGCCTCCTCCTGATGATGTCATGGAGAAAGATGGCAGAGCAGGACCTGAATGGTGGCAGTGGATCATAACAGGAAAATCTTGGATCCACTGGGTGGATAAGTATCTGAATTAAGGACAACCCAGCATCAGGTAAGTGAGGGTTAAAAGGAGGGTGGTCTACAGTCAAGTTCCTCTTCTCTTTAACCCCCTTCATGACCAGAGCATTATTTGCTATTCAGCACTGCACTATATTAACTGGCAGTTGTGCGGTCATGCGACTGTATGTAAATGAAATTTAGATAATTACTTTCACACAAACAAAGCTTTCTTTTAATGGTATTTAATCATCACTGTTTTTTTTTTACAATATAAATGAAAAACGACCAACCAGCCTGTAATGGAGCTTCTCACTGGCAGGAACTATGTTGTGGACTGGGACTGTTGAACTGGAACTCAGAGTCAGTCTACCTGCTCTGCACCTTAGTCCCTCCCTAATAGAGTCTAATCTGACATACATGGACATCATGATGTGGCCACTAGAAGCCTAAATTGGCTCTAGCCTGTGCTGGTTATCAAGCCCTAAGCTAAAATTTCATGTAGCTATAGTATCCTAGCCTAGAAGGGACTGGGTTACCTAAGAACAAGAGCTGTATATGAACTCTATTGTAATAAACGGCTTCACCTACTAATATACTGCAATGTGGCCACTACATATGCAGTGGCACAGACCTAGCTACCTGGCACTGTGCTTGTAAAATAATAACAAGGACAGGGCAGAGAGATTCTGCCACAAGGATTTAGATATACTGTACACTCAGAAGCTGCAATTAAACTATTAGATCATAGGAATACGTGCATAATAGTCACTTCTGGCTTGGGGTTTAGCAGCATGAGCATGGCTGGGACTTTCTTTTTCTCTCCATTTCCTTTTTGTGGTGTTTCAAAGCCAACAACCCATGGACAGGATGTGCATACCCAAAATATTTACAGGAATTTAAAAATTCAGACAGTAGAGGGCAGCAGATCTCTTCAATAGTGACTCAGAAGACAATGGGGGTTATTTATGAAAGGCAAATCCACTTTGCACTACAAGTGCACTTGGAAGTGCAGTCACTGTAGATCTGGGTGGAAGATCTGAAATGAGGGGAAGCTCTGCTGATTTTATCATCCAATCATGTGCAAGCTAAAATGCTGTTTTTTATTTTCCTTGCATGTCCCCCTTTCAAAGCACTTTCAGTGCAAAGTGGATTTGCCTTTCATAAATGACCCCCAATAGGTCAGCAGCAGCAGAAGTATTCAGTCCAGGCCACTACTTTACTGCTAAGCAGTAGTATTTCCTAAAGACTTGAGTCCCAAGTGGCTTTTCAAAACAGCACCACCTTAGAACTTATTTATCCCAAGGCTATTGCATAAGAAACATGGTTTTACACCCTGCTGCACCTGATGATCTGTTTGCAGGTCTGTGAGTAAAACAAAAATGGCAACCACTTATAATTCATTACTAACTTTTAAACGTAAGGTGCACATAGACAGGCTATGAATGGACAGAATTATACAGTCAGCAAAAAAATAAATAAATCTACATTGGTTTGGGGGAAGACAACTGGGGGAATCAATGGTAGAGAAGAATCTGGGGGTTTTGGTAGGTCATAAGCTTAATAATAGCATGCAACGCCAAGCCCTTTCTTGTATTAAGAGAGGTATGGAATCCAGAGAGAGAGATATAATTTTGCCTCCGTACAAATCATTAGTAAGACCTCATCTGGAATTTGCAGTTCAGTTTTGGGCACCAGTTCTCAAAAAGGATATTAGGGAACTGGAGAAAGTGCAGAGAAGGGCAACCAAACTGATAAGAGGCATGGGGGAGCTCAGCTATGAGGAAAGATTAGAGGAACTGAATTTATTCTCTCTTGAGAAGAGGAGATTAAGGGGGGATGTGATCAACATGTACAAATACATACTGTAAGTGGTCCATATAGTGAACTTGGTCACTTTAAGGTCATCACAGTGGACAAGGGGGCACTCTTTAGGTCTGGAGAAAAAGAGATTTAATCTCCAAATACAGAAAGGTTTCTTCACAGTAATGGCCCGTACACACGGTCGGATTTTCCGATGGAAAATGTCCGATCGGAGCGTGTTGTCGGAAATTCCGACCGTGTGTGGGCTCCATCGGACATTTTCCATCAGATTTTCTGACACACAAAGTTGGAGAGCAGGAGATAAAATTTTCCGACAACAAAATCCGTTGTCGGAAATTCCGATTGTGTGTACACAAATCCGACTGACAAAGTGCCACGCATGCTCAGAATAAATAAAGAGATGAAAGCTATTGGCTACTTCCCCGTTTATAGTCCCGACGTACGTGTTTTACGTCACCGCGTTCAGAACGATCGGATTTTCCGACAACTTTGTGTGACCGTGTGTATGCAAGACAAGTTTGAGCCAACATCCGTCGGAAAAAATCCATGGATTTTGTTGTCGGAATGTCCGAACAAAGTCCGACCGTGTGTACGCCCTATAAGAGCTGTGAAAATGTGGAATAGACTCCCTCAAGAGCTGGTTCTGGCCAGTTCAGTAGATTGCTTTAAAAAAGGCCTGGAATGAAAACCAGACCCTGTCTTAGCCATACTCAACATTGGAATAGACCTATACCCAGCAGAGTTCCAATCTGTGGTCACCCATATTTGCTCGCAGCCCGTCTCTTAGTGGTACATCATTGGAAATCGAATCTAACCCCCAACCTTTCTCACGTGGTGAAGATGGTGGACCAAAACTATACCTTTGAATGCCTCCTGGCAATCAATGCCTTGCAATACCCCACCTTCGCCAAGTGATGGAGTATATGGAAAAGGAATAATGTGAAGTTTTTACCACTCGGTTACATAATGTAGTTGTTTAACTTTGAACATGATGATTTTGTATTTCGTATCTTGCATCAAATGTTTGTTCTTTCATGCAACTTTTGATAAACCAATAAAAATTACTGAAAAAAAACAAAAAGGCCTGGAATCTTTCCTAAATGTACATAATATAACTGGATACTAAAGTCAAATTGATCCAGAGAATATCTGATTGCCTCTCAAGGATCAGGAAGGAATGTTTTCCCCTGCTGGATCAAATTGGATCGTGCTTTGCTGGGGTTTTTTTCGCCTTCCTCTGGATCAACTGTGGGTATAGGATTGTGTATCTGGAATTGTATGATTTTTTTTTCTCTTATTGGTTGAACTAGATGGAAAATTTATGATAAAAAAGTGGTATTAAACCCAAAACCAAAAATGTTATATATTTCAGCTTACTAATCATTAGATCTGGTGGCTGCATCAGTTTTTTTTTTTCTTTAGGCCTTTTTTCCTTTATTTGACCTGGTGAGCCTGTAAGCAGCATGCTTCCTGTCTTAGAATGTCTGCATTCTGGATGAAGTAGTAAAGCAGACACTTTTGGACAGCAGCACTATCAACCTGGAGGTTTGTAGGGTTTAGGCTTTTTTATCTCTGTTTCCACCTAGTGATCTGGCCAGTAACATACCCCCTGTATTAGACTGCCTACACAGGTAATGGATAATGGAGCACAAGGGGCACGTTTGGACAGCAGCATTGTCAGTCTGGGGGAGGGGAGTGTTAGATGGACTAACAAATTGAAGTCAAATTCCAGCTTATACTTTATAATAAGTATCAGCATTTTTTTGTGATAAAGGTTTTAGATAAATTAAAAAAAACTGATCATTGTAAGCACCCCTGTCAGTGGGAAATAGTTTGTTTCATCTCTGTTTCAACAGATACAGTACATTCTGCTGGAGAGTTTGTTCTGTTGAAAAACAACAGGCTTACTGACTAGATCACTAGATGAAAATAGAAGAAAGGAAGCCCCAAAAAATAAATCTAATGCAGCCATCACATCTAAGAACTGGTAAGCTGCAATATATTAAATGTTTGCTTTTGGGTTTAATACTGCTTGAATTGCATACATTTGCAAATACAAGTGGAAACCACTCTGTGAAGCGTGGTACCTAATGCTAGCCATATATGCATAGATTTGTCTCATTCAACTGAGGGCTGAACAAGAGAAACCTTTTAGATTTCTATATGCATGCTAAACAAGAATAAATGTATTAAAGCATTTGTTAACCCAAAAAAATAAAAATGGATCCTGCTCCTTTAAAGCATGTTATATGACACAGTGCTTGTCCTGTGTCATTTAGCCCCCTGTAACACCTGAAATACCTGGCTGATCCTGCCAGTTTCCCCCCACCGCTCTGTTAACTGACCACGGTGTATCGTGGCTGCTGAGCCCTGACACCGTGGTCAGTTTACATGCCTCTGTCATCAGCAGCCTGTATCTGCTCTCCTCTCTGCTCCTGTGTCCAACTCCCCCTCCCCTCTCTGTCTGCTCTGTCTGTGTGTGAGCTGCCCCTCCCCCCTCCTGCTGCTCTCATAACACTAACCTGTATAGAGGGCCGGCCAAGACATTGTGCTGCCTGGGCCCAAGAATGAAATGCTGCCCCCTCCCCCAAAAAAAAATCACACCCACCAAAAGGCCCCATCATCCATTATTTTATAATGGACATGACAATTAAAGCTAAAATTGCTAAACATGTATCAGGAAGTCAAATTTACATGCAACAGTGGTGGGGGGATCCGTCCAATGCAGCTGTGGTGGTAAGGGGGGTTCAGTCAAAGACAGATGTGGTGGTGGGGAGGGGGGGTTCAGTCAGAGGCAGTGGTGATGGGGAGGGGGGTTCAGTCAGAGGCAGATGTGGTGGTGGGGGTGGTTTAGTCAGAGGCAGTGGTGATGGGGGGGAGGGGTTCAGTCAGAGGCAGATGTGGTGGTGGGGGGGTTTAGTCAGAGGCAGTGGTGATGGGGAGGAGGGGTTTAGTCAGAGGCAGATGTGGTGGTGGGGGGGGTTTAGTCAGAGGCAGTGGTGATGGGGAGGGGGGTTCAGTCAGAGGCAGATGTGGTGGTGGGGGGGTTTAGTCAGAGGCAGTGGTGATGGGGAGGGGGGGTTCAGTCAGAGGCAGATATGGGGGTGGGGGGTTTAGTCAGAGGCAGTGGTGGTAGGGATGGGATCAATAGTGCTGGCTCTTGCTTGCTTACAGTGTCAGTCGTGCCTCCAGCGATGCCTTTTCCAACATGGGGTCTCTGCTCACAGCAGAAACCTCCTCCCCTTTATGCAGTTGGCCATCAGCTGACTTTCTCCTGCAGTTTCTGCCTCTTGTCCCGACATGGCATTTGTCTGCAGCAATGAGGGGAGCCGTGGAGAGGATGGGCGGGCAGTCTGCTGTGTGGTTATGGCAGCGTTTGCTCTGCCCAGGGCTGGACTGGGACAAAAATTTGTCCCTGGACTTCATCCAGACCGGCCCACTTTACTCCAAACATCTGGGGTTGGCGCTGCAATCATGCCGGAACCATGGTTGTTATGGTGTCAGGATTATTGAAGCACATTATTTCTATTATTACATTGTAATATAATAATGAAATAGTTCAACTCACCATAATGTGGAATCAGTGGGAGCTTGAGCGTGTCACTTGCCACGTCACTTGTCAGCAGATGCAGCATGTCATTTTCCAGGTCACTTGTTAGTGAATGCATGTCACTTGCCACGTCACTTGTCAGCGGATGTGTGTCACTTGCCACGTCACTTGTCAGGGGATGCGTGTCACTTGCCAGCAGATGCGTGTTGCTTGCCATGTCACTTGTCAGCAGATGCAGCTTGTCACTTGCCACGTCACTTGTCAGTAGATGCAGCTTGTCACTTGCCACATCACTTGCCACTAGATGCAGCTTGTCACTTGCCACGTCACTTGCCACCAGATGCAGCTCATCAATTGCCATGTCACTTGTCAGCGGATGCGTGTCACTTGGCACGTCACTTGTCAGCTGATGCAACTTGTCACTTGCCACATAAGTTGTCAGCAGATGCGAGTCACTTGCTACGTCACTTGTCAGCGCATGCGTGTCACTTGCCACGTCACTTGTCAGCTGATGCAACTTGTCACTTGCCAAATAAGTTGTCAGCAGATGCGAGTCACTTGCTACGTCACTTGCCAGCAGATGCGTCTTGCTTGCCACGTCACTTGTCAGCAGATGCAGCTTGTCACTTGCCACGTCACTTGTCAGCAGATGCAGCTTATAAATATAAAATGGAAAGTGCAGCGCTGGACATATGACATAAATTTATGTGAACAGTGATAAGTTAATAAATCAAATTACAAACAAAAGTGAATAGCATCCAATCATTAATAACAGATCAACAAATATATTTCAATTAAGTGCTCAAAATATTTGCAAGGAAATAAATAATTATTAAAAAATTAATGAATTAATTTGATCAAAGTGAAAGTGAAATAAAGTCCAAAAATTATGATATGTTTGGTATTCAATGCGAGGCCCAGGGTCAATATTCCACTGCTAGTGCTGCCCACCACCTGGTGAAGAAGTAATGGAGGCTTACCGGAAAGCCTGCGGCCGCCCTTATTCAGGGGGGTCAAAACAGGCTTAGTAGAAAGATGTAGATCACAGAGGATGTGCTCCGGGAGACACTGCTGAGAAAAACACCAACCTCCTTCATGGACAACTGGTTAGCAACAACTTGAAGCACTTCACAAGGTGTAGTCCCAGGATCGCTTCACATAGAGCAGTTAATAATTGCTTCCACAAATCCAGCAAAGGTGAGCCATGAGTGCCAAAAGAGAAAAAGAGACTCCACTAGTGTAGAAAATCTTTGGCTGGTTTATTCAAAGTTAAAAACATAAACATGTGGTTCTTAGCAAAGATAATGCAAGAAAAAGATTTCACCGCCGTTTAAAATGAAATCACCCATGCGCGATGCGTGTTTGCGTTGTGATTCTACAGCTGTTTCGTCACAACTGACGTCATCAGTGGTACGCATTGGCGCACGCGCATGCGCCTTATAGGCCTAAGCTGCGCATTGAGAAGCGCCACAATTGGCTTACTAAAAACAGAACTAAAAACTGATTGGTCACAGTGATCATGACTACAATCTAGTAGAACAGTCAATCAAAGGGAAAAATAAGGAACCTATCTAATTAACATGGAGATAGCATTCCTGTTAGTTAAAAATAGAGAAGTATACATATAAAAGACTAAGGAGATGTTAACTGTGACCAGTGCCATCTAGTGGATTTTTTGAGGTAATACCCAAAAAAAATAAAATCAATCCATTCAAAGGAAATATAAACATAAATAAATATAACATAGCAATGAATACAAATAAGAAAACTGATAATTAAAAATCACACTACCAAAAACATTTCCTTGATAGTGATAAAGATAAAAAACAAAAACAAAAGGGAGGGTATTCTGTATAGCTTCCAAAATTTAAAAAAATATAATTGCTTTAGGGCATGAAAATGCCTGATGTGAACCCAAAAGTTTAATGAAAAATTGGGACTAGGAAATTCCCAATAGCAATAAGTGCAAGAAAGATGTGGGTATAAGGTGTGAAATTACCATAACAAATATGGCAAAAACACCAACCAAGACCATATACATTAACATTATAAGGATTTGTTGTAGAGAACAAAATTTTACCAAAAAAAATAAAAGACAAGAAATTTGGGATTAGGAAATCCCTAATAAAGTGCAAGAGAGGTGTGAATATAAAATGATGAATTACCATAACAAGCATAGCCGGGCCACCAACCAGAGCAATATACATTGAAATTACGAAGATTTGTCAATTGATTAAACAGCTGATGTCCCACTCTATGTTCAAGCCATTGGGGGCATGAGAGCCAAGCTTATAGATCCAGTTCATTTCTGATCTGGAAATGGCTCTCCTGCCATTACTGCCACGCCAATGGGTAACATACTTTTCTATGCCAATAAAGATGGTGCCCTTGGGGTCCCTGTTGTGCACAAGGTCATAGTGTCTAGAGACACTATGCTTATCAAAGCCTTGCCTTATGTTGGTGATATGTTCACCCAACCTGATGTGCAACATCTTAATAGTTCGTCCCTCATATTCCAAACCACATGGACACCTAAGGAGGTATACAACACATTTAGTGGTGCATGTTATAAGTGACTCAATAGGGTAAGTAACTACTGTACCCTCCGATGTGAATTCGGTCAATCACCTTTCACGTAGCGCATTCACCGTGCAGACTTTGCACCTCCTGCAAGGAGAAAAACCTTTTAAGTCCCCAAAAAAAGTTAAACGCAGGGGAGGGTCTGGAACATTGGGTGCCAGTATGTGTCTAAAACTGGTGGCTCCCCTGAATAGAACACGGGGTTTATCAGATAACAGGGGGCCAAGGATACGGTCATTTTTAATGACCTGCCAGTGTTTTTTAATGATTCTTTTAATGGCCCAATGCTGACTGAAATAAGATGTGAGGAAGGCCAGTCCAAAGTCCTCTCTGTTTTCGACCTGAGGGGGTTTCTCCCCCAATAGGTCCTTCCAGTCCCTGTTCCCTACCTCGATAATCAGAGAATCCAGGGCTGCCTTATCATAGCCTTTTCTTTGAAATCTAGATTCAGAGTTGAGACCTCCTTAAAAAACTCGTCCAATTTGGAAAAATTCCACCTTAGGTGCAAAAATTGGAGGGGGACCGTTCGGGTCAGTAGATGCAGAGCACCATTGTGTGAACTTCTACTTCCTGGTAGCGGTGGAATGCATGATGGGGCGGACGTGATATCACCAGCCGGAAATGAAGCAAAACGTAGGAGGCAACGCGGCCATTATTTCCGGCTGACGACATCACGTCCACCCCATTGTGTGTTCCACTGTCACCAGGAAGTAGAAGTACACACCGGTGCTCTACTGGCCTGATCGCTTCCCGTAAAATAAGCAGTGGAGCAGGCGGGATGGGCTGGCTGGCGGGCGGGAGTTTGCCATCCCCTGAAATCTACGCCCAGGCCCCATGGTTGGGCTGGCCCTGCCTGTATACACCATCAGCACTGCCTTCTATTGCAGTGTCCCCCTCTGTGAATGATTTATAAATGCTCTCTCCTCCTCCTCTCCAGACTGACATCAGCAGAGGAATCTCAGCCCCGCCCGCTGCATCTCTCAGAGGAGGAAGGGAGAAAGCTGGCTGGTCATGTGATCGCAATCTCGGCAGTGAAATTAGGTATTTGCAGCATTTATTTTTATAAATCACACACAGAGGTAATAGGTAATAGGAGGCAGTCCTGATTGTGCATACAGGTTAGAGTGGCGTAAAAACCACTTTAAGGTTTGCAAGCCAAATGTATTCAGATAGCTATAGCACTCTTGACTGTCTGATCAGATGCAGTCATTGTTCGGTTAACAATTTTCCACCCGGCTCCTATGATCTTTCAAAGTTTGTCAAGTTGGGTGGTGCCAAAAAGGCAAACTACAGCACAGCTCACATATGAGCTGTGAATTGCCAGCTTAATTCTAGTCTAACAAAGCTCCCGTCTTGGGAAATTAAGTGCCGGTTCACACTATGCTGTGCGGGAACCACATGTGATTTTGAACAGAAATCGCACCGCAAATTCAGATTCTTTGAGCCATTATTCTGTATGGCTCAAATTGCAAGTGACCATGTGACCTGATTCTGCAAATTGCACTGTCATTAACTTTTTTAGCACACACACCCGCAGCGGTTCGTATAAATGCGGTGCGATTTGGGTACAGTGCCGAATCCACACAGAATTTGCAGAGCATAATTGTGAATATATTAAAGGCAGCTGCGCCTGCTGGCACCAGAGGTTAATCATCCAATCAGCTTGCTTCTGGTTGCTGAAATATCCAGTGACAGGGGGTCATGTTTTACATTGTATCACAAATTGTAATACTATTGCTTGCACATGAACTTTAATGGCATCCCAGTCTTATGCCGCGTACACACGACCGAACTTTTCGACCGGACTGGTCCGACGTACTATCTGACGGACTTTCGGTGGACTTCCAACGGACTTTCCCAACGAACGGACTTGCCTACACACGAGCACACCAAAGTCCGAGGGATTCGTACGTGATGACGTACGACCGGACTAAAATAAGGAAGTTGATAGCCAGTAGCCAATAGCTGCCCTAGCATTGGTTTTTGTCCATCAGACTAGCATACAGACGAGCGGACTTTTCGATAGGAACTGGGTCCGGCAGAGTTCCGACGTATAGATTTGATACATGTTCCAAATTTAAAGTCCGTCAGATTTTCGACCGAAAAAGTCAGCTGCAGGTCCGATGAAGCCCACACATGGTCGAATTGTCCGCCGGACTCGGTCCATCGGACCAGTCCGGTCGAAAAGTCTGCTCGTGTGTACGTGGCATTAGTCCATAGGGTTCAATATTGAGTTGGCCCATCCTTTGCAGCTATAACAGCTTCAAATCTTCTGGGAAGGCTGTCCACAAGGTTTAGGAGTGTGTCTATGGGAATGTTCGACCATTCTTCCAGAAGCATGTGAGGTCAGACACTGATGTTAGATGAGAAGGCTTGGCTCGCTGTCTCCGGTCTAATTCATCCCAATGGTGTTCTATCGGGTTGAGATCAGTATTCTGTGCAGGCCAGTCAAGTTCCTCCACCCCAAACTCACTTATACATTTCTTTATGGAGCTTGCTTTGTTCACTATCCCATAATATGAATACAGAGGCTGAGCAAGAAAAACTGCATGGATGGCCAGTGAAAGAGGTCCAAAAAAGATCCCTTCTGATTGGGGGCCAGGAATATGGAATGACAGTGTCAGCGCCAATGGATCACTTTGAGTTATGCTTACGAGGATCATCAGTAGACAGAAAAATTTACATACCAGTATAAATGATAGTCAGATAGAAAGCTGCTGGATCTGGCTAGCCTCCATGAATCGCAGGCTGATACAGGCTGTTCAAAAAGAGTTTCCCCAGAAAGGGAATATAGAGAGCAGACAGTGAGTCTTTTGTAGAAAAAGTCTGGCCAAAGCACCGGTCCTGCTCTGTGTCACGGGTTCCACAACATGCAAGACAGAAGGTATTGCTCATTCATAAAATTATTTTTTTTGTTTAGCTAGCCACAATTTTTAGGACAGCCTAGTTATAGTGTGGCAAGCTAACAGCATTTGCAGAGAATACAGTGATAAACATCAATTACACTTCAAACACATTTGGCATAAAATATTTAGAAAACATCATTTGACACTGACCTTTCTGCTGAGTACTCGACACCTGTTGAGCATTCCAACTGTATACACAACACACATATACTTTGGTCCTTTTACCCACAAAATACTGTAAGCTTAATGTCTGTGCCAAAAACAAGAGTCTAATACAACCCAAAAACCTCAGCACACTAGTTTTCAAAAAAATTAAACTGTTCAGTTTCATATGCTTTTCTACACATGGCCTACCTTAACCACTTCAGCTCCGGAAGATTTGGCTGCCCAATGACCAGAGCACTTTTTACAATTTGGCACTGCGCTGCTTTAACTGGTAATTGCGCGGTCATGTAATGCTGTACCCCAAAAAAAGTGTGTCTTTTTTTCCCCACAAATAGAGCTTTCTTTTAAT
The DNA here is from genome assembly GCF_042186555.1 of Aquarana catesbeiana. Taxonomy (NCBI): domain Eukaryota; kingdom Metazoa; phylum Chordata; class Amphibia; order Anura; family Ranidae; genus Aquarana; species Aquarana catesbeiana. Next base: position 205,196,608 of record NC_133324.1, read on the forward strand.
GGTATTTGATTGCCTCTGCGATTTTTATTTTTTGCGATATAAATGGAAAAAAACTGAAAATTAAAAAAAAAAGATATTTTTTACTTTTTGTTATAAAAAAAATCCAATAAACTCAATTTCAGTCATACTTTTAGGCCAAAATGTATTCAGCCACATGTCTTTGGTAAAAAAAAAGTCACTAAGCGTATATTTATTGGTTTGCGCAAAAGTTATAGCGTCTACAAACTAGGGTACATTTTCTGGAATTTACGCAGCTTTTAGTTTATGACTGCCTATCTCATTTCTTGAGGTGCTAAAATGGCAGGGCAGTACAAACCCCCCCCCCCAAATGACCCCATTTTGGAAAGTAGACATCCCAAGGAAATTGCTGAGAGGCATGTTGAGCCCATTGAATATTTTATTTTTTTGTCACAAGTGATTGAAAAATGACAAAAAAATACACAAAGTTGTCACTAAATGATATATTGCTCACACATGCCATGGTTATACTGTATGTGGAATTACATCCCAAAAAACATTCTTCTGCTTCTCTTGAGTATGGGGATACCACATGTGTAAGACTTTTTGGGAGCGTAGCCGCATACGGGACCCCAAAACCAATCACCGCCTTCAGGATTTCTAAGAGCGGAAATTTTTTATTTCACTCCTCACTACCTGTCACAGTTTCAAAGGCCATAAAATGCCAGGATAGCACAACACCCCCCCCCCCCCCCCCCCCAAATGACCCAATTTTGGAAAGTAGACACCCCAAGCTATTTGCTGATAGGCATGTTGAGTCCATGGAATATTTTATATTTTGCCACAAGCTGCGGGAAAATGGCAAACTTTTTTTTTGTTTTGTTTTTTTGCACATATTGTGTGTGGTTCATGGTTAGACTGCCAAACAGTCCCACACATGTGGTGTCCCCATACTCAGGAGAAGCAGCAGAATTTATTTTGGGGTGTAAACATATAACCATGCCATGTTTGAACAATATATCATTATGTGACAACTTTGTGTAAAAAAAAAAAAAAAAAAAATTTCCCTTCACTATATAAATATATAAAATATATATAAAATATATAAAATATTCAATGGACACAGCATGCCTCTCAGCAAATAGCTTGAAGTGTCTACTTTGCAAAATGGGGTGGGGGTTTTGTGCTATCTTGACATTTCATGGCCTCCAAAACTTTGATAGGTAGTGAGGAAGTGAAATCACCATTTTATACCCTTAGAAAGCCTGAAGGCGGTGATTGGATTTCAGGGTCCTGTACACGGCTAGGCTCCCAAAAAGTCTCACACTTGTGGTATCCCCGTACTCAGGAGAAGCAGCAGGATGTATTTTGGGGTGAAATTCCACATATGCCCATGGCATGTTTGAGCAATATATCATTAAGTGACAACTTTGTGCAAAAAAACAAAGTTTATCATTTTCCCGCAACTTGTGGCAAAATATAAAATATTCCATGGATTCAATATGCCTATCAGCAAATAGCTTGGGGAGTCTACTTTCCAAAAATGGGTCATTTTGGGGGGTTTTGACCTGCCCTGGCATTTTATGCACAATATTAGAAGCTTATGTCACACATCACTCACTCTTTTAACCACTTGAAGACAAAGCCCTTTCTGACACTTTGTTTACATGAAAAAATATTTTCCTATTGCTACAAAATGACTTTGAACCCCCAAACATTATATATTTTTTTAAAGCAAAGGCCCTACAGATTAAAATGGTGGGTGTTGCAATTTTTTTTTCACACAGTATTTGCGCAGCGATTTTTCAAACGCAATTTTTTGGGAAAAAAAAAACACTTTTTAGAATTTTAATGCACTAAAACACACTATATTGCCCAAATGTTTGATGAAATAAAAAAGATGATCTTATGCCGAGTACATGGATACCAAACACAACATGCTTTAAAATTGCGCACAAATATGCAGCGGCGACAAACTTCATACATTTTTAAAAACTTTTAAAAGCCTTTACAGGTTACCACTTTAGATTTACAGAGGAAGTCTACTGCTAAAATTACTGCACTCGATCTGACCTTTTGCGGTGATACCTTACATGCATGGTGAAATTGCTGTTTACGACACGAGACCAACGCTTGTGTTCACCTTTGCGCGTGAGCACAGGGGGACAGGCGTGCTTTTTTTCATTATTATTTATTTTGCTTTTCTATTTTATTTTTAAACTGTTTCTTTCATTTTTTTTAATCATTTTTATTATTATCTCAGGGAATGTAATTTTCCCCTATGATAGCAATAGGTAGTGACCGGTACTCTTTTTTTTAAAGAATTGGGGTCTATTAGACCCTAGATATCTCCTCTGCCCTCAAAGCATCTGACCACACCAAGATTGGTGTGATAAAATGCTTTCCCAATTTCACAATGGCGCTGTTTATATCCGGCGAAACCTAAGTCATGAAATGCTCGTAGCTTCCGGTTTCTTAGGCCATAGAGATGATTGGAGCCATTATGCTCTCCGATCATCTCTATGGTCAGCTGGCGGAACCACCGGCTGCATTCTCGGGTTCCCTGGTGGGACAGGAGAGCCAGAGAAAACCATGGAAGATGGTGGGGAGGGTCTTTCCTCCCACTGCTTGTAAAAGCAGTCTAGAGCCCAATTATCTGCTAGGATTGCTTTTACATGAAATCTGACCGCTGGCTGAAAAGAATGATACCAAGATGATACCTAAACCTGCAGGCATCATTCTGGTATAACCATGTAATGTCCAGCAACATACTTTTTCATGCAGCCTGTGGGAGATTGATCGGTGGGTATGCCCGCCATTAGAATACCGCCCTTCATCCACCCACTTCTAATGATGGGCATACATGCACCATTTTTTTTTAACTGTGGTGGTGAAATCACCTCCTACAGCGATGGAGTCGCTGATTTATGTATCGTGAGAGCAAACGCTGTTGCTGTCAAGATGAATAAATCAGTGCTGCAGCTGAATGGCGTAACTGAAAAGCAAACAATGGTAACAATAAAACATTAACTCAATAAAACAACTTTTTTTTAATTGCAATAAAAATTGCCTAAAATTGCCTAAAAAATATATGCCAAAGCATGGGTGCAATACGCCCCTAATGTTAGGAGAAAATCGCCCCTCCACCCCTGCCCCCGTGTTTTGGCATATATGCTCTTTTTTTTTTAACTGTGGTGGTGAAATCACCTCCTAACAGCGCTCAGCGCTGGAGTCGCGGCTTTAAGTATCGTGGGAGCAAATGCTGTTGCTCTCAGAATAAACCCGTGCTGTAGCTGAATGGTGTACCTGCTAAGCAAATGATGGTTAACAATAAACAAAGTAACATTACAGTACAACAGTAGTACATACCATGCCTGCAAAGCAAATACAATAAAACACAGTAAAAATAAAACATTACAGTTCTAAAATACAATAACAATAGAGAGAGAACAATAGATATAGAACAATACAGCGGACGATAGAGAGCGAATGTAAGAGAGGGAATACTAGAGAGAGAAGAAAAATAAAACAACAACTCTTTTTGGCTTTTTTATTTTTTTGTGTTTTTTTTATGTGTTACTGTAAACTGTAACTGTAATTGTTCCAGATTAGGGTCCCTCAAAATATGATGGCCAGCTCATCTTTCGAGACCCTGTGTAAGTGTGCCCTAGGACTGTGCAATACTGTACCCTACGCTAATACTCCACTAGTGTGTGGTAGCGTTTGAAACAGTCACCAATGCAGAGACCAGGTTGATCAGGACAGGAGTGACAATAAAAGAGGGTGTCATGCCTATATCCGTGTTTTCTGCAGACAGGACATCTTTTTTGGGACTTTCTTTGGGTGTGGGGAACCAGGGAGGACATACGGAAAATGCTTCTCATGCAGTCGGCTCACTGCATTTGCATGGGGAAGGTGGGCCACAGCATCATCTGGAAACAGAAGGGCTGAGATGATCACTTCCTGAAATTTTAGGAAGGATCCAGTTAGTCCTGAAGATTTTGTATAGCACAAAAGCATTCAGCAGAGCCAATATTCAGCAGAGCCAAAAATATACAGACACTTTTTTATACCAGCGTCTGGCCTTATGGGCAGTTAGGTATGGCACCAACAACTGGTCGTTGAGGTCCACCCCTCCCATGTTAAGGTTGTATTCGTGGACAGAGAGGGGTTTCTCCACAACACCAGCTGCCGTAGGAATTTGGACTGTCGTATCTGCGTGAAGGGAGGACAGAACGAAAACATTCCGTGTATGCCTCTGTAAAGAACATAGCACATATCATGAGGGACTCCATTTTAGTTCTAGGAAACCATTTTATGTTTTACAGGAAAATTGAGAAAACTCAAATGTGAGTTTTAACTGAAACCAATATTATCTTTAAGCTGTTATCTATAGAAAACCTTCTCAAGGTTGCCTATACATTTTAGCTAGAATATGGAGTTTGGCCTAGCTCATGTTTGTTCTTGATAAGATTAGTGTGTCCTTCACTTGTTAAGAAATACATATATAGTAGAAATGATGCAAGATTTTGTCTTATAACACCAGCTAATAGTTAAATATTAACTGAACCTATTTTCATTTCAATGACATGTATAAGGTTAGTAAAACTCCTCCCATCCCTCAAACTGCATAAATACTGTCCCTTTTGACCAATACAAATTAGATGTCATTAAGTGGCTAAGCAAACCTGTCTCCTGTGTCACTTTATTGATATCTCCAGGCCTGGGGGTCAACGGAGGTCTTCCTGCATTACCTGAACCTATCTGGGTGGTCTTAGAAGCCGTAATCTCCTAACAGAACTGGGGGCTCGTCCTTTGGGAAAAAAAGCCAAAAATCATCTGAAGGTAAGTCTCTATTTTGTCTTTATTGACGAAATATTTCTTGCCTCAGCTCTGATTAAAGCTTTTTAGACCCGTAAATTAGTAGGGGATAAGAACCACGCCAGAGGTTAATATTAGAGGGTTTTTGGGAAACCCACAAAGATAAGCAGTACTGCATACACATATATAGAGACATTCCTTTTGGGAAGGGATATGAAGTGGTTAATGAGGAAATAGACTCCGGTGACCCCAAAATCCTTTGCTTTTTCTTATCTATCGCATTAGAAGTTATAAGATAATCTGTTGTGTGTGTGTGGGTCAGAAGACTGGGTGGTAAGAACAGTCGACTCCCACTGTCAATATGGGTCAGAAACAAGGTAAAGAAGATCCTCCCCCTCTTCCCAATCCAGGAGAAACGTGTAAGGATTTTGTAGCCAGAATTTGTGGTACTGATTATGAATTCATAGTCCCATGGGTTTCAAATTTAGCGGGATGGACCGAAGCCATACACAGTGTAGACCCCTTTCCCCGGGATGGCGCTAATGATGAATTTCACATAGATATGATAAAAGGATTGTGTTTAGGAGATAAGAGAGCTTTCCCTTGGTACCCCGGGGATCCTCAATGGGATATGGATTATATGGAAAAGGGAGGAGAGAACTGGTTAAAATACGCCCCATATTGGTTTCAGAGGGATAATAGGAAACAGAAAAAGCCCACCAAATGTTTAAGTAAGGAAGATTATGCCCAGAAACATAGAGAAGAAGCCGATAAAAAGAGATTTGTCCCTGACCCAATAGCCTCACCCCTGCCAATAGTCAGTCATCCTCCACCTGCATATGTACATGTCTATCCGAGTTTAAGAAAAGAAGATATTGATCTTCTGGCTGGACATTATGCAACCAGACAACGGCAGGTCCCCCCCGCTCCACAACCACAACAGCAGATGCCTCCCGCTCCACAACAAGATAGACAGCACCCACAGAGGGCCCGAGTCGAGGTAGGGGAACCAGAAGATGATCAGGGGGCTATAGGAGGGGTAGTTTCACCACCTGGCCAAGAGCAGGAGGAAGAAGACGTTAAAGGGGATAGAATACTTAGTCCCCCTAAAACAAAGAGTGGAACTGTATATAGTAACACTAACCTTCAAACACCTTTCATGACCATTGGAAATGAATTATTAAAAAAGGTAATAGACATTGAGGACATTGATAGGATAGTAAAACATTGCCCCAAACCCACCGCCTCTGCAGGTGGCACTTTAATTTACTTAAAAAAGGCCTGTAAGGGTAGAAATTACACACAGGAAGACATGCGTCTTATCATTGATGGTATCATAGGACACACCAGTTCCTGGAACTGGACAAATGTTCCAAGTATAAACACTATTGACACTGGAAACGCGGGAGCATATGGGTTAAACACAGTACCAGGTAGGAACACCATGTGGACAGAATTAGAGACTGAAATGATGAGAGTATTTAAAAATAAAAGTTCCCTCCCTACTGCCATAGCATGCAAACAAAAGTCAGGAGAAACTGTGGTTGAATTCTGGAAAAGGTTTCATGAAAATTGGACAACAGAAGCTGGATTAGCTACAACTACTGATGTGGGAGCTTTGTTTATTCAAACTTTTATGAATAATCTAAAACCCCAGTTCGCCTTGGTGGTGAAACAGATGATATCTGAATGGACCACACAGACGATTGACCAATTTCAGGAAACCTTAATACAGAAAGAAGCAGCAGGGTGTTTTGATGTAATAAAAGAGAAAGCAGTGAGTAGCCTTTATCAGGGTGGAGTGCGAACTCAGCCTCCCCAAGATAATGGTGGACAATGGGGCAGTGGAAACAGAGGCAGAGGAAGAGGAAGAACAAGAGGGAGAGGGCATGGTTTTTCCAGACCACCCCAGCAGTCCCGCACATGTTGTTTTAACTGTGGACAACAGGGTCACTGGAGAAATCAATGTCCTTATGAATGGAATAACCCAAATACTCAAGATCAAGATCAAATGCGTACACAGGGACCCCAATCTAGCCAACCGAATCAAGTTGCCCCAAAGCAACAGGGTCCCCGATTCCCTATACAGTGGAATCAACAGCAACTAAAATGAAGCTGCCCGGAAGGTAGTATCCCAGCATTTCCTTTGATCTCACACTCTTACAATGAACAACCAATTGTGACCCTATATGTCAAACATAGGCCTGTTCCGTTTTTAACCGATTCAGGGGCAACTCGGAGCACCCTCAGTGAGGACTACTACAGAGGTGAGACTAAAATTGCTGAACCTTCTATGGGAATTAATGGGATACTTACCAAAACATACAAAACACCACCTTTACCAGTAAGTGATGTTGAAAGGGGAGGTGCAACAGTCTTGCATCATTGTTTCAGGATTATACCAAATTGTCCTGTGAATCTCTTGGGTAGAGATTTGATGGGAAGATTGGGTATAACACTGAAAATGACTACTGAAGGAGGGGTCTTCGTACACTCCAAGGTAATACCAATATATTACACTGAGGATAGTGATCTCCCTCCACCAGATGATCCGGTATGGTCAAAAAGCTCCTTGGATGTAGGTCTTATTTCTTGTACCCCATACAAGGCAGCTTTAAAATCATGGGCACAGCCGGTTTATCACAAACAATACCCCATTTCAAAAGAAAAAGAGGAAGGAGTGGCCCCAATGGTGGAAAGGTTCCTGCAGCTAGGAATTCTTAAAGAGACACTGTCACCCTACAACACCCCCATTAACCCAGTAATGAAGCCAGACGGCTCTTACAGGTTTGTACAAGACCTCAGAGCTATAAACAACCTAGTGATACCCATCGCTCCCATAGTGCCTGACGTGCCATCACTCTTAACCTCCATACCATGCGATGCAGAGTATTTTTCGGTCATTGACCTTTGTAATGCATTTTTTTCAGTTCCTGTTGACGAAGAGACACAGCCTATCTTTGCATTCAATTTCAGAAACCGCCAGATGACGTGGTGTAGATTACCCCAGGGCTATGTAGACTCCCCTGTAGTGTACACAGTGGCCCTCCAGGCAACCCTGCGGTCTTGGACACCCCGCCATGGTTCCGTCCTACTTCAATATGTTGATGATTTGTTGTTGTGTAGTCCAAGCCAGAAAGCATGTAAAAATGATGGTTTAGATCTGTTACATTGGTTAGCAGACAATGGTCACAAGGTTTCTAAGAAAAAGCTACAATGGTGTCAGGAAACTGTTGAATACCTTGGTTTTGTACTCTCCAAAGGAGAAAGGAAAATCAGTCACAAGAGAGCTGCGGCTCTCATGGGTCTGCCCCGCCCACTTACTAAGAAGGACATGCTATCCTTTCTTGGAATGATTGGTTACTGCCGCCAATGGATACCTGATTGTTCCTACTATGATAATCTCCTGAGGCAAGCCACAGGTACTGACATGCCAGATTGTGTGAAATGGAATGATGAAATGTACAATGCTTTTGTGTATCTTAAAACTGCAATGGTCACATCTCCTGGACTTGGACTACCTGAATATGGTAAAATGTTTCACTTGTTTGCAAGGGACAACTGTAAAACAATGGCGGGGGTCCTGGCTCAGGAGCATGGGGGGAAACTCCGCCCAATTGCGTTTTTTTCAAAAGTTGTGCCGATGCCAGTACAGGGCATGCCGGCGTGTCTCAGAGCTCTGGCATCCTGTGCGATGGTGGTGGAAATGGCTACATCATTCACTCTAGGGCATGCCACCACACTACACACCACTCACAATGTATCCATTCTACTAAAGAACATCCATACCCAGCACATGTCAGCCCAGAGGCTGAGCGGTTATGAAGTAATTTTACTTTCTAACCCAAAACTTGAGATCAAATATGCCTCTCCCACTTCTGGCCCAGCTCCAATCCTGAATGCCTTGCTAGGCTTGAAAGGTGAAGAAGATGAGGTAGTGCCTCAACATGAATGCATGGACCTCATCCACCAAGACACATCCCCGAGACCAGACATGTCTTCAACTGCTCTCCCTGGAGCACAGAATGTCTTTGTGGATGGGTCTTGTTCAAGACCAAATGATAACACATACCATGCAGGGTATGCTGTTGTTCAGCTGCCTGATAAAATACTGGAAGCAAACCCTGTCCCATTCCAATCAGCACAAGCTGCAGAACTTATAGCCCTTACTCGAGCTTGTCAGCTTTTTGAAGGGCAGGATGTAAACATTTACACAGACTCCAAGTACGCGTACGGTGTCGCGCATGATTTTGGAGTCATATGGAAAAGGCGGGGCTATATAGCAGCAGACGGTAAATCCATCTCTCATTCCACGCTTGTCACAAGTCTGTTAGAAGCTATACAATTACCAAGGTCCATAGCTATACTACACTGTAGGGCACATACAGGGCAACAGGATGACATAGCCAAAGGCAACGCCTTAGCTGACAAAGCAGCAAAAGAAGCAGCATCCACACAGCCTGCAAACATACAAATGCCATTACTCTCACCAGAAATTCCTCTTTTGGATCAAACATTGCGTGATCTCCAAGCATATGCCACAGACCAAGACATCCAGCAATGGAACTCAATAGGTGTGCAGACAAACCCAGAAACTGACCTTGTCTGCCAAGAGGGGAGACCATGTATCCCTGTAGCCAGTGCACCCATTTTTATTTCACAATACCATGGGATAGGTCACAGAGGGTGGAAAGTCACATGTGAACTTTTGGATAAGGATTTTTACATTCCAGGTCTTCCCTCTCTCGTTAAGGCATATGTTTCCAGATGCATCACATGCATTCGGAATAACCCTAGCAACCCTCACAAAGCAAAACACGAACATCTGATATATCCATCTACACCATTCACTCATCTGCAGATAGATTTTACACACATGCCCAAACTAGGTAAAAGACAGGAATATTTGCTAATAATAGTGGACATGTTCTCAAGATGGATAGAATTGTTTGTAACTACAAAGGAAGATGCACAAACAGTAGTGAGGATTCTGATACAAGAAATTATCCCAAGGTGGGGTTGCCCACTGCAGATCAACTCTGACAATGGTCCTGCATTTGTGGCCAAAGTTTGTCAAGACCTGGTAAAAACACTGAAAATAGAATGGAACTTTCATATTCCTTACCACCCCCAGAGTTCAGGTATAGTGGAAAGGATGAACAGAACCATTAAAGATAAGATCAGGAAGGCCACTGGAGGTACATATGCAAATTGGAAGAAGGTCCTACCAGCTGTACTAGCCGAGGTAAGAATGACACCCTCTAAAAAGACAGGATACTCTCCTTTTGAAGTCTTAATGGGTAGGCCATTCCCCACCCCATGGGCCAGACAGCCACTTATGTTAGAAAGAGGGGACCTAGATCTTATTCAGGAAGAATATGTAAAAAAACTTATTGAAACTTTGGATAAAGTTGAAAGGAATGTTGCTCGCACCTCTCCTTCTTCTTCACAGGAACCTACACACCCTTTCCAGGTGGGTGACACCGTGGTGGTCCAGAGATTGAACCGCACCAAGAAACAAGAGTTTCCCTTCGGACCCCCAACCACAGTGATCGCAGTCACCCGCACAGCTATTTTGGTAGAAGGACAACAGGCCTGGATTCATGCAAGTCGCGTAAAGAAGGTCAACCAGGACCCTAAGAAGCAAGGCAAAGATAAAGCACAGAGAGGTGAAGCAGGTGATATAAATCCTCGAACACTGAGTGAAGCAGGTGGTCAAGACTCTGAACAAGATGACGTCGCTTATTTCACCACGGACTTCTGGGAAGGCCTTGTGCCTCCTATGCTGGGCTGCCCTGATTGTGTTCCTGCCAACTTGGCTGATAACTAACTGTATTTATTATTCTGAAGATTTGGGACTCATAAAGGGTATTTGTGGGGCCTCTAACACTCTACAACAGAATAATACACATGACAGACACAAGAGAAATGAAAACTCAGAAAGTTTTACAGATAAAATGTTATTGTTGAAGTTTAAATATAGCTACGCCCAGAAATCTGGATTTGAAAAATGTTGGATATGTAGTAAACTCCATCCTAGCACTGCTAGAATCCCCTTAATGGCAGTACCTCTAAACTTCACCCCACTCCTTAATGGCACACCTCCTGTCGTCCTTACAGAAGTCATAAGAACACTTTCAAATAATACCCTTACTTTCCAAATCACTGGTAGAAGTCATTCCCCAGACTGGTGTTTTAGGCTGGGAAACTCCACAAATGGAGCTGAAGTTTGCCAACAAGCTAATATTAACTTTTCAATGACTTCAATTGAAAGCCCTTTCTTTCATACTTCAGAACCTGCCCTAAACACCACTCTAATAAACTTTCTTAACTCCAGTTCCACTTCCACAGTAGGACAATTATTGTCGAGTTTAACTTTTTCCAGTTTTTCTGATGAAATGATGACAATATTCAACAAACGATCCTTAGCTCTAGGAAACAGTATTTATATCTGTTGTGGAAAAATCTGTCACCCTTGGATCCCCACCAAACCCCAAGGATGGTGTTATCTTGCATCCCTAGTCCCCATCATGGGCGTAGTAGGAGATAGCAAGGGAGGACACCTCCTTGAAGCTAGCATGCATCCTAGGTACCCCCTCAAACACCGCAATAAAAGGGAGTTATTTCTTACAAAGGATAAGGCATGGGCTTGGTTTCCCTCATGGACTGGGTGGGGAATAGACTTAATGAAAAGGTTGAATAATTACACTGGAATCATTGATGAAATAATGGAAAAGAATTCTGATGATATTACTAAATTAAATATAGAAACTAGGGCAATTAGAAAACAATTAGAACTACACGAGTTAGCCATAGAAAGCATGAGTGCTGCCTTAACTGGGTTATGTGAAAACACAGAAGATTATGAGTGTTGTACCTGGTTTCATAACACAAGTATGGAGGTACCAGATTATTATGATATAATTGCACAACACCGGAAAGAAGTAAGCAAATTACAAGATGAAGCTAGAAACATTGCTAAGACATGGGATCCTTTTGCAAACCTAAGTTCTGGGATAGGAATTTTGGCATGGATAAAGAGTGCTGCCATAACTATAATTATGATTGCTCTTTTTGTTTTGTTCCTATATGCCTGTTATAAGCTTATAATGTGCATAATTGTTAAGGCATCCCGAACCCCTGATCCTGCTGCTGCAAATAGAATTTATCTGAGTATGTATTATGATAGAAGAAAATTTACATAATTGTGAAAGATAGTGAGCCATATAAATAATGTCTCAAAGAGGGGATTGTAAAGAACATAGCACATATCATGAGGGACTCCATTTTAGTTCTAGGAAACCATTTTATGTTTTACAGGAAAATTGAGAAAACTCAAATGTGAGTTTTAACTGAAACCAATATTATCTTTAAGCTGTTATCTATAGAAAACCTTCTCAAGGTTGCCTATACATTTTAGCTAGAATATGGAGTTTGGCCTAGCTCATGTTTGTTCTTGATAAGATTAGTGTGTCCTTCACTTGTTAAGAAATACATATATAGTAGAAATGATGCAAGATTTTGTCTTATAACACCAGCTAATAGTTAAATATTAACTGAACCTATTTTCATTTCAATGACATGTATAAGGTTAGTAAAACTCCTCCCATCCCTCAAACTGCATAAATACTGTCCCTTTTGACCAATACAAATTAGATGTCATTAAGTGGCTAAGCAAACCTGTCTCCTGTGTCACTTTATTGATATCTCCAGGCCTGGGGGTCAACGGAGGTCTTCCTGCATTACCTGAACCTATCTGGGTGGTCTTAGAAGCCGTAATCTCCTAACAGCCTCCACTTCACTGCTAACAAATTATTACTGCTCGTATCGTGTCCTGGTCACGGAGGCAGAGAACACGGGCATATGGTGAATTGGGTCAGTAGACCAACATGACCGCAACTCACTTTTATTTAACTACGTCCATGATAAGGGATAGGCCCAGGAAGGTCTTAAATTCGAAGACCGTAATAGGTCTCCAATTTCTGGCAAGGGGCAACTGGGGATCAGCGGCGATGAATTGATCAGCATACAAATTGCTTTGGTCCACAACAGATCTATAAAGATCTTCAGTGAAAAACAGTGAATAAAAAACAAGTGACGTAAATTTAACGTTTCCATCTGAATTCCGGGTTGGCCAGTGAATGGGGGAAGTACGGGTGCTGCAGAAGTGGCGGACTCCCAATTCGGATTGGCAAATGCACCAGGAAGGGCACTATGGGCTCGACGGGCCTGTCTTTGTCTTCTTGGTGGCTGTGGGACACTAGTTGTGCTAGCCACCTCACCAGCTTGAACTGCACTTATGGGACTCGCCACATCACCAGGTGTTACTGCAGTGGTGGATGTACGACCAGGATGTACTAGGCCGCTGGTGCTTGCCAGTTCACCAAAAAGATGAGCGGCACTAGTACTAGCTCTCTGCTCCATATAAAAGCCCTGCGGTTCTTGCACCGCAACAACAGCAGAAGAACGGGGTTGTGTAAGCCTGACCTTGGCAGGGACCACTACTCCGTTGTCAGAGCTATCTGTCAGTGTCAGTGCCGCTGCTGTATACTGGTTTGTATTCTGAGCCAGAATCGGACAGATGGGTGACTTCTTCTTCACTCTCATATGTCAGGCTCAAAAACGTGTAGGCTTCTTCAGTAGTGTACCTTCGATTGGACATTTTGGCCTCTAAATTTACTGGTACACTAGTATTGAGACTCACAGGCAAAAAGAGCACCTGACTGTCACGCCACCAAAAAACTGCAGTTATGTGTTTAATGTTTTCTAAATGACAGTGATCGATTGATACTGCACTTGGGTGGGCTGAGCTGGGTGGAGGGGCTAAACGCAGGTGCTAGCAGGTATCTGGGCTGATCCCGCTAACACTACATTTTTGGAACCCTAAACTACTGGGGACGCTAGTATAGATCTGCTCAGATCAGATATTGCTCCGTTCAGACACTATGTCAGCCTTGCAATACCTCATCGGACTTGTAGCTTCACAACAGCTGGAGTGCCACCAGTTTGAGACCCCTTCTCTAATAAGTTTTCTTCTAAGATTGCCCTGTATTTGGCTCCATCCATCTGCCCATCAACTCTCACCAGTTTCCCTGTCCCTGCAGAAGAAAAGCATCCCCACAACATGATGCTAACACCACCATGTTTCACTGTGGGGATGGTGTGTTCAGGGTAATGTACAGTGTTAGTTTTCCGCTACATGTAGCATTTTGTTTTTAGGCCAAAAAGGTAAATTTTGGTCTCATCTGACCAGAGCACCTTCTTCCACATGTTTGCTGTGTCCCTCACATGGCTTCTTGCAAACTGCAAACGGGACTTCTTATGGCTTTCTTTCCACAATGGCTTTCTTCTTGCCACTCTTCCATAAAGGACAAATTTGTGGAGTGCACGACTAACAGTTGTCCTGTGGACAGATTCTCCCACCTGAGCTGTGGATCTCTGCAGCTCCTCCAGAGTTACCATTGGCCTCTTAGCTGATTTTCTGATTAATGCTCTCCTTGCCTGGCCTGTCAGTTTAGGTGGACGGTCTTGTCTTGGTAGGTTTGCAGTTGTGCCATACTCTTTCCATTTTGGGATGATGGTTTGAACAGTGCTCCATGAGATGTTCAAAGCTTGGGACCTTTTTAATAGCGTAACCCTGCTTTAAACTTGTCCACAACTTTATCCCTGACCTGTCTGGTGTGTTCCTTGGCCTTCATGATTCTGCTTGTTCACTAAAGTTCTTTAACACACCCCTAAGGGCTTCACAGAATAGCTGTATTTTTACTGAGATTAAATTACACACAGGCGGACTCTATTTACTAATTAGGTGACTTCTGAAGGCAATTGATTTGACTAGATTTTAGTTAGGGGTATCAGAGTAAAGGGGCTGAATACAAATGCACGCTACATTTTTCAGATATTTATTTGTAAAATTTGAAGACCATTTATCATTTTCCTTCCACTTCACAATTATGTGCCACAATATAATACATTTACGTTTCTGGTTGTAACATGACAAAATGTGGACAATTTCAAGGGGCATGAATACTTTTTTAAGGCACTGTATCTTTTGAGCAGAGATAGATGGCTAAGCTTCTGGTCCATGGGCCCTATCTCTTTCAGGAGGTATGCATCATCTGGACAGTGAGGGCACTGTGGGGCCAGACATGACAGCCTCGGATGAGGTGGGGCACTCCTCCTCACTGCCGATGAATGACAGGGTACACCAAGAGATTTTGACCAATTCCCCTGGACAGTTAGGAGAGGGCTGGGCAGACCTGGATTCCCAGATGAGGTGGTGGCTTAAACTTCTACAAGTAACAGTAATGGCACCTGCTGGTCAGTGTCTGGCACAGACAAATAACTTGTAACATCTGGAAGAGATCTGGAGGGCATTGCTGCTACTGTCAGGGCCAACTGTGCAGCAGCAGAGATAGCTGGAAGGTCCAGTAGACAGGAGGTGAGTTGTGTTAGGTCCCCCAGCGGGGGAATCTCCTGTCCAAGGTGTGATGGTGTCAGGGCTGGGCTCAGCCCTTCCTTCTCTGAGCTGGCCACTCAGCTGTCAGATAATTGCCAGCTCCTATCTCTCCACAGGTAGCCAGCTGTTGATGATATCCTGCTCATCAGTCCTGCCTACTTAAGCTGTCCAGCCCAGAGGCTCTCTACCTTCGCCTCGGTCACATCACAGAAACTATCTCCTGCGATCCTGTTCAGGACTTGCTTTGCTGACATCACTTCTGGCTCCAGATCCTGCTTGCTGTTCCACTACATTGATCCCTGACATCTGGCTTGGCTGACTATCCATTCCATTTACTGAACTTTGGCTATTTTTTGACTAGGTTTGTTCTTTTTACTTCTATTATTAAACAAGTGTGATTTAACTATACTTCTGTCTCGGTCTGATTTCATGGTTTCTGACAGATGGTCAGCTACCTGACCCCAGGTGCTGCAGGGGAGTTCGACCTAGTTGCTTCCTCCTGGACTTTGGTGGCGAGCAGGGCAGGTGGGCTTGCACTCTTTGCAACAGTGGCAGGGCATCTAGAGGTTGGAAGTCAGTCAGGGTCAAGGTGAGAATTCCTCCATCCCCTCCATGCGATGGAATAGCAGCTGCAACAGGTTCAGGTAGCCTGTGGGAAGTATTCCATGCAGTGACGGCAGCATGATGGGCAGATAACTCATAGCTCGTCTCTGCCTTCCCCAGCCTGGGCCGGCTGCTGGACTAACTAATACACATTTCAACCTGCCTCCACACTGATCAAGTAAAAGTGTATTTTTTTTTTGACAGGGGAGACTTACAGGGGGATTTAAAAAAAATGGAAATATATTCATCCAGCTGTTCATTTAAAACTGCATGTAAATTGGTTTTGTATAGTCAGGTCAAAATCAATTGTTCTTTGGCTATATTCTTTTCGGTTTGAATGTATGAAAGCAGGAAATGCTGCATCATGGTCACTAGATGGTGCTGAGGAACATACTTATTTTCTATGATAGTCATCAGCATCTAGTGGCCATAATGTGGTATTTTCATCATTCACACATTCGAATTAGAGAGAATATAGCCCAGAGAACCTTTGCTTTCGCCCCTTTCACAAAGAACGGATTTACTTGCAGTTTTAATGGATGAACAACTATTTATTTATTTCAGGTACTTATATAGCGCCGTCAATTTACGCAGCGCTTTACATATGCACTTTACAAATTTTTAACAAATACATCCCATAAAGTCTCTTACCAAAAAACTTCTAGCCATTTTTATGTGGCAATTTAGTTTAGCATTAAGAACGGATAATTGAAAGAGATTTTCAATTAGAGCTGCTTCCTGTTAGTTAAATTTTGTGTATGGAATGTAGCTTTCAGGTCCATTGATTTTCTGTGCCATATGGTTGTCCCTATTCGAAATTACATGTGCCTAAATAGAAGCACACAGACTGACCAGAGACACCATTAAGTTTGTCTGCCTGTGCCTGCACCACAACAAAATGAAATTATTCTGAGCACATTGTGGCGTCAAAATGTAGAGCAGCAATTTTGAACACAGACATAACACCTCCACACAATATTTCCAAATTAAAACTATTTTGGGTAATTTTTGTCATATTTTTCTTACTTTCCACTGTCAAATATCCAGGCAGAAGCAAGTGGGAAAAATCTAATTAGAAACCTAATATTCCACATCTGTGCACAATATGAATTTAATGAATGTATTTTACCACTACAGGGCTTTATGAGTCATTTTCACTCTGTGTATACTGAGAGTAATGAAAGCATAAACACTGCACAAACTTTCAGAATCCACATGTTAATGCAATGTCATACTTAACAGGTATGGGCAAACCGACAAGCCAGATGTTCTGGATTCATATGGAAAACTGACACAACATGCTTCAGCCTACTCTCTATAAAATTAACACCTGATCACCACCTTCCTCTTGGTGACTGCATGTGTTAGTTTTTTTTTTTTAAGCATATGTTGTCACCCAAGAGAGACATTTGGTATGCTGCCTATTGTATACATGTACTGCAAAATTGTTTAAATATACAAAGAGAAAGCATCACCTGTAATATGTGATATTGTTTATCTTTTCATACAGACTGTTTTCTGCCTGTAGAGGCCAGCTGTATTTATCAGCTTGCTAGCACTGAATTTTAGACTATCCCAAAATGGCCGCCACAATCTACCTCTATGGAATAGCTACAGGATACAGAGACACCTACCAGTCTGGAGCGGGGTTGTGACATCAGAGGGAAGAATGTTCTGCTAAGTCTGAAAAGAAGGAGATCAGTGGGAGAACTGATCAGTGAAAGAACTCAGATTTTTAGCATTGCATTAAAGTATAACTTAGGCTCAGTTCATATATGTGCAAATTAGATGCATTTTGAACGGCATTCGATTCACATGACATGTGAAACAAACCTGCTTTCTGTAGAGCTGGTTCACATATATGCAGTGCAGCAGCAGTGCAAATTTGCTGCAAATTTAAAAAGAGCCCTGTGTGTTTTCTGAGCACTGTGGTGATGTCCCCTTGTGACATCACTGACCCACATTTGTCACAGGACAAGCGCACAGAATTTTAAATATTACATATAATTGGCCATTATAGTTACTCCAGACATATATTGCCATATTCCAAATAAGGCAGCCCCACATTTGTTACATTAGGCCGAATTCCGTGGAAATTTATCTGAGCGTAATATAGCCTAAATTTTAAATGTTGTCAATACTGACTGTCTACTGCATTTAGTCTAGACAATGAAAAACAGATTTTTGTATCCATTCCAGTGTTCTTTGTATATCTGACAGGCTGGGATATATAGAAATTTAAGTGTAAAGCCTCGTACACACGATCTGATTTTGCACTGGAAATTGTATGATGACAGACTGTTGGCTGAAAATCCGACCGCTTGTACGCTCCATCAGACAACTGTTGTCAGACTTTCCGCCAACAAATGTTGGATGGCAGGATTATAAATTTTCCGCGGACAACGGTCTGTTGTCAGATTTTCCTATCGTGTGTACACAAGTCCGTCATACAAAAGTCCAAAGTACAAACACGCATGCTCAGAATCAATGCTCACCAAAGACGACATTAGCAGAAGGTGCTCAAAGGGTGGCACTCAAGAGCTGAAACTCCTCGTAGTACGTCACTAAGTTCATGTTTGTTGGTCGACAATTCCTTGCTGTTTGTATGCAAGACAAGTTCCTGGCCTAAGCCTTTCGGACAAAAGTCTGACGTTTTGTCTGCGGAAAATCCAATCGTGTGTACGAGGCATTAGGCTAGCGATAAATGTTTAGATTTCTCTCGCTCAGCCCTGTGGATGAGTAGGAGAAATCAGTTGATTCCTCCATTCACACTAAACAGTGTGGATGGAAGAATCTCCACTGCTGGCAATGTATTCAGACAGCTGTCTGAACACCTGAACAGTGACCACATCTGATAGAATGCAATGCCCGTTCGTGCAAAAATTTGCTGCCTGGCTCCATTGTTTAGTCAGTCAATTTTTGTGAAGTACCAACAGTGGTTTGAATTTTGGCTGATTCAGCAGGAATTAAAGTAAACTAAAATACACTTTAATATAAAGTGTGAAACAATAGCGAAAGCCAGCTAGCAATGTCTTTGCTGGCTTTCCATCTGCAGTATAGTCTACAGGCAGCAATGAATGGAAGTGCAACTATAAATTTAGTACTGTACCAGACAGACTAATACCACAATTATAGATTTTGTAACAAGTCGCAGAAGCGCAGTGTGGAAAAACTTAATCATAGACAGACAATTACACATTTCCTAAGGCAAGTTTCCCAACTGGAGACTTCTGCAGCCCCAGGGCTTTACATCCGTTGGTTACTGTTATATATTTTACAGACTGCTGTGTGAGCTATGGTGTTGTCTCATATGAAGAATCACCATAGTCTACATACAACAGAATTCCTTCCACTGTGCTCAACCATCAAGACTGTAACTAGTTTTCTAGTGATTTTATGAAGGTTTTAATTGCTGTCTGTGTCCCTGTTAGGGATATTGACTGCCACTAATTGTCCTGACTACTAGTGTCAATGGGAATGAAAACGAGTGTAAATCCAAAAATTTTTGTTGCCACCAAAACAAGAATAGAGGGGAAATCTTCCAATGAAAACACTTATTCCTGTGACAACTGTGTAGGAGGGGACTTCTAACCCAAGTGTTCCCTGTATGTCTGACAGGCCAGGATATCTACAAATCTAATGCCCTGTACACATGATCGGAATTTCCAACAACAAATGTTCGATGGGAGCTTGTTGTCGGAAATTCTGACCGTGTGACATCTGACAATTTTTGTTGGAATTTCCGACAACAAAGTTTGAGAGCTGGTTCTCAAATTTTCCGACAACAAAATCCGTTGTTGGAAATTCCGATCGTGTGTACACAATTCCGACGCACAAAATTCCACGCATGCTCGGAATCAAGCAGAAGAGTCGCACTGGCTATTGAACTTAATTTTTCTCGGCACGTCGTACGTGTTGTACGTCACCGCGTTCTTGACGTTCGGAAATTCTGACATTTGTGTGACTGCGTGTATGCAAGACAAGTTTGAGCCAACATCCGTCGGAAATAAATCCAGGATCGTGTGTACATACCAGAAGATCAGCTGCAAGAACCCCAGCAGGGGGGGGGGGATGGGGTTACCCGCGATTGGCTGCAAGTAGGCAACCACATTGAAAGCAATGGGAGGATGCCAGCTCTCACAGTTAATCGTGCCCACTCGCATGTAATCTCTCAAACAGCGATTACATGTGAGTGATTGGCTCTAGATGCAGACTGTTTGCATCCAAGGTGGATCAATCGTATGCAAACGCTGCTTAAGAGATTACTTGCAAATGGGGGAGATTAGTTGCAAGAGTAGCCTCCCGTTGATTTCCCGTTGATGTCTGTGCAATGCGATTTCAGCCATACAGATAGTATGGCTGAATTTGTATCGCATTCGGACCAAACTCGCCAGGACCCTTTTTTTTGGTCAGCACCAGAATCGGATCGCATGGGTGTTCACACCCATGCAAACCGATTCCTGTCTGAACTGTCAGTTCACACTGCAATATGCAAACTGAAATGGGGCTGTCATTAACTTTGCATTGACACTCCCAGCAGCTCGCATATTGCCGTGTGAACTGCCTTGCGAGTCAGGTGCGATGCAAGAACCCACAGTGGATTCACAGTGTTCCCGCATCGCACCTGTTTGAACCGGGATTAAGTGCTATGTGCCTGTGGGCTGTTTAGAGCAGTGTCCTCAACATGACGGAGTTTGATGAGTTAGTTAACCATTTACGGACCGCCTGCCGCAGTTTTACGTCAGCCGTTTGAAGGAGGTTATCGTTGATATGGCAGCAGCTAGCTGCCATAACCCCGGTATCCCCTTCTTCAGCGGGAGGTCCACTACAAGATAAAAGTGGTCTCTGTGGTGGATTCGCCACAAGATCACTTTTATCAATGGCAGGAGAGGGCCCCCCTCCCGCCACGATCTGGTGCCCTCCGCCGCTTACCAGAGCCATCGGCAGCGGCGGAGGCTATCGCGTCCTGTCACTTGCTGGGTATGGAGACTAGTGAGCGGAAGATTGCCCCCACCCGTCTCCATACAATTGCTGGGCGGAAGCGACGTCAAAAAGTCACTTCTGCCCACAGCTCTTAAAGGGCCATTTTTTTTAATAACTTTTTGAAAATGACAATTTTATAATTTTTTTTTACTGCATTTTAGTCTAAATATGAGATCTGAGTTATTTTTGACCCCAGATCTCATATTTAAGAGGTCCTGTCATGCTTTTTTCTATTACAAGGGATGTTTACATTCCTTATAATAGGAATAAAAGTGACATTTTTTTTTCTTAAACAGTGTAAAAATAAAAAATAAAAGGTAAAATAAATAAGAAAAATTTTTTTTTAAACGCGCCCCGTCCCGATGAGCTCGCGCGCAAAAGCGAACACATACGTGAGTAACGCCCGCATATGAAAACGGTGTTCAAACCACACATGTGAGAGATCGCCACGATTGGTAGAGCAAGAGCAATAATTCTATCCCTAGACCTCCTCTGTAACTTACAACTTGCAACCTGTAGAATTTTTTAAACGTTGCCTATGGAGATTTTTAAGGGTAAAAGTTTGTCACCATTCCACGAGAGGGCGCAATATTGAAGCGTGACATGTTGGGTATCAATTTACTCGGCGTAACATCATCTTTCATAATATAAAAAAAATTGGGCTAATTTTACTGTTGTCTTATTTTTTAATTCAAAAAAGTGTATTTTTTCCAAAAAAGTGCGCTTGTAAGACCGATGCGCAAATGCGGTGTGACAAAAAGTATTGCAATGACCGCCATTTTATTCTCTAGGGTGTTAGAAAAAAAAATGTATAATGTTTGGGGGTTCTAAGTAATTTTCTAGCAAAAAAAAAAAATGTTTTTAACTTGTAAACAACAAATCTCAGAAAGATGCTCGGTCCTTAAGTGGTTAAAAGAGAAGTATGGGATTCTTTTTTTTTAAGAATTATACTCAGGGCCACTGTGAGAAATCAGGAGGCCCCATACAGCCTACCCAACAGGGCCCCCCTCAATCCTGCCCTCAACCCCACCCCTGGCTCCGCCCTGACCCCACGCTGTCACAGAGATGGGGGATCTTGGGCACTGGTTGGGGGTGTTAAAAAAACAGCTTGGCCGTGTGTTTTTACTGTCCCCCAACACACATGTAAAGTAGCATCTCATTGTGTTGTCATCATCATCATTATAATGATCACAGCACAGCAGGTGCTCTATGGTTTTGCCAGTGTCACATGGCTGTTCGGTGCTGACTTATGGCTATACTGTATTACAATCGATAACACACAGTAGACCCATAAATTAACAAAGTCAGTACCCAACAGCCATATGACAGTGACAAAGCCAAAGAGCACTTTCTGTGCTGTGATCATCATATGATGACTATGAGCATACAATGGGAAGTCTGTGGATTGCACATTCTAGAATAGTCTGTGTGACATGTCAGTGTGTCACAATGTGTGCAGGGGGACTGCTTGCCTGTGCACCGACCACCGCCAGGATTACTTCTGCTGCGCTGTCTCAGCCGTCTCAGAGATCAGTCTCCCTCAGGCTGCCTGCGGCGGCACTTACTGAGAGAGGGGAACCACATTACTATAGAATCCATCCGCCAGGCAAGGCATACAGTGAGTGGCCAGAACTTTCGTTTGTGCAGGTACACTGGTGCAGAGCAGCATGCGGCACGGGATTGTTTGCCTGCGCCCAAAAATGGAGAAAAAGTCCCTCTCCTGCTCTCACCTCCTGGGTCCCTCTGTTAAGCTGATGGGGCCGAGGAGATTACTATATACCTTGGTAATCAAGTGGGTGCGGGTTGATAAAGTTATATCTTTTTTTTTATCTAGAAATTAACTACAAAGCTTCTCGTCCCCCCCCCCCCCACCTCTGAGCTGATGGGGACCAGGCCTGGTACTACAGGGCTGGTTGTACTGCCCTATCAGCGGCCCTGTTTAAACTTTTTTTTTTTACAGAAAAGTTTCTTTTATTGACAAATCAGCATTACAGTAAGTTCAATATTCGACATTCAAGTGATTCTCAGTACATGTGCAGTCTAGAATTACACTTCAGGTATAACATTTTGCAAGTCCAGTATAGCTTCTTCCTACCACATCTCAGTCGGTGTAGTCTAAGTACGTTCTCCTCCCATATCCACCCTCAAAAAATATAAAAGGGGTGATCCACCTCATCAACTCACTCTACCTTCTGTGTGGTCAGGCGGGATCCGGTGCAGAGGGAAAGGGTGGGTAACCCCCAGGCCGAGGTCCCCCTCCTCCCCGGCACCTCACCCGTACGCGCCCACCCAAGCCAACCACACCTTATCATATTTAGCAGGGTGTTGTCTACTCTCATAAGTGAGTTTATATAAGGGTAGCACTGAGTTCACCGCCTTTTTCCAGGTTGCAAGGGTGGGGGGTTCAGCCGACTTCCAGTGCATCATTATTTCCCTCCTGGCATAGAACAACGATGAAAAATTACATGAAAAATGTAATGCAAAGCTTGACATATCTATCTCCCTCTACCTCCCCTAAGTAACTGAGTAGGAGCACCATTGGGTCCACTGGGACCCTGGTTCCCCCCATGTCACCAAGCACCTCCGCCACCCCCTCCCAGTATGCTCTGAGTCTGGGGCAGGCCCAGACCATATGCCAGAATGTCCCCCCCCCCAGTCCCACACCTGGGACAGTTTGGATCTAAGTGTGAATACATTCTGGCCAGTCTGTGCGGGGTAAAATAGGCTCTATGTAGAAATTTATGTTGGCTGAACCTGTCCTTGGCTGCTATCATTGTTGGGATGTAGATGGAGATGCACTCCTCCCATTCATCCTCCCCCAGAGCTGGGATGTCCTAACTCCATTTTTCCATTGAGCGGGTGGGCTTGACGTCATGGGCTACCGTCAGGTATAGGTATAGAGTGGAGAAGGGTTTCCCCATTATGCTCGAGGTCAGTAGACGTTCAATTGCGTCCGGTTCTAAAGGTCAAGTTGTCCGGGAATTGAGCCCTCATTGCATGCCTCAACTACCAATAGTGAAATTCAAAGGACCTGGGCAAAGAATACAGTCTTTTCATGTCGCAGAAAGGCATAATCGTGCCATTTGCAACTACATGTTTAAGGGTGGTAATCCCCCGTTTGGTCCATTGTGAGGGGTCCGGTATACTCCAGAGGTGAGGCAGGGTGGGATTACCCCACAGCGGGGTATGTGGAGATGCATGATTCGATGTAGCATAAATGGCCCTAGCTTCCCTCCATACTGTAATGGCTGTCTTCATAGGGGCTGTCATGGGGTGGGAGGCTTTGAGTCCTCTATACACCAGGTTGGTCAGGGCTGCATATGACCCCAGGATGGCCGCCTGAAGTCTAACTGCTGGGTTCTGTCTGGGCTGTGAGAACCACCAGCGTACCGTAACCAGGACTGCTTCCCAGTAGTACAGTAAAAAGTTTGGGAGAGCTAGGCCTCCTCCCGAAAGGGGAAGATATAGTATTTTTTTGCCACCCTAGGTGGCTTCCCAGCCCAGATAAATGTGGTCAGCACTCCCTCCAAGGGCCTAAAGAAGTATCTGGGTATGTGTGAGGGGGTGTTGCCAAAAAAGTAGAGAAATTTAGGTAGGAATACCATTTTTAGAAGATTGACTCTGCCCACTGGTGTGAGCGGGAGGGAGCGCCAGGCTGTACACTTAACTACGAGGTGGGAGAGAAGGGGTTGCATGTCCTTTTCTATTTATTCATGTGTGGTGTTGCTGATTTTAATGCCCAGATAGGTGAATTCCCCCACCCACTGGAGCGGGGTTCCAGTGTCTGTTCTGGGTACTGACTTGCTCCAGTTTATGATTCCAGAGAATCTGCCGAAGTCTTCAAACAATTCTAATGCCTTTTGAAGGGATTGTGAGGCATCCGCAAGGTAAAGTAGAGTATCGTCGGCATATAGGGATACTTTATCCTCTATTTCCCCAACCACTATGCCCCTCACCCCTGTCTCAGCCCTCAGCAAGGGGCT
Source organism: Aquarana catesbeiana (assembly GCF_042186555.1). Lineage (NCBI taxonomy): Eukaryota > Metazoa > Chordata > Amphibia > Anura > Ranidae > Aquarana > Aquarana catesbeiana. Next base: position 205,221,415 of record NC_133324.1, read on the forward strand.
CCACCACCAGGCGATAGAGGGCAGCCCTGGCGAGTACCCCTACCCAAAGGAAAGGCGCTGGAGAGAGCGCCGTTTGTGCGGACCCTCGCTGTCGGGCTGGCATAGAGCATCCTCAGCCATGACATAAATTTTGGTCCAAATCTGAACTTCAAAAGTACACCCCACAGGAAATCCCACTCCACTGAGTTGAAGGCTTTTTCTACGACAAGTAACTCACCACCCCAGCTTTGCCCTGTCCATGTGTGTGAAAAGCCTTCTTATGTTGATGTCTGTTCCCCTCCCCGGCATAAATCCCATTTGGTCTGGATGCACCAGAGCAATTATAACCGCGTTAAGTCGCATGGCTAACACTTTGGCTAGGAGTTTTGCATCAACATTAATCAATAAAATAGGAAGGTATGAGGAACACAGGGACAAATCCTTGCCGGGCTTGGGGATAACCACCACTACCGCCTCACTCAGGGAGTTTGGGAGCTCCTCCCGCTTCTGTGCTTCAGATAACATGGCATGCAATTTGCCCGTCAATTCTTCAGCATATTGTTTCTAAAATTCCACTGGTATGCTGTCGGGGCCCGGGACTTACCCGATTGGAGAGTTTTAAGGGCTTTTAATATTTCATCTATGGTTATAGGGAGTTCCCTGCCTCTCACAGTATTTTTCTGTCATGTCCGGGATGTCGATTGGGTCTAGATAGGAGTTTAATTCATCAGGGGTGAATACAGCCCTGGAGCTGTATAGGTTACTGTAGAAGGAGGCAAAGCAGTTGTTTATTTCGTCTGGGGCGCACAGTAAATCTTTGGTCGGGCCCTGTATACAGGGCACACACATCCCTCCTGCTTGTTCCCATGCCAGCCAAGCCAGCAGCTTCCCAGACCTCTCCCCTTGTTCAAATATACGTTGCATTTGTGCTAATAGTTGCTTCTGAGTAAGAGAGGTGCAAATTTGCAAAACCTCTCCAGTCAGAGACTGAAGTGTGTTATAATCTCTGGGGTCCCTGGACCTGACAAATTGTGCTTCCTGCAGGTCAGCCTCCCTCTCCGCTTTAACCAAGTCAGCTCTTCTCTCCCTATGGACCCTTGCTATGATAGATTGGTATCTTCCACTAGTAAAGGCTTTAAAGGCATCCCATACTGTCATAGCGTTAGTCGATCCAGGGTTGACCCCCAGTACTCTTGCAGTGCCCCTTGGAAATGTCCATCCACTGCCTCATCAGACACCCAGAATCTAGACAATCTCCACAGGAAACTTTCTGGAGCTGAGGAGAGTTCCAGTGTCAGGAGAAGCAGCGCATGATCTGACACACCCCTGGGGAGGATCTTGATGTCCGCCACCCTAGACAGAGCTGGGCTACTTAAATATGTTAGATCTATCCTCGAGAAGGATCTATGAGATGCGGAGTGACAGGTGTCTGTCCTGGAGTGAGGATTTCTCCAGCGCCATACATCCACCAGGCCATACAACTCAGCCCAATCCACAAGACCCGAGTGGGAATGGTAGTGGAGTGGTAGTGATATCCGATCCATGGTTTTTTAAGGGCCAGTATTTTTATACCCACTAGATGGGTCTCCTGGATAATGCAGATGTGTGGATTGTGTGCTTTGATAAATTGGAACACCAATGACCTCTTAACCGGGGAGTTCAGGCCCCTGGTGTTCCATGACAGTATGTTAAGGGATGCCATATATAGAAGAATTGGATTGGAGGGAAGTCCTCCCCCTAAGACCACCAGACTGACTCGTACAGGGCTATAAGAACAGATGCATAGTACTGACATTTGTAATGCTATTTCAGAACATGTTAACATCTTCATTTCCTTAATCCTAAAAATAACCAGAAACCAAAAACCAGCCCGTATAGGGCAACCCTTCCCCCCTCCCCCCACCCCACCCAACTCCTTAGAACTGAGGCAGGTTTCCATCCCAAAATGAAAAATCAGCTCGCCGGCTGCAAAGGGGGGTCATGTGCAAGAGGCGCTCCCAACCCCCCGGAAGTTCTGCGGGGTCAAGGAGTGAGCCGAGCTGCCTCCTCGTGGCTGAGACATCCGCCGGGACATAACTTGAACTGATGGGGACAAGAATCAGGGGGGAGAAGTAGGACGTTTAGCTGAATCTGTCCCTTCAGTGGAAGGCAAGGAGAATTGATCAACCATCGATAGGAGTATGTAGTCATTAGGTTCCCTTGAGATTCCCAGGAGAAAGAATATACGGCTATTTTGGCCTTGAGGGTCTCCTGGATCTCCTGTCCAGGGGCACTATCTTATCAGTCCTTCATGGGGTGTTCCTGGGTGCCCTGTGTTGGCAGTCTTAGCGTGAACAGGCACAACGGGTGCAACATACGCTATCAGACATTAAGGGATAAATCAGTCAGTGTACGGTTCACCGAAACAGGTGTCTTCCCAGGGACCCATGTGTTGCAGTCATGAATAAAGGGTACTCACTTATCAGTCTCTTGGTTGTCACTCACGGGGCAGCGGCTCCAGCCATGCAGATGCCTCTCTGGGGGAGGTGAAGAAGCGAACCATCTCTCCATCCTGAACCCTCAGGCGAGCCAGAAATAGGACACTATATCGAATGTTGCGTGCCCTCATTGCAGCCTTCACGTGATCAAACGATTTTCTCAGGTTTTGCATTTCTACCGAGTAATCGGGAAATATCATTAGTTTATTGTTTTGGTGTCTCAATTCTCCCACAGATCTGGATGCACGAAGGATCTCATCCCTGTCCAGAAAATTAAGGAGCCTTAGCATGAATGTTCGGGGGGGGGCCACGGGGGCCAAGGCTTAGGCGGGATTCTGTGTGTCTGTTCCACCACATAGTGAGGAGACAGCCGGACATCAGGTAGAAGGTTGCGTAGCATGTCCTCCACATAGCCCATGGGATTGTTGCCCTCTATGCCCTCCGCCATGCCAACTATGCGCAGGTTGTTACGCCTGTTTCTATTCTCAGCGTCTTCAGCTCTGTACTCCAGGACTTTAACCTTAGTCTGAAGTGTGTGGAGAGCTGCACTGTGTTCAGCAACCGTGTCCTCTGTGTTACTGACCTTCTGCTCTGTTTCTGCTACCCTGGATCTGAGCTTATCCATATACTGTCTCAGGAGGCCCACGTCCATTTTCACCGCCTCAATCTTAGCTGTAAGTGTGGATTGACATGTGGCTATGGCTGACATGACCTCTGCTAGTCAGGCGGGCCTTGCTTCCTCTACTGCCATTGGGGCTGTCTGTGATGCCCTGTCCGTGCTGTGGGTGACCCGGGTGTCTGTTGGGGGGGTCTGGTAGTGGAAGGGGGATCTCTGAGGGGGAAGGAAATTTGTATTTTTTTCCTTTACCGGCCATTGTACCTAACTGGCAGCGCCTCATCCAGGTAGTTCTGTAGCCACTCTGAGGGCTTGTTGCTGACCAGGGTCCGTGAGCTGTGCCTAGTGGGGGGGAGACAGGAGGAACTGCGGTGACCGTAGTTATGGGGGGGACCTGAACAGAATCTGCTGTGCGGTGCCCGGGGTCTGCTGGTTCCTCTCACTCTGGTGTGCAGGCAGGGGACACAGTGCCGCCAAGTGCTCCGTGTCTGTCAGCCTCTCAGGATCTATGAGGAGGAGGTCCGGTCGGAAGGGGCAGAGGTGTCCGGCCGCTGCTCGGATCCTGGACGGTGTCCTCTGGGTTTCTGCCCAGGCTAACAGTTCCCTGTAAGCCCCGGTCTACAGGCTGGGCCCGAGTCTCCGGATGCCTCGTGTGCGCCGACTCCGGCACCTCGTGGAGCGGGCCGAGCGGGAGGAGAAGGGGCCTGATGTATGACTTGCCAGTTCCAATTACCTGTGTAATGTGTGTTCTTACAATCAATAAAATTAAGAAAGAAAGCCAGACAAGTGTCTTCTTCGGAACCTAACATATTTTTTTAGAACAAATGCAGTTAACCATTCATTTCAATTCACTTTTTTTTGTCATATAATTTAATTTCTATGTTAAAGGACCCCCCGAACTAGAAGGGACCCAGGCCCCCCGAGGTCTAAATCTGGCACTGCCTGCTAGGGTTCTTTCAGATAATCGCGGCCCATGTGTATTCACAAGTATGAATGCACCATAAGGCTAGTGATATGCTTTGAGTTATTATTGCAGCGATTAACTTAAAGGGTACGTATATTCCTTTTTTGTACATAATTTCTTTGTCTGAAGAAAAAAAATGTTTTAGATTTTTGTCAGAAAAATATTAAATATAATAATATTTTTCCATCCTTATTCTAGCCAGCATGTAGAGCTTTAGGCTATATTTTACATTTTCAACTCTTAGCTTGCTTCATTGATATAAACCTGTTATTTACAGTTCTGCAAACATGTGAATGTAAAAACATGTGAACTAGAGCAGTGACTCATTCCAGCATCCATCTCCTATGAGATGGCTCAGTCCAAAGATTCAATCAGACAGAACATAGCTTCAAAGCCTCTGCTATATTGTCTGTTTTTTTTAACCCATTGAGCTCTGAGAATCCTCTGTCTTTCTTGTATTACATGTTTAATTGCAAAACAAATAGTGTATGTGCCTGTGTATGTACAGTATATATATATATATATATATATATATATATATATATATATACATATAAGCAAAAATGTATACATTTTTTAAATAAAATAGACCCAACACTCCTATAAGCTTTCAATTAATTTCTCATGTGATTTTTACTTGCTTACCATTCTATAGTTGTTTGTACTAAATAGTTAGAATTGTCAATTAGTCACTAAAGGGAGCTCTGTATTTCACTGTAACTACTCAATCTCTCAGGGTAAAGTAAAATGGTCAATTAACTCCCCATCCCCAACAGCATGTACTCACCTTTCCTTGTGAGGTCATCACTCTGGCCCATGTACACAGGATCCACATCACCCTGGCAAAGAAGGGGTACCGTAAATGTACGCTAACCTGTACACCTGGGCACCTTAAACGCTGACAGGCAGGGAGAATAGTTTATGACAGAACAGTCCAATAGGGTCTTTTCTGTCTTAAAATTCCTACCTGCCTTTGTTTTTTTTTAATAGTTCAATTCTACCATTAAAAATTGTAATAATGCCGCGTAGACACGAGCGGACTTTTCGACGGACTAGGTCTGACAGTCTTTCCGACGGACTTTGCAGCGTAGGTACGCCGAACTTTCAAATGAACGGACTTGGGCACACACCATCACACCAAAGTCCGACGGGTTCATACGTGATGACTAAGATAAGGAAGTTGATAGCCAGTAGCCAATAGCTGCCCTAGCGTTCGTTTTAGTCCGTCGGACTAGCATACAGACGAGCTGATTTTTCGACCGGACTTGAGTCCGTCGGAAAGATTTGAAACATGTTTTATTTCTAGGTCCATCGTGTGAGTTAGTTAGTGTAGTGTAGTGTGATGATGATGATGATGATACTGAGCTAGATGAAGCTAGATGAAGCCAGTAACGTGAGCACAGACAGAGGGGGTGCCCAAGAAGGACAGCAATCTGGCAGTCATGCTCCCCCTGCTGCAGCATACTGCCAGGTTTGCTCCAGTGATGAGGAGGGAGGGGATGATGAGGTCACTGACTCAACGTGGGTGCCTGATAGGAGAGAGGAGGAGGAGAAGGAGGCACATCACCAATGAGGCAGGATGCCCTCCAGGGGAAAGCCTAAGGGCAGCACACTGACTGCATCACACCGCAAAGCTCCGCATATGCAGGGCGCTGCTGACTCGCGTTATTCCAAAAGTTCTTTGGTGTGGGCCTTTTTTGAGACGAGTGCATCAGATCGCACCGTTGCTATTTGCAACATATTTCTCAAGCGTATCTCGCATGGCCAAAACATCTCCCGCTTGGGAACCACATGCTTGATCAGACATATATTGACCTGCCATGCAGTTCGTTGGCAAGCGTATCTAAAAGACCCACACCAAAGAACAAAGAGGACCTCCTTGCTCCTCACCAGCTGAGATCTCCAACCCCACTATACATTCAGTCCTCTCTGAGACCTGCACCGAGAGGAATGAAGATGTAGAATTAGGTGTGTCACAGCCAAGTACTTGTGAGCAATCTTCTTTCGGTACACTGACGTCAGATTGTACCAGGCAAATTTCCCTGCCCCAGCTGCTGCACTGCCGAAAGAAGTTCGCTCTCAGCCATGCCCAGCGGTTGAATGCTAGCTTGGCAAAATTGCTAGCACTTCAACTGCTACCTTTTCAATTTGTAGACTCTGCCCCCTTCCGTGAGTTTGTGGAATGTGCGGTTCCTCAGTGGCATGTACCCAAACGCCACTTTTTCTCACGGAAGGCGATTCCAGTTCTCTACCGGCATGTGGAAGGCAATGTCCTAAGTTTCACCGCGCATTGGGTGACTCTGCTGGCAGCTGGGAAGGATGCAGGACAAGGTGCAGTAGAGTTGGAGGTTGTTCCGCCACCACGCCTCCAAAATGCCACTACTAATGATTCTGACACACCTCTCTCCCCCACCCCCTCCTCTTCTTCTTCCTCCATGGCCTCTTCCTGTGCTTTGTCTTCAGAACCAGCGGTGCTCCGTAGGCGTTCAAGGGGCTATGCAAGTATGCAGGCCAAAATATGCCATGCGGTGCTTGAGCTGGTGTGCTTGGGGGACAGGAGCCAAACTGGGGCAGAGGTTCTGTCAGTTCTGCAGGGGCAGGTTCAGAGGTGGTTGACGCCATGCCAACTTAAGGCAGGAATGGTGGTTTGCGACAATGGCACCAACCTCCTCTCTGCCCTCCGACAGGGACAACTGACCCATGTGCCCTGTTTGTCTCACGTCCTTAACTTGGTGGTGCAGCGGTTCTTGGGCAGGTACCCAGGCTTACAGGATGTCCTGAGGCAGGCCAGGAAAGTCTGTGTGCATTTCCGCCGGTCATATAATGCCAGTGCTCGGCTGGCAGAACTCCAAAAGGAATTTAACCTGCCCAAGAACCGCCTAATCTGTGACATGCCCACCAGGTGGAACTCAACATTGGCCATGCTGCAGTGGGCCATCAATGAGTACCTGTGCGACTATGGCACCAGGACAGGGTCAGGGGAGCTTGTTTTTTTTTCCCCACGCCAGTGGGCCATGATCAGGGATGCATGCACTGTCCTGTCACCATTTGAGGAGGCCACGAGGATGGTGAGCAGTGACAGTGCATGCATCAGTTACACTGTCCCCCTTGTCCATCTGTTGGAGCACACGCTGCGTGGAATAATGGACAGGGCACTTGAGGCAGAACAGAGGCAGGAAGAGGAGGACTTCCTTAGCTCTCAAGGCCCCCTTTATCCAGACAGTGTTCCTGCATGCCCGCCGATCACACAGGAAGAGGACGAGGAGGAGGATTGTGTCAGTATGGAGGTGGAGCCTGGCACTCAGCATCAGCAGCAGTCTTTAAGGGATCATTTACAGTCCCAAGAAACACATGGACTTGTACGTGGCTGGGAGGAGGTGGCTGCGGATCATGTCGTCCTTAGTGACCCAGAGGACTCCGGACCGAATGCCTCAGCAAACCTATGCTGCATGGCCTCCCTGATCCTGCAAAGCCTGCGGGGAAGGATCCTCGTATTCGTGGTATCAAGGAGAAGGAACAATACTGGCTGGCAACCCTCCTTGATCCACATTACAAGGGTAAGGTTGCGGACCTTATCTTGCCGTCGCAGAGGGAGCAGAAGATGAAACATCTTCGGGAGGCCTTGCAGAAAGGTCTATGCAACGCGTTCCCAGAGACTGGGAGGTTACAAACTCCTGTTTCTGGACAACGTGTTGCTGAGGCTTTGGTCAGTCAAAGAAGGAGCGGTGGAGAAGGTGGCCGTCTGACCGATGCATTCAGACAATTTTTTAGTCCGCAGCCCCAAGGTATGATCGGTTCCAGCAACCATCGCCAGCGTCTATTTTACATGGTGCAGGAATACCTAGGGGCAAGATCTGACTTGGATACCATTCCCACCAAAAATCCTCTGGGTTACTGAGACTTGAGGATGGATCACTAGCCAGAGCTTACACAGTATGCAATTGAGCTACTGGCTGTCCTGCATCCAGCGTTCTTTCGGAACGCACATTCAGTGCTGCTGGAGGCTTTGTAACCGATCACAGGGTGCGTCTGTCCACCGACTCGATCGACTGATCTTCATAAAAATGAATCAGTCTTGGATCACCACCAGCTACCAAGCACCTGATGCTGATGTAACCAAATACATTTTTTTGAAATGTCAGATCCCTTTAAAGACTGCCTATGCTGATGCTGAGTGACTATCCTGTTATACTGAGTAATTATCCTCTTCCTCCTCAATGATCATGATAGCTTGTAAGAACATTTTTGGTTCTGGGCACCACCAGTCCCGCCACCAGTGCCTAAGGCCCAATTTTTCAGCCCCTGTTTAACAGGGGCATGTAATTACAATTTTTCATGCAATTCTTTGCAGCAGGGCTAGTTCCTGCGCTCCAGCTAGAGTATCTGTGAGGGGTTGCAGTGTTGTGGCACCAGCACCAGTGCCTAAGGCCCAATTTTTCAGCCCCTGTTTAACAGGGGCGTGTAATTACAATTTTTGATGCAATTCTTTGCAGCAGGGCTAGTTCCTGCACTCCAGCTAGAGCATCTGTGAGGGGTTCCAGTGTTGTGGCACCCATGTTCAACAGGGGCATGTAATTACAATTCTTGATCTAATATTTCACAGCAGGGCCTGTTTCTGCACCCACCAAGAGTATCTGTGAGGACTTACAGTGTTGTGGCGCAAGCACCACCACCACCACCAAAGGCCCAAATTTTCTGCCCCTGTTCAACAGGGGCATGTAATTACAATTCTTGATCTAATATTTCACAGCAGGGCCCGTTTCTGTGCCCACCAAGAGTATCTGTGAGGACTTACAGTGTTGTGGCACGACCACCACCACCACCAAAGGCCCAATTTTTCTGCCCCTGTTCAACAGGGGCATGTAATTACAATTCTTGATCTAATATTTCACAGCAGGGCCCTGTGAGGGCTTACAGTGTTGTGGCCACAACAACACCTAAGGCCCAAATTTCTGCTGATATATATATAGGGCAGGCCCCTACTTTCAAACATCCAACTTACAAACGACTCCTACTTGCAAACGGAAGGAGACAACAGGAAGTGAGATGAAATCTACCCCTAGGAAGGGAAATTCTCTCCTGTAAGTGTTAATATGAGAAAAACTTTTCTCCTTTCTACTGATGCTTTATCACCAATCCTTGTTTTACAAAAACCCCAAATTTTCAAAAAACATTTGTCATTGGGACAAAAAGTGAGGTGAAATCTTCTGAAGAGGAGCACAGACAGCAAAACAAATGTCACAGGGGTGATAACCCTTCCCTAGGTTTTCCAAAAAGCTTAAAATAGATTTTTTGACTGGAGCTAAACACGTTAAAAATGTACCAGTTCAAAATTACAAACAGATTCTCCTTAACAACAAACCTACAGTCCCTGTCTTGTTTGCACCGCCTGTATACTGCTGTTCAGAGTATATAGGGCCTGGGGGCCCCACACCTTTCCTTTTTTAATTTGGGTGCGGGGTTCCCCTTAGTATACATACAAGACCCAAAGGGCCTGGTAATGGACTTGGGGGTACCCATGCCGTTTGTCTCACTGATTTTCATCCATATTGCCAGGACCCAACATTACATTAAAGCCACAAGCAGTTTAAAATGACTTTTTTCCTTTAAAAATGTCATTTTGTGCAGGGACTGTTCTAAGCACGGGAAACACGCGCCACTTTACAGGCATACTATAGACACCTCCCAGGTACGATATTTAAAGGAATATTTCACTTTTTTTTTACTTTAAGCATCATTAAAATCACTGCTCCCGAAAAAACGTCCATTTTTAAAACTTTTTTTTGCATTGATACAAGTCCCCTGGGGCAGGACCCAGGTGCCCAAACCCTTTTTAGGACAATACCATGCAAATTAACCTTTAAAATGAGCACTTTTGATTTCGAACGTTCGAGTCCCATAGACGTCAATGGGGTTCTAACGTTCGTGCAAATTTTCGGTCCGTTCACAGGTTCTGGTGCGAACCGGGGGGTGTTCGGCTTATCCCTATAAATCAACCCCAAAGAGTAGTGTAGAGGAGTGTAATGTAGTGAAGAGTAGTGCTATGTAGAGTAATGTAGCGTGGTGTAGATTAGAGTACTGGAGTATAGTGTAGTACAGGTAAGTACAGTGCAGTGTAGAGTGTAGTGTAGAGTGTAGTGTAGAATCAAGTGTTGTTGTGTAGTGTAGGGTGTAGTGCAGGTAAGTACAGCATAGTGTAGAGCAGGGATATGCACTTAGCGGACCAGCTGTTGCAAAACTACAAGTCCCATCATGCATCTGCCTCTGGGTGTCATGCTTGTGGCTGTCAGAGTCTTGCTATGCCTCATGGGAATTGTAGTTCTGCAACAGCTGGAGGTCTGCTAATTGCATATCCCTGGTGTAGAGTGTAGTGTAGAGTAGGATAGATTAGTTAGTGTTGTGTAGTGTAGTGTAATGTAGAGTAGTGTAGTGTAGGGCCTGGCCAGAAAGGGATTACTTTGACGCAGTTGGCCAGTTTAAGCATGCATTACAATGCATGTGAACCAAAAATCTCTGTCTTTGTGCAAAGTTTGATAGAAATGTTTATACGGTGTATAGCAGTGTGCAGGGGGTTGATTCAGATTTTTTGGTATTCATGTGCTCACCCCTCTTTAGCACAAGATGGGTTAAACAGAATAGACATATTTTATTCTATTGCATTTTTGTGAATGTGCAGGCGGACAGGGGTGACTTTACATTTTTTTTCTTTATTATTTTTGTTTTTATTTAAATTATATTTTTACACTTTTTCCCTTTAAAGTGATTGTAAATGAATTTTTTTTTAACTTGTTATACTTCCCTGCTCTGGGCAACAGCCATGGAATGACCGCTCTGAAACTGAAAATGACAAAATCTTCCTCACTTTCAACTTCATTCATCACAGAGGAGCTCTGGGAATGGATGTTCCTCCCTCTCCTCTGTGGGAAGCTGTCCTGACTGCTTATCTCAGTCCCAGGAGAAACAGAGAGTCCAGCAACCTCTGTGGGTGATGGCGGGGGCGGGCCTAGATCACCTTTACATAACAGCTAATCACTAGCTGAATAAAATTGCACAAAGACCACGGCTGTAGCTGCAATTTTATGTCCAGTGAGGATAGAGGGTGGAGAGAGACGCTGCTCTCAGGCACAGTGCTAGATCAAGATTGGGCTCAGGTAAGTATTTAGGGGGGTTGTGGGATCCGATGCATAGAAAGTTTTTTACCTTAATCCAGAGGATGCATTAAGGTAATAAAAAACTTCTACCTTTACAACAAGTTTAACATTATTACTATCACAAAGAGGGCTTTTTCCTTACAGAGGAATTCTGAGGATGGATGTTCCTCCATCTCCTCTGGGGGAAGTCGTCTTGACTGCTTATCTCAGTCTCAGGCCTATTCGAGGAATGGGAGAGTCCAGAAACCTATGCAGGTGGGGGGAGGGGGGGCTGGATCACTTTTACCCCCCACAGCATATATATATCACCCTCACTTCTGTCCTCTCCTAATTACTGCACCCACCACCTCCTGCTAATTCTAAATCCACACACACTAAAAATCTCCAAAACCCTGGGCCATGTCCCTTCATATAAATCCCAATCCCATATTACCTCCCTCACCCTCTTGCTTCTCCTAACCTCTGGAGATATATCCCAAAAACCTTTGGCCTCCATCATTTAACTGTACCCCATGCACCCATCACACTGCAACCTCTGGTAGCAGCCTCAATCAACACAATTTAGTTCCCATTTCTATTTTTCCCAACACCAGACTCCCTTTCTCTTATGCCCTTTGGAACTCCCGCTCTGTCTGCAACAAACTCACCTCTCTCCATGACCTCTTTATCGTCAACTCATTTAACCTACTCGCCAACCTGGCTCCACGAATCCAACACTGTGTCTTCTGCTGCCCTATCCCATGGTGGTCTTCTCTGGACTCACTCCCCCAGATCCAGTGGACATAAGGGAGGAGATGTCGGAATCCTTCTAGCCCCACATAGCACCTTTTAGGTACTTCAGCCACCTCCCTCTCTGTCATTCTACTCTTTCGAAGCACACTGTATTCGTCTCTTCACTGCAATTTCTCTAAGGATAGCCGTGATCTACAGGCCCCCTGGACCAGTATCAACCTTTCTTGATGACTTCTCTGCCTGGCTACCCTACTTTCCTCTGAAATCCCCACAATCATTCTCGGGGACTTCAACATCCCTATTAATACTAACACTCCTGCCCCTTCCAAACTTCTCAGCCTAACCTCCTCCTTTGGCCTGAAGCAGTGGATACATGCTCCTACTCACTCAGAAGGCAATATCCTTGACCTCATTTTCTCTCACCTTTGCACTCCATGCAACCTCTCTAACTATCCATTCCCTCTTTCTGATCACCACCTTATTAGTTTCACTCTCTCCCTCTCCTTCACCTCCTCTCCCTCCAACCGCCACCCACAGAAACCTACGTCATCTCAACCCTTCTCTTCTCTACTCTGCTATCGACAACCTCTACGACAAAACCTCACCCCTATCCTGCACCAACCTAACTACTTCTGTCTATAACGCTTCACTTCTAGCCTCACTGGACTTACTGGCCCCCCTCACTACACACAGAATCAAGCCTCGACCCCTTCAACCTTGGCAAACAGATGATACTAGAAGTCTGAAAAAACGTAGTCATGCTCATGAGCGCCTATGGCGTAAAACCAAGTCTCAGAGAGGTTTCAACCAATATAAATCTGCCCTCCAAAAATACAATTCCAGCCTCCTCTCTGCCAAGCAGACCTATTTTACCACTTTCATTATCAACTTATTATCCCGTCCCCGTCAACTCTTCTCTACCTTCAACTCTCTACTTCGTCCTCCACCGCCTCCACCCGCCAACTCACTCACTGCCCAGGAGATCGCCAATCACTTCAAACAGGAGATTGATACAATTCGCGCGTAGATCTCTACTGTTCCGATACCCTCCATGCTTTACACTTGCCCCCAGGCACAATCATTACTTCCCTCTTTCAACCCCACCACTACAGACGAAGTTGCCAAACTACTTGCTAATGTCCACCTTACCACCTGACCTTACCACCTGCCCTCTGGATCCTGTTCCCTCACAAATGCTACGTTCACCATCTGTCTCTATGCTACACTCTCTAACCCACATCTTCAATCTCTCCCTCTCTTCTGGCATTTTCCCCACCTCTCTAAAACATGCACTTGTCAGACCCATACTTAAAAAGCCCTCACTGGACCCATCCAATCTTAACAACCTACGCCCCATCTCCTTGCTCCCATTTTTATCCAAACTCCTCGAACGTCTGGTCTACAACCGACTGAGCGTCCACCTCGCTGATAGTAGTCTTCTTGATCCCCTTCAGTCTGGATTTCGTCCTCAACACTCCACAGAAACTGCTCTCCTAAAACTAACAAACGATCTACTGACGGCCAAAACCAATTGACATTATTCTTTACTCCTACTCCTGGATCTCTTTGCTGCCTTAGATAGGGTTGACCACCCCCTCCTCCTCAAAAAACTCCATGCCTTTGGTCTCCGTGACTGTACTCTATTCGCTGGTTCGCTTCCTACTTATCCAACAGCACCTTTAGCGTTTCTTACAACTTTACTTCCTCCTCTCCTCTTCCTTTCTCTGTTGGGGTCCCCCAAGGTTATGTTCTTGGACCTCTCCTATTTTCAATCTACACCGCTTCCCTGGGTCTCCTCCCATGGCTTCTAATACCACCTCTACGCTGACAGCACCCAAATCTATTTCTCTACCCCTCAGCTCACTCCCTCTGTCTCCTCACGTATCACTAATTTACTATCCGATATATCAGTCTGGATGTCACACCACTTCCTCAAACTCAATCTATCCAAAACCGAACTTATAATTTTTCCTCCACCATATGCCCCTTCCCCTGATCTCTCTGTCAAAATCGATGGCAAAACTATAAGCCCATCCCCACATGCCAAGGTTCTAGGTGTAGTCCTGGACTCTGAACTCTCCTTCAAGCAACACATTCAATCACTGTCCAAATCCTGCCGCCTCAACCTCCGCAACATCTCCAAAATACACCCCTTTCTAACCAATGACACAACAAAGCTCTTAATTCTGGTCATCTCTCGCCTCGACTACTGCAACTCCCTTCTCATTGGCTTACCTCTACATAGTCTATCACCTCTTCAATCCATCATGAATGCTGCTGCCAGACTCATCCACCTTACCAATCGCTCTGTGTCTGCCACTCCTCTCTTTCAAAATACTGTCAAGAATTAAATTCCAAATACTAACAACTACGTACAAAGCCATCCACAATTTCGCCCCCAGCTACATCACTAGCTTAGTCTCTAAATACCAACCTACTCGTTCTCTTCGTTCCTCTCAAGACCTCCTGCTCTCTAGCTCCCTTGTCACCTCCTCCCATGCTCGCCTCCAGGACTTTTCCAAAGCCTCTCCAATCCTATGGAATGCCCTACCCCAATCTGTCCGCTTATCTCCTACTTTATGAGCTTTTAGACGATCCCTGAAAACCCTTCTCTTCAGAGAAGCCTACCCTACCCACACCTAACAACTGTATTTTCATTTTCTCCATCAGTTCATTCCCCACAGTTATTACCTTTTGTTTCCACTTGACCCTCCCTTCTAGATTGTAAGCTCTAACGAGCAGGGCCCTCTGATCCCTCCTGTATTGATTTGTATTGTAAGTGTACTGTCTGCCCTCATTGTAAAGCGCTGCACAAACTGTTGGCGCTATATAAATCCTGTATAATAATAATAACAGTAATAATAATAATTGCTGCTGGCCAAATGAAATGTTAATGTTTTGCAGTGGTATATGTAGTTACACCCTCCCCCTTCCCCCTTGCCTCCTAGCCCAGAAAAAAGACATTTTTAATTTGACAGATTCAGCTCCAATTGACTTCAGCAGGGTTCAGGTTCAGCATCCAAACATCTTTGAAGTTCGCTGAACCTTTTCGAACTGAACCCAGACTGGTTCGGCACATCAATAGCAGACGCTTGTCAATGAAATGTGGAATATTCATTGTCTTTGGGAGATTTGGTTATTGCATACTCTATTAAGGGGCAGAGGTCAGAATTAAAAGGCTGATCCACTTAGAGATTCCTTTATGCCTTGGAACAGCAGGGGAGTACTGGAAGGTGAGTATTATTGGATCAGGCAGCCCCTTTGCACAGACACTGTCACTTTGTCCTTAATAGGTAAGGTGACATTGGGGGAGATTTATTAAAGTTGGTGCACTGTAGCCAATAAGCTTTTAATTCCAGCTTGTTCAATTAAGCTTTGACAATTAAACCTGGAAGCTGATTGATTTCTATGCAGAACTGCACCAAATTTTGCACTTTGCAGTTTTAGTAAATTAACCTCAATGTCTTTTTAAAACAGTCATTCTCAACCAGGATTCTATGCATGGAACATTAGGGTTCTCCTAATATTTTTATTTTGCACATAATTGAAAGATTAACACAGTTTACCTTATTTTCTAAGCTAAGTAAACCTTTGGAAAGAGAATATTCACTTTGCTAGTTGAACAATTCCTGTTACTTTAGGGAATCAATCCCATTGATACTAAGCAACCACAATAATTTAGTACTAAATGTTGGTTCAAATGAAATGGGAATAGGTCCACTTTGATACCGGTGTTACTTAGGCTTATTTCCACCAAGAACCCATACAGTATCTGCACCAGTGTAACACTCATCATTTCTCAGTCAATAAACTTGACAAGGCATACAGCTGGGCAAACAGTTTCTGCTGTGTCCTCCCTTTACAAAACATATAAAGCTCCAAGGGACCAGTGTCATGAATTTATCCTGTAGTACATTTTTATTTCCAAAACAAATATTATATATAAATATTAAAGAAGATAAAAAAAATCTGCTTATAATTGTATACCCTTTAAATAAATTGCAAGTACAATTGACAAAAAAAAGTATTGTTTGCTTATAATGATATATTTCATTCAACTTTTTTCAGTTAAAAATGTTTTAATATGTTTCTTGAATTTACACATGACTAAACCTTGAGAGTCAGCTAGGGACATACAGAGATTCAGATATTTATGTTGAATGTTTAAAAAAAAACAAAATTTCAAGCAGGTAATAATTTGTGTTTAAAATGACAAATACTTAGATACCATCCAGACCACAGGACCCCTATCCTGTTATAAATAGTAGGACATGAAGCAACAAATCATATAATATTGTACTTTACAGACTCCAAGCTGCCAGTTCTTGTGCACATTCCTCAATTCCATGATGGCAGCTGAAGTGTTCAGAATGATAAGGGAAGATTATATTTATGGTGTTGACATTGGCTTTCATGCTGACAGATAAAGGTAGTGGAATTCCAAGACAAGTTGCAGGGTTCTAAATTTAACTATTCAGGAATGTGTTGACATTGAAAGAAAAATCAGAAGTGTCATTATGGAGTCTGTCATTGATCACACAAGAAGCATAGACTAACAATTATTCTAGGGAACCCAGACAAATGCAAGATCCACATTCCATAAACTGGACTATTGTTGGTTTATTGGTATTTTGCTGTTCTTGGATGCACAGTAGATCCTCACAAAATGGCCAGCACTTTTGTGTGTAGTATGTCTATTGTAGAATGTTAGTAATTTCCTCTAGTATAGTGTGTTCCACATGCTTCTAAACTGTCCATACTCTACACTAGTTTTAGAACTCTGGATGAAAAGGATTCAATTAACACCCATACAGCTTTAGCTCAATGTTGGGTTTCCATTTCTGCCTTTGTCCTATTTTTTATTTTATTGAAAGTAGTTGTGTCCATTATCAGAGGCAACTTGCAGTCCTCCAATATTAAAGGAGAAGAACAGCCAAAGTTTGTTTGGCTGTACTTCTGTGGATTACGGAAGTGCAGTCCATTCTGCACTCCTGTGACCTGTTTTCAGATGTTTTCAGATGCCTGGACTGGCACAGGGAGCCACTGAGAGCCTGAGCCAGCCACTCCCACCCCCTCCATAGCCCAGCGCTCCAGTAAGCACAGGTAGGCAGAGCAGAGAGCTGCTGACTGACAGTTATCGACTCTCTGCTCACGGAACACTGAGAAGTGACCGATTAGCAGTCTTTGATTCCACCTAGGTAAGTATGATTTAAAAAGAAAAAAAAAGTATCTTTTAACTAGAAGCCCTCCTAACCACAATATAAACAAGTCAAAGAATGTAAGAAATACTGTAGAATACACCCCAACCACCTATAGTGAAATAAGGTGCAAATCTACAAATTCTGTATATCCCAAACAGAAACATACAAAAAGTCCCAGTGTAACAAAGTATAAGTCCTTCTTATAACCAGTGAATCTACAGAGAGAGCACATCTTCATATTATTACATTTTAAAGTTAGCATACGCCCTCATAAAAACTCATGAGGCATTTTTTTTTTTACCTCTGAAAGAAAATAAAAGTATTACAGTCATCTTAGGAGTCCGGTTAAGGATGGGAGGTGTAGAAGGACACTTTCTTGTTCACACAGGAAGCATACAGTTGCAATTTTTTGGCTAGTCCAAGTATTTGGTGAATGATCCTCTGAATACAATGCTCTACTCATGCATGTTTTAATTCAGTTTTCCATATTTTAATCACAATTTACAGCTATTCACTTGAGCGTCTGTAGAGGATATTCTAATAATATTTTCTAAACATTTTACTTGTTTCTGTGTTCAATATAAGAGCATGCAATTTAAAATATTGTTATTGTAACTATCCTAAATGTATCTTTATTTTATTGTCCTACATGTATCATATTCTGGCATAGTCTGGCAAAACAGAAATCATACTGTGAGTTGGGATCTTTTGTATTGCACAGTGGTGCAAATTGGAGGTGTTTTTAGGTATTGAAATATATTTTAGTGAGTATTTTGAATAAGAAAGAGGATACAATATGTTACAAACAATACATATAACAAATGAAGTAAGAGACTAAAGGCCATCGAATACATTCAAGCTGTGTAATTGTTTTCCAATAAGCAAAAACTATTCTAACACAGAATGGGGAAGTTATATTTCAACCTGACATGACACTATTTAACATATAAACACAAAATACGAAACACTTTTTCCCATCTAGATCAAGTGACATTTTTAAAGTTTCAATAGGCATAAACGGGGATGGATAAAGAAAAGAAAAGAAAGTGATAGAAGAGAGAACAAATGAAACATTGAAACCTATAGCTTCCTGAGCCTAACAGGTGACTAGGAGCTCAAAGAGTGGTCAGTGTATTAGACTATACAATTAGAAATGGGTAACCATAATGACTGATGGTGGAATAAACTTGTCACCAATGAGGTATTTGCTGTGTGAACTGTAGTATAAATGGCTGCATAGATGAAAGGAGTCTGTAATGAGGATTGTTCCAAAGCCGTAAGGCTTTTGTCGATGAAAGAGCAACACCTGGATTAAAAACGTTTGGTAGACAAATCATTTTGCAGTGTAATGTCCAATTTTACACCAAGGACAAGTGGCAGCTAGGGGCGTAGTTATTTAGTAGAGAACGGAGCATATTCTCTGTGGAGGAGCTTAAATTGTTTCCCCCAGGTTTCATTTGTTACTAGTTTCTGGATAATATTATAACCTTCCAGAATATTATTTAGAATATCCTCTTCATGTATATCTTTGTTCCAGGATTGCACAAAGGTGTGGTGTAGTGGTTTTCGTAAAGAAGGAATTTAGTGATCTATAAATGTCTGTAATTGAATATTGTTGCTCACTGAGCAGTCGGTCTATCAAGGACGGTTGGAATCTTTGAGGCTTTTTTGGGCAGGTTTTACTAAAAAAAAGTCTGAGAATTGTAATACGTGGAGGAAGTGATGGCTAGGTAGATGAAATTCCTCGGCCAAGGATGTGAAGGGCTTAAGAGATCCAGTGTCCAGTTCATATAGGGAGGATGTGGAAACCAGTCCCTTATCTTTCCAGTCAGAGAATGCCTCATAGTGAAAACTCGGGGGAAAGATTTACCAGTTAACCACACTTCTATTGCTTTTGACAAACCTGACTTACAATCCATACATTATTCAGAAGAAGCAAATCTCATAACAAGGTTTTCTACATTATTACAGCAAGAATAATTTAAAGCTTGCAATACTATAACTGAAAACATTAAACAGGATTTTCTAAATATTGGAAATAGACTGGATACGATTGAATCCAAGATGGATTTAACCATCTCTAAAGTGAATCAAAATTCTTCCTTAATTTCAGAACTTCATACCAGATTGGAAGACGCTTATACCAAAATTGAGGCATTGCAAAACAGGTCCAGTTGTTATAACGTCATAAGGAGTCCTCATCAGTTGGAAATTTTTGCATAAAGGAAAAAATTATGACTGCTGCACGATTCAGACCTGAAATATTTTTTAATAGTTCAGCCATTCAACTTTTTGCAGATCTCGCTCCTTCAACAATCCAGCATCATAGGAACCTAAAACCACTACTACAACACCTAATGCATCAACAAATTAAATATTGATGGTCTTTTCCATTTTATCTTTCCTTCTCCTATAAAGGCAAACCATACTCATTCACTACATTCCAGGAAGGAGAAAATATCTTATTGCATTTGGGCATCTTATCCAGTAATTCCTCAACATAGACTCCATAGACTGTTATTATCCATTTGGTCCAGTCAGCGAAAATCAAGAAAATCTTCATCATTTACTTGAATAGTTGACTAACATGTTATAGAGGAAAAATTCTTACTGCCCTATCTCTTAAATATGAGATTTTTGAGGCCTACTTCCTAGATGTATTTGTTTGTGTGTATGTATATATATATATATATATATATATATATATATAAATGTGTGTGTATGTATGTATATATGTTTATATGTGTATATATGCGAATGCAAAAAAATGATTTCCCCCATTTTAAGATTTAAAGGTGCTTCTATATATGTCAAAGTTTAATATGATTTATCACCTCTAATATTAGAGTATTTGTTTGCACTTTTTAAACAAATATATTTATATTTTATCTACTTTCAGCTTGTACCTCTGGGACCTCTGTGTCTTTTAGATACAATTTATTTTTTAAATCCTCTACCTACTATTACTATTCCTATTAATATAGTGATTGCTTACTAGCTTGATATTCCTTCAGTTCTCTTAGCTGACCTCATCTATATTCACTTTACCAAATTTGAGTCGAGGTGGATACTCATGTCACTTCTAGTGATTTTTGCCTCCAAAAATATAATGGAGACAACATCACATACTATAGATTGGGATTGGTTCTCAATCTGGGTTTTTACCCATATTTGTTTGCTTAATTGTATATAATGCTTACAAAATATTTATGGCCTTGAGCCATATTGTTGGTACTTCTTGGTTCCTTTTTTCTTCCTTCATTCACTTTTTTCTTTTCTCTTTAAGCCCAGTGCTGACTCCCTCATATGGATTAGGGAATATGTACTCCTCTGATTTTTTCACCAATGGCTTACAATACTGATACAACCTAATTTAGAAGAGTTTATTTTGCCTTTACCATGATATCAAAAATGTATTCAATTAAATACTCAATTATATTTCACAATGTGCATGGATTCAATTCCCCATCCAAACACACCAAAGCCTTTCAATATTAGACAAGGACTTGATATACTATTTCTACAAGAAACACATTTTTCACAAGATTCCACACCTAAATATTAGTGCCAAATATCCACAATGTTATCTATCAACTAGTCCTGACAAAAAAAGGGCAGTAGCTATATGCTTTTCAAAAAAGTCCCATTTACATCCTCTACAATAGTAAAAGATATAGAGGATAGATATGTTATGGTAGCAGGGAAAATTCATGAACAATTGGTTTCCTTTATAACATATTACGCTCCGAATGTTAAACAGGTCGAATTTTTCGGCAATTTGTTAGAAATATTATTGCCACAAGTTTTGGGACATGTGATATTGGGAGGAGACAGTAATATTCCATTAGATCATATTCTTGATAAATCCAACAAATCTAAAACGGTTCTTAAACATTTACCAAAACAAAGCTGTAATATGGCAAGACTGTTAAAACAATATGACCTAATAGATTCCTGGAGGGAAAACAACCCTTCAACTAGGGATTACACCCACTATTTAAATGTTCAAGGCACATAATCATGTATTGATCATATTTTTACTTACACATCGTTACTTTCATTTATTACTTTGGTCAAAATTCCAACTACTCTCTGGTCTGATCATTCCCCAGTAAAATTAATCCTATCTGATTTATGGACAAAACCTCCATGTTACACATGGCGATTAAATGCATCTATGCTTAGTGATCCGGTTTTGTTGCGGGAGGTCGTATCAGAACTGTGCAGTTTCTTCTGTGACAATTTAACATACATCTCCTGTCATCAGTTGGGAGGCTCATAAAGCCACCATTCAAGGTAAACTGATTCAGATATCAACACGAATAAAACGTAATCATGAAATCAAGATTAAACAACAAGAGACAGATCTTAATAATCTTCTGCTAGAACAGCACATGAACCCCTTAGTTGATATAAGACATAAAATTGATAACGCACCTATTGCTTTGAATTTGAGTCTAACTACTCAAGCAGAAAAATATATGCGTTGGTCAAAACATAAATATTTTACGATGGCTGATAAACCTTCTACGCTTCTCACCAGGAAATTAATTCCTCGTGTATTTACACCCACGTTACCAAAACTATGCTTAAAAAATGTCCAACCAACACAAAATTCGCAATTGGTATTAAATTATTTTTTTTATTCTTATTCAAACTTGTATAATAAGCCTGTATCTTTTCAGAAAGACCAGGCAGATAGATTTTTTTTTACGATATAGCCGTACCTAAATGACAAAAGACCCATGTGGATTTGATGGAAAAAGAATTCATAGATTCTGAAATCAGACTAGCAATAAAGCATCTCAATCCATCAAAAGCCCTAGGCCCAGATGGCTTTTCTGGTCATTAGTATAAAAAAATGTCATGAAATTTTGATCCCTCATTTATGCTCCTTCTTTAAGCTATAAAACGAGGCTCATTCATTCCCAATCAGGAAAATAAGGCATTTATCCATGTGATACCTAAACAGGGAAAAGACCACAGAGATTGTGCAAATTATCGACAATTTCCCCAATTAATTTGGATCTGAAGATCATGACAAAGGTCATGGCAGTAAGAATAAATTCATTCCTAACCCATTATATCCAGCAAGATCAAGGAGGTTTTATCCCTCATCATCAAGCCTCCGATCAAACACAGAGAATTATAAATATCATCTCTGCAATCCATTCTAACTGGGATAAAAGGGAAAATAGACGGGCAATGTTATTATCACTAGATATACACAAGGCCTTTGATTCCTTGTCCTGGGATTACCTCTTTTATGTTTTAAAACTCTATGATTTTGGTCCATGATTTCTATCAATACTATGTATGCTCTATGATTCTCCTACTGCATCCATACTAGTTAAAGTATACTCTTCCAAACCTCTCAATGTTCATAGGGGAACCAGATAAGGATGTCCCCTTTCCCCACTCATGCTTACTTTAGATATAGAACCCTTAGCAATTAAAATCCAAACCCATATAAATATACAAGGCATTGAATTTGGAGATAGAGAGCACAAATGTGCTCTCTTCGCAGATGACATCCTATTGATGCTATCATCTCCTACTACTTCCATCCCTAATATTCTAGCAATAATACATCCTTTCTCTCAGATATCTAGTCTCACCATAAATCATTCCAAATCTCAAGCCTTAAACTTATCATTAGATTGCCATATGGTTCAAAGTCTTCAACAGACATATGCCTTCCAATGGCAACCGGAAGCTCTCCCATATTTGGGTATTTTTATTACACCTACATCATCCCTCAAATTTTTCAAGCATCTACTTGCATTTTGTGAGTGGAAAATGAGGGCTGGCGAGCGTGGGCTGCCTCGAAGTGGGGTGGGGGGGCTATGCCCCACAGTAAAATGTTTTTGGAATAGAGTTTATGATCTTATTTCTTCTCACACTAATCTTGATTCAAACAAATCCTCAAAACAAGCACTACTTTGCAGCCAAATGGAAAAGATCCCTAAACACTTAAGAAGATTGATAAATTATATATTTATAGCAGCAAAAGTCACTATAGCCAGATCTTGGAAAACAACAACCCTACCCTTTGACATCCTAAAAACAAAATTGTCCTGGATTATGATTAATGAACATCTTTCAGCCATATTAAATGATAAGGTTCAATTATTTGAGAAATCCTGGGATCCATGGGCTAAATAACATATTGATGGTTCTAGAACTATTTCCGCTTGAAATTACTTCAAAAATAGAAAAGTCGGCACAAGATACTTTGTATCTTTAAACTTTTTCCTTTCTTATTTTTTTTTCTCTCTTTCCTTTCCTTTTTTTATTTTGGCCACATAAGTTCTCTGTTGGACCTATTGTAATATTCACCTGCAATATTGGAATGACAAACTCATCCTCATTTGTTTACAAAAGCTTATTAGAATTCATGTAAATTTAAGGGTACTTTTTTTTAACAGAGTTTACAAACTTATATCTTATATAAGATATATATGTTAGATTTCCATGTTACAGTATATTATTTTACTTTTGGGAAAACAATTTTTTTTTTGTGTTTACAATATATTTGTATAAACTTAGAATTTGTACCCTTGCTGTACTATTTAATGAATTTCATTATTTATACATTCTTTATATGAAAAAATCTGAATAAAATCTTTAAAAAAGAAAACTCTGGGGAAACATTGTGTTCCCTTGAATGGGCAGATATTTTGAAATAAAAGGGGAGAGGCCCAGTTTCTTTCACATTTCTCTCCAGGTGATAACTGTATCTCGAATCAGTAGGTTTTGTTTTAGATGAGCAAGGATCGTTTTCAGTGAACTGTGGAAAAGTGTGGTTAAGTTATACAGTGATATGTTTGTTGTTTGTGGGGATGGTAGAGGAATGTACTAATTTAAGAGATTTGCTTGGGCTCAAGGGAAGTTCCTCACCTTTAGCTAAGTTTATTTTTAGGCCAGAGCAGAGAGGAAATTAGTTAAAAATCTGTTGTATACTGCCACCCGGAAGCTAATGGAAACTTACATTATCAATGTCTTTCTCTGCTTCTAATGTATTGATGGCTAAACCTTCCAAAGGTTGGAAGAGGCTGAGCGTCCTTTGGTAAAACCTGCTTGTGCTGGGTGAATCAAAGATGGCAAAATGTTTGCTAATCGGAATGCTACAACTTTCGAGAGGATCTTGGAGTCTACATTTAAAAGGGAGATAGGACGGTATGATTTAAGTTCAATTTATCTTTGCCTTTTTTCTAGATCAATTTTATATGGGCCCGATGTCCCAATGGTAATTAAGGGCCACCTTCCCAAATCCCATTTTAAACTGCTAATAATGTGGTGGACAACATGTCAGCAGTCAATTTAAAAATTCTGGGGTGTAACCATCTGGACCTGGAGCTTTTCTGTTTGGCAGCTTTTTTATAACCACGAGGAGACTTCCTTTTGGATTATTGGGGAATTTAGTAGTTTCAATTGCTCCAAATCTATTTTTGGTAAGTGTATGGAATCTAGAAATTTGGAAGCTTCATCTGGGTTAATGGGTTAGTCGGCATAGAGAGCAGAGTAGTATGTTTCTAGGATGTTATTAATGTCTTTGGGGAAAGATGAAAGAATGCCATGTGCATCCTTCAAGGAAGTGATATGAGTCAGATGATAAGTACCCCTAAATAACCTTGCTAGCAATTTTCCCACTTTGTTTCCATGTTTTTGGAATTGAAGGTCTGCATGCTAGAGTGTCACATGTTCTTGATTGTCTGCTCATTAGTCAAATAGTCACTTGGCTTCACGCCAAAGTTTCTTATTGTCTGGGGTATTCAGCATATTCTGATCAAGCGTTGCTAAGCATGTGTTTAAAGGGTTGATTTTGTACTAGGTAAGATGGGTAATGGCATTGCCTGGCAGTGTCTCACACCCCAGACCAGGCCCAATTTCTGCACCTTCACACCTCAGATCAGGCCCAAGTTCTGCACCTTCACACCTCAGATCAGCCCCAATCTCGAGAGATGAAATTTTCTAGAGTCACGGAGATAGGGCTATGCTCTGAAATTACCGAGTCATGTATAGTGGATACTCGGACACAGTGCAACAGGGAGGTGGTACAGATGATTGTTCTTCTTTTTTGGTCTGCTCCAGGCCACCTGTTGTTTGCAGTTTTAAGTAATTTGTTTGCTGCATCCCCCCTGCCAAACCTGCCCCTCCATGTTCAGCCTCTCATGGAGTTGGAAGACCCTGAATGCTGAAGACCTTCTGTTAGCATGAAGAGGTGAGGTGGTAGCAGGAGGAGCGCCTAGTGGAACATCCTTTAACTGCACAGTCAAGGCAGTGCAGTAAGTGAGGACGTCTCTATCCTCCATATGGAGAAGGCATCCCGGTGAAGCACCCCTAGGATTTCTTCTCCAGTGTACCATTGGGATCTCCTCATCTTTGCCAGGGGGCAACTTTTAAGCCTGTTTGACTCATACAGCATACGCTGTCTTGGGTCCCAACCGTTCGGTAAGCCTCCATTCATATGGGTGGTGGTATCTGCACAATCTTTATTTTTTCACATCAAACCCCTGAGAAGGCCTCCAAGGCGATTTATACCTGTATATTTTCTTCTGACCTACACTTTTGCTATTGGACATTAAAGGCTTGTCTAGACCTATATAACATCAGCTATTTTTAGGTCCAATATCCATGATACGCCTTCATTACTTTGGGGATAATTTTGACCACTGTTTTCACTATTTATCCACGTGGTGACTATAATTGTTTCACAATCAAGATGGACTGTTTTACTAATAAGGAACATTTATCATTTTTATGTTGATACTCACATTTTGTCACTTCACTTTTTACAGCGCTGCATGTATCTTATATATCTTATGGTTTTCAGCAAAAATTCTATTTGCAGTGTCAGCGGCTTACACGTTTTGAGTTAATACGTTTTGAGTGAGCGCAAGGTTATTTTGTTTTTTCTGAACATGTTCTTGATTGTCTGCTCATTAGTCAAATAGTCACTTGGCTTCACGCCAAAGTTTCTTATTGTCTGGGGTATTCTATTGGTTCAAAAGAATTTTCGGCCGAACGTAGTTTGTCACTGGCTTCCCGATATTGTTTCAGAGTATTTTTCTTATAAGAGGTCACATAGAATATGATCTTGCCTCGTATAAAGGCCTAGCCTACTTCCCAAATGAGATGAGGGTTTTCCCTGTGAGGGGCATTAGCATCAGCATATTCTGATCAAGCGTTGCTAAGCATGTGTTTAAAGGGTTGATTTTGTACTAGGTAAGATGGGTAATGGCATTGCCTGGCAGTGTCTCACAACCCAGACCAGGCCCAATTTCTGCACCTTCACACCTCAGATCAGGCCCAAGTTCTGCACCTTCACACCTCAGATCAGCCCCAATCTCGAGAGATGAAATTTTCTAGAGTCACGGAGATAGGGCTATGGTCTGAAATGACCGAGTCATGTATAGTGGATACTCGGACACAGTGCAACAGGAAGGTGGTACAGATGAGGTAGTTCAATCTGGTGAAAGAACCGCATGCGTGGGAATAGAAGGTGTTCTCTCTGTCAGTTGGGTGCAATAGCCGCCAAGGGTCGATAAATTGGGGGGCAGTAGTCCTCTGGTGTAAAGGGGTGTCATGGCCTTGGGCGGTAGGTGTGACCCTAGCCTGTTTCAGGGATCTATCTTCACTATTACACATAGCCATGTTAAAATCTCCCCCTACTAGGTGTGGGGTCTCTGAGGTGTGCGCAAAAGCCATTCCAATAACTTAGTGAAATATGATTTATCAGGGGAGATTGCGGCATATACATTTGTTATCACAAGCTCTTTAGTGGGACATTTAAGGCATGCTATAATTATTCTACTTGTGTCATTTTTATCCACGGAAACAAATTAATAAGATAGGCTTTTGTAGAGAAGTATCAGCATTCCAGCCTTCCATCCCCTGGATGCTGAACCTAATACTTGACCCACCCACAGTTTCTGCATTTGGAAGAAATCATCTTCTGCCAGATGTCAGTAGTAGCGCAATGTCTGTTTTAAGTCTTTTCAAGTGCCTTAGGATTTTCATGCATTTGGCTGGGGATCGTAATCCCTAAACGTTCAATGAGACTACTCGCATAGCATGTGCGGGATAGTATATAGTGATAGGACTCCCTAACAATTATCCTCAATACTTGGAGGAGAGTCTGGCAGTTATACCTGTAGATTACATAAAAAATATTAGGGCAAGTTAGCCCAATGTTATCCCTCAGAAAAAAAGATAAGAAGAAAAGAAGCTGTTGAAAGAGAGTAAAACCGCGTGACTCCACTTTTTTCCGCATGTATATTCCACTTCCAGCAAGACCACTAGCCTTTGAACACGTATAGAGGGAGAAATCCAGGCTGCAACTCCTCTTGATAACAGGCAGTTGGGGATGTGAGGATTCACTAACCTAGTCAAGGCACTCCTCATAATGAGTCAAGCTTGCAGTGGAATTGTTCAAAGCCACATTTAAATCACAGTAAACATGACAACCGGAACTGGAAGTTTTATGTATTGGGAGCTGAAGGAGGTAACTTCTAGGAGGGGAGCAGAGAAAGACCTTACCAATGCAACAAGGCACTAAAGGGGCCACTTTAGCGACTTGGCAGCTGGTCGTGGGCCACAATGAGCACAGCGGGCAGATGACAGGTCTGTGTCCACTCTGCATATGCAGAGTAGACAGGGACACAGCCCGCTCTAATCTATGGGTCCTTCAGTCAGTTTAAATCTGCTGCTCTATAGAGGTGATCATGTGAAAGGAGCCTAAGGCTGTACTCACACTGATGCACTGCGGTTTACCTGCACCTTAACTGACCTCAATTTTCACTTCTTCCTAAAAATTCCTGCAGGTATCACTGGCTGCTGCTGTCTCCTAGGTGGGTATGGCTGGTGGCTGCTGCTGGCTGTCCTTCAGGGCGGGTATGGCTGGTGTGTTTTGCGGGCTGTTACTGTTGGCTGGTACTGGCTGGTACTGTCTTGCTGGCTGGTACTGTTGGCTGGTACTGGCTGGTACTGATGGATGATACTGGTGGGTACTGCTTTCTGGTATTGGTGGGTACCACTGGCTGGTACTGGTGGGTACTGCTGGAAAGTACTGCTGACTGGTACTGGCAAGTACTGATGGCGAGTACTGGTCGGTACTGCTGACTAATACTGGTGGGTACTGCTGGCATGTACTGCTGGCTGGTACTGGGAAGTACTGCTGGCGAGTACTGGTGGGTGCTGCTGGCAAGTACTGGTGGGTACTGCTGGCTGGTACTGGTGGGTACTGCTGGGTGGTACTGCTGGGTACTGGTGGGCACTGCTGGCTGGTACTGCTGGCTGATACTGGTGGGTACTGCTGGCTGATTCTGCTGGGTACTGCTGGCTGGTACTTCTGGGTACTGCTTGCTGGTACTGGTGGGTACTTCTGGCTGGTACTTCTGGGTACTGGTGGGTACTGCTGGCTGGTACTTCTGGGTACTACTGGCTGGTACTTCTGGGTACTGGTGGATAATTTTTGGTACTGCTGGGTGGTGCTTGTGGGTACTGCTAGCTGGTACTTCTGGGTACTGGTAGCTGGTACTTCTGGGTACTGGTGGCAGGTACTTCTGGGTGGCACTTTTGGGTACTGGTGGGTGGTACTTTTGGGTACTGGTGGGTGGTGCTTCTGGGTACTGGTGGGTACTGCTGGCTGGTACCTCTGGGTACTGGTGGGTACTTTTGGGTACTGGTGGGTGGTACATGTGGATACTTTTGGGTACTGGTGGGTGGTCTTTCTGGGTACTGGTGGGTGGTGCTGGCTGGTACTTCTGGGTACTGGTGGGTACTGCTTGGTGGTGCTTCTGGGTACTGCTGGCTGGTACTGGTGGGTACTGCTGGGTACTGGTGGCTGGTACTTTTGGGTACTGCTGGGTGGTATTTCTGGGTACTGCTGGCTGGTACTTCTGCGTACTGGTGTGTATTGCTAGGTACTGGTGGCTGGTACTTCTGGGAACTGCTGGCATTTCTGGGTACTGCTGGCTGGTTCTTGATCCCCCATACCTGCCATCAGTGTACAGGAGTGGCGCTGGAGGAAGCATACGGCCGCAGTAGAGAGCAGAGCTGATGCTTCCTGTATCGCGCTGGGAACTGTCACAGGCGGAGCACATTTGGTATCACTCCGCCTGAGACAGAAGTCGGTGCTATACGGGAAGCATCGGCTCTGTTTTCTCTAGTGCCGGCTCGGATCCTCCCATTGATGCTTGGGGATGGCGAGTCAGGAACCTGCAATTTGGCCTTGCTGACCCACCATCCCAGAGCAGGAGGTGGCGGGCCACATCAGAGGATGCCATGGGCCACACCTGGCCCGCGGGCCAGTGGTTGGACACCCATGCTCTAAAGTACTTTACTACAGGTACCTATATCCTGTGAAATGTGGTTCTTTCTTTTTTCTGCTTGCTGGTACTGATGGGTACTTCTGGCTGGTACTTCTGGGTACTGGTGGGTACTGCTGGCTGGTACTTCTGGGTACTGCTGGCTGGTACTTCTGGGTACTGGTGGATAATTTTTGGTACTGCTGGGTGGTGCTTGTGGGTACTGCTAGCTGGTACTTCTGGGTACTGGTAGCTGGTACTTCTGGGTACTGGTGGCAGGTACTTCTGGGTGGCACTTTTGGGTACTGGTGGGTGGTACTTTTGGGTACTGGTGGGTGGTGCTTCTGGGTACTGGTGGGTACTGCTGGCTGGTACCTCTGGGTACTGGTGGGTACTTTTGGGTACTGGTGGGTGGTACTTGTGGATACTTTTGGGTACTGGTGGGTGGTCTTTCTGGGTACTGGTGGGTGGTGCTGGCTGGTACTTCTGGGTACTGGTGGGTACTGCTTGGTGGTGCTTCTGGGTACTGCTGGCTGGTACTGGTGGGTACTGCTGGGTACTGGTGGCTGGTACTTTTGGGTACTGCTGGGTGGTATTTCTGGGTACTGGTGGCTGGTACTTCTGCGTACTGGTGTGTATTTCTAGGTACTGGTGGCTGGTACTTCTGGGAACTGCTGGCATTTCTGGGTACTGCTGGCTGGTTCTTGATCCCCCATACCTGCCATCAGTGTACAGGAGTGGCGCTGGAGGAAGCATACGGCCGCAGTAGAGAGCAGAGCTGATGCTTCCTGTATCGCGCTGGGAACTGTCACAGGCGGAGCACATTTGGTATCACTCCGCCTGAGACAGAAGTCGGTGCTATACGGGAAGCATCGGCTCTGTTTTCTCTAGTGCCGGCTCGGATCCTCCCACTGATGCTTGGGGATGGCGAGTCAGGAACCTGCAATTTGGCCTTGCTGACCCACCATCCCAGAGCAGGAGGTGGCGGGCCACATCAGAGGATGCCATGGGCCACACCTGGCCCGCGGGCCAGTGGTTGGACACCCATGCTCTAAAGTACTTTACTACAGGTACCTATATCCTGTGAAATGTGGTTCTTTCTTCCTATTAGCTACAGGCTCCAGTGACACTATAAGTACTTACAGAGAAAAAGACAATGCCAAACTCATGATCTTTTTTGGTTGGATACTTTCATTAATTTACTCATCAATCACTTGATAGATATTTTGTGACTTTAAAATAGGAATTGAACTAGAAGATGTAGAGCTCCATTAACTCCCCTTCACTCCCACCATCACTGCTGTATGAAAGTCTATTTACAGATTTGCAGCGAGGACCAGGTTTTTGCATAGCCAGCATTTAGTAGGGCTGCAGGATGTGGCACACATATATCATGGTTGCATGGTGTAATTCGAACGTATAGTTTACGCACCCAAATGTCTATCAAAGTAAACAAGCACCCACTTTCCCCAGACCACATTGTGTACAAGAGAACTACTATGGCACCTGTTACTGCACTGTTTGGCTTGCATGATTGAAAAAATTAGCAATCTTTCATCAAATAAATTCTTAAAAGGCTTGTAAAGGTAGTGCTCACAATCACTGCCAGCCCTTCCGCTAGGATAACATGTAGTATACGATGTATGCCGTTTTTTAAAATTCTTCTAAATACCTTATTGCTCCTCGCTGATCAGCGGTCACGTGACTGCCTGTCGCTCTCTTCCTCCGATGTATGTACTACAGAGGGAGGGGCTGAGATCTCCCTCTGACATCCGCCAGGCGGTCACGTGACCTCCCTCTGTAGTGCATACATCGGAGGAAGACAGCATAACGGCATACACTGTATACTACATATCATCCTAGCAGATGGGCTAGCAGTGATTGTGAGCAGTATTTTTTATGCTGCTCAGAATGGTGCTCACACAAAGGGGCTGACCGGCAGGGAGGGAAGGGGGAAGAGGACGAGCAGAGAGGAGAGCTGCGGATGATGGAGGCACACAAACTGATCATGGTGTCAGGGCTCAGCAGCCATGATAAACCATAGTCAGTTTACAGGGGGAGGGCAGAACCAGGCAGGATCAGCCAGGTATTTTAGTAACAGGATCCTTTTTCTTTTTGGGTAACAAACGGTTTAAAGCCCAAATAAAGTCGAAAAATAGATTGCAGTAAAAAAGATGTACTAAAAGTCTTACCTCCACTTCCCTGTTACAAATATTGTGCAGGGTGTCTAAATATGTCTATACAGACCTGATCTGAGTCATGATTCTTTTTCTCAGCATTACAAGTCTTTGTGGGGACACTTGTGTTGAGGGGTATGACTGTTTCTTTGGTACACCAGCACAGAACACCTGGGTGAGATGGTAGGCAGTAGCATTTTCACTAAGAGAAAAAGGTATTTTAAAGCATTTCATGGAAAAAAGAATAAGTCACAAATCATAACATGTGGGTTGAAAGGACTATAAACAGGTAGGAGACCTCAAATGGGTTTTGATCTGACATAAGTGAATGTGTTGGCACAGTAAATCACATACAATAATTTGAATTTCTCTACAACTGCATATAAGTTCCAATTCTCTGTGGTGCACCATGGGAGGCCTAAATGCAAGGGCCCTCTGATAAGACAATAGTAAACAGCTGCCATCAGCTGTGGCCTACTCCCTCCCACCTCTTATTGCTGCTATTGGCCCTCCGCTTTGATAGACAGCCTCCCTTACGTAGTAGCAAATCACAAAAGTGGGAAATCACTGGTCAAAGGTGGTGAACAGAGGTGGTGATCATATTAGTTGGCCATTGTATATAGGAGTGCCAGAGTATTATGGATTCCTGGAGGCGCCTAAAAGTTCTTTGAGTACAAAGAAAAACAAGTTTTGATAAGTTATATCTACCCTCTACAACAGTCACACAGTAATAAATGTATAAAAAAATATGTACAAAAGATTTTCAACAAGGACAAAAGCTTTACATCAGACACAGCCAAGCGGAACAAATCTGAATTTCACAAACCAGCTTATTCTCTTTCATCTACGAGGTTAGCCAGTGTCACCAGAGACTTGAAAAGAGAAACTGTTTATACCCTCTAACAAAGGAGAAGTACACAGTGTACGTTACAAAATAAATAGGATGTCACACAAATCCTATAGCACACCACTTTTTCTAATTACATGCACTATAAATGTTTGTGTACAGTTTTTAGTTAAGTGCTTCTGGCTTTTCCTTTTTAATGTTTTGCAGACAACATTTTACATACATTTCAAAAACTACTCCACTTGCTATACAGCATTCAGATAAGTAAGCTGGCTTATCTTTGCATTTGGCTGTGTGCTAAGATCCACATTGTCCATTGTAATTGGTATTAATGTTATTTTTTCATTATCATAGAAATACAGTAACCCGTGATCAAATGTCTTTCTTCTGGGCAAACAGAGAAACAAAAGTTAAAAGAAAATAGAAGGGTACAAGGAAAACTTCTAGGATAATGTATTTGTATAGTTTTGTTTTCTCTATCATATTACCAGAATTTAGATACTGCTTTTCAACAAGACTACAAAAAAAATATGAAATATGAGCTAAGTCAAGCAATACATTTTTAACCCAGGTTTTATTTTTGTTATGATCTAATGAGATCTAATCTTGTTGGCTTTTGTTATGCTTACAGGGATTTTATTCTAATTGATTTCAATATAAATAAGGGACACGATAGAAAGAAAAAGGAAGAGTTCATAAACCAACGATAAAACAAGCAATGTTACTTTTTATTGCAACTGTAATTACATTTAATTTTTTCCCAGGACCTCCAAAAAGTATGTGAACCCTTTTGGAATGATATGGATTTCTGCACAAATTGGTCATAAAATGTGATCTGATCTTCATCTAAGTCACAACAATAGACAATCACAGTCTGCTTAAACTAATAACAAACAAAGAATTAAATGTTACCATGTTTTTATTGAACACACCATGTAAACATTCACAGTGCAGGTGGAAAAAGTATGTGAATCCCTAGACTACTGAGATCTCCAAGAGCTAATTGGAGTGAGGTGTCAGCCAACTGGAGTCCAATCAATGAGATAAGATTGGAGGTGTTGGTTACAGCTGCCCTGCCCTTAAAAACAAACACCAGTTCTGGGTTTACTTTTCACAAGAAGCATGACTGATATGAATGATGCCTCGCACAAAAGAGCTCTCAGAAGACCTACAATTAAGAATTGTTGACTTGCATAAAGCTGGAAAGAGTTATAAAAGTATCTCCAAAAGCCTTGCTGTTCATCAGTCCACAGTAAGACAAATTGTCTATAAATGGAGAAAGTTCAGCACTGCTGCTACTCTCCGTAGAAGTGGGTGTCCTGTAAAGTTGACTGCAAGAGCACAGCGCAGACTGCTCAATGAGGTGAAGAAGGATCCTAGAGTGTCAGCTAAAGACTTACAAAAGTCCCTGGCATATGCTAACATCCCTGTTAGCGAATCTACGATACGTAAAACACTAAACAAGAATGGATTTCATGGGAGGATACCACAAAGGAAGCCACTGCTGTCCAAAAAAAAACATTGCTGCACGTTTACAGTTTGCACAAGAGCACCTGGATGTTCCATAGCAGTACTGGCAAAATATTCTGTGGACAGATGAAACCAAAGTTGAGTTGTTTGGAAGAAACACACAACACTATGTGTGGAAAAAAAGAGGCACAGCACATCAACATCAAAAACTCATCCCAACTGTGAAGTATGGTGGTGGGGGCATTATGTTTTGAGGCTGCTTTGCTGCGTCAGGGCCTGGACGGATTGCTATCATCGAAGGCAAAATGAATTCCCAAGTTTATCAAGACATTTTGCAGGAGAACTTAAAGCCATCTGTCCACCAGCTGAAGCTCAACAGAAGATGGGTGTTACAACAGGACAAACCCAAAGCATAGAAGTAAATCAAAAACAGAATGGCTTAAATAGAGGAAAATACGCCTTCTGGAGTGGCCCAGTCAGAGTCCTGACCTCAACCCAATTGAGATGCTGTGGCATGACCTCAAGAAAGCGATTCACACCAGACATCCCAAGAATATTGCTGAACTGATACAGTTCTGTGAAGAGGAATGGTCAAGAATTACTCCTGACAGTTGTGCGCATCTGATCTGCAACTACAGGAAACGTTTGGTTGAATTTATTGCTGCCAAAGGAGGTTCAACCAGTTATTAAATCCAAGGGTTCACATACTTTTTCCACCTGCACTGTGAATGTTTACATGGTGTGTTCAATAAAAACATGGTAACATTTAATTCTTTGTGTGTTATTAGTTTAAGCAGACTGTGATTGTCTATTGTTGTGACTTAGATGAAGATCAGATTACATTTTATGACCAATTTGTGCAGAAATCCATATCATTCCAAAAGGGTTCACATAATTTTTATTGCAACTGTATTTTCAAGGTTTAATTTGTATATGTTATGATTCTGTGATATAAATTTGCAATTAAAAGCTTTTTCCATGTTCATTCTAACATGTCACCTTCAGCAAAACCAGGTTCACACTACAGTTTTTTTTTCGTGCAACCTGAAAAAAACTGACAGCTCCGATCAGGGACACTGTACTAACCATGCAAGGTTAGTTCAGTGATCTCCCCTGCTAAGCTGTTGTGTTCTGACATGGGGAAGGCTCCCTCCAGAACATTTCAATCAGCGCTCTTAGCCAATGGCTGATCTGGAGTTGGTCGGCTGCTAGTTTTCCAGCATGCATGTTCCAACAGACCGATATACACACGGGTAGAATGACGGCCATATATATTTTTTTTAAACCGGCAAATGTCTCCTGACATTCTGCCCGTGTGTACGGGGCTTAACACAAAGCCAGCGTATACCATCATCGGAGGAGTAAAAACAGATAATTTTAAGGAACCTCAATTGCTGCACAATGAGGTCTTTATTTAGTAGATATAGCAATTGCTAAGCCTAGAATGCATAGAATGTAGAATACATAACAGCCCTACTGGTTTTGAGCATATTCACACTTCATCAGGTTTGAGAATTGTCGTATGGTCTGAGCACTAACAAGCTGACCCCCCACCCCTTCAACCTTTGCAGCAATGCTGGCAGCACTCATATGTCTATTTCCCGAAGACAACCTCTGGATATGATGCTGAGCACGTGCACTCAACCTCTTTGGGCGACCATGACAAGGCCTGTTCTGAGTGGAACCTGTCCTGTTAAACCGCTGTATGGTTTTGGCTACCGTGCTGGAGCTCAGTTTTAGGGTCTTGGCAATCTTCTTATAGCCTACGCAATCTTTATGTAGAGTGACAATTCTTTTTTTCAGATCTTCAGAGAGTTCATTCCATGCGGTGCCATGTTGAACTTCCAGTGACCAGTATGAGTGAGTGAGAGCGATAACACCAAATTTAACACACCTGCTCCCCATTCACACCTGAGACCTTGTAACACTAACGAGTCTGGAGAGGGAAAATTGCTAATTGGGCCCAATTTGGACATTTTCTCTCATTTTCTCTTTGTATTCACTTTTGTTGCCAGTGGTTTAGACATTAATGGCTGTGTGTTGAGTTATTTTGAGTGGACAGCAAATTTACACTGTTATACAAGCTGTACACTCACTACTTTACATTGTAGCAAAGTGTCATTTCTTCAGTGTTGACACATAAAAAGATAGAATAAAATATTTACAAAAATGTGAGGGGTGTACTCACTTTTGTGAGATACTGTAGATACGTAGTGTATTTTATATACAACTATATGGATCAGACCAAAATAAGTGACAAATGAGGAGGAAAGAGGGACAGAGGGACTTTGTTCCAAATGAGGGGCAGTCTCTCGAAATGAGGGACAGTTGGGAGCTATGCTATACGGCATTGAGTAAAAAATGTAATAAGATATCAAAACCACAAACCTAGGTTCAACAACCCCCCCCCCCCCCTTGTCTTTGTATTCCCAGTAAATCCCCAAATATTCACAATATAGACTTCAGGTATGTGTTTCATAGAAATTGGCTAGTGTCAGGACAGTACACAACACATGACAGTGCACTTGAATAGGCAGCAAATAAAAAAGACAAGGCATGTTTTATCTTGCATTAAAAATTAGATTGTTTTATCTGAGATACAATAGCCACGAATATTGTTCAGAGGCTGCAGCTTGGTTAACCCACAATATAAGAGGCACAAATTAAGCAGGTCTTATCTTGCAAACCTTGTGTATTATTTAAGAGGCAAGTAAGAAGGGTCACTGGTTCGAATCCCAACCATGACACTACCTGCTTGGAGTTTGCATGTTCTCCCTGTGCCTGCGTGGGTTTCCTCCGAGTACTCCGGTTTCCTCCCACACTCCAAAGACATGCTGGTAGGTTAATTAGATCCTGTTTAAATTGTCCCTAGTATGTATGAATGTGAGTTAGGGACCTTAGATTGTAAGCTCCTTGAGGATAGGGACTGATGTGAATGTACAATGTATATGTAAAGCGCTGCGTAAATTGACGGCGCTATATAAGTAACCTTAAATAAATAAATAAATAAATAAATAAGTACCGCAAATATTTTTGAGTGCCAGGAGTTGCACTGCAGCAAACATTAAAAATATGTCAACTGAGATGGAGCTGTGGAAACATTGTGTGGCACGTTTACAGTTCCTGCACACTTGAACAGACTACAAGCTTTGAGACCAAAGGAAGAATTTGCCCTTCAGCTAACAGCAGATATTTGGCAGCTTAAGCCTCATACACACAACTAGTTTTTTTTTGTTCAACCCAGTGGGTTGAACCCCCATGGTATGGTAAGAGGATATTAGCTATTTTATCTAATAGTCAAGCTACTCAATATTGGTTAATAACCTGAATCCTGAGGAAATTGCACAGGCATTTGAGCATGAAAATCTCAAATCACCACAAACTATCTACAGCAAAAAACCCTGGTATGTTGTTGAGTTGCTGTGTTGACAGTCCTCAACAATATCACCCCACCTACATACAGCTCCTGGGTTTTGGGAGGGGTGAAATGTCTATTCTGAAGCTTTCCCCATTTTCTGCCCTTGCCTAGCTAAAGATGGCATGGGGTCAGATACTTTATGACCTGGGCCTGGGGAGCTGCCAGCAGTTCTGAAACACTGTGGCTCCTGCCCTCTAGGGAAACAAGCTGCAAAACAGCATGGCAACATTTAGCTTGTGATGATGTCTATATGATGATGATATGCTTTGGGTGCTTGGTTGGGAATGTTGGTTCCAAGGAGTCAGGATTAGATCAGTAAAGCAGAGGATGGAGATCATAACAGTGCTGTTGGCAGCAGATAGGTTAAAAAGGATTAAAGTAGACCTACATTGCAGAGTGAGGATAGACGTAGCCTGTACCTGTGGTGCTACCAGATGAATTAGGACAGATGTTCTCCCCAGTCCTCTGCAAGCTGTCTCTGCCTCTGTAAGCTGCCTCTACCCCAGAACTTTCATCCCCTTCAATAGGTGACACCCATGGGAAGTCTGCCACCTCATCATTTATCCCCTCCCCTTCTTGGCTGGAGCGCACTGCTTCATCATCACTGCCTTTTGCTACTCTCTGCTTGATGTCCCCTCTAGCTATGGTCCTGGTGCTAACTTCTGACAGAAGAATAATTAAGATCACCCACCTGCAGCAAGTCAGTATTTGTGTGGTCAAATAATTCTGCCAACTCCTCATTGACCAATTTTCTGTGCTATGGCGGAAAAATCAGTAAAGGAGGAGGAAGAAGAAAAGGGCGCAGTTGCAGACATCTGGCTGCTTTGTGGCTAGGAAGAGAAAGATGAGGAAGGCTTTGGCAGTGACTTAACTACCTCCTGTGTGTGCTTTGGCTGTACAACACTGTCACTCTGAGATAAAAAAGGCAGACCTACCCTGCCTCTACATGGTGTGGCCCTAACTACTGAACATGCACACCAGCTACTACCTAGCATGCAGTACCTCTGCCTCTCACTTTAGGCCTTGCTGTATAGCAAGCACCCCATTTTCTAACAAATGCATGAAAGGTGTATGCCCCAAATGATGGAAGAGCTCCAAAAAGCTTGTACGCTGTGCTCTCAGCACAAAAAAGACACCATAAGCATAGGTATTTATCATTACAACATGCATTTCTAAGCAGCGGTGTATGAATGACTTAATGCTCTCCAAGATACACCAACTATGTAACTACAGTGCCTTACAAAAGTATTCACCCCCTTGGCTTTTTACCTATTTTGTTACATTACAGCCTTTAGTTCAATGTCTTTTTAATCTGAATTATATGTGATGGATCAGAACACAATATAGTCTAGGTTGGTGAAGTCAAAATTTGAAAAATAAATACATAAAACTATTTTTCAGAAATAAAAAAATGATAATTGGAATGCGCGTATGCATTCACCCTCTTTGTTATGAAGCCTATAAAAAGTTCTGGTGCAACCAATTACCTTCAGAAGTCACTTAATTAGTGAAATGATGTCCACCTGTGTGCAATCTAAGTGTCACATGATCTGTCATTACATATACACACCTTTTTGAAAGGTCCCAGAGGCTGCAACACCTAAGCAAGAGGCACCACTAGCCAAACACTGCCATGAAGACCAAGGAACTCTCCAAACAAGTAAGGGACAATGTTGTTGAGAAGTACAAGTCAGGGTTAGGTTATAAGAAAAAAAAAATCTTTGATGATTCCTAGGAGCACCATCAAATCTATCATAATCAAATGGAAAGAATATGGCACAACAGCAAACCTGCCAAGAGATGGCCACACACCAAAACTAATGGACCGGGCACGGAGGGCATTAATCAAAAAGGCAGCACAGAGACCTAAGGTAACCCTGGAGGAGCTGCAGAGTTCCACAGCAGAGACTGAAGTATCTGTACATAGGATGACAATAAGTCGTATGCTCCATGGAGTTGGGCTTTATGGCAGAGTGGCCAGAAGAAAGCCATTACTTTCAGCAAAAAACAAAATGGCACATTTTGAGTTTGCGAAAAGGCATGTGGGAGACTCCCAAAATGTATGAAGGAAGGTGCTCTAGTCTGATGAGAATAAAATTGAATTTTTTGGCCATCAAAGAAAACGCTGTCTGGCGCAAATCCAACACATGACATCACCCAAAGAACACCATCCCCACAGTGAAACATGGTGGTGGCAGCATCATGCTGTGGGGATGTTTTTC
This sequence comes from Aquarana catesbeiana, assembly GCF_042186555.1. Classification (NCBI taxonomy): domain Eukaryota; kingdom Metazoa; phylum Chordata; class Amphibia; order Anura; family Ranidae; genus Aquarana; species Aquarana catesbeiana. The sequence goes on from NC_133324.1 coordinate 205,260,980, forward strand.
AGCAGTCGGTACTGGGAAACTGGTCGGAGTTGAGGGAAAGATGGATGGTACTAAATACAGGGATATTCTTAAGCAAAACCTGTACCACTATGTGTGTGTGATTTGAAGTTAGGATGGAGGGTCACCTTCTAGCAGGACAATGACCCCAAACACACTGCTAAAGCAACACTTGAGTGGTTTAAGGGAAAACATGTAAATGTGTTGGAATGGTTTAGTCAAAGCCCAGACCTCAATCCAATAGAAAATCTGTGGTCAGACTTAAAGATTGCTGTTCACAAGCGCAAACCATCCAACTTGAAGGAGCTGGAGCAGTTTTGCAAGGAGAAATGGGCAAAAATCCCAGTGGTAAGATGAGGCAAGCTCATAGAGACTTATCCAAAGCGACGTAGAGCTGTGAAGGTGGCTCTACAAAGTATTGACTTTAGAGGGGTGAATAGTTATACACATTGACTTTTTCTGTTATTTTGTCCTATTTGTTGTTGCTTCACTATAAAAAAAAAAAAAAAACATCTTCAAAGTTGTGGGCATGTTCTGTAAGTTAAATGATGCAAATCCTCAAACAATACATGGTAATTCCAGGTTGTGAGGCAACAAAACACAAAAAATGCCAAGGCGGGTGAATACTTTTGGAAGGTACTGTATGTGACTGGGAAACAATTTTGTATGAAACTTAGAAAGGGAATATTATCAGGGTCCAAGAAAAGAAGAGTAATTGTTCCAAAAGTACAGTAGTTCTTACAATTTCCTATCTATACAATTTTATGTACACAAACACATTATATTATAAAAGCACTATACATGCCTGTAAATGACCACCAATGCAAAACAAGATTCTCAAGTATTATTACATTTAAACTCTAAACACTTCATTTTTATACTAGTAATGTGCCTGCAGATACCACATCTTTCTCTGCACCTAAATATATTCAGGAATTAAAGCAGAACTACAGCTAAAAAATAACATGCTACAAATAATTGGCCCATTTATGTATACAATAACAAAATCCGTTTTACTGAAATATTCAAATTCAGTCCAAAGATTTCTCCCACAATACTTTTTTTTCTGTTACTTGATGGCCAGCATCATACAACTCACTTCCTCTGAGCCCAGGTCATCCTGATCTGCCCCCTTCCCCCCCCCCCCCCATCTGTGACTGGACAGTGAAAGGAGAACCAGCACAGTGATGAGCCCATCTCTCTGCCACTCTAAATTTTCTCTTATCAACATGTTTCTTGTCAGTACAAGAACTGATTGGCTCCTTGTAAAACTTCTTCTTTGCAGACTCCAGATCTACTCTACATGTAGCAAGATGTCAATACCATGTCAAGTTCAGGTACTTACACTGCTTTTATTTAAAGCCAAACTCCAACCTTTTTTAAGAACTGCATGTGATCAGCATAGCTCTGTACCATGTTGCTCTGTTGCCTGCAGATCCCCTGATATTCTGGGTTTAGTTGTGGCTTTGTATCATGTGACACTCTGTATATCCTGCTGATAGACTCTGTCACTCCCACTGCCACTTCCTGCAGCAGCTAGAGTCTATAAAACACCCCCTCTGTAGTCTTTCAGACTCTGGAAATGATGTAACTTCCTTCACAGCTCTGATGGTGGGTGGGGTTGCACACATTCTAATTAGCATTCAGTCCCGCCCAGTCACACCTACAGAAAGAGCCCAAGCCTTCCAGGTCCCGTCTCACAGATCACAGCATCATTCAGGAAGGAAACCCCTTCATACACAGCCTGTTCTGAAGGCTAGCTGTGCTGCTGCTGGGGAGGATTGAATGGATCATAATTAGAATTCAATCCTGCCCAGTTAAATATGCTGACCAGTGTGAACAGGGAGGGTCTCCTCCCTCAGATATCACCCTTCCAGTGCCCAGCTCTCTGAGAAGTGATTTATTTATTTATGAAGGAAACACCATAATAACCTCCCATAGCCCTTCCTCTGTAGTCTTACAGTAAGCCATTATTCTTTGGCATGCTACAAGACAGGGATGACAAAGGAGGAGGTATGACACATTTACACCTTTCACCACTGATGGGAAGGCCCAGAACTGGTACAAGTGGCTCCCATAGCCTGCCTGAAGCTACAGAGGCTCAAGGGATCATGGGACATGGTAGAGGAAGGAAATGGGAAGTCAGAGAACTTTGAAATTCAGCCAGAAGAAGGAGTGACATCACAGACAGAGAAACCTTCTGTATACAGCTAAAGGAGGTAAGTTACACATAAACTGACAGTGGGGATGTAATTAATTTACATGCACAATGCACCTATTGTTTTGGGGAGAAAAAGCTGAAGCTCTTTTTTAAAACATATATGTAATGTATTCATTATTACATAGCTGCATTAATATGTGTCCTTTATATCTGCCTACAGTTCAGCTTTAAGATAATTGTGGTATGTGACGGGAGGGCCCGTGGAACCCAGAATCCCTTGGAAAGTATGGGATGCCCTTGTTTCAGCTCCCCATGCACCTCTTATGTCTAAGTCACCCTGTGCTATCCTGGCACAGGGTGAGTCAGAAAATATATCTTGGACTACTTAAAATGGGACAGTGATATTTGTCCACAATATCTCCCAGGATGTATGTAGAGACTATTCTTGGTTTGTTTGATTCTGAACTCAACATGTTAGTTAATTGAGAGAGCTGATCACGTTGTCCTCTGTACAATGTAGGAGACGGGCCGACTCCTAGTGGAGCTCCTGCTATTGTGAGAAAATGTCCTGTGGTTATACTTATGATAATGTATAATGTACTGTGTGAAGCTCGGTGACAACTAGTCTGACCTGTAGTGAAATCCTGACGGGCACAGAGTCACATCGGCTGCTTAAAGGGATTAGCTAATTAGCTCATGTTAATTTGTTACAGTTGTATTGTTAGAGTAATATGAGCAGGAGGAGGGAACCTCCTCTTCTACTGTATAAAAAGACTTGTATTCTGGTTCTAATAAATGAGTCCATGTTAGCAGCTAAGCAGGTCTTGTCTTGTTTTGTGCTTATGAGCGGTTGGAACTACCTTATTACTAAGGCCCCTTTCACACTTGTACGACCTGAAAGTCACACAACTTTGACGTGACTTTGATGCGACTTGAAGAAATGCCTGTGTAATCTTGAGGTCTATGGACCTCAAGTTGCATCAAAGTCAGACCAAAGTAGTGCAGGGACTATTCTGAAGTAGCTGCAACTGGAAGTCGCACAGATATGAACGATCCTCATTGGAAATCATGGGGTACGACTTGACATGCGACTTTGCAGTTCCAAGTCGCAGGACAAGTCGAACAAAAGTGAAAGGGGTCTAAGCCACAAGTTTAACCACTTCAGCCCCGGAAGATTTGGCTGCTGAATGACCAGGCCATTTTTTGCGATTCGGCACTGCTTCGCTTTAACTGACAATTGTGCGGTCGTGCGGCCCTGCACCCAAACAAAATTGACGTCCTTTTTTCCCCACAAATATAGCTTTCTTTTGGTGGTATTTAATCATCTCTGGGGTTTTTATTTTTGCTCTATAAACAAAAAAAGAGCGACAATTTTGAAAAAAACACAATATTTTGTACTTTTTGCTATAATAAACATCCCCATTTTTTTTATTTTTAAAGTATTTTTTTTTTTTTCAGTTTAGGCTGATATGAATTCTTCTACATATTTTTGGTAATAAAAATCACAATAAGCGTATATTGATTGGTTTGCACAAAAGTTATAGCGTCTACAAAATAGGGGATAGATTTATAGCATTTTTATTATAATTATTATTTTTACTAGTAATGGCGGCGATCTGCGATTTTTATCGGGACTGCGACATTATGGAGGACACATCGGACACTTTTGACACATTTTTGGGGCCATTGGCATTTATACAGCAATCAGTGCTATAAAAATGCACTGATTAGTGTAAAAATGTCACTGGCAGGGAAGGGGTTAACAGTAGGGGGATCAAGGGGTTAATTGTGTTCCTTGTGTGTGTTTCTAACTGTGGGGAGAGGGGAGTGACCTAGAGGAAATGACAGATCACGATTCTTAGCTATTAGGAACCCACGATCTGTCTCTCCTCACAGAAAAGGGATTTGTGCGTTTACACACACACGTCCCTGTTCTGCCTCTCATGACCACGATCGCCCATGGCCAGCGGTCATCGCGACCGTTGGCCACGAGCATCGGCACCCTCGCAGTGCAGCAGGCGCGTGCCTGTTATCCCGCTTAAAGGAGCTGACGTATAGCTACGACGGCTCGTGGGATCGTGCCGACCTGCCACAGTATAATGACGACGGCTGGTCGGCAAGCGGTTAATGTTCATTTTTTCCTTAACAAAAAAATGAAAAAAATATATATAACATATTATGTGTCTGATTCACCCCTGTAGAGGTCAGAGCCAGTATTAGACCTCTCCAGTTAGCAGGCAACAGGAGTTTCGCTGACTACAGGGACTGGCAGACTCAAACTAGCAGTCAAAGTCAGCAATGCCTTAAAACTCAGACAGCAAATATACAGCTATGAGGCTGTAGGCTTGACAAAGGGGTGGTAGCTCTGAAACTCATTTTCTGTTACTCCACTGACATCTTTCCTCCATGTGTATCATCAGCTTCTGCAGATGCTGCTTTTTTTGACAGCTGAGTGGGACTCCAGCGCACCAGTGCCAGCTTCAAGGTTAACAACACCTCCCCGGCTTCATACAAATTTCGAAACTGTTCCCTGGCAGTGCTGTTTCCTGGAAAATTGTTCCTACTTCCAGATGCTTACTATGCAATGATTAACCCTTTCCTGTGCCCTTCTGTTTGTATAGACTACCTGTAGATACAGGAGTACCTAGGCACTTTTCACATACTAGGAAATGCACTACTATATTTCAGGAGGAATTCAAAACATGTTTAACTTTGTTTAGAGAACTGCTTTGCCACAATTAACATTTACTAAAGCAGAAGTATCCGTATTTTTAGCATTCATGGCAGACTAGGACTCTAAACATTGACCATCAGTGCATGATTTTTTTTGGGCAGGATCAGGGGTTATGTCAGCTACACACATATATACTGATCCAGCAATGAAAATGTATCCTAGCATTTTATCCTCCTCTAGATTTTAATGTATATATTTTCCCTGCACGGGAAACACTTCAGGAAAAAGAGAGGCTGAAATTTGATTTGAGACTTGGAAATCATTCACTCATTTTGACTACTGACCACAAATGTAATTGTTACAATGAAACATTAGCTCATAATCCTGCATGTGAAATAAGGATTTGCCATGGAAACAAGATAAACACATTTAAAACAAATCAAATTCAAACAGTAAACAATCTAGGTCATACAATAACTATGTTTTATAAGGTCAAAGTCCATTGTTCAAGCAGAGTTCTTTATATACAGCAGTAGATCCGTAATTGCTCAACATGGACAGTCCATTGAATTTACCAACCATATTGATAATAGCATCCCTAAATGTTTTTGGATAATGGGAATGTTTACTCTTTTCAGCAATTTTAAGACCTTCCTGACAACTGCCAGTGGCCCTTTAGATTAATAAAAATACAAAAGTCGCATTTGCCCTTGGGGCATGTATAAAAAAAAGAAGGGGCTCCAATAGTGTGATAAAAAGAAGGGGCTCCAATAGTGTGATAAAAAGAAGGGGCTCCAATAGTGTGATAAAAAGAAGGGGCTCCAATAGTGTGATAAAGTCTAAAAAACACTTTATTGATAAAAGCCCAAACAGGATGGATACTCGCACACATATAAAAACCACGTGTAATGTACAAGTAAGTTTGCCGGAAAACACCATTTTAATAAACACCCGCACTTCAGGAGTCACTTGGGGCATAATGACGTGTAGTTCCGCCGACACATTTCGTCATACCTGACGTCTTCCTGGGGCACCAGAAAGACGTCACGTATGACAAAACATGTCTGGTGAAGCTACGCACTGACACCATATGACACCGGAAGTGCGGGTGTTTTTTTAAATTGTGTTTTCCGGCAAACTTACTTGTACATTACACGTGGTTTTTATATGTGTGCGAGTATCCGTCATGTTTTGGCTTTTATCAATAAAGTGGTTTTTAGAAAAATGCTCCTGCTGTGAGAGCCATAAATGGCCAAAGGCAGGGTGCCTTTGAGTCCATGCCCCACACTATGTAAAGCTGCTTACACGGCAGCCGTACATAGTTTTATGAATGAGAGCAGCAAAATTACATTTGTAAAGGAAAAAATTTAATCCAAAACTGCTCGCAGCTGTACTGTATTGCCGGATCCCAGCAATATACATAAAAATCATTGAAAAAAATGGCATGGTTCCCCCCCCAGTCCATTTCCCAGCCCTTTGGGTCTATATAGATATTAAGGGGAACCCTGCACCAAAATGTAAAAAAAACTGTGTGGGGGTCCCCCCAACATCCATACCAGGCCCTTCAGTCTGGTATGGACTTTAAGGGGAACCCCGTGCCAAAATTAAAAAAAAATGGTGTGGGGGGGCCCCCCCCCAAAATCCATACCAGAGCCTTATCTGAGCATGCAACCAGGCAGGCGGCAGGAAAAGGGGGGGACAAGGGCCTCTTCCCACAGACCCCCTTTGCCCGGTAGTTGTGGGGGTCTGCAGATGGGGGGCTTATCGGAATCTGGAAGCCCCCTTTTACAATGTACCCGATACCCATTCACATAGAGGGGGGCTGGGATCTGGGGGTCCCCTTGTTAAAGGGGGCTTCCAGATTCCGATAAGACCCCCACCCGCAGACCCCCACAAGAACCAGGCAAGGGCAGTGGGGAAGAGGCCCTTGTCCCCATCAACATGGGGACAATGTGTTTTGTGTGGACCCCAAAACACCCTCCCCATGTTGAGGGCATGTGGCCTGGTATGGTTCAGGAGGGAGGGTGCTCTCTCGCCCCCCTCCTTTTCCTGTGGCCTGCCAGGTTGCATGCTCGGATAAGGGTCTGGTATGGAATTTGGGGGGACCCCACACCATTTTTTTTTATTTTGGCACAGGGTTCCCCCTAAAATCCATACCAGATCTGAAGGGTCTGGTATGGATTTTGGGGGGACCCCCACACAAAATTTTTATTGCAAAAAATTAAAAAACAAGTGATGATCAAATACCACCAAAAGAAAACTCTATTTGTATGAAAAAATGGTATAAAGTTTGTTTTGGTACAGAATCGCATGATCACGCAATTACCAGTTAAAATAGTAGAGTGCTAAAAAGCAAAAAATGGCCTGGTCATGAAGTGGGTAAACTCTTCCAAGTGGCAAGTGGTTAAAGTATCTCACAAATAAACAAAAAAATTAATTACAATTTTTACTAATTAACCTCTTGCCTTAGTTAAAATGTATTTAAATACAAAAACAATATGTTACATAATGGAGCTCACCGGTAGTTAGATGTAGTGGATGCAATAAATTGCAGTTGATTTCTTATGCCCTGTACACACAACCGGTTTTCCCATGGGAATAAACTCTGAAAGTTTTTACGACGGAGTTCTGATGGAATTCTGCTCAAGCTGTCTTGCATACACACGGTCACACCAAATTCCGACCATCCAGAACGCGGTGACGTACAAAACGTACGACGGGACTAGAAAACGGAAGTTCCATAGTCAATAGCTTCCGTATCGTATTTGCTTCAGAGCATGCATCGTTTTTGGTACATCGGAACAGCATACAGACAAGCGGTTTTCCCGATAGGAATTGGTTCCGTCGGAAAAATTTAGAACATGTTCTCTTTCTAGGTCCGTCAGAATTTTCAACGTAAAAAGTCCGATGGGGCATACACACACGATCGAAATATACTATGAAAAGCTCCCGTCGGACTTTTTCTGTCGGACATTCCGCTCGTGTGTACACGGCATAAGATTCCACGACCTCAAGATGAATGGAAGTTGAACCTGGTCATGAGCTTTTTTGATGGTGTCCATCTGTAGAGAGTTAGGAACTTCTTATACATAGCACTGCAATTTTTTGGTGTATAGTTAATGACCCATATAACGGTCTAAAGTTATTGCCCCTTTAACAGACCAGATGGTTTTGTTAGATGGTCTCTGCAAGCAGGGGCGATCTGCTCAATGTGAAACTCCCCCCCTCCTCTATCAGTGCCAATCAATGTCACTTGTCAGTGTCAATCAGTGCCAACCAATGCCACCTATCAATGCCACCTGTCAGTGCCAATCAGTGACACCTGTCAGTGCCAAGCGGTGCCAACCAATGCCACCTATCAGTGCCAATCAGTGCCAACCAATGCCACCTATCAGTGACACCTGTCAGTGACAATCAGTGCCAACCAATGCCACCTGTCAGTGCAAATCAGTGCTGCCAATCAGTGCCAACCAATGCCACCTATCAGTGCCAATCAGTGCTTCCAATCAGTGCCACCTATCATTGCCAATCAGTGTCTATCAGAGCTGCCTATCAGTGCCCTTCAGTGTTGCCTATCAGTGTGTCCTATCAGTGCCAACCAGTGCCACCAATCAGTGCCCATCAGTGCTGCCTATCAATGCTGCCAATCAGTACTGCCTATCAGTGCCAACCAATGACACATATCAGTGCTGTCTATCAGTGCCAATCAGTGATTCCACTCAGTGCCACCTATCAATGCTAATCTGTGCCCATCAGTGCTGCCTATCAGTTCCCATCAGTGCTGCCAATCAGTGTTGCCTATCAGTGCCAATCAGTGCCCATCAGCGTTGTCTATTGCCCCGTACACACGGTCGGACATTGATCGGACATTCTGACAACAAAATCCTAGGATTTTTTCCGACGGATGTTGGCTCAAACTTGTCTTGCATACACACGGTCACACAAAGTTGTCGGAAAATCTGATCATTCTGAATGCGGTGACGTAAAACACGTGCGTCGGGACTATAAACGGGGCAGTAGCCAATAGCTTTCATCTCTTTATTTATTCTGAGCATGCATGGCACTTTGTGCATCGGATTTGTGTACACATGATTGTAATTTCTGAGAACGGATTTTGTTTTATAGCAAGCAAGATTATAATTTTATAGCAAGCTCTCAAACTTTGTGTGTCGGAAAATCCGATGGAAAATGTGTAATGGAGCCCAGACACGGTCGGAATTTCCGACAACAAGGTCCTATCACACATTTTCCGTAGGAAAATCCGACCGTGTGTACAGGGCATAACAGTGCCATTCAGTGTAAGGAAGTGCCAACAAGATAGCAGGATTATTCTTCGTCCCATCGAAATATAAACAAAGGGAGAGCGAGGCTATATTCGGACTTTAGTGGCACCGTATAATTGGCAGTTAATAAACAGTCAGTTGGCTGAATAATTTTATTATCGACTGTTTATTAACAGTCAATTATACGGTACCACTATAGTCCGAATATAGCCTCTCTCTCCCTTTGTTTACAGTGCCATTCAGTGCCCATCAGTGCTGCCTATCGGTGCTGCCTATCAGTGCCCATCAGTGCTGCCCATCAGTCCTGCCAAACAGTGCCACTAAACGCTGCTTATCAGTGCCAATCAGTGCTGTCTATCAGTGCCGCCCATCACTGCCACCCATCAGTGCTGCCTATCTGTGCTTCCAATTAGTGCCAATCAGCGCCACCAAGCAGTGCCTGTTAACCAGTGCAGCCTATCAGTGGCCATCAGTGCTGCCAATCAGTGGCCATCCGTGCTGCCAAACAGTGCCAATCAGTGGTACCCATCAGGACCCATCAGTGCTGCCAATCAGTATCACCTATCAGTGCCAATCAGTGCCCATCAGTGCTGCCTATCAGTGCCCATGAGTGCTGCCTATCAGTGCTGCCAATCATTTCTCATCAGTGCTGCCAATCAGTGCCCATGAGTGCAAGCAGGCACATTGTCCATAGGGGGCCGGCCTGGTGGGGCACAACTGAAATCTGTTGATGTTTATTAATGCCACATGCCAGTCTTTAGTATAATAGGTAATCACCACACTACTATTTACAATAAACTACTTGAGGTAAAATTAAAAAAAAAAACAATAATAATGGAATCTCTAATGTATGGAAATCTCAATAAACTTCAATATTACCACAATACCCGTGATATGTAACTTCACATATAATACACATCAAACTGAAAAAAGACATAACAAAATGAAACTTATCAGGGATGGTGGAAAATTTATTTTAAATTATTTTTTTAGATTGTTACATTTAATTTTATATGTTTTAGTTATTATTATAATGTGAATTTTTGCACTTGAAGTTAATTTTCCACCACCCTTGCTAAGTCCATATCTTTATGGACATTGCTTTGTGCACTGGTGAAGTCATGTTGGAACAGGAAGGGGCCATCCCCAAACTGTTCCCACAAAGTTGGGAGCATGAAATTGTCCAAAATGTCTTGGTATGCTGACGCCTTAAGAGTTCCCTTCACTGGAACTAAGGGGCCAAGCCCAACCCCTGAAAAACAACCCCACACCATAAGCCCCCCTCCACCAAATGATTTGGACCAGTGCACAAAGCAAAGTCTGTAAAGAAGACATTGATGAGTGAGTTTGGGGTGGAGGAACATGACTGGCCTTCACATTAGAATGGAGACTGTGAGCCAGGCTTTCTCGTCCACATCAGTGTCTGACCTTACAAATGAGCTTCTGGAAGAATGGTCAAACATTCCCATGGACACACTCCTAAACCTTGTGGACAGCCTTCCCAGAAGAGTTGAAGCTGTTATAGCGGCAAAGGGTGGGCCAACTCAATATTGTACCCTACGGACTAAGACTGGGATGCCATTAAAGTTCATGTGCGGGTAAAGGCAGGCATCCCAATACTTTTAGTAATATAGTGTAAATATATATATATATATATATATATATATATATATATACACACGCATGTGTGTTTGAACTTTGGGGTGCACACCCTAATGCAAAAGGCTGCACAGGCCTATGACCATTCTGAATATTTACCATGAAAAAAATATGTCCATTTTAAAGGCGATACATGTTCAGATCACTCTGACAGGCAGGAGTTCACAAATGATGTAATAATAACCTGTCATGTCCAGAAGTGTCCATATAATATTTAGTAATTTAATTCCAAATTTATGGTGGTTGATGCCAGTTTGAATAATTAGCTCCAGTGCCCAGGCACACAGCAATGATGAGAGCTTTTGACCTAATAACCATCATTATATATCTTCTTACAAAACTGAATGTTTAACCACTTCAGCCCCGGAAAGATTTACCCCCTTAATGACCAGGCCATTTTTTGTGATACGGCACTGCATCACTTTAACTGACAATTGCGCAGTGGTGTGACGCTGTACCCAAACAAAATTGAGGTCCTTTTTTTCCCACAAATAGAGTTTTCTTTTGGTGGTATTTGATCACCTTTGCGGTTTTTATTTTTTGCGCTATAAACAAAAAAAGACCAACAATTTTGAAAAAAATATATATTTTTTACTTTTTACTATAATAAATATTCAAAAAAAAAAAAATTTCTTCATCAGTTTAGGCCAATATGTATTCTTCTACATATTTTTGGTAAAAAAAAAAACGCAATAAGCGTATATTGATTGGTTTACGCAAAAGTTATACCATCTACAAAATAGAGGATAGATTTATGGCATTTTTATTATAAATTTTCTTTTTACTAGTAATGGCGGTGATCATCGATTTTTAGCGGGACTGTGACATAGCGGTAGACAGATCGGACACTTTTGACACTTTTTGGGATCAGTGACATTTATACAGCCATCAGTGCTATAAAAATGCACGGATTACTGTATAAATTACATTGGCAGGGAAGGGGTTAACACTAGGGGGCGATCAGGGGGTTAAATGTGTTCCCTGGGAGGTGTTTCTAACTGTGGGGGGGAATGGACTGACTGGAGGAGGAGAGAGATCGCTGTTCCTGATCACTAGGAACAGACGACCTCTCTCTACTCCTCTGTCAGAACAGGGATGTGTTTGTTTACATTGACAGATCCCTGTTCTGACTCTCTGTGGAGCGATCGTGGGTGGCCGGCGTACCGCGCACCTGCTATTGCCATTAAAGGGACCACTGTACCGGTACGGTGATTCGCGCAGCAGAGCCAACCTGCCGCAGTATAAATGCGGCGGCTGATCAGAAAGCGGTTGAATATTCCATATAATATGTCAACCCCTTACTCTAGACCCGGAGTCTGGTCTAGTAAAGTAAGTTTGAAACTTTCCACCGTGGGGGCAGGAGGCGGAGCCTAGCGGAGCAGACATGCATTGTTAGAGCTCCACACCGCTGAGGAGAGAAGAGAAGGACAAAGCGGAGCCTGCAGGCTCAAAAGGTATCCATTTGAACCTTTTTGCCCCAGGGAACAAACTGTGAAAGTTTGGGCAGGAAATATGGTACTGGGAGGAAACAGTGGCAGAAATAAAAATCACCTCACAAAGAGCTCACAGGCACTCACTGCAGCTGAAGCAGCTCCAGTCACCTCACAAGATACAGCATCAGGGCGCTCTCACAGGCAGAAAATGTCACAGCAAGACTCTCCATTTGAGTCAGATACAGAACAAATCCTCTCACAAACTTCTCCACAAGCCTCCTCAGTATCCCCAGTAATATTATTACAATTTGAAAAGATGCTTCATAAGGCTTTAAAACAAACCTCAGACCAAATAACAAAAAGCCTAACCAAAGAAATAAGAGAGCTGGGAAACCGCACCGCAGCCTTAGAAATAAAAATGGATGAAATTGAAATTACAACCCAAGAAAATATAACAGAATTGGAACAATTAAAAAAAGAGAATTTAATACTTCAAACTAAGCTCGAAGATTACGAAAATAGAGCCAGACGTTCAAACTTGCGCATAAGGGGAATACCTGAAACTGTGACAGACCTGCAATCTACTATTACTGCTCTATTACAAGAACTAAAGCCAGATATCCCTATTGAACGTTTAGAACTGGACAGAGTACACAGAGCCCTCACAGCCAAAAAGAAAGATGGACCCCCACGTGATATAATCACAAAATTTCATTATTACAGAACGAAAGAACAAATACTAATTGCTGCAAGAGAAAAAAAGGAACTTAATTTTCAAGGACACAATTATCAAATTTTTGCTGACCTATCCCAACTTACTAATACTAAAAGACGATCCATGAAACCCCAACTAATGGAACTGCAACGCCACAACATTATGTATCAATGGGGCTTCCCCTTTTCAGTCAGATTTAACTACCAAGGTACAATTTACAGAAGCAGATCAGCAGATGAACTACAACAAACCCTTTTAAAATTAAATCTGACAGAACCCACAAGCAGCAACACTCCCACACGCAGAAGAATGGCATCATCTTCACCTTCAGGCAGCACCCAGAAAATTTCAGAACAAAATGGGAATCATCATTCTCACAAAAGAGGCCGTTATGCCACATCATCCATGGACCAAGAAGATTCAATGGACTGACATCCTAATTCCTGATATCTCTTCATTTATTATACTAAGAGATGGTTCTCTATAAAAAACCTATATTTATAACTGAATGTAACTGCATTCTGATAGTCACACACTGTGTGGGATCATGTTACATTCCAGTTATATTTCTTATTACTTCTGATTCATATAGCCTTAGAATATATCAGTGAAATAAGGAAATTCTTGTTCAGTTATATATTATCAGGTAATAACAATAGATTTATTACTTTTTAGGACAAATATGTTCAATAATCCAGAAGTAATGGAAGCTTTTTCTTTCTTTTCTTAAAACAAATATATTATTACCTAACTAGTTCCTAGAATTATGTTTTTGTTTATTCTAATCTGAAGCAATACAACCTCAATTTTATGAGTTATCATATCTAAACAGTTACATATGAATAAAATATGTAATTGTTTACTCTAAAAGGGTTAAAATCCCAAAATAATTCAAACTATCTTCATCAATACCAAAGTTATTAACAGTACCTTTCTAACTGAATTATTTAGCCTAGGGCAAGACTAACCATATACAACCACCCTGGAATAAATCATTTCAACAAAAACTATATTCTGCACTCCAATTAATGAAACATCATTTTGATGTCTTTTGACATAGCACTTCTCTCCTGTAAGCGGAAGATCCGTGTACCCCCATTAGACCTTCTCATTCTCCCAACCATATTATGTGGGAGTGTGACGAAGGCACTTATTCCCCTGAGAGAGATATTTATTTATTTAATTGTGATTACTTGCAAAAAATAATTTATACAATGTATCATCTAATCTCATATGTTTTTTGTTTACTCTTTACTCCAGAATTCACTGGTTTCTTTTCTATCTATTCATCTCTTCAGTCCACACAGGTTGATCTGCGCAGTCAGCTCTGCATAACAAAAAGTAAGTCAAAACTATTTGATCTATTGCCATGGCACCACTGAATATACTTTCCCTGAATGTTCAGGGAATAAATGTTCCTAAAAAAAAGGACCAAAGCCTTCCGTACTTTCCATAACAAGAAGGCTCACATAGTATGCCTCCAAGAAACACACTTCACCAAAGATTCTACTCCAAAATATATTTCTCCTTTTTATCAACAAATTTACACGGCTTCTGCCTGTACCAAGCAAAGGGGAACTCTAATTGCATTTCACCGATCCACACCATTCACCTTATCATCAGAAATTAAAGACCCAGAAGGTAGATACCTGATACTCATGGGTTATATAATGGATACAGCAATCACGGTGATTTCCTACTACGCTCCTAACAAACAACCTACACCATTCCTCTCACATATATTACAAGTGATTAATACACACAAATAGGAACAGTGATAATGTGTAGGGATTCGAACCAGGTCCTCCTCCCATTTCTAGATAAATCACCTTTTACACCATCCAAAATAACCTCTAGATTACCTTTTTCTCAACTTCTTTCCAAATACAATCTGGTAGATTCATGGAGAGAAAGTAACCCAATGAAAAAGAAATTCACTTATTTCTCGCACCCTCATCAAACCTTCACCAGAATAGATCATATTTTGCTAACAATAGGAATGATACCAGAAATTATTGCATCAGATATAATTCCGATTCCGTGGTCTGACCATAATGCAGTATACACTACTATAGCCTCAGCCATACCAAAAGCGCATGACCCAACGTGGTACTTACCAGACATAATGCTCAAACACCCACTACATCAGATGGCCATTGAACAAGCTCTAAAGGAATACATATCAATTAATAATACAACAGACATCTCCCCAATAACACTGTGGGAAGCTCATAAGCCTGTCTTGCGTGGTACAATACAAAGACAAATGGCACTATTTAAACGGGAACGCAAAAATCTAGCAAAAAAAATAGAACTCAATTTTAATGCAGCCTACATATCATTTCAAGATAATCCATCTCAGAGTACAAAATCTCATCTGGAAAAATCTAGATTGGAATACGATCTATTTCTCACTGAGTCAGTTGATAAATCCCTCAAACGCTCCAAACACAATTTCTACATGAATACAAACAAACCAGGTACATATTTGTCTCGGGCATTAAATTTAACTAACAAATCTTTCAAACCAATACGTTTGAAATTATCAAAAAATGTTTACACTTGTAATCCAGTTAAAATAGTCCATAAATTTCACTCACATCTCGCAACTTTATACAAGACAAACAATGAATTTAATCCTACAGAGGCTGAATCCTTCTTCTCAAAAATAACCTTACCTGAGTTATCTCAGAATCAAAAAAGCAGTTTGGATGAGCCTATAACTATAGATGAAGTTGCTAACGCCATAAAAGACCTAAAACTTAACAAAAGACCAGGCCCAGATGGCTACTCGGCTTTATACTATAAAACATTCTCAGAAATACTCTCTCCCATTCTCACTGAAACTTTTAACAAACTTCTAGATGGACATTCTTTTCAGCAAGAAACACTAATGGCAATTGTTTGTATGATCCCAAAACCCCTTTCTGATGATACTTCCTGTGTGAATTATCGGCCTATCTCTCTGTTAAACCTCGATATTAAATTATTAGCAAAAATAATAGCAAAACGCCTCAATAGCATTATAGGAAAATTAATACATAGAGATCAAGTAGGCTTCATGCCAAATAGACAGGCAGGCGATAATATACGCAGGGCAGTGTTATTGGCACATATTGCTAAAAAACGGAAAATCCCTTTATGTTTTCTATCTCTCGATATTAAGAGGGCATTTGACACAGTATCCTGGCAATATATGCAATATTCATTACAAAAATGGGGTTTTGGACCCCACTTTTTAACATGGATCAAAGCATTATATAATAAACCCAAAGCCTATATAAAATATGCTGGATACAAATCTGAAGCCTTTAATATCGAAAGAGGTACCCGACAGGGTTGCCCATTATCTCCCTTATTATTTGCCCTTATACTCGAACCCATGGCCCAATACATCAGAACAAACCAAACTATAACTGGCATTGAAGTAGGAGGTATTACACACAAATTATGTATATTTGCAGACGATATATTACTTTTTCTATCATCACCACAGGTCTCTGGTCCTAACTTAATACCAGCTCTTGATGGATTTGCAGCCTTATGATTAATCCTAAGAAATGCCTAGTGCTTAATATTTCACTCACAAACATGGAATTGATCCCGGCTAGGGCTGCACTCCCATTCACATGGGCAGAAAAATCAATCCCATATCTTGGAATTCATTTAACAGCATCTCATTCTCACTTATTCTCAACCAATTATCCTCCTGTATTAAGACAGATCACAAATCTAATAAAACAATGGTCGCAACTTCCTTTATCCTGGATAGGGAAGATTAATGCAATCAAAATGACTATTCTACCCAAATTGCTTTATCTATTCAAAGTCCTCCCTATTCCAATTCCTTCCTATTTTTTGAGAATAGTACAAAAAAGAGCAACTTCGTTTTTATATGGGGCTCTTCTAAACCACGTATACCTATACACACACTACATCTTCCCAAAAATAAAGGAGGCCTGGGATACCCTAATTTTACTAACTACTACAGAGCAGCACATTTGGCCAGTCTGTCCAAATACCATGCAAAACAGGAAATCCCATTATGGGTATTTATAGATGCTTCAGAAAATGACCCTCTATTAATATCAAATTTATTATGGCTTGATCCTAAAGACCGCTTTAAAATTCATAATCCCATAACTAAACACTTCTTATCTCTCTGGGATAAACTAAAAACCAAATATCAGTTACAATCTCCACACAATCCTCTCCTTTCTTTTATCAGAAATCCGGCCTTTTATCCGGCATGGATCTACCCAAATTCTTTTAAAGCTTGGATAACATCAGGCATTCAGACACTAAATGACTTCATAGCATCTAAATCATTCCTTTCATTCCCATCGCTTAGAGAAAAATATAATCTACCAAACTCTGAGATATTTAGATATCTCCAAATCAAAAATTTCTATACACCATTCCTAAAGGGGGATACACCATTATCCCAATTATCCATTTTTGAATCAATCTGTACAAAAGATCCATTTGCTAAAGGTACAATTTCATCAATTTATAATCAATTATATGGAGTAGCAAATCTTAATAGACCCTCTTACGTTCAGAGGTGGGAGGAGGACCTGGGACGAACTTTAGAAGACACGGACTGGTCTAACATATGGCTCACATCTAAGTCATCTTCACCCAACATCTTAGCACTGGAGACAAATTATAAAGTCCTAACTCGCTGGTACCTTGTACCCGCTAGAGTGGCAAAATATTCACCTAATACCTCAGCTCTTTGTTTTCGAGGATGCCCAGTAATAGTGATATTTAACTTTACTTAATCTAAAACCGGAATGGTTAACACTCTCTCAATTAAAACTTATGAGCCAACTAATAACGGCTGCAAAACAAACAGTGGCCAAGGCATGGAAATCTCCTACATTGGTACTAGCAGAAACAATTCACAGAATGAATAATACAATGTCCCATGCTAAGATGGTAGCCATCGATCAAAATCAAATTCCAAAATTTGAAAAACTTTGGCATCCTTGGATAAAACAACAGTTCCTGTCAAACTTCAATGACTCTATCCTGTTGCCATGGTAACAGATTAAATGACTTACAGAGACACCCATTCTAAGACTTCAAAGAGAACTAAAAAGAATAATAAACTGATGAGCGGGACAACCTTGTGGACCATACCTCTACCTTTCAACCCTTTTTCTTCTTTCTCTTTCCTTTTCTCCACCTTACGATTAAAGCTCATTATCAGAATTTATTTGACCTATATACACTCTACTTGTAAACAATATGTATAGTAGGTATAAATCATTTAAATACCTACAAAAGTAACTAAGGAAATGATATATATCTTTAATTTAGGTTTACGTGAACCCAATGTTTAATATTTGAAATTTCATGATATTTACCTATATAAACCCTACTGTAAAACAATGAGCTTACTTTGTAGATCCTTGTGGGCTTGCTTTGTGTATCTTTATGGCATTGTATACTCAATAAACTTTTTTTGACAAGGAAACTTTCCACCGCTCCCATATACTTAAAAGCAGCCTTATTTAGAATAAAGGCTTGTATCTGTGTAATGTATAGTACAGGGGTAGGCAACCTTTTGAGCATAGTGTGCCGAAAAATGTTTTCAAAGAGATTGAGCGTGCCGATTTTATAACAAAAAAAAAAATCCTGAAAAGGATTTTTTCTAAAGTAAATGCTGTAAACTACTTTAGTAGTGAGAAATTGACATTCTGCACTCTCACACTTTGGATTAGCCCCAATTCATGCACCTTCACACCTCAGATCACTGCCCCCCCCCCTGCAAATCTGTCCCACCACTGTACCCCCCTGCACATCTGCCCCACCACTGTACCCCCCTGCACATCTGCCCCACCACTGTAACCCCATGCACATCTGCCCCACCACTGTACTACCCTGCAGGTCTGCCCCACCACTGTCCCCTCTGCAAATCTGCCCCACCACAGTAACCCCCTGTACATATGCCCCACCACTGTACCACCCTGCTCATCTGCCCCACCAATATACTCCCTTTCTTATCTGCCCCACCAATGTACCCCCTTTCTCATCTGCCCTACCAATGTAACCCCTTTCTCATCTGCCTCACCACTGTAACCCCCTGCACATCTGCCCCACCTCTGTACCCCCCTGCTCTTCTGTCCCACCACTGTACCCCCTTGCTCTTCTGTCCCACCACTGTACCACCCTGCTCTTCTGTCCCACTACTGTAACTCCCTGCTTATTTGTCCCACCAATGTTCCCCCTTTCTCAACTGCCCCACCACTGTCCCCTCTGCACATCTGCTCCACCGCCATACCCCCATGCTCTTCTGTCTCACCACTGAATCATCTTCTCATCTGTCCTAACATGAACGTATCCGCTCATCTGCCCCACCACTGTAACCCCCTTTTTAATCTGCCCCACCAATGTACTTCCTGCACATCTGTTCCACCACTGTACCCCCTGCTCTTCTGCCCCACCACTGTAACCCCCTGCTGATGTATTCCACCGAGGTACCTCCTTTCTCCTCTGCCCCAACACTGAACCCCCCCCGCTCATTTGCCCCACCACTGTAACCCCCTCTACATCTGCAGCACCACTGTATCACCTTGCTCATCTGCCCTACCAATGTACCCCCTCTCTCATCTGCCCCACCTAGGTACCCCCTTTCTCATCTGCCCCACCAATGTACCACCTTCCTCATCTGCTCCACCACTGTAACCCCCTAAACACATCTGCCCCACCTCTGTAACCCCCTGCACATCTGCCCCACCTCTGTACCCCCCTGCTCTTCTGTTCCACCACTGTACCACTCTGCTCTTCTGTCTCACCACTGTAACTCCCTGCTTATCTGCCTCACCAATATTCCCCCTTTCTCAACTGCCCCACCAATGTCCCTCCCTGCACATCTGTTCCACCTCCGTACCCCCATGCTCTTCTGTCTCACCGCTGAACCATCTTCTCATCTGTCCTAACACTGAACTTATCCGCTCATCTGCCCCACCACTGTAACCCTCTTTTAAACCTGCCCCACCACTGTACCTCTTGCACATCTGTCCCACCACTGTACCCCATGCTCTGTTGCCCCACCACTGTAACCCCCTGCTGATGTGTTCCACCGAGGTACCTCCTTTCTCCTTTGCCCCAACACTGAACCCCCCCGCTCATCTGCCCCACCACTTTAACCCCCTGTACATCTGCCACACCACTGTACCACCCCGGTCATGTGCCCTACCAATGTACCCCCTCTCACATCTGCCCCACCATGGTACCCCCTTTCTCATCTGCCCCACCAATGTACCCCCTTTCTCATCTGCTCCACCACTGTAACCCCCCTGCACATCTGTCCCACCACTGTAACCCCCTGCACATCTGCCCCACCTCTGTACTCCCTGCTCTTCTGTCCCACCACTGTACCCCCTTTCTCATCTGCCCCACCAATGTACCACCCTGCTATTTTGTCCAACCACTGTACCACTCTGATCCTCTGTCCCACTACTGTACCTCTCTGCACATCTGCTCCACCGCCATACCCCCATGCTCTTATGCCTCATCGCTAAACCATATTCTCATCTGTCCTAACACTGAACTTATCTGCTCATCTGCCCCACCACTGTGCCATCTGCACATCTGTCCCACCATTGTACCCCCTGTTCTTCTGCCCCACCACTGTAACCCCCTGCTCATGTGTTCTACTGATGTACCTCCTTTCTTCTCTGCACATCTGCCCCACCTCTGTACCCCCCCCTGCTCCTCTGCCCCACTGCTGTAACCCCCTGCTCATCTGTCCCATCAATGTACCTCCTTTCTCCTCTGCCCCAACACTAACCTCCCTGCACATCTTTCCCACCACTGTAACCCCTTCTCATCTGGCCCAACACTGAACCCCCCTTTGCTCATCTGTCCCACCACTGTAACCACTGCTCATCTGTCCCATAACTGTACCCCCCTGCTTTTCTGTCCCACCACAGAAACCCCTTCTCATCCCTCCCACCACTGTACCTCCTGCACATCTGCCCCACCACTGTACCCCCTTGCTTGTCTGTCCCACCACTGTAACCCCCCTACGCATCTGCCCCAACAATGTACCCCCTTTTCTCATCTGCCCCACTATTGTACCTCCCTGCACATCTGCTCCACCACCGTATCCCCACTCTCTTCTGTCTGACTATTGAATCTCCCCCCTTCTCATCTGTCCCAACACTGAACCCATCTGCTCAGCTGCCCCACCACTGTAACCCGCTTTCTCATCTGCCCCACCATTGTTCCTCCTGCACATCTTTCTCACCTCTATAACCCTTTCTCTTCTGCCCCACCTTTGTTCCCCCTGCTCTCCTGCTCCACCACTGAACCCCCCTGCTCATCTGGGCCAACACTGAACCCCCTGCTCATCTGGCCCAACACTGAACCCCCCTGCTCACCTGGCCCAATACTGAACCCCCCTGCCCATCTGACCCAACACTGTACGCCCCTGCTCTTCTGTCCCACTGCTTAACCCCCTTATCATCTCTTCCACCACTGTACCTCCCTGCACATCTGCCCCACCGCTGTACCCTCCTGCTCATCTGTCCCACCTCTAAACCTCTGCTGCTCATTTTCCCCATTGCTGTACCCTCCTGCTCATCTGCTCCACCACTGTACCTTCTTCTCATCTGTGATATGTAGAGTGGTGAAAGGAAGTAGAGATGTGACACATCTATCTGTCCTGACACACTCATCCTGCTGATCCAACTCTCACATCCAGCCCACGTGCTTGTATGTGATGGGATGTATGTGACGTATGAGATGTATGTGATGTATGTGATGTCACATACAAGCATCTGGAATGGATGTGCAATGATGAGCTAAGGTCAGGGGCATTTTCTGAAAGCAGTGGGCCTGTGTGCAGGATCATAAGTTGGGCCCCCGCAGCTAAGAAAAAGTGCAGTGCTCTGAGCCACAGAAAAAGTTGATTTTCATTGCGCTGAATACTGGCTTTGGCTTAAAGGGACACAGAGTGGGGTTTAGTAGTAAGTGACGCAAAGGTTCAGGAATAATTTCAACATATTTCCCAGAAACACAACAGTAATTCCACAAACTGTCACCTGATTGGGGTTTTCTCTTTCTTTCTGAGATTGGTAGTGGCAACATATCGAGTCATCTTCCTCCAGATGGTGGGCTGGGCTAGCAGGAGTGTGATTGGCTTTAGCAGTGGCCAATGACAGTTCTCCTCCTCCTCCTACTGGAAACAGGGACCGCCCCTCCCCCCTAGCAGAACTGCACCCAATCTCTTCCCAATCACAAAAGCTGACGATCGCAGCTACAGCAAAGTTAGAGAACCAATGTTTCCCATCCTTTACAATGTACACAGTGCCTCCCCCTCAGTGCAGGTGCGGCGCAAAGAATTCTGAAATTGAAACGCACTAGTGTCTCGCTGACACTTCCCTGCGCTGCTCTGCTGATGAGGAGAGAGTCAAGTGCGGGTAAAAGAGGCTTTGTGTGCCGCTTGCGGCACAAGTGCTGGGGGTTGCCTACCCCTGGTATAGTATATTAAACTACTATAATCAATAAATGGAGAAGTTGACAATACATTGGGATTAATCAACAGTACGTTGAAACCTTAATTTTGCTGTATTAAAAATATAGCAAAACCCATACAATTTTAACTTGGAAGTGAGTGGAAGTCCTGCCATAAGGAAGGAAATCCCTCCTAAGACAGCTGTCACCAGAATAGGTGAAGGTTTAAAGGCTAATTCCATGTGATTTGTCACCAAGCTGGTCCAAGTGAACTATTTCCTTCACTAACAGATGCAGCAGCTGTGTGCTCTGTATAAACTGTACATAGAATCAGTTACATACAGTATACAGTGCTGTGTTCCACCTACAGTATACAGTGCTGCTTGACCTGAAACAAAATCGGGTCAAGCTGGGAGCGGCTCAGCCATTCACAGGAAACTTTATATTTTCTGAATGAATACAAAGCTTCCTCTGATTGGCTGAAGCAGAGCTAGTGATGTCATCTGCACACCTCTTCACCTCAGCCAATCAAATGAAGCTTTGTACTCATTCACAAAATCCAAAGCCTCCCAAGAATGGCTGAGCAGCACTCAGCCTGAGTTTTGTGTCAGGAGGGGAACGGGAAGTCTCCAAACCACTGCTGGAACACAGTGCTTTATAATGTATGTAGCGGATGAACACAGTTTTGCAACTTTGACTTGTGTTAGTAAAACTGTACAAAGCATCACAACTACTTAGTGTATTGAGATGAATTATACCTTTTTTGTTTTTTTTGTTTTTTTTTGTTTTTGTCAGGACAAATAGGGCTTTCATTTGGTGGTAAATGGTAATGGATATCTCCTGATTTTTTTATTATTATCTAAGGAAAACTAGCACAAGATGATAAAAAAAGTAGTTGAATATTTCTTGCTATTACCTTAACCTACTACCAAAGAACCCATTTCCTGCTCCTGAGGATTGTAGCGATACCTCATACAGTATGTGTGATTTATTTGTTGTTTGTACCTGTAGTAGGGCCCAGAAACAACAGTGCACATTCTGTTTTTTTTATCCTACTTAACATGTACGGACACTAACTGACACTGATATTACATTC
The DNA here is from genome assembly GCF_042186555.1 of Aquarana catesbeiana. Taxonomy (NCBI): domain Eukaryota; kingdom Metazoa; phylum Chordata; class Amphibia; order Anura; family Ranidae; genus Aquarana; species Aquarana catesbeiana. The sequence continues at coordinate 205,284,466 of NC_133324.1, forward strand.
AAAAAATGTGTTTTTTTTATCATACTTAGATACATTGACCTTAAACTTTGACTCTATGACCTTTCACCCTAACCTTGACACTAACTCTATCCCTGACACTAACCTAGAACAGTCCCTGATCTGGCTATTTTTTCTTTAATTTTTTATGTATTTATTTTTTTGTAGGCACTTTTTTTGTTTGAACTTTTCTCGTCTAGCAAGGAAAAAAACTATACAATATATATTTTTCTCCATTCAAGAGGAGAAAGTAACAGGGGGCGGGTTGTACAGTAACTGATCACCGTAATAGCGAATCTCTCAGCACAGTGCTCTCAGCAAAAACACAGCAGCTTATATATGCGGCCCTATAGTTAAAGACCCACTTCCATGATGCCACATATATGTGTACGCTCAGCGGGAAGGAGTTAAAGTGACAAACAACATGGAGTTAGGCTTGAACCTCCCTAACGAGTACAGAGCAATAAAAATCTGACAAGAGTTCTAACCCCTTTTCCTTTAGATATTCTGCAAGTACAGTTTTTTCATAACATTGTAATCTGAGTCCAAGCTTACTGTTATGAGGGTTGGAAGATAACTGCTGGCAATCCTATTCTGAACATGGCAGAAAAAAATTCAGATAATATATGGCAGTTTACAGTTGTAAAAAGCACTTAATCTTAGAAAAGCTATGGGACTTGCAAATGGACTATTTGGATAAGATTACAATAAACAGAAATGCTTCTACTGCAGAATTATTTCTGCACAATTGTTATTTTGAGCAAAGATGTGCGTAAATATGCCAGTGCTCCCAATTATAACTCTACTTGGTTAGCCCATGATGACAAGTATGGATGTTTCTTAGCCTTAAACTTGGCCACAAATATAAGATAAGGAAACCCTTATGGGTTGTCTAGACCTTTGCCATGTCTTAGATCATCTGCAGGTCTGCTTACAAAAGGCTGGTGGTGGTGTACAAAAGCCATGTTGCTTAAAGAAAACCTGTACCAAGAAAAACATGGAAGCCATTGCTGACAACCTTCTGAAAATGCTAGTTGCTTTGCTGCCACAGTATTTGGAACTCATGCCTATATCAAGCATGCTGTAAGTAATGTCAAAACTTTTAACACCCTTTCAGTTTAAAGGGGTTGTAAAGGTATACATTTTTTCACCTTAATGCATTCTATGCATTACGGTGAAAAAACTTTTGAAAATACCGCCGCCCCCAGCCCCCCGTTTTACTTACCTGACACCTCGAAACTCGGCCGCTCGCTCCCGACCTCCATTCAGCCGATCAGCCTGGTCGCTGATTGGCTATAGTGGATGGATTGAAAGCAGCGCAGCCATTGGCTCGCGCTGCTGTCAATCACAGCCAATGACGCGGCGCACCGGGGGCGGGGCCGAGTGATACAGCGAGCGGCTATAGCCGCCGGCTGTATCACGGGAGCGCGCCCGCAATAACTAACCACCATGCGAGAGAGCTCGCATTAAGGTGGTTAGTTATTGCGGGGAGGAGCTGAGACAGCTGCCGAGGGACCCCAGAAGAGCAGGTTTGGGGCCACTCTGTGCAGAACGAGCTGCACAGTGAAGGTAAGTATAACATGTTTGTTATTTAAAAAAAAATAAAAAATTTACCTTTACAACCCTTTTAAAGTGGGATTCCTGCCTTAAGCTAACTATTCCTTAAAATGTCCTCTCCCCTGCTATCTATCCTGCCTAACCTATGTGAAAAAAAAAAACAACTACCTTTTTTCAGTTCACTCTGGTACGGTTATGGGATCAGGCTGTTCTGGCTCAGGGAGCAATTGACAATACCTAGTAATTCCAGGGCGGCACAGTGGTGTAGTGGGTAGCACTTTTGCCTAGCAGTAAAAAGTGTTGCTAGGTCGAATCCCAACCACGACTCTACCTGCCTAGGGTTTGCATGTTCTCCGTGTGCCTGTGTGGGTTTCCTCCAGGTACTCCGGTTTACTCCCACACTCCAAAGACATGCTGGTAGGTTAATTGGCTTCTGTCTAAATTGGCCCTAGTATATGAATGTGAGTTGGGGACCTGAGATTGTAAGCTCTTTGAGGGTAGGGACTGATGTGAATGTACAATGTACCGTATTTATCGGCATATAACACGCACTTTTTTCCCCTGAAAATCAGGGGAAAATCGTGGGTGCGTGTTATAGGCCGATCCCCCCCCAATTGTGTGTGATCGGAGCGATCGCGGCAATTGCCGCGATCCCTGCCGTCATACACAGCCGTGTGGAAATTCAAATACGGCGCCGAGACTGCAGGGACTCGGCGGAGCGGAGCTACACATACCTGAGAGTCCTCGGGTTTTCTCGGCGCCGCTTACAGTCCCGCCCATAGGGCGGAACTGGGCGGGACTGTAAGCGGCGCCGAGAAAACCCGAGGACTCTCGGCTATGTGTATCAGCGCTCCGCCGAGTCCCTGCAGTCTCGGCGCCATATTTAAATTTACACAGGGCTGTGTATGACGGCAGGGATCGCGGCGATCCCACAAAGCTGCACGGGGGCAAGGCTGCACGGGGGGGCAAGGCTGCACGGGGGGGCAAGGCTGCATGGGGGGGCAAGGCTGCATGGGGGCAAAGCTGCACTGGGGCAAGGCTGCACTGGAGAAAAGCTGCACTGACATGGCTGCACTGACATTGCTGCACTGACAAGGCTGCACTGGAGAAAAGCTGCACTGACATGGCTGCACTGACATTGCTGCACTGACAAGGCTGCACTGGGGCAAAGCTGCACTGACAAGGCTGCACTGGACACTGGGGCAAGGCTGCACTGACACTGACAAGGCTGCAGATGGATACTGATAACGCTGCATTGATGGGCATTTTAATGTAAGTTTTTCTTCCTTAAACTTTACTCTTAAAAGTTTTTTTCCTTAAAATTCCCTCCTTAACTTGGGTGCGTGTTATACGCCGGCGCGTGTTATACGCCGATAAATACGGTATATGTAAAGCGCTGCATAAATTGACGGCGCTATATAAGTACCATAAATAATAATTCCAGGAGCAGTGATGTCACCTATAGGTTCCAATAGCCCAGCAATTTTCAGTGCTCTCTCCTCTCCCCTGCAGCTGTTCATTAACATGGGGAAGCCAGAGCTGTGGATCATGTGACCAAGCTGACCCTGACTGATAAACAGCAAGTATACAGATCTTTTGTAGGCAGGATAGGTGTCAGGAGGGAGGAGGGGACAATTTTAAGAGTGGTTAGTGTAAGGCAGGAATTTTACGTTAATGGGCAGGCATCTAGGTCTTTCACATGGAGAGGTCAGCAATGGCAGGCCTATGTACATATTCTCCTCACTAGAGGTTTACCATGTGCCGACTGCGCACTATAGTTTTACTGCTACAGTGCGGGCTGGCTGCGCAGAATCAGGTATACACTATATTACCAAAAGTATTGTGACGCCTTCCTTTACATGCACATGAACTTTAATGGCATCCCAGTCTTAGTGCGTAGGGTTCAATATTGAGTTGGCCCTTTCTTTGCACCTATAACAGTTTCAACTTTTCTGGGAAGGCTGTCCACAAGGTTTAGGAGTATGTCTATGGGAATGTTTGACCATTCTTCCAGAAGCTCATTTGTGAGGACAGACACTGATGTTGGATGAGAAGGACTGGTTCGCAGTCTCCACTCTAATGTGAAGGCCAGTCATGTTCCTCCACCCCAAACTTGCTAATCATGTCTTTATGGACCTTGCTTTGTGCACTGGTCCAAATCATTTGGTGGAGGGGGGATTATGGTGGGGGGGTTGTTTTTCAGGGGTTGGGCTTGGCTCCTTAGTTCCAGTGAAGGGAGCTCTGAAGGTGTCGGCATACCAAGACATCTTGGACTATTTTATGCTCCCAACTTTGTGGGAACAGTTTGGGGATGAACCTTTCCTGTTTCAACATGACTGCACATCAGTGCACAAAGTTGGGAGCATAAAATTGTCCAAAATGTCTTGGCATGCTGACACCTTAAGAGTTCCCTTTACTGGAACTAAGGTGCCAAACCCAACCCCTGAAAAACAACCCCACACCATAAACCCCCCTTCACCAAATGATTTGGACCAGTGCACAAAGCAAGGTCCATAAAGACATGAATGAGCGAGTTTGGGGTGGAGGAACTTGACTGGCCTACACAGAGTCCTGACCTCAACCCGATAGAACACGTTTGGGATGAATTAGTGCGGAGACTGCGAGCCAGGCCTTCTTATCCACATCAGTGCCTGACCTCACAAATGCACTTCTTGAAGAATGGTCAAACATTCCCATAGACTCGCCTAGATTGTAAACTCTAACAAGCAGGGCCCTCTGATTCCTCCTGTATTGAATTGTATTGTAACTGTACTGTCTGCCCTCAGGTTGTAAAGCGCTGCACAAACTGTTGGCGCTATTTAAATCCTGTAATATAATAGTAATAATAATAATAATAATAATAGACACAGTCCTTTACTTTGTGGACAGTCTTCCCAGAATGGTTGAAGCAGTTATAGCTGAAAAGGGTGGGCCAACTCAATATTGAAGCCTACGGACTAAGACTGGGATGCCATTTAAGTTCATGTTCGTGTAAAGGCAGGTGTCCCATTACATTTGGTATTATAGCGTATATACTTGATTCTGCATTTCTGAGTAAAGGGAGCACGCTCTCCTGGCTGTGCTGTCACTGGCTCCAGCACATGCCAGTCAGCCAATGATTTATGGCCGGAACCCGCTGATCGTCGGAGCAAGTGACAGATAGGGATAAAACTTTTTTGGAGTTTAACAAGACACATGGCCACTCTTTAAAAATATAAGAAAAGAGGTTTAACTTTAAACTACATAGAGGGTTCTTTACTGTAAGAGCGGCAAGGATGTGGAATTCCCTTCCACAGGCGGTGTTATCAGCGGGGAGCATCGATAGTTTCAAGAAACTATTAGATAAGCACCTGAATGACCACAACATACAGGGATATACAATATAATACTGACATATAATCACACACATAGGTTGGACTTGATGGACTTGTTTCTTTTTTTCAACCTCACCTACTATGTAACTATGAGAGAGCTTTTTGTATGTTAACAACACAAAGCTCTCCTCTGACAGCAGCAATGCGCCGGTTTTTGTTTCCCTGCAAAGCAGTGAATAAAAACCGGCACATTGCTAATTACATTTAGCACACATTACACATAGAAAACATTATTAGGCACACATTTAACCCTTTGATTTCCAGTGTCATTAGTACCCTGTCAGTGGATATTATTAGCACTGATCATTGTATTAGTGTCACTGGAGATGTCAGTGCCAGTTAGCCAGTTCCCACAAAGTGTCAGTTAGTGTCAGATTGCTCGCCGCCCTGCTATAAGTCGCTGATCACCGCCATTACTAGTATAAAAAATAAATTTAAAAAATGCCGGTATATATCTCATGGCTTGTAGTCGCTATAACGTTTACACAAACCATCAATATACACTTATTGGGATTTTGATATGTAGCAGAATACATTTTGGCCTAAAATGTATGAAGAAATTAGATTTTTTTTTTTTTTTGGATATGTTTTATAACAGAAAGTAAAAAATATATATATATTTTTTTTTCAAAATGTATGCTTTTTTTTTCATTGATAGCGCAAAAATTTAAAAAACCCCGTGGTGATCAAATACCATCAAAAGCAAGCTCTATACTTGGGAGAAAAATTATAAAAAATTTTGTTTGCACACAGCATTGCATGACTGGGCAGTCGCCAGTTAAAGTAGTGTAGTGCCGAATAGCAAAAAATGGCCTGGTTATGAAAGGGGTAAAATCTGGTATTTGTTTAATGAAAACTGCAGCTTTTCTAAAAATATAACAAAAAAAACTGTATGACTCTTACCATTGGTCTGCGTGAGGGAGAAGCAGACTATTGCATCCAAGAGATGTTTCCCCAGGAGATCCCATTAAACATCTCACCATGCAATCCACAAGAAAGGGTCTTAGTGCTCACTTGCAATTGTCCAATTCAGTAATGTAATCCACAGAAAAACATCAAGGGCATGTATGTCATACAACTCTTTATTATATCAAAATGGCAAAGGTATAAAACACTACAAATCAGCCAATGACCGTTACTTTTGTAGCTCACACTTTTTCTCAAGGCGTTCGGATGTCATTTTGATATAATACAGAGAGTGGTATGTCCTGACTGCCCTTGAAGCTTTTCTGTGGATTACAGCTTGTTTTAATTAACAGTCTTTGAAATTATATTAACATGGTAATTATTATTTCAGGTACTTATATAGCACCATCAATTTACACAGCACTTTACATATATATGATACATTCACATCAGTCCCTACACTCAAGGAGCTTACAATCTAAGGTTCCTAACTCACATTCATACATACTATAGTCAACTTATGCTGCATACACACGGTCGGACTTTCCGGCAGGAAAAGTCCGACAGAATCTTTTCAGCGGACATTCTGATCGTGTGTGGGCCTCATCGGACTTTTTTTTTTTTAAATTCTGACGGACCTAGAAATAGAACATGTTTCAAATCTTTCCGACGGAATCAGTTCCTATCGGGAAAACCGCTCGTCTGTATGCTGTTCCGACGGACCAAAAACGAAGCATGCTCTGAAGCAAGTACAAAATGTCAGCTATTGGCTACTCGCTATTGAACTTCCTTTTTCTAGTCCTGTCATACGTGTTGTACGTCACCGCGTTTTAGAAGGTCGAACTTTGGTGTGATCGTGTGTACGCAACACAGTTTCAGTGGAACTCCGTCGGAACTCCGTCAGAAAAACCTTCAGAGTTCATTCCGACGGAAAAACCGGTCGTGTGTACGCGGAATTAGACAGGATCCAATTAATCTACCAACATGTCTTTGGAGTGTGGGAGGAAACCCACACAGGCACAAGGAGAACATGCAAACTCCAGGCAGGTGGTGTCATGGTTGGGATTCAAACCAGTGAAACTTTTACTGCTAGGCAAAAGTGCTAACCACTACACCACTGTTATAATACATATATGAAAATTTAGGGTTGAATTAGAATCTATTTTTAATGTTTTGATCTAAGAAACAAAAATAATTGTGTTCATAGAAGAAGAATAAAACAAGCAGTGGGAAAATTGTAAAATTTTTGGAGCCAAGTGTCACATACTTATAGGAGGGCACAATATTACAAAGGGTGAGTACCCAAGATCAGCAGTACACTGCTCCACATTTCAGTCTCCATACCTGACAGTACATCAAAGGCAGGTTAAAAATCACAACAATTTTAGCCACCTGATAACATAGATGCTCATTGCTTATCTCTCCTATAAAAGAAACCCATACCAATATGATTATCTTCACTATAGAGATGCTCATAAACAACATGAATGCAAAAAGGAAATAGAAGAGCACAAATATCCTATGTTTCCTGAGTTCCTATAAGCATAGATCTTCCTGCAATCCCTTTTTCTAATCCAATTTCTGGTCACATATGATTAGGATTAGAGATGTTCACTAAACTTAGTAAATATGGTGAAGCTGTGTTAATTTTGAATACCTAATCGAATGCAAAGAAAATGTAAAAAAATAGGATTTCTCATGATTTAAAACAGGTCTAAACCCAAAAACAAAACCCCTTACTGACCAACTTACCCCAAAAATAAACTGACCATGTCTAGGATTTCATAGCCATAGCAGCTCTTTTTTACAAGTCCAAAACGACTTTGAAGGCACTGGAATAAACTAAAATCAAAACTATGTATCTGCAGCCCAAACCCTGTTTAAAAGGCCCCCAGCCACACTACCCTGCCATAGGGACAATTACACAAAGGTACCACAGTTACACATCCTCAATCCTGGGTCAAAACAACTACACAATAGTGAAGAGGAACACCATCCCTCACATGAGACCCTATCCCCTTTTTTAATCAAAATGGCCACCTTTCAAGACCCTGCAACCCACCACTTGCTGCAATGACTATATGACATTGAAAGGAACTATAAAATTATTGTCATAGGGGAAGCTTCACCAATGCCAACTAACCTGCGAGTGAAGTACCTCCACTCCACCCTGCAGACCTTAAAGACCCCTCCCCACAAGATCCAATCTCACCAATAAGGTTGCTCCACTTTGCTACCCCTTTCATTATCTCTCCATTAACCTTCTACTATTAGGTTCCTCTTCAACCCTTTGCTTATGTCTCTGCCCCAAACCTTTTCTTATGTCTCTGCCTCAAGCTCCAAGCTTCCCCTTATTTACCAACTTTATGAGCATTCACTTAGAAAAAATGAACAATAACTTGGCATGTTAAACAGTGTTTTCTCGTTTAGCAATTCAACCCCTTTGAATTGTGAATATGCATGCAGGATGGGCTTTAGCACACAAAAAGGGATACAGTTTCATAAGTATTTGTGTGTTGGCACACGTTTTTAATGAGGGTTTTGCTGCGTTCCGCTACAGATATTTTGACTTCTTGCCTGGACAAAAAAAAAAAAAATCTAAATTAATTTCTGTCTGATGGTTATGTGATATACTATGTTATAATGCATTGCATATGTACATTTTTCTGGAAGGTTACTATTTGATTCCTCTATCCCCTAAAATGTACATTGTCACAGTAAACATTCTCCACAAAGCACTGTCCTACAGCATAGATGTATGAACAGGCCCAGATTGTTGTGCCAATTATGGTGTGCCTGCAGCAGCTGACTGCGTTATACTGCAGAGAATCACTATATGGAAACGTAGCCTAACACCTTGCCCTAGGGTATACAGATGACTATAGTGTATTGTGATTGAATTGAAGCCATGCTGGGTACAGCCATACAGCCTGACTTGTTTAGGGACAACAATCCGTGGTGTTCTGATTATTTAAAAAGTGGCAAAACTACTGTGCACAAAGCCTTCCTAGCTGTGGGCATATTTCATTCCTCTCTAGTTTATCGGTATTCTGGATTTAACCAGCATTTATTTTAAAAACCATCTAATCACATGCAGCTGACCGGCATTCCTCTCCAATCTGCATTTCACATACCAGCATTAGACCTTTAATCCCCACGCATGTGTGAGTGTGAAATAGTAGTGTAAGGACGTACCTCTAATTCTTCAGGCAGGCGTTTAAAACAAAACAGCTCTTTAAGAGAACTGCCTCAAAAAAAAAAAAATCTGTATCCCTGGACAATAAACAAACACGATTCCAAAGCTCGCAAATGGATGCATATGCGTTTACATTAGGGTTCCTTCCAAAAAGAGAATTCTATAGACTGAGAATGTGAGGATTTCAGCAAATCTAGGTTTGAAAATGGATTTAATTACACTGGGGCCATAAAGTTTAGGCACATCTAAAATTATGGCTATGTTCAGTGTATGTAACTGTCAGCCAAAATTCCCTAGGAATTCATTTATAATGACAAGTTGCTCTGACACACCTATATTTTCTAGTGTAACAACCTTTTCTCTCTCGGCTGACCTTCTACCAAACTGTAAATTCCTGCACAGGCCATGTAGTAGCCAGGAAATGTCTGTTTTGCATTTAGCCCTGATATGACGAGTTAAAATGCTTGCAGAAATAAAGTAATATAAATAGTGCAAGATATTTAATGACCATCTAAATGGGGTCTGAGCATCACTGAAACAGCTGCCTTTATTTTAGCCATGAACTCAAATATAAACCTTGTAATAAACATGTCATTATTAAAGTATTATCTTCCATCTTGCTAATAAAATTGAAAATACTTAGCCACACCAGTGATAGTAATTATGTTAGCCCTACGAGATGAGGATGACTCTCAGCTGCTGTGCAAACAGAGGGTGCTGGGTTGTTTAAAAAGAAAAGATGATGGTATAAATTATAATTTCAATCAGTTCACAGAATAACCCTTTGCAACAGTTATTTCAGAAGTGAGTCAGTCCTAAAGAATCTCCTAAAATGAAATGCTCCAGCATTGCCTCTTTCATGCATAGCTGTTATTAAATTTTGTTCAGTGGGCAGTCAACATTTAACTGTGGGTGGCTAGCTTTAAGTCCTGTACACACTATCTGCCAGGATACCAAATCCTGGAATCCTGTGGTCGGATATGACCAGGATGGTGAACCACGCAGAGGAACACAGACTCCAAATATAAATGCAGTTTTACAGTTTATTCTAATTGAAAACAAACCTAAGCAACATAAAAAAAGTGCAAACAGCCAACAAATGCAAATAACCCAATGGTAAAATACATGACCTAAAATGAAACACCCATAGAGTCATGCAGGGCCGGATTTCCCACAAGGCCACCGAGGCCACAGGGGCGGCGCCGCTCCTGCAAAGAATTCTCGGCCGCCCCCCCACATTAACATAGCAGCATGTGATGCAGCGCACCCGGGTGCCAGAGAGGTGGGGGCGCTGAAGCACTAGAGTGCTCCTCTCCCTCCTCATCCTCTCTGTGTCCAGACTGAGGCGGCTTCCTCCGCAGGTCACCGCCGCCGCTGCTGGTTTTTTCAAGGCTCAAGCCTGTCCCCCCTCCCTCCTCCTGTCAAAGGAGAGCAGCCGCCGGAGATCGGAGCGGCTGGTCTCTGTGCGGGGGGGGGGCGTGTTCTCCTGTGTCTCTCACTCCCGCCCAAGCCTGTCTCCATCTGTACACTTATGGAGGGGGGGGTGTCCTGGGGGGTCTGTACTAATGGAGGGGGGGTTGTCCTGGGGGTTTGTACTAGTGAAGGGGGGGTTTGTCCTGGGATGTCTGCACTAATGGAGGGGGGGTTGTCCTGGGGGTCTGTACTAGTGAAGGGGGGGTTTGTCCTGGGATGCCTGCACTAATGGAGGGGGGGGTTGTCCTGGGGGTCTGTACTAGTGAAGGGGGGGTTTGTCCTGGGATGTCTGCACTAATGGAGGGGGGTTTGTCTTGGGATGTCTGTACTAATGAAGGGGAGGGGGGTTGTCCGGGGGGGATTGTACTAATAAAGGGGGGGGTTTGCCCTGGGGGTCTGTACTAATGGAGGGGGGTTTGTCCTGGGGGGGTCTGTACTAATGAAGGGAGGGGTGGTTTGTCCTGGGGGGGGTCTGTGCTAATGGAGGGGGTTGACCTGGGGGGGTTGTACTAATGGAGAGGGGGTTGTCCTGGGGGGGTTGTACTAATGGAGTAATGGAGGGGGAGTTTTCCGGGGGGGGGGTTTGTACTAATGGAGGGGGGGTTGACCTGGGGGGTTTGTACTAATGGAGGGGGGGTTGTCCTTGGGGGTATGTACTAATGGAGGGGGGTTGTCCTGGGGGGGTTTGTACTAATGGAGGGGGGTTGTCCTGGGGGGTTTGTACTAATAGAGGGGCGTTTGTCCTGGGGGGTCTGTACTAATGAAGGGAGGGGGGTTTGTCCTGGGGGGGTCTGTACTAATGAAGGGAGGGGGGTTTGTCCTAGGGGGTCTTTACTAATGAAGGGAGGGGGGTTGGTCCTGGGGGGGTCTGTACTAATGAAGGGAGGGGGGTTTGTCCTGGGGGGATCTGTACTAATGAAGGGAGGGGGGTTTGTCCTGGGGGAGTCTGTACTAATGAAGGGAGGGGGGTTTGTCCTGGGGGGGTCTGTACTAATGAAGGGAGGGGGGTTTTTCCTGGGGGGAGTCTGTACTAATGAAGGGAGGGGGGTTTGTCCTGGGGGGGTCTGTACTAATGAAGGGAGGGGGGTTTGTCCTGGGGGGGTCTGTACTAATGAAGGGAGGGGGGTTTGTCCTGGGGGGATCTGTACTAATGAAGGGAGGGGGGTTTGTCCTGGGGGGGGTCTGTACTAATGAAGGGAGGGGGGTTTGTCCTGGGGGGGTCTGTACTAATGAAGGGAGGGGGGTTTGTCCTGGGGGGATCTGTACTAATGAAGGGAGGGGGGTTTGTCCTGGTGGGGGTCTGTACTAATGGATGGGGGTTTGTCCTGGGGGGGTCTGTACTAATGGAGGGGGGTGGTTTGTCCTGGGGTGGTCTACACCCAGGAAAGTACACCCAGGGCTCCAGAGGGAGAGGACACTGCTGAGGGAAAACCATTAGAGAGAGAACCCCGCTGCCCTGTGCCACCAGAGGGAAAGCCACACAGCCTGGTGCCATCCCTGGCGGAGAAAGGAATGGAGTCATTGCAGGAATACAGATCTGGGTGCTACCCAGCGGAGTCGCCATGGGCAATTCAGAGTGAGCTGACTCCTGATCAGAGGAACCGTTGCTGTATCGCTGGGTCAGGTGAGAGGGCCGATCGGCCATTATTTACTAATGTCCATAGGAACTGCAGTCTCTGACCGTCTCCTGTATCATGTCTGCAGTCTCTGACCGTCTCCTGTATCATGTCTGCAGTCTCTGACCGTCTCCTGTATCATGTCTGCAGTCTCTGATCATCTCCTGTACTATGTCTGCAGTCTCTGATCACCTCCTGTACTATGTCCGCAGTCTCTGATCATCTCCTGTACTATGTCTGCAGTCTCTGATCATCTCCTGTACTATGTCTGCAGTCTCTGATCATCTCCTGTACTATGTCTGCAGTCTCTGACCGTCTCCTGTATCATGTCTGCAGTCTCTGACCATCTCTTGTATCATGTCTGCAGTCTTTGACCGTATTATGTCTGGGGGCTCTTTCTGGTGGTGTGTGTGTGTGTGGGGGGGGGGGGGGGCGGCATTGAAGGACCCGGCCTTGGGACGGCAAAGGGAGTAAATCCGGGCCTGGAGTCATGCAGAATGCAGAGCAAATGGAACAACATTGCTAAGAAGGGTTGAGCAGGTAAACAGGAGTCAAAGTAAATGGGTAGCCACCCTGCTGTAAGCAGATATGTCTATTTATATATAATAGTGCTACTGCTAAGCGACAGTCAACTTAGCTGAACTGATAGCTTAACTTTCTTGAGCTTCCCTTGAGGTTCTGTCAGGATGTGTGGCTGGTGCGCCTGGCTATAGTGTGAGAGCTGCACTAATCAGAGCTATGAATATGTATCTCTCACTGGCCAACTGCTTTGAGGTTTATTGTACCTAGCCCATGCTAGGAGAGGAATGGGAGGGCAGTGTGGGACCATGGGAGGGCAGTGTGTTCTCCCCTGGGCTTTCTACCTAGGGGAGGATTGTGTTTGGCTGTTGAATCCTCTTAAAGCAGTATTAAAATCTTGTTTTTTTTTTCTAAAATAACAAACATGTTATACTTACCCGCTCTGTGCAATGGTTTTGCACAGAGCAGCCCAAATCATCCTGCACTCCTGGCCCCTCCCTCCTACCGGGTGCCCCCACAGCAAGCAGCTTGCTGCGGGAACACCCAAGCAGACGCACTCCCGAGCTGCAGCTCTGTGTGTTCATTTACACACTGAGCTGCGGGTCGGCGCTATACCCTCCGTCTCCAGATTGGCTCAAAGGCTGTGACTGACAGCCAAAAGCCAAACAGGAGTGTGAGTCCCCAGAGAGCTAAGGCTCTCGTGACATCGCTGGATCAAGAGGGGGCTCAGGTAAGTATTAGCGGGGAGCTGGGGGGCTGATGCACACAGACATTTTTTTATTTTTATGCATAGAATGCATGAAGGTTAAAAACCTTGTGCCTTTACAACCACTTTAAGCCTGCTTCCTGTGAGGGTGACCATGTGGCTCAGCAAACACTTATGTTTGAGGCCTAACTTCAGTAACCTCGGGATTGAGGCACCATGGAGGAACTCCAGATGTGATGAGGGTCTGGAGAAGCATGGATGTGTAGCTTGAACTTCGGCGGAGTATGTCTTCTCCCTAGGGTGCTGGCAATTGCCCTACAGTCAGGAGCTACAGTCAGAGAATGCTGAGTCAGCTTCAAAGCTTTGAAGACTGTAAGTACTTTTATTCCCTACTGTGGAGTCTGCAAGTCCATGGATATCTGATACTTTTACCCTCTTTTGAGGGTAAAGTGCCATTTAATAAATTCCTTTTGTTTTGCAACAAAATTGACCGGTGCACATCTGTACATATTGCTTCACTACTGCCAAGAGACTACACCCTGAGGTGAAATGCTAGCTTACCCTATCCCTAGGGGTCAGGGCATACTAAAAATGGGTAGCAGGAACAGGGAAAGAGCAGGTTCAAAATAGATCAGACCCCAGAGAAAAATACTAAGGATAAGGACTGGGGGAGAATAATAATCTCCCAGCTGCCAAACTCTAGTAGTGATGAATGGTAGCATCAGGCTGGTGGCACATGGAGCTACAAGTTACCATCTGTGGGAATTCAGTGCCACCAGTTCCGCATGTTCCTGACCTGGGATGAGCCTATATGTCTTTCAAATACTCAGTGCTCCATACAATGTATTTAAAGAATAGTAGAAAACTACTACCGACACTGTTCTAGATATTACTGTTGCCATACTACTTATTGCTTTCAACTTTTACCATCTAGTGTCAACTGTGCATTGCTACTAACAATAGAAAACTAGGGGCAGCCCCCACTATGCCCCCAAGGAAAGGTAAATGAACACCCAAAGGTTGTTTCCAAATATGGTAAAAATTAATTTTTTTATTTATACAAAACATGTTTAAAAAGAAAACACAGGAATGGTACCAGCTGATTGGAGAAAAGCCAATGTAGCACCTATATTTAAAAAGGGCCCAAAATACATCCCTGGGAATTACAGACCAGTTAGCCTAACATCGATAGTATGTAAACTCTTGGAGGGGATGATAAGGGACTATATACAGGATTTTAGTAATACGTACGATATCATTAGCAGTAATCAGCATGGATTCATGAAGAATCGTTCTTGCCAAACCAATCTATTAACCTTCTATGAGGAGGTGAGTTGCCATCTAGATAAAGGAAGGCCTGTAGACGTGGTGTATCTGGATTTTGCAAAAGCATTTGACACAGTTCCCCATAAACGTTTACTGTACAAAATAAGGTCTGTTGGCATGGACCATAGGGTGAGTACATGGATTGAAAACTGGCTACAAGGGCGAGTTCAGAGGGTGGTGATAAATGGGGAGTACTCAGAATGGTCAGGGGTGGGTAGTGGGGTGCCCCAGGGTTCTGTGCTGGGACCAATCCTATTTAATTTGTTCATAAACGATCTGGAGGATGGGATAAACAGTTCAATCTCTGTATTTGCAGACGATACTAAGCTAAGCAGGGCAATAACTTCTCCGCAGGACGTGGAAACCTTGCAAGAAGATCTGAACAAATTAATGGGGTGGGCGACTACATGGCAAATGAGGTTCAATGTAGAAAAATGTAAAATAATGCATTTGGGTGGCAAAAATATGAATGCATTCTATACGCTGGGGGGAGAACCTCTGGGGGAATCTAGGATGGAAAAGGACCTGGGGGTCCTAGTGGATGATAGGCTCAGCAATGGCAGGCAATGCCAAGCTGCTGCTAACAAAGCAAACAGAATATTGGCATGCATTAAAAGGGGGATCAACTCCAGAGATAAAACGATAATTCTCCCGCTCTACAAGACTCTGGTCCGGCCGCACCTAGAGTATGCGGTCCAGTTCTGGGCACCAGTCCTCAGGAAGGATGTACTGGAAATGGAGCGAGTTCAAAGAAGGGCAACAAAGCTAATAAAGGGTCTGGAGGATCTTAGTTATGAGGAAAGGTTGCGAGCACTGAACTTATTCTCTCTGGAGAAGAGACGCTTGAGAGGGGATATGATTTCAATTTACAAATACCGGACTGGTGACCCCTCAATAGGGATAAAACTTTTTCGCAGAAGAGAGTTTACCAAGACTCGTGGCCACTCATTAAAATTAGAAGAAAAGAGGTTTAATCTTAAACTACGTAGAGGGTTCTTTACTGTAAGAGCGGCAAGGATGTGGAATTCCCTTCCACAGGCGGTGGTCTCAGCGGGGAGCATTGATAGCTTCAAGAAACTATTAGATAAGCACCTGAATGACCACAACATACAGGGATATACAATGCAATACTGACACATAATCACACACATAGGTTGGACTTGATGGACTTGTGTCTTTTTTCAACCTCACCTACTATGTAACTATGTAACTATGTAACTATATCCACATACGTAATTAAAAACATTTGCAACAACATCTTCAATATGTATATTGTTGCACACTGAGATTGCTGGTAATAAGGTATCCTCAAACAAGGCTGAGGACACAAGATGTAATCAATCCTCAATGTACAATAAAACCTCAACATGTTTCGCGGCAACGACCGCTTCTTCAGGAGGAATTCTATAGAGTAGCATCTGCAACTAAATTACCTCCTTTCCCCCCTCATTACTGTTTTCTACATCTCCATTCCCTTCATTTGTTTGTAATCATGCCAAATTAATAGAGGACTGCCCCTAGTTTTCTATTATTCATATTGTTAGGATGATGGTACCCCTATTAATTTCAATCAATAGTTTTCCTAGAGGCTCACTTCTTAATTCTGTGCATTACTACTGACACATTACAGGTCTACTAGAGTAATATATATGCAGTACCCTTAGTTCACAATTATTTTTTTTCCTGTTCAGAAATAAATTAATTGTGGTCTTTTTCTTGGTTTACACATTTCATAATTGAAGTATTACACATGTTTCCTTTTCCTCCACCAATCCTAACATAGAAGCAGTTTGTGTAAAATAAGAACACACATTTCAACAGCTTGAGTTATGAAGTAATTTTAGCCACAGCCGCCATGATAAATATCTGCAAGCCGTTACTGTGAGCAAGTCTATTAAAAGGGGGAAACCCATAAAAATAAATAATAGTTTCCAAAATGGCCTTTCTTATGTTATTGCACAGCGCAGTATTATTAAACTAAACAAAAAATGGGCATAAAAATATATTTTCTTCAGAATTATATCAGAAATTGAACTTATAAGCATTCCACATTGTAGTCTGCTCAAGCTTCATGAGAATGGTAGTCGTTAAACAACAATTTAGCTCACAGATCAAACTATACATTATTAAAATACTGTATTAAAAGGAAAAAACAACGCATAATATGTGTTACCTATATTTCAAGAAATGCAATGTACAGAACTATACATATTTATTACTGTAAGCATTGTATGTTTAAAAAATAATAATTTTGTTCATTCTGAACTTAAAGGGTTCAGTGTTCCTGTTCCTTTGTGTTCAGGAATTAAAACAGGAGGGATCTCTTTGTACCATACCTCTTGCTCTAAAGACTACTAATTCATCCAAAAGGGATATTTTAGTGTTTAGGGTGGAGCTGGCAGGTTTATACAGGTCCACAGGAACCCTTAAGTGAGATTTTCCCTGTGCTTTTCTTACAGGGTTAGTTTACCTTCACAAAAAAATCTGCCTATGCAGATAAAGAGGCATCTCTCCAAACCCCGGTCCGCGGGCCACACCCAGCTCACTTGTGCCTTTTCCCTGGCCCGTGGCTCACCCAGACTCATAGCATTGCCGATCTGCTGCCTTTAAAAGCAGCAGATTGGCAGTTTGACTGGCAGGTCCCGCAAACAAAGCCGCTCCCGCACACCCTCCCATGCTGCCATGCTGTGCTGAGGATTGGCTGCTGGGACTGCCTGTCCTAGCAACCAATGACGTCATCAACGCAGCACCTCCGGCGTCAGGAGGTGCAGGAGAGCTGCTCGAGGCAATAGGCAAGAGGCAAGTGGCAAGAGGCAAATGGCAAATGTACAGGAGACTCTGCTGGGGACACTGATGATGAGGAGACTGCTGGGGATACTGGTGGGGAGACTGATGATGGGGAGACTGCTGGGGACACTGATGGTGGAGAGACTGCTGGGGACACTGATGGTGGGGAGACTGCTGGGGACACTGATGATGGGGAGACTGCTGGGGACACTGATGATGGGGAGACTGCTGGGGACACTGATAGTGGGGAGACTGCTGGGGACACTGATGGTGGGGAGACTGCTGGGTACACTGATGAAGGGGAGACTGCTGGGGACACTGATGGTGGGGAGACTGCTGGGGACACTGATGATGGGGAGACTGCTGGGGACACTGATGATGGGGAGACTGCTGGGGACACTGATGATAGGGAGAATGCTGGGGACACTGATGATGGGGAGACTGCTGGGGACACTGATGATGGGGAGACTGCCGGGGACACTGATGATGGACTGATGATGGGGAGACTGCTGGGGACACTGATGATGGGGAGACTTCTGGGGACACTGATGATTGGGAGACTGCTGGGGACATTGATGATGGAGAGACTGCTGGGGACACCGATGATGGGGAGACCGCTGGGGACATGACTGCTGGGGACACTGTTGATGGGGAGACTGCTGGGGGCACTGTTGATGGGGAGACTGCTGGGGACACTGTTGATGTGGAAACTGCTGGGGACACTGATGATGAGGAGACTGCTCACGGGGACACTGAGGATTTGGAAACTCTGCTGGGGACACTGATACTGGGGAGACCGATGATGGGGACACTGATACTGGGGAGACTGATACTGGGGACACCGATGATGGGGACAATGTTGATGGGGAGACATTGATGGGGACACTGATATTGGGGAGACTCTGATGGGGGACACAGAGGTGCGGAAAGGCTCTAATGGGCACACAGATGTGTGGAAGGGTCTGATGGGGACACAGACATGTTGAAAGGCTCTGATGGGGGACACAGATGTGCGGAAATGCTCTGATGGGGCAATTTTTTCGGCCCACAAATATTAGCAAAAGCTACAATGTGGCCCTCAGGCTAAAAAGTTTGGAGACCCCTGATCTAGAGGGACAGGAATAAGGTGAATTACTTACTGTAACTTATTGCTTACCCTCCTAGCAGTTGGTGCTCTTCTTTGCTTGCTCCTGCAATATATTCATCCTGCATTGTATGTGATAATGTCAAAGAGATGTGTCTGGTCGGGCATTGAAGAGGAGTAAGTTCGGGGGTTCGGTCTTACGACTAGGAGAAAGACTACATGAGCAGGGAATAAGGTAAGCATTTCAATGTATTCCTATCCCCTCTAGACATCTAAAGAAATTACTTCATGTAGTGGGCATAATGCTGTGTTTTTCTGAAATACCTCAATCAAAAAATATTTCTGCATTTTGACCACTAGATAGAACTGATGATCAGATAAGAGATAATCTTATTACAAAAAAGATAGTGTACATTTGTTGTGCCTGTGTGAATGCTTAAAGAGGAAGTAAACCCTGATGGGTTTTACTTCCTCTTTTGTTCCCTGCAAAGTAAAAAAGTAAAAGCATAATGGGCTAGTATGTATCGCATACTAGACCATTATGTGCCACTTACCTGCAAATGAAGACTGCAATGTCCCTGATGTCCCCGCTGGTGGCCGCGTCCATATTCACCCCTCTTCCTTCTGGGGCCATGGACTCTGGCTCTGTGACTGGTCGGAGTCACATGACGTCACTCCCGCGCATGTGTGTGGCAGCCAATGGTCACGGCACGCTGCTGAAGATCGTGCCCATTATTCAGGACACATGCGTTGTTGACGTTGGCGTAAGCGTATATGGCAAATATCTCCTAAACCGTGCAGGTTTAGGAGATATTTCCAGTACCTACAGGTAAGCCTTATTATAGGCTTACCTGTAGGTAAAAGTGGCATTTAAGGGTTTACAACCACTTTAAGACATCTGCACAGCATATTTTTATATATCCCCTTACTTTCTGTTGCCTAAGGGGAAATCTCAATGAGGAGATAGACAAAACTCAGAGAGATTTTTTACCAAGCCCATAACGGGGAATGAGCATATGTAGAAAAAAGGTTGTCTGCTGTACTCTTTTTTTTTTTATTTGGCAAGGATGTAGAGTATTGTTATTATTTGAACTTTTCTTTATGTCCATTTCTTTTTTAAATTTGGCTTTACATGGGTAGACCATTTGTCATTTATATTTTATCATAACTAATAGAAAAAAAAATGCTGTCTTCATGTTATTAATTTCTAAGTACCAGAAGCTATAGTCACTAGCGTGCTTTATCTTTTCTGAGTTTCAGGAGAGAGCAGAGAGGTATACTGTGAGTATACAAAATATGCCATGGAATTTTAATCTTGTGCTGCCTTGTTTCCGTTTTTTAACCTTACTCTAGGGAAGTCAAAGTTCCTGCCAAGCAAATGCCTTAATGCATTGCTAGTATATCAAATAGCAATACTAAAAAAAATGACAAAACAGAGGCAATGGCAAAATAATTACCAAAAAAGAATCATACATATAATTCCTGTGTATTTAAAGTGGAAGTCCAGGCAAAATCTAAAATCCCTGCATCTATAGACACCAGGGATCTAACAGTAACCTCTCTATCCCTGTAAAGAAAAGATCAGTATACATACCTTTTTGGAAGCCAATCTGACCCACCTCAACCTGATCTCCAGTAAGGATGAGCTCCGGTGTGTTCGCACACTCCATGTGCCAAGCCCGCCAGGAAGTCAGCACGGCGCTGCGCTAATCACAGGCATTGAGACATTTCCCGATGTGCGGCTGCAGAGATCGGGAAATGTCTCACTGCCTGTGATTAGCACAGCGCCGTGCTGACTTCCTGGCGGGCTCGGCACGCGGAGTGTGCGAATACGCCGAGCTCATCCTTAATCTCCAGCCTTGAAAGCTCTGCAGAGGAGATGGATGACAACAGCTGTGAAAAATGACTGGGAAGTGACGTCACCCATAGAGTTACTATGGGGCTTCTGTTGTCATCCATCCCCTCTGCACCCGCCTATACAGAGAAGCGCGGCTGACAGCTCAGCATAGGATTTGGTCGGAGCGGGTCAGATCGGTTACCAAAAAGGTATGTATACTCGTTTTTTTTTTTTTTACAGGGATAGAGAGGTTAGTGTTAGATCCGTGGTGGCTATAGATGCAGGGATTTTAGATTTTGCATGGACTTTCACTTTAAGGGCTTGTTTACACCATACGTACATGAAAACTTATGGGAAAATACATGCAGATTTCACTTGCAGAGACATGATTTTCACATCAGTTTACATGATTTTCATGCATGTTTCAGTGAGTTTTTATGCATGTTGACATCAGTTTTCATGCATCAGTTATGTGCCCTGTTCACACCAATGTTGATGTCACGTTAGTTTCTTTTTCCCACACATAAAACTGCATACATTTTGCAGATTCCAGCACAGAAAAAATCTGCACATAATACCAGAGTTGTGGGGTCAACAGGGCACATAGAGAACAATTGTTTTTTTTTTTGTGTCATTGCAGAGCGCATACAGAAATACTGACGTCTCTGCACATGATGTGAACGAGGCCTTGGCGAAGGTGAACACCTCATGTTTATAGGATAAGCTTGTTTAAACTTGATCAGGATATAAACATGTTTACTGACCATATCTGCTTTACCTGAATGCCACTAAGTAAATAACATTCATGGCTTAAGCCCTCATTCACATTGAATGCGGCTTTGAAATCATGCAACTTCATCTGAAATTGCACGATTTCAAAGCCACATGTCAGAGCGACTTCAAGTGCAACTTTGAAGACTTTGTCTATTCAAGTTGCACCTGAAAACGCCAAAAATAGTGCAGGAACTACTTTTTAAAAGTGACACCGCAAAGTTGGCGTCGCATTGATTTGAACATGACCATTGCTGACAATAGGGTGTGACTTGTCATGTGATTTGACCTGTCAAATCGCATGACAAGTCGCTCCAATGTGAATGAGGGCTAAAGGTAGGATCCTTACATTCAACACTGTATACCTATAACTGGGTTTGCTCTTCCGTTATTCCTTACCATGACATCCACAGTTGTAATGTGACATACAAATACATGTCAAGTAAAAATGCTAAAGGTTCTTACTGGCCTCCACTGCTGCAAAATTTAAGTCTCTTCAAAGAATTCTGCTATTAAGAAAAGTATGCCACTGCTGACTTTTCCTTTAGGAATCCTAGTTCCATGACTGGCATGCCAATGTTTTGTCTTTAAAGGGAGTCTAGGAGTAAAATGCACACAAAAATGGATGGAGGGCCAGCATGACAGGGGTTCAAAGGGCTTGAGCCTAGAAGGGGGTTTTAAGTTGCATTTTAAAAAAAAATAGGCGGCAGAACTTAGGTGATTGGGTCAAGGTCAGGGTTGGGTGTAGTTGCAGCGGGTTGTCTGGTAGGTGGTCTTTGAAGGTCTTTAGTTGGAGGTCTGAAGAGTTGGGGAAAATTTCCCGCTCTCCTGCCCTGTAGTTGTGTTTTTTTTGGCATAGGGGAATTTTGGTGTGTTGTGTTTTTTTCTCTTTCATGCAGCAGGTGGGGTACAAAGTCCTTTTAGGTAAGGATGGGTAAAAAGGTACATTGTAGGGACCTGTCCGACTTACTGTACGGCTCCCAGTTGTTAAGATGTATATTTTCTTGCTGTCTCCGAATCAGCGGTTATGCAGCTGGAGGCCTAATTAAGTGATATTTTCCTTTCTTGTGATGCCTAATAGGACATTGGGGCTCCATGTTTATGTTACACTAAGGTATTAAGCGTTTTATAGGTTAGTAAAATTGTATTTATATTTTGGTTAATAGAAGTCTGCTATGGCCATTTAACTCCAACTTCTTGTAGTGTCTTTAATTCTATGGGAAAGGGGGCGTGGCTTGATGGTGGAGCGAGCGGCCGCATAGATACACCGCTCCAGCTCTTAACTGCCATCCTACAGGCATCCTGCGTCCTATCTCCTCAGCGAAGGGCTCTAATTGTTCCCCACGGCGGTGGCCATCTGACAGGCTGGCAAATATGCTGAAATACGGGCCAGCTTGGACCCCATCCATGTCGGACCAGCTGGCAGGATTCCGGAGGCAAGATGATGCCGGGACACAGGCTCCTCAGACAGCCACACTGCAGACATTCTCTCCTGCTGACTGGAGCTCTGCTAGTGGGGTGAGTGCTTCTACTCCAGCCATATTTCATACACAAATAGACTCCCAGCAACTGCATGACTCCCAATCAGCACAGGACCCCCAACACTTTGCTGACAATGACCTAGAGGAGGCTTCTTCCTCTGCTGAACCTACTTTAGCCACCATTATGCTGGCTATACAAGACTGCAAAGCCTCACTCACTACTCAAATAACCTCTATAAGGATGGACTTTTCTCTCCTGAAACAGGATGTCCAGAATCTCTGTGATAGGGCTGGGGACATGGAATAACGCATTAGCTCCTTAGAGGACACCATGCACCCCCCTCTGTTAAAGTGCGTGATAATACTGGGGAAATGGCGGCCCTCCGCGCTAAAATTGATGATTTGGAGAATCGTTCCAGAAGGAACAATCTTCGCTTTGTGGGGTTCCCTGAACGCGCAGAGGGCACGCACCCTGAAAAATGTCTTTACTCCTGGTTAAGGGACATTTTTGGCACAGATGCACCCTCATTCTCTTATGTGATTGAAAGGGCACACCGTACCCCTCCACGTCCACCCCCAGAGGGAGCACCTCCGCGCTCAATTATAGCACGTATTCTCAATTTTCAAGATAAAGTGGCTATCCTACGTATTGCAAGAGAAAAAGGTCCGCTTAAGTATAATGGCAATAACATATCAATCTATCCTGACTTCTCAGCTGAAGTTCAACGCCAGCGTATCTCTTTCTCAGCAGTGAAGAATCGCCTACGTGAAGAGGGACTGAAATACGCCATGCTTTTTCCCGCCAAGCTTCGCATCATACATGACGGCAAAGCACACTTTCACACCAGTCCTAAAGACGCCATGGCTTGGCTGAATGATCGCTACGGACCCGCAGTCAGACGCAGAGGTAACTGATGGCAAGCTCATTGATTCCTTTATCCGCAATGTGCCTGACCCATATTATAGAGGTCACCTCTATTAAGAGGACTGCAAGTCCCATGACTCAACTTCCTTTTTTTACCAGACCCTTCTCAAACAACCGGAATTTATTATCATTCCTTTTTTTTTCCCTTCAATTGGCCTAGTGGTTTTTTCTTTTTTTTCTATCATATAGAAGGACTACATGATTCCTGAAACTCTACATACCTGCAAGGATGAACATCCTGAATCGGGACACATTCAAGCTTCTTTGTTTTTTTTTCAGTTGAGAGCCACACTGGACTCCACACTACCCTCTCACCGGTTAGTGGCGTGGCCACGGAATAGTTGGACCCTCGATAACATTCCCCCCCTTTTTTTTTTTTTTTGCTTATGGGGTAAGAGGGGTTCCTTAAGGTTTAGGGATCCAAGGCTCGCTAAGTTGGGGATGGCCGAGCGGGGTGGGGGATACGGGTTTTTCACGCAATGTTCTTTTTTGGTTCCTTTTTCTTTTTTCTTTTTTTTCTTTTTTTCCCTTTTTTCATTTTTTCTAATTGCTGCTCAAAGCAGCTTATTGGTATTCTCTGATATATCAGTTAACGGTACATACTTCTGTAAAAGTAGATATTCGCAATGCAATATGGATGTAATTGAGTGGGGGTGGACTGGCACGGCCTGTGAGGTATTAGAGGTGAAAGCATTTACATGTCTATGTGATTATGATATAATGTCTGTCTTACAATGACCAAGTCCCTGAAAATAGTGTCCTGGAACACTAGAGGTATGAATGCACCTCAAAAAAGGTCCTTAGTCTTTTCGGTCCTAAAAAAATACAATCCCCACATCATTTGCCTCCAAGAAACTCACCTGACTGATACTAAGGTGAGGGCCCTTAAGCGTCCATGGCTGGCTCAATGTTACCATGCTACCCACACAAACTACTCTAGGGGGGTTTCTATTTTATTGGCTAAATCCCTTCCAGCTGAAACTATACAGGTTAAGACAGACCCAAATGGGAGATTTATTATACTCACCCTACAAATTTCTTCTGTGACACTCACTCTGGTAAACATTTACATTCCTCCCCCATTTTTGGTGGAAATGCTGTCCAAATTGTCACTTCAATTGTTGAACAGACCCCCAGGACCTTTACTTTACATGGGTGATTTTAATGCTGTACTGGATCCAGCCATGGACTGCTTGGGGGGCGGGGGTAGATCCTTTCCCTCCCTTCTCGACTGGATGCAGGTTTATGACTTTACCGAACTCTGGTGCTGGAAACACCCAGACGATAACCAGTTTTCTTGTCATTCGGACTCCTTCTGCACGGATTGATATGGTCTTTGCCCCTGCGGACACTCTTCCCCTTGTCTCTGCGGTTACATACTTGCCCAGAGGTGTCTCAGACCATGCTCCTCTTTCTGTGGACCTCGCCATCCTTCCAGGCACAGGTTCGGCCATTTGGCGGCTAAATCCCTACTGGCTGGAGGATGAGGTGGTGCAAGAAACATGTAGGAAAGGTATTGTGGAATACTGGAGAGACAATGTGGGAACAGCGGACCCCTCTGTAGAATGGGAAGCCTTTAAAGCCACATTGAGGGGCACTTTTATGTCCATCACTGGGGTTATGAAGAAAAATAACCAGCAGCTTACTGCAGAACTAGAGACCGCCATGGTATGGGCCGAGTCTGTCTACGCCACTGACCCGGCCCCTGACAAGAGAGAGGCATGGCTACAGAGGCGTAGGGAATACGAGATTCATTTACTAGACCTTACACAAAAACGACTATTACACACCACACAGAAAGCATTTGAACACGGTAACAAAGTTGGACGCCTCCTGGCATATTTGACACGACCCAACCGCCCTCCTGTATCTATCCCACATATCCAGACCTTACAAGGCCAAATTAGTGATGTTCCTGGAGATATTATGGACACTTTTCTAAACTTTTACAAAGATCTATATACGTCCAGGGCTGGGTACACTGAAACTCAACAAAACGATTACCTCGCTGACATATCCCTCCCCTCCCTATCTTCTGAGAGGAGGGATGAGTTGGAGACACCCATCTCGGTGGAGGAGATAGCCGCAGCCATCTCACAAATGCCAACCCATAAAACTCCTGGGCTAGATGGTTATCCCACCTAATGGTATACAGATTTGCTATGCCTGCTTCTATTGCGTACATATAACAAAGCTTTGGACACTGGGGTTCTCCCCCCATCATGCGAGAGTCCTTGATCATACTTCTGCTGAAACCCCGCAAGGATCCACTTAAATGTGAATCATACCGCCCAATATCCCTCATCAATGTGGACGTTAAGATACTGGCTAAAGTGCTTGCAAATCGTTTAAATAAGCGATTTAAACGACCAAGGGGGCTTTATACCGGGAAGATCCACCAGAATGAATATTCGTAGACTATTCCACAATCTGCAATATCCACATGATTGCCCTCCTACACGTGCCATAGTATCCCTGGATACTTGCAAAGCATTTGACAGTGTGGAATGGCCGTATCTTTTTAGGGTGTTGCAGTTGTATGGTTTTGGTCCTCGTGTGGTGGCATGGATAAGACTCCTCTATGCATCCCCCCAGGCTAGGGTTTGGGTTAATTCCTCGGTCACTGAGACATTCTCAATTACCAGGGGTACAAGGCAGGGATGCCTGCTGTCCCCGCTCCTATTCGCCCTGGCCATGGAGCCGCTAGCGGCATGTATTCGTTCCTCTCCATCTATTAAAGGCCTTCCTATTGCTACCATAGAGGAGCGAATTTCGCACTATGCTGATGACACGCTGGTGTATCTAGCAGATACCAAGAGGTCACTTCAGTCTCTGCTGGCCGAAATCAATATATTCAGAGATTTCTCCGGATTCCGGGTGAACTGGGATAAATCGAGTCTTTTCCCCTTGGATTCAACAGCGATTCCCCAGATTCATTCGGATTTCAAACTACAGGTAGTGTCTTCTTTTCGATACCTCGGGGTCCTGGTACAGTCGCCCCTATCCACTTATATTACTAATAATCTAGATCCCTTATTGCGTCGTTTACGGGAGCAAACCAAACAATGGATGGATCTGCCCCTTGACCTTATGGGGAGAGCAAATCTACTCAAAATGGTTTACCTTCCGAAATTGCTATATGTTCTGGCTAATTCCCCCTGTAAAATCCCTAAATCTATTTTTAAACGTATAGACATGATCTGTACAACGTTCCTGTGGAGTGGGGGATCCCCTAGAGTGGCACTTGAGACGCTAAGGCTGCCATCTCACATGGCAGGCTTGGCGTTTCCAAATTTTTTTCTTTATTATTTAGCATCACAATTGGTGCATATTCATGATTGGTTACACCCAGTCTCGGCAAATGCATGTACCACCACTGAAGGAGCCATTGCGACTTCCATGGAAACTCTCCACAATATCATTTATAGGGGCAGGGTTCCAAATCGACCAGGCACCTCCATGCTGGCTACTTCACTTTCAATCTTCTGATATATAGTCAAGAAAAATTCCAGACATGGTCAGCATCCCCAAATAATCCTTTGTGGTTTAACCCCACTCTGCAGGAACTATACTCCTTGCCCGACACCAAGCACTGGTACTCCAAGGGGGTAAAATATTTATGCCATCTATACAATGACCAAGGTTTCAAATCTTTTCACCAAATGAGACTTGACTTTGACTTACCACGCTCCTACTTGTTCTACTATTACCAGCTTAGACATGCTATCCGAGCTCAGTTTGGCTCCTTAAATAATCCCACCAACCTGCCTCCACTGGAGAGACTGCTGAGACAACCTGATCCTAACAAACTTGTCTCTGCCTACTATGCCGCCCTAATGACAGACTTTAACCCCAGATTCAGTAAAGCACAGGAAAAATTGGCATCCATGGACATTTAACTTACGGAGGAGGACTGGACTCAATTTGGAGACACGTACAAAAACACCGTTATTTCATCTAAGGACCGGGTTATACAGATCAAGATTTTTCACCAATCTCACCTTACCCCAGCTAGGTTGTGTAAAATGGGGTTGAAGCCCACTGCTGGATGTTTCCGGGGCTGTGGGGGAGACGCTAATTTCCTGCACTGCTTCTGGACTTGTCCAGTGGTTCAGGACTTTTGGGGAGAGGTAGGTTCTTTCATTTCCTCTGCTTTAGGCCTCCCTAACATTATTCACCCCAAGAATGGTTTACTAGGGGTCTTTGGTGATTTACAGATATCATCACAGGCTAAGAGACTATTACGTATCCTTTATTTTTATGTCAGAAAGGCTATACTATTATCTTGGAAAGGTATACAAACACCTTTGAAATCTCTATGGCTAAAATTAATTAATGACGTCATACCGCTGTATAGACTTACCTTTGAACTCAGGAATCGAAAAAAAACATTCCATAAAATATGGGACAGGTGGCTAGCTAGCCCCATGACCCTCTCTCTATAATGTATAATCAGTTTGGACCACTTGCAGGCCGTGCCAGGAGATGTACCATATATGCGAATTACCTATATTACTATCCATCAACAGAATGTATGTGTATGTACTTGTACAATCAATCTCAGATCGATTTACCATTATTTGTCTGTTTTTTATCCACATATAAGCAATGTACTTGACAATGTATGCTAATGCTTAACCCAGCTTTGTTTTTGTACAACTGGTTTGTATTAAAATCAATAAAAATATCTGGAAAACTATTGGTTTTAGAGCAACATAGCTTATCTTCTCAGTGATTAGTAGGGATGAGCTTCGTGTTTGAGTCGAACCCATGTTCGACTCGAACATCGGCTGTTCGATCGTTCGCCGAATTGCGAACGTTATGGGCCGTTCGCGCTAAATTCGTGTGGCGCGTCACGGCCCATAATTCACTGCGGCATCGCAGTGCATTGCTGGCTGATGATTGGCCAAGCATGCACTATGACCCGCATGCTTGGCCAATCACAGCGCCGTCAGTAGAGAGAGCTGTAATTGGCCAAAGCCAGGGTGGCTTTGGCCAATTATGGCTCAGGGGATTTAGTACACACCCCACACTATATAAGGCCGCCTGCACGGCGGCCCTGTGTAGTGTGTGTTCCGGTGTGCTGAGAGATAGAGAGAGAGAGAGACAGTGTCATTTGATTTGAGTTAGATAGATTAGGCAGAACAGTCAGTCAGTTAGCTGCACTTACAGTGTATTGTGTATATATATGCATCCCAGGTGTTGCATATATATATACAAACTGTATTCAGTTTAGCTATATCCGTTCCTGTTATCTTCTATCTAGACTATTTACATTTAATGCAGTGCGTCCTGCTCACAGTGTTCAGCTAGATCCGTTCCTGCTATTTACATTTAGTGCAGTGCGTCCTGCTCACAGTGTTCAGCTAGATCCGTTCCTGTTATCTTCTAGACTATTTACATTTAGTGCAGTGCGTCCTGCTCACAGTGTTCAGCTAGATCCGTTCCTGTTATCTTCTAGACTATTTACATTTAGTGCAGTGCGTCCTGCTCACAGTGTTCAGCTAGATCCGTTCCTGTTAAATTCCTACTGACAGGCAGGCTTGTCTGGTTACAGTATATAAAGCTACCTGAAGAAAATTACAGGTGTTCTATTTGATCCTATTAGTACCACGGTCAGGCAGCTAGACTATTTACATTTAGTACAGTGCGTCCTGCTCACAGTGTTCAGCTAGATCCGTTCCTGTTATCTTCCTACTGACAGGCAGGCTTGTCTGGTTACAGTATATAAAGCTACCTGAAGAAAATTACAGGTGTTCTATTTGATCCTATTAGTACCACGGTCAGGCAGCTAGACTATTTACATTTAGTACAGTGCGTCCTGCTCACAGTGTACAGCTAGATCCGTTCCTGTTATCTTCCTACTGACAGGCAGGCTTGTCTGGTTACAGTATATAAAGCTACCTGAAGAAAATTACAGGTGTTCTATTTGATCCTATTAGTACCACGGTCAGGCAGCTAGACTATTTACATTTAGTACAGTGTGTCCTGCTCACAGTGTTCAGCTAGATCCGTTCCTGTTATCTTCCTACTGACAGGCAGGCTTGTCTGGTTACAGTATATAAAGCTACTTGAAGAAAATTACAGGTGTTCTATTTGATCCTATTAGTACCACGGTCAGGCAGCTAGACTATTTACATTTAGTACAGTGCGTCCTGCTCACAGTGTTCAGCTAGATCCGTTCCTGTTATCTTCCTACTGACAGGCAGGCTTGTCTGGTTACAGTATATAAAGCTACCTGAAGAAAATTACAGGTGTTCTATTTGATCCTATTAGTACCACGGTCAGGCAGCTAGACTATTTACATTTAGTACAGTGCGTCCTGCTCACAGTGTTCAGCTAGATCCGTTCCTGTTATCTTCCTACTGACAGGCAGGCTTGTCTGGTTACAGTATATAAAGCTACCTGAAGAAAATTACAGGTGTTCTATTTGATCCTATTAGTACCACGGTCAGGCAGCTAGACTATTTACATTTAGTACAGTGCGTCCTGCTCACAGTGTACAGCTAGATCCGTTCCTGTTATCTTCCTACTGACAGGCAGGCTTGTCTGGTTACAGTATATAAAGCTACCTGAAGAAAATTACAGGTGTTCTATTTGATCCTATTAGTACCACGGTCAGGCAGCTAGACTATTTACATTTAGTACAGTGCGTCCTGCTCACAGTGTTCAGCTAGATCCGTTCCTGTTATCTTCCTACTGACAGGCAGGCTTGTCTGGTTACAGTATATAAAGCTACTTGAAGAAAATTACAGGTGTTCTATTTGATCCTATTAGTACCACGGTCAGGCAGCTAGACTATTTACATTTAGTACAGTGCGTCCTGCTCACAGTGTTCAGCTAGATCCGTTCCTGTTATCTTCCTACTGACAGGCAGGCTTGTCTGGTTACAGTATATAAAGCTACCTGAAGAAAATTACAGGTGTTCTATTTGATCCTATTAGTACCACGGTCAGGCAGCTAGACTATTTACATTTAGTACAGTGCGTCCTGCTCACAGTGTTCAGCTAGATCCGTTCCTGTTATCTTCCTACTGACAGGCAGGCTTGTCTGGTTACAGTATATAAAGCTACCTGAAGAAAATTACAGGTGTTCTATTTGATCCTATTAGTACCACGGTCAGGCAGCTAGACTATTTACATTTAGTACAGTGCATCCTGCTCACAGTGTACAGCTAGATCCGTTCCTGTTATCTTCCTACTGACAGGCAGGCTTGTCTGGTTACAGTATATAAAGCTACCTGAAGAAAATTACAGGTGTTCTATTTGATCCTATTAGTACCACGGTCAGGCAGCTAGACTATTTACATTTAGTACAGTGCGTCCTGCTCACAGTGTTCAGCTAGATCCGTTCCTGTTATCTTCCTACTGACAGGCAGGCTTGTCTGGTTACAGTATATAAAGCTACTTGAAGAAAATTACAGGTGTTCTATCCCAGCTTAGTGCAGCTACAGGCCATTAGTATGTCTGGAAGGCCAAGAAGGAGAGGCAGACAGTCACAAGCCAATAAGAGAGGGCAAGCAGGCTCTGTGTCTAGTGCTGGTCGTGGAGACGGTGCATCGTCATCAGCACGTGGCCATGGGACACGCTTGGCCTTTTTTTCGGCAGCTGGCCGTGTTGAGCTGCAACATGCGGAAGACTTGGTCGAGTGGATGACCAAGCCGTCCTCATCCTCCTCATCCTCTCTCACCCATGCCCAGGGTGCTTTGTCTGGCAAAGCAGCGGCCTCTTCCCTCAGCTCAATGTCATCAGTGACGCCTTCCCTAGCTCCACCATGTCCTCATGAGGATTCCCTCGAACTGTTTGACCACAGTGTTGGGTACATGCTCCAGGAGGATGCCCAGCGTTTGGAAGGCTCTGATGACGATACTGAGCTCGATGAAGGCAGTAACATGAGCACGGACAGAGGGGGTGCCCAAGAAGGACAGCAATCTGGCAGTCATGCTCCCCCTGCTGCAGCATACTGCCAGGTTTGCTCCAGTGATGAGGAGGGAGGGGATGATGAGGTCACTGACTCAACGTGGGTGCCTGATAGGAGAGAGGAGGAGGAGGAGGAGGAGGAGGAGGCGGCGGCACATCACCAACGAGGCAGGATGCCCTCCAGGGGCCAGCCTAAGGGCAGCACATTGACTGCATCACACCCCAAAGCTCCACATGTGCAGGGCGCTGCAGTCTCTGCGCGTTATTCAAAAAGTTCTTTGGTGTGGGCCTTTTTTGAGACGAGTGCATCAGATCGCACCGCTGCTATTTGCAACATATGTCTCAAGCGTATCTCGCGTGGCCAAAACATCTCCCGCTTGGGTACCACATGCTTGACCAGACATATGTTGACCTGCCATGCAGTTCGTTGGCAAGCGTATCTAAAAGACCCACACCAAAGAACAAAGAGGATCTCTCCTTGCTCCTCATCAGCTGAGATTTCCAACCCCACTAGACCTTCAGTCCTCTCTGAGACCTGCAGTGAGAGGAATGAAGGTGTAGAATTAGGTGTGTCACAGCCAAGTACTTGTGGGCAATCTGCTTTTGGTACACCGATGTCAGATTGTACCAGGCAAATTTCCCTGCCCCAGCTGCTGCACCGCCGAAAGAAGTTTGCTCCCAGCCATCCACATGCCCAGCGGTTGAATGCTAGCTTGGCAAAATTGCTAGCACTTCAACTGCTGCCTTTTCAGTTGGTAGACTCTGCCCCCTTCCGTGAGTTTGTGGAATGTGCGGTTCCTCAGTGGCAGGTACCCAAACGCCACTTTTTCTCACGGAAGGCGATTCCGGCTCTCTACCGGCATGTGGAAGGCAATGTCCATGCCTCGCTGGACAGGGCGGTCAGCGGTAAGGTGCATATTACCGCTGACTCATGGTCCAGCAGGCATGGACAGGGACGTTACCTAAGTTTCACGGCGCATTGGGTGACTCTGCTGGCAGCTGGGAAGGATGCAGGACAAGGTGCAGTAGTGTTGGAGGTTGTTCCGCCACCACGCCTCCAAAATGCTGATTGTGACACACCTCTCTCCTCCACCCCCTCCTCTTCTTCTTCCTCCATGGCCTCTTCCTCGGAACCAGCGGTGCTCCGTAGGCGTTCAAGGGGCTACGCAAGTACGCAGGCCAAAAGATGCCATGCGGT
This sequence comes from Aquarana catesbeiana, assembly GCF_042186555.1. Taxonomy (NCBI): domain Eukaryota; kingdom Metazoa; phylum Chordata; class Amphibia; order Anura; family Ranidae; genus Aquarana; species Aquarana catesbeiana. The sequence goes on from NC_133324.1 coordinate 205,317,138, forward strand.
GCTTGAGCTGGTGTGCTTGGGGGACAGGAGCCACACTGGGGCAGAGGTTTTGTCAGCTCTGCAGGGGCAGGTTCAGAGGTGGTTGACGCCACGCCAACTTAAGGCAGGAATGGTGGTTTGCGACAATGGCACCAACCTCCTCTCTGCCCTCCGACAGGGACAAATGACCCATGTGCCCTGTTTGGCTCACGTCCTTAACTTGGTGGTGCAGCGGTTCTTGGGCAGGTACCCGGGCTTACAGGATGTCCTGAGGCAGGCCAGGAAAGTCTGTGTGCATTTCCGCCGGTCATATAATGCCAGTGCTCGGCTGACGGACCTCCAAAAGGAGTTTAACCTGCCCAAGAACCGCCTAATCTGTGACATGCCCACCAGGTGGAACTCAACGTTGGCCATGCTGCAGCGGCTGCACACGCAGCAGAGGGCCATCAATGAGTACCTGTGCGACTATGGCACCAGGACAGGGTCAGGGGAGCTTGGTTTTTTTTCCCCACGCCAGTGGGCCATGATCAGGGATGCATGCACTGTCCTGTCACCATTCGAGGAGGCCACGAGGATGGTGAGCAGTGACAGTGCATGCATCAGTGACACTGTCCCCCTTGTCCACCTGTTGGAGCACACGCTGCGTGGAATAATGGACAGGGCACTTGAGGCAGAACAGAGGCAGGAAGAGGAGGACTTCCTTAGCTCTCAAGGCCCCCTTTATCCAGACAGTGTTCCTGCGTGCCCGCCGATCACACAGGAAGAGGACGAGGAGGAAGAGGAGGAGGAGGAAGATTGTGTCAGTATGGAGGTGGAGCCTGACACTCAGCATCAGCAGCAGTCTTTAAGGGATCAGTCCCAAGAAACACATGGACTTGTACGTGGCTGGGAGGAGGTGGCTGCGGACCATGTCGTTCTTAGTGACCCAGAGGACTCCGGACCGAATGCCTCAGCAAACCTACGCTGCATGGCCTCCCTGATCCTGCAAAGCCTGCGTAAGGATCCTCGTATTCGTGGTATCAAGGAGAAGGACCAATACTGGCTGGCAACCCTCCTTGATCCACGTTACAAGGGTAAGGTTGCGGACCTTATCTTGCCATCGCAGAGGGAGCAGAGGATGAAACATCTTCGGGAGGCCTTGCAGAAAGGTCTGTGCAACGCGTTCCCAGAGACTGGGAGGTTACAAACTCCTGTTTCTGGACAACGTGTTGCTGAGGCTTCGGTCAGTCAAAGAAGGAGCGGTGGAGAAGGTGGCCGTCTGACCGATGCGTTCAGACAATTTTTTGGTCCGCAGCCCCAAGGTATGATCGGTTCCAGCAACCATCGCCAGCGTCTGTTTTACATGGTGCAGGAATACCTAGGGGCAAGATCAGACTTGGACACCTTTCCCACCGAAAATCCTCTGGGTTACTGGGTCTTGAGGATGGATCACTGGCCAGAGCTTGCACAGTATGCAATTGAGCTACTGGCCTGTCCTGCATCCAGCGTTCTTTCGGAACGCACATTCAGTGCTGCTGGAGGCGTGGTAACCGATCACAGGGTGCGTCTATCCACCGACTCGGTCGATCGGCTGACCTTCATAAAAATGAATGAGTCTTGGATCACCACCAGCTACCAAGCACCTGATGCTGATGTAACCGAATAATTTTTTTTGAAATCTCAGATCCCTTCAAAGACTGCCTATGCTGATGCTGAGTGACTATCCCTGAGTAATTATCCTCTTCCTCCTCAATCATCACGCTGATAGCTTGTAAGAACATTTTTGGTTCTGGGCGCCACCACCAGTGCCTAAGGCACAATTTTTCAGCCCCTGTTTAACAGGGGCGTGTAATTACAATTTTTGATGTAATACTTTGCAGCAGGGCTCGTTCCTGCATTCCAACTAGAGTGTCTGTGAGGGGTTGCAGTGTTGTGGCACCAGCACCAGTGCCTAAGGCCCAATTTTTCTGCCCCTGTCTAACAGGGGCGTGTAATTACAATTTTTGATGCAATACTTTGCAGCAGGGCTCGTTCCTGCGTTCCAACTAGAGTGTCTGTGAGGGGTTGCAGTGTTGTGGCACCAGCACCAGTGCCTAAGGCCCAATTTTTCTGCCCCTGTCTAACAGGGGCGTGTAATTACAATTTTTGAAGCAATACTTTGCAGCAGGGCTCGTTCCTGCGTTCCAACTAGAGTGTCTGTGAGGGGTTGCAGTGTTGTGGCACCAGCACCAGTGCCTAAGGCCTAATTTTTCAGCTCCTGTTCAACAGGGGCATGTAATTACAATTCTTGATCTAATATTTCACAGCAGGGCCCTGTGAGGGCTTACAGTGTTGTGGCCACAGCAACACCTAAGGCCCAAATTTCTGCTGAGTATATAGGGCAGGACCCTACTTTCAAACATCTAACTTACAAACGACTCCTACTTGCAAACGGAAGGAGACAACAGGAAGTGAGATGAAATCTACCCCTAGGAAGGGAAATTCTTTCCTGTAAGAGTTAATATGGGAAAACAATTTCTCCTTTCCACTGATGCTTTCCAATCCTTGTTCCACAAAAAAACCCAAATTTTCAAAAAACATTTTTCATTGGGACAAAAAAGTGAGGTGAAATCTTCTGAAGAGGAGGAAAGACAGCAAAACAAATGTCACAGGGGTGATAACCCTTCCCTATGTTTTCCAAAAAGCTTAGAAAAGATTTTTTGGCTGGAGCTAAACACGTTAAAAATGTTCAAAATTACAAACAGATTCTACTTAACAACAAACCTACAGTCCCTGTCTTGTTTGCACCGCCTGTATACTGCTGTTCAGAGTATATAGGGCCTGGTGGCCCCACACCTTTCCTTATTTTAATTTGGGTGCGGGGTTCCCCTTAATATCCATACAAGACCCAAAGGGCCTGGTAATGGACTGGGGGGTACCCATGCCGTTTGTCTCACTGATTTTCATCCATATTGCCATGACCCGACATGACATTAAACCCGCAAGCAGTTTTAAATGAGATTTTTTCCTTTAAAAATGACATTTGGTGCAGGGACTGTTCTAAACATGGGAAACACGCGTCACTTTACAGGCATACTATAGACACCCCCCAGGTACGATATTTAAAGGAATATTTCACTTTTTTTTTTTTACTTTAAGCATCATTAAAATCACTGCTCCCGAAAAAACGGCCGTTTTTAAAAGTTTTTTTTGCATTGATACATGTCCCCTGGGGTAGGACCCGGGTCCCCAAACCCTTTTTAGGACAATACCATGCAAATTAGCCTTTAAAATGAGCACTTTTGATTTCGAACGTTCGAGTCCCATAGACGTCAATGGGGTTCTAACGTTCGTGCGAACTTTCGGTCCGTTCGCGGGTTCTGGTGCGAACCGAACCGGGGGGTGTTCGGCTCATCCCTAGTGATTAGTAAACATGGTATTTCCACCACATAAGCACCTCTTAACCTGAACTAAAAACACCTATCAGATTGGCATTTGCTTTTTTCACTTTGGCACATCTCTTAATACAGCCTGCCCCTACTACAGTTTGTTATACTTGTAAATCTGCTTTTACATATGAAATCACCTCTAGCTACTGTATGCTATCTCCTAACTTTCGAATGGTGTTTCAACTTTAAATAAATAACTTATTTTTTGAAGTTATTCCTTAATCCTGCTGATATACTGCAGCTTTTTTACAGCCTGTTCCTGTCCACATGCACTGCCATCATAGCAGGGTACATATGCTTTTCACAGGGTATATTTCCTAGGTTTTGCTGGCTGCAACTGATTTTTATTCACAGTCCACCTGCATGTGTTTTTTCACAGGGTATATTTTCTAACTGTTGCTTGCTGCATTTTTCAAGGCATTTTCCAAGTTATATTATCATGTTAAAGCTTACATAAGATTCTAGTGGTTGAGTTTATACATTATATTACAGTGCTGGGGTACACTTATGTGCCATGCCTACAGTCAGGTCCATAAATATTGGGCCATTGACACAATTCTAATCTTTTAGACTTTCAGCTTTAATTTGAGGGTATTTACATCCAAATCAGGTGAACGGTGTAGGAATGACAACAGTTTGTATATGTGCCTCCCACTTTTTACGGGACCAAAAGTAATGGGACAATTGGCTGCTCAGCTGTTCCATGGCCAGGTGCGTGTTATTTCCTCATTATCCCATTTACAAGGAGCAGATAAAAGGTCCAGAGTTCATTTCAAGTGTGCTATTTGCATTTGGAATCTGTTGCTGTCAACTCGCAATATGAGATCCAAGGAGCTGTCACTATCTGTGAAGCAAGCCATCATTAGGCTGAAAAAACAAAACAAACCCATCAGAGAGATAGCAAAAATATTAGGTGTGGCCAAATCAACTGTTTGGAACATCCTTAAAAAGAAAGAACGCACCGGTGAGCTCAGCAACACCAAAAGACCCGGAAGACCACAGAAAACAACTGTGGTGGATGGCCGAAGAATTATTTCAATGGTGAAGAAAACACCCTTCACAACAGTTGGCCAGATCAAGAACACTCTACAGGAGGTAGATGTATGTGTGTCAAAGTCAACAATCAAGAGAAGACTTCACCAGAGTGAATACAGAGGGTTCACCACAAGATGTAAACCATTGGTGAGCCTCAAAATCAGGAAGGCCAGATAAAAGTTTGCCAAGCAACATCTAAAAAAGCCTTCACAGTTCTGGAACAACATCCTATGGACAGATGAGACCAAGATCAACTTGTACCAGAGTGACGGGAAGAGAAGAGTATGGAGAAGGAAAGGAACTGCTCATGATCCAAAGCATACCACCTCATCAGTGAAGCATGGTGGTGGTAGTGTCATGGCGTGGGCATGTATGGCTGCCAATGGAACTGGTTCTCTTGTATTTATTGATGATGTGACTGCTGACAAAAACAGCAGGATGAATTCTGAAGTGTTTTGTGCAATATTATCTGCTCATATTGAGCAAAATGCTTCACAGTGCAGATGGACAATGACCCGAAGCATTCAGCGAAAGCAACCAAACAGTTTTTTAAGGGAAAGAAGTGTAATGTTATGCAATGGCCAAGTCAATCACCTGACCTGAATCTGATTGAGCATGCATTTCACTTGCTGAAGACAAAACTGAAGGGAAAATGCCCCAAGAACGAGCAGGAACTGAAGACAGTTGCAGTAAAGGCCTGGCAAGGCATCACCAGGGATGAAACCCAGCATCTGGTGATGTCTATGCATTCCAGACTTCAGGCTGTAATTGACTGCAAAGGATTTGCAACCAAGTATTAAAAAGTGAAAGTTTGATGGATGATTGTTAATCTGTCCCATTATTTTGGTCCCTTAAAAAGTGGGAGGCACATATACAAACTGTTGTAATTACTACACTGTTCACCTGATTTGGGTGTAAATACCCTTAAATTAAAGCTGAAAGTCTGCAGTTAAAGCACATCTTGTTCGTTTCATTTCAAATACATTGTGGTGGTGTATAGAGCCAAAAAGATTAGAATTGTGTCGTTGTCCCAATATTTATGGACCTGACTGTATGTGCACAGATCTGTACAAATCACAAATCATTTTAAAGCTAAATGTTTTAATCCACTTATATTTTGCCTTCCCTGGTGGAAAGGGAAATGGGGTGTGTGTATGTGTATACATACTGTATATACCCCTGTCAAGTTTTGCATTGATGCCTTTAAATATTTGTATTGATTTTGAAAACTCTTAATATATACATATTCAACTATATATATATATATTTACACATACATACTCAGTTCGGGGGGGGGGGGTGAAAGAAAGGGGTGAGAGAGAGAGAGAGAGAGAGAAAGAGAAGAGGGTGGGAGAAAGAGGGGGGGTAAGAGGGAGAGAGGGGGCAAGAGAGAGAGTGGAATGAGAGTGGGGATGTGAGAGAAAGGGGGAGAGAGTGAGAGGGGGTCTTCATCATACCTGCATTCACCAATTATGGCCACAGACTGGTCTCTCCTATGCTCAGGCAGCCAGGATCTAGAGCTGTTGTGTGCTCTATAAACAAATTTGTAGTCCCGCACACTTCTGCACACTGGATTATATGCCACTACGCATGGGGTGATTAGGGTGTGCCCAAGCACAACCGGCACCCCCCCTGCACATGCCTATGCCTTTCCCTCTTCAACAAGAATGGCACAGCATATAGAGCACTGTTGAATGTTATATGTAACATATGTTATATGTTCATTCAGCATGAATTTAAATCCTAGTGGTACAGAGATCTAATAGTTGATGTAAATTGGGCATTGGTGCACCATAAGAGATATGGTTTATCATCTATCATACGAAATGTTGGACATGATGATTCACTAGGCAATGTGTAATGTTAGTGATAATCATGGCACAGTAATGGTGTGTAGACTCACTGACATGTCCTTATTAAAGAGGGAAATAATGTGTAAGATGTGTTACTTATAGGGATGCTGTTTCAGGACACTGTCAGAATAGATACTGTATATAACATGCATTCACAAATTTAAATCAGTTTATCGGTGGAAAAGCAGCACGGATAGAAAATTTGTACATGCTAAACTTACTCCAGTTAAAGCGGACCTTTAGTCATTTTTTCATCTTTCCATGTAATAAATCCTCTGCCCTCCTTGTCTTAACTTTGAATAATAAAACATTTTGTTTCTGGCAGTAAATACCTTATACAGCGCACTTCCTGTTTCTTGTCTGTAAAAAAGCTTAGGCTTATGACATCATGCACAGCTCTCTCTCTCACTCTCGTGAGAGTTTGCCAGGAAGGGAGGAATAAGAGGGCCAATGAGAGCTGCAGAGCTGGAGGTGTGCCTCTGTGTGTCTGTGTAAATCCAGGAAGTGAACAGGCAGCAGCTTCAGCTGCCCACAGTTAAAATTATTGCAGCCAGACTCAGTGGTGGGAGATTTCTGCAGCATATTTGGCAAGTACAGAATCAACAGTATATATACAATAATATGCAAAGTGGTTGGAGGGAAGCTTCAGAATGGCAATTTTTTTTATTACAAATTATATGAGCAGACTGTAGTACCTCTTTAAAATAAAAGTTCACAGTTACTTTTATTTTGTATTTATCCACCCCAGCAAGACTGGTAACATAGTTTTATTTGAACATACTGTAGATCTGTCAAATCTGACTATTGAGTCTTAATTATGATTGTTTAGCCTTGTTTGGGAAGAATTTATATTGGCCTCTTTATTACTGTTCCAAAATGGTATTTGACCTTCTTGCCTTGTGCTTAGATGCAGCTGCTCCTGTTGAAATCCATTTGTGTTTCTTCAATGTTCCTCACTTATAGTTACATAGTTAATCTAAATGAAAAAAGACACAAGTCCATCCAGTTCAACCAACAGAAAAAAAAAAATTCACAGGCAGAAGCAGCTCCTGCACTCATGGGACAGCACAAAGGACACAACAATAATTAAATAAAGAGACATAACACAATTTATTTCATGTTGGCTATAATGGCCATAGCGTTTATTAAGGGGTAGTCAAAAATTGAGCAATAATAATCCATAACCAGCAATATTTTTAATCTTAAAGTTACATAACCATAAATAATTTATTTATTATTACTATCACCTAGTCAATCCAGAACTGAACTGGATGACAAACCCCCATAAACAAATGCCATGACAGAAAATTCATATACAGTCAGGTCCATAAATATTGGGACATTGACACAATTCTAACCTTTTTGGCTCTATACACCACCACAATGGATCTGAAATGAAACAAACAAGATGTGCTTTAACTGCAGACTTTCAGCTTTAATTTGAGGGTATTTACTTTCAAATCAGGTGAACGGTGTAGGAATGACAACAGTTTGTATATGTGCCTCCCACTTTTTACGGGACCAAAAGTAATGGGACAATTGGCTGCCCAGCTGTTCCATGGCCAGGAGCGTGTTATTCCCTCATTATCCCATTTACAAGGAGCAGATAAAAGGTCCAGAGTTCATTTCAAGTGTGCTATTTGCATTTGGAATCTGTTACTGTCAACTCTCAATATGAGATCCAAAGAGCTGTCACTATCAGTGAAGCAAGCCATCATTAGGCTAAAAAAACAAAACAAACCCATCAGAGAGATAGCAAAAATATTAGGTGTGGCCAAATCAACTGTTTGGAACATCCTTAAAAAGAAAGAACGCACCGGTGAGCTCAGCAACACCAAAAGACCCGGAAGACCACAGAAAACAACTGTGGTGGATGACCAAAGAATTCTTTCCCTGGTGAAGAAAACACCCTTCACAACAGTTGGCCAGATCAAGAACACTCTCCAGGAGGTACGTGTATGTGTGTCAAAGTCAACAATCAAGAGAAGACTTCACCAGAGTGAATACAGAGGGTTCACCACAAGATGTAAACCATTGGTGAGCCTCAAAATCAGGAAGGCCAGATTAGAGTTTGCCAAGCAACATCTAAAAAAGCCTTTACAGTTCTGGAACAACATCCTATGGACAGATGAGACCAAGATCAACTTGTACTAGAGTGACGGGAAGAGAAGAGTATGGAGAAGGAAAGGAACTGCTCATGATCCAAAGCATACCACCTCATCAGTGAAGCATGGTGGTGGTAGTGTCATGGCGTGGGCATGTATGGCTGCCAATGGAACTGGTTCTCTTGTATTTATTGATGATATGACTGCTGACAAAAACAGCAGGATGAATTCTGAAGTGTTTCGGGCAATATTATCTGCTCATATTCAGCAAAATGCTTCAGAACTCATTGGATGGTGCTTCACAGTGCAGATGGACAATGACCCGAAGCATACTGCAAAAGCAACCAAAGAGTTTTTTAAGGGAAAGAAGTGTAATGTTATGCAATGGCCAAGTCAATCACCTGACCTGAATCCGATTTAGCATGCATTTCACTTGCTGAAGACAAAACTGAAGGGAAAATGCCCCAAGAACGAGCAGGAACTGAAGACAGTTGCAGTAGAGGCCTGGCAGAGCATCGCCAGGGATGAAACCCAGTGTCTGGTGATGTCTATGCGTTCCAGACTTCAGGCTGTAATTGACTGCAAAGGATTTGCAACCAAGTATTAAAAAGTGAAAGTTTGATGGATGATTGTTAATCTGTCCCATTACTTTTGGTCCCTTAAAAAGTGGGAGGCACATATACAAACTGTTGTAATTCCTACACTGTTCACCTGATCTGGATGTAAATACCCTCAAATTAAAGATAAAAGCCAAAAGATTAGAATTGTGTCGATGTCCCAATATTTATGGACCTTACTGTATATAAGGGAGGGTGGGTGGGAGCAGCACAGGGCTCCGTCTTCAGTGGGGTGTACTCAGGCGGCAAACAGAAACGGAAAGCTGCCGGCTTTTATACCCTGTCCATCCCACCAGATTTAACCAATCAGGACCTGTTGCTATGCTGCTCCACATTCTGCTGTCACCTGGAGCAACCTATAATGTGAAGAGAGGAGGGGAGGAGAGAACTAGGGAAGGAAAGGCAGCCCTCTGTACTGTCCCATGGAGCCCGGCATAAGCTCTAGGGGCTCAGTCATGGGACAGCACAAAGGACTCAACAATAATTAAATAAAGAAACAAAAATAGCACAATTTTTTTCATGTTTACTATAATGGCCACAGCGTTTATTAAGGGGTAACCCAAAATTGAACAATAATAATCCATAACCAGCGATATATTTCATCTTAATGTTACAGAATCATAAATCATTTATTTATTAATACTATCACCTAGTCCATCCAGAACTGAACTGGATGACAAACCCCACTAGCTGAAGGGCACTCAGGAGTGGCTGAAGCCCCCCAAAACGCCATGGCCTGCTCAATCATGTTGTGTAAGGCTAAAACAAAAATGTCTAACCCGACATCCGACAGGTGTACAAAACCATCTTTGTACAGACCAGGAAGGAAACCCTCAAGGTCTATGTGGCGGTAAGAAAGACTGCCTTGAGAAACTACTAGGTTGCGTATAGTTCTATTTATACGTTTCCTAATTCTATCTAAATAATGAAGGAGTCGTGGTATAATTTCCGAAAATACTATGACAGTGAAAGGAAATAACAATTTAAAGGAAGATAAATCCATCTTCATCTCACAAATCAAATCCCTGGTTTTATTCCTGCCCAGGTCATTAGCCCCAGAGTGAATAATAAGTACATCAGGAGAAGGCCATTGTCCTAGTAAGAAAATTAAATGATTCTTAAGGTTTCTACGTCTCAGACCCCTTATTCCCCACCATAAAACCTGAAATCATTCTTCATCCAAACCGAGATTGGTTTTAAAATTCATAATGGAAGCTTTCATTTTGGCCCAAAATATAAAGGAAAGGCCAATTATCAAATGACACCCTTGATAGAAAAATCAAACAACAACAAGATCAGGACGAAGATACAATTTAAACCTATCACTATCCCAACATCCAAATTTTTTTAAACCATAATTATAACACATATAACACAAAAACTTTTCTTTCACTCATGGTTAGTGTTTGGCTGAAGCCATTTATCAACTGTATTTACTCTTTTTAAATCATAATGAAAACAGAAACTACCCAAATTACCCTGATCAAAAGTGTACATGCCCAGGTGATTTTGGCCTGATAACATGCACACAAGTTGACAGAAAGGAGTTTGAATGGCTATTAAAGGTAACCATCCTCACCTATGATCTGTTTGCTTGTAATTAGTGTGGGTGTATAAAAGGTCAATGAGTTTCTGGACTCCTGACAAACCCTTGCATCTTTCATCCAGTGCTGCACTGACGTTTCTGGATTCTGAGTCATGGGGAAAGCAAAAGAATTGTCAAAGGATCTGCGGGAAAAGGTAGTTGAACTGTATAAAACAGGAAAGGGATATGAAAAGATATCCAAGGAATTGAGAATGCCAATCAACAGTGTTCAAACTCCAATCAAGAAGTGGAAAATGAGGGGTTCTGTTGAAACCAAACCACGGTCAGGTAGACCAACTAAAATTTCAGCCACAACTGCTAGGAAAATTGTTCAGGAAGCAAAGAAAAACCCACAAATAACTTCGGGTGAAATACAGGACTCTCTGAAAACATGTGGTGTGGCTGTTTCAAGATGCACAATAAGGAGGCACTTGAAGAAAGATGGGCTGAATCGTCGAGTAGCCAGAAGAAAGCCATTACTACGCAAATGCCACAAAGTATTCCGCTTACAATACACCAAGCAGCACAGAGACAAGCCTCAAACCTTCTGGCACAAAATCATTTGGAGTGATGAGACCAAAATGTAGCTTTTTGGCAACAACCATAAACGCTTCATTTGGAGAGGAGTCAACAAGGCCTATGATGAAAGGTACACCATTCCTACTGTGAAACACGGAGGAGGATTTGGGTAATTTCTGTTTTCATTATGATTTAAAAAGAGTAAACACAGTTGATTAATAATAAATGGCTTTAGCCAAACACTAACCATGAGTGAAAGAAAAGTTATGTGTTGTTTTGTGTTATCATTCATATTCTCCGAAAAATGGCCAAGAAATCATGAATTCTTATGTAAATTAATGAGCACAACTGTATATTGGAAAAAAGACAATCAAGGATAATATACAAAATTTCAACAAATGTTACTAAAAGTCAAGGAAAATATACTGTACATATGTCAAGTTACTGAGGGGCACACAGTCATTTTCAATGTTTTGACTAGGAACATTATTTGGAAACATCTGGAGAGATCATATACATTTTTATGAGCTCATACCTTGATCATCTGCAGCACAGGTTTCCAGGAATGTTGTGGAATGTTTTTTATTGTATCAGGAAAAATAAATAAAACGATAAGGTATGCTAATTTTAGATGAATGCCATGGTTCAGGGATTATGACAAAATCGTTCTGTAAACAATTCTATGTTCTAAAATTAGTTGTATTATTTAAAGCTTAAAGAGGAGACTTAAAATTAATATAAAAAATAGGACTAGAGAAATTAGATACAAAATACATATTCACTATACATTAGCAGATCCTCAAAGAAACCTTTCCTAAGAAAAGGTTGCTGCTTTTGCTTACTTCTCATTCTGCAAATGTATAGCTGCCTGCTGCCACATTGACCCTCTGATCAGCATGCTCATTTGAGGTTAGTAGCTCATAGAGTGCTCAAGTCAGTAGGTCAGCATGGCAGCCAAGTGACCAGTATTAGCAGATTGTGCTATCAGTTCTTTTATTACATGTTTAGCATCTCCTTATCTCTCATTCAAAAATCCATGCTGTTTACAGAGTTGCATAGCTTAAGCTCCAATTTATGCACATAAAATAGATCAGAGGACTTACCTATTTCCCATTTCTCTCTCTGCATGTGGAAGATTCAATCAGAAACACAGCATCTAAAAAGTAATAGGTCCTGCTGTACTCAATCATTGGATAACCCATAATGGTGCAGGAATAAGTAATAGATATTTTAACAAAGCTTGTAAGCATATAATAAAAACAGATGTTAAACATTTGTTAAAAAATAATGACCAAAACGCATTAGCATCTTGGCTAAGTGTGGATGTACAGTATATGCCTTTTTGTATACTAAATCTTTGATATGGATCTTCCCTGGAGTGTCGGCTTATTTGTATATTGAACATATAACGAATTAGGTAGGTATGCTGTGCACATATGACACAGGCCTCATTCTTCTGCTTTTAAACCTTATTTTACAGAAAACAGATTTTTGTGTGGTGGTTTGCAAGACTTGAGCTTTTTGGTATATTAAAGGGTCTGTTTTTTTCTACTACAAAGTAGTCCATGAAAAGATAGATTCTTGTAATAGTCTCTTCCACCAAGTTCTATGCAGGATACTTCACCCACAAAAAAACATAGTCTAGTACTTCTAGGTAGCCTTTGGATGTTCTACAGTTTTCTAGTGTAGGAATCTGCTGCCCTCTGCTGTCTGTAAGCGGCTATGCTACTGAATGTTCACAGAGATCTTTTTATGCACATCACTTCCTGTCTCTTTGTGCCTGGGTGAGAAACTTCAGAAGGAGGAAGTGGAGTGAGACAGAGAACTAAGCCACTTGACCTTATATACATATGGGATTTCTATTGCTGCTCTATTTTTATTCAGACCAGAAGCAGAGACTATTAGGCAATTATTCCTATGCTCTATTGGTTTTACTGCAGCCCATAGCTTCTTGAGTGTGTATCTAAATTCTTGTGACAGACGTATCTCTGTTAGGGTTGCCACCTGTCCGGGATTCACCCAGACAGTCCAGGTTTTGAATCATGTGTCCGGGTTTCAGCCCGTCTGAAACCTGGACATATTCAGACCAGACTGTGGCTCCCCCTATGCAGGCTTTCAGGAGAGTCAGTTTATTGCAGAGGGATGGGGATCACTGGAAGTGATCAGTATAGTGTACAGACTCCTCCGTTCTCCCTTTACAACATGGGCTGCTCACTGCAAAGTCTCTGCACACTGTCCCTCTGCTCTGTTCACTCACATACCAGCATACCGGCTGGTGCAGGACCCACCCCTGTCTCCACCCTGCTCTCACTATATGCAGCTGTATGCATTGTGGGGGCGCCACTGGGCCTGGGAAGTGTCACCCTAAGGTTTACAGTTATTTTACAATCCTATTGTGTAAACTACAAAAAAAAAATTCTGTGCGCCACTAAAATGTTTGGGTTTGACTTGAAGAAAAGGTGGCAACCCTACTCTTTGTCCTATAGCTAGGTCTGTGCTACTGTATGTATGTACTCAGTGTTCAACCCCCAGTATATTAGTAGGTGAACCTGTTTATTGCAAAAGAGAATAAAGTTTATATGCAGCTCCTTTTTTTTTAATCAACCCTGTCCTTTCTGGTTTGGGATTCTATAGCAGTTTTAGCTCAGGACCCAATAATTAGAGTAATAAATAGTTAGAAGTCAGGCAGAGGCTCTAGAGACTATAATGGTGGCTGTTCAAAATGTTTTGGGTTACAAAATTATCAAATGCAAATTTTCATAAAGACATACACCAAAATTAATATTAGTGCACACAAAAACAATACCCAATTTCTGGTAAAATATAAAAGATGATGTTGCCTTGAGTAAATATATACCAAACATGTCAGGCCTTAAAATTGTATTTGCCCATGAAATGGTGACAAACTACGATGCCTACATTTTTTTCATAGATGATGCTTTAAAAGTCTTTACAGATTTTAGATATGGTCCTTGAATTACTGTTCTCACTCTGATGTTCACGTTGATACCTCACATATGTGCAATCACCGTTTACACACGTGCAGGAACTTCTACTTGATTAACTGCTTTCCTGACTGTAACAGCCAGGGAATGACAGCCCAAAAAGGAGACTTGACAAAATCATTATTGCTTCCGGGTGCATTCGTCGCAGAGGAGATGGGGGAACGGATGGTTCTTGATCTTTTCTGTAGCTTGCTATTCCCACCTTTTACCACAGTCCCGGGCTACTTTGAGGTACAGGAAAGCCCAAGAACCACTGGGGGGAGGGAGGGTTCCCTGATCACTATAGTAAAAGTGATCAGTTGGCTGTAAAGCTGCCCAGATTACTTTTAATGAACAGCTGTATGCCAGTAAAGTCCCATAGACCCCTCTTTTAGAAACTAACAGCTGCATCCATTAACTTCTAACCACTTGCATCCAGCATGTTTTTGTATGTTCAGTGAAAGTGATAACAGGTGGTAAATAACTATCTTTACCTTGGTATATGTGCACAACTCCACCAGGACTCCTATTGGGCCCTTTTCTGACTTGTACATTGAATGCATGCATTATTATTCAGCTTGTAATATTTCCATACAGGTGTGCATCTATGTACTTGGTGATGGTTATTGTTATATACTGGTTGCAGTAGTTCCTTTGCTCCCAATTACTCTGATTAGATAACTGGTAATTTCCCAGGAAGGGACTCCACATTGTTCACAGAGACCCTGTCCTGGTTGGAGGCACTGCCAGCACAGACAGCACAGAAATAAAGATAGTGTGAAAAAATTAACCAAACCATTTAACTTACAGAACTGTTTTCAGTGCAGATTATAAACAGCTCCCTGGAAAGCCAAGTCAACCCACCCTTCATTTTCTTTACAATGCGTTGTAGTGAGCTGGTTAAAGAATCTTTCTTTGATCAGAGTAAGTACCTAGTAAAGAAAAATACAGACTACTGTTTGCAGGTGCCCCGGGGGTTGCACAATATGTGTCAAAGAGCTTTTGGGTAACAAGTTGGGCACCAGGGATTTATATGTGTCCATATAAGTGGAGTTCATCTAGCAAGAGATAGGCTCCTGTATTTTTTAAACACTGATAAAATGTTGCTTTATTTGCTAGAATTATACATTATCCAGCAAGGGATGCAACTGGGAATGCATGCTGGGACTTGCTTAATAGCTAAAAGACCAAATGCTGTACAACAGTGGCCCCTTCCATGATACATTCACTGCCTTGCCTTTCCCTATTTATATAACCATAGATGCTATTTGTATCTCCCATTTCTTTCATAGCTGATCCCACCCGTCCTACGTTTTCATACAGAATGCAGTCCAAGTTTCATGTTTCTATTTTGTGCCTTAAAAAGAACAAAGGCTTGTAGAATTTAGGGCAAAAGAGGAACATCAAAGAATATTGGTCATGTTTATATTGGCATCTCTATCGCTTTATAAATGCAGATTGCAGTTTAGAGTACTGCAAAGATTTCTGATAAATCACTAACAACTGCAATGTGAAACATAAACAGATACTTTGCAAAGAATTTACTAGCAAAGACAACACTGGCTAAATAATGTAACTTATAGTACGCCTGACACCTAACTGTACATACACTAATATTGTACGTTGCTCTGCCCCTAGGAAAGGGGCATGCAGAGTTCTAACTTCAGAAGCTTGGTTCCTCTTTAAGTGTTTGATACATGCTTTCTTTAAATACAGGCATGCTTTGTAGTTTAAATGTGTTAAAAACTAATTTAATATTAGAAGTAGAATCATTTTGTATACATTTAAATAGATAATGATAATATTTTAATTTATATCATTAGTATTTATGTGCACACATGGCACACAGATGCCCAATTAAAAATACTTCTTCTGTTCAATGCCATCCCAAGCAACTGAAAGCAAGTGGGAACATACCAAAAAAGCTTGTAAGGATAACTGGACACTTTTTGCTTGGAGGAAAACACAATCAATGGTCCTTTCATGCCAGGTGCAGTTTCCTGTGGGATAAAATAATGTGTCATACAAAGTGTGACACAATGCTCGTGTGATTAATGAACGTGGTGAAAGATGGGTATGGGTATTGTTAGTCATACCTTTGTACACCTTCGTACACAAAAGAGTGTAAAATTAAAGTGTATTATTCTAGGTTGTAGGTAAATTGTAGGTACAATGGTTTTCTGAAATTTAAGGGGGAGTTTCTATTATCACAAATTACTTTCTCATGGGGAAGAAGTTAGTCGGCTAATGCTAGCCATTGGGTCACTATGGGAGGTGATGGATTTAGCCACTTGATTGTAATCATCTTGCGGGCTATAAATAGGGTTTCCCTTAAGCAGTTTCTGGTATTATGCAATCAAAGCTCTTCATCCACTATGCCAAATATACAAATCTCAGGGGTGCATGGTGAATAAGTCAACCACTTGAGACCAATAGGAAGGACCAAAGTACAAAATCCGAATGTGTGTAAGTACATCTCAAGCAATTAGCAGTACTAAAGCGCTGTATTTTCTGTAGGTGGACGGGAGAAAAATATGTCTGATGAACTATATACAACTGAATACATTTATTGCTAATTGCCGGTGAGACTAAAGTATAGGAGGAACAAATATTCTCTCGCTCTTCCTGTGACATACTGACAATAAGGGTTTACCATTTAGCTTTAAACAGCAAAGATGTATTTGCTAGTTTGGTATGAAGGAGGTGT
Source organism: Aquarana catesbeiana (assembly GCF_042186555.1). Classification (NCBI taxonomy): domain Eukaryota; kingdom Metazoa; phylum Chordata; class Amphibia; order Anura; family Ranidae; genus Aquarana; species Aquarana catesbeiana. Next base: position 205,333,929 of record NC_133324.1, read on the forward strand.
AAATATAGAATAAAAATCATACCTTAAGTCCCCTATGATTTTATAATACTTATCAATTAATATGTAGAAATATATCCCTCCTAACCTTACTACACCCCCAGTCCATGCCTCACTTACAAATATCAATAAAAAAAATATTCATGGTAAATCAAATTTCTTTGGAAGTTGCATTACTACAAGTAAATGACCCTCTTAATAAACATCTGATGGAGGGGTTATTCCATATCAATTCCAGAATGATGTGTCCACTGTCCAGATAGCTCTAGGTTGCTGTAAATTTGGGCTGTTCCTTATAGACAGGTCATCAGGAAGACCAGTAAAGGAGGACAGTCACCTTGCCTCAGCCCACACAGATTTAGCTAGTTTCAGGATTGGTAATTGGACCCAGGAGAGGAGCAATCCAGGAGCCTCCAAATATATCAGCAACTGTCTTATATTAAGGACATATACCAGATGTGCCTCTGCAGAAGATGGATCATCAACATGTGCCACAATAAAATACTTTATGAGCTGAACAAGATGATAACAGCTTTATGAAAACGACACACAGACTCACGATCAATAACATACCATGCCATTACCACAGATAGTTTGTCACTGACCTGCTGGTTCTAAATGTGTAAATGGGGAAGTATCTCCACTTTGGGCCACCAGCGCAACATACACTATATTACCAAAAGTATTGGGACACCTTACTTAGTGAGCTATTTTATTCAGTACAGAGAATATCATTGGTAGGAACCAGTGTCTAATTGCTCCGTTTACCACCCATGCTTATGAGCTCTAACAGTAATATTGTCAAACTTTGGTCAATAGTTTCCAGCACTTTTCCTTCTTAAAGGCAAAAATGGGGGTGTCCCATCAACATCTTCCCTAGTAACAGTGTCTGAAACACATTTCCCATGTTTCCTTATGGAAGGGACCATATAGGTTAAAACATATGTAATACCAGTTTAAAATTTCAGAGAATTTAGCATGTCATTATAATTTCAGTAGTCATTTTTAAATCCTTTGTTAAATACAGGCATACCCCACTTTTAAGTACACAATGGGGCTTATTTACTAAAACTGGAAAGTGCAAAATCAGGCTCACTTCTGCATAGAAACCAATGAGTTGAATTTCCAGGTTTTATTACCAAAGCTTAATTGAACAAGCTGGGGTTAGAAGCTCATTGGTTTCTATGCAGAAGTGAGCCTGATTTTACACTTTTCAGCTTTAGTAAATAAACCCCATTGTGTACTTAAAAGTGGGGTATGCCTGAAACACCCAATGATTCTGTGATGAAAGTTATGGTTTAGGCCCATGATATAGGGTGACATCTGCCTGTCCTTGTATCCCAGTTGTGCTCCTACATTGTTTCCTTGCCACATGGGCTTTCCAATATAGTCCACAAACATACGTTCCAGCATACATTATGGAGGCATGGTCCACTTTTGTCACCATCAGAACCCCCTTCCTGAGAAATGCTTTGCAACCATTGCATGAATGCATGCATGTAGTCAATAAGTGGCTACAAAAGGGTTGCAGGAGATTCACAGCACTGAGATGCAACAAAGTATGAAAAAGGGATGAAAACAAATATTTTATTGTTAAAAATTAGATAGAGAATTTCCTTCTTCTAAAAGATGCTTTTACACATCATCACTTGCAGCACAAAACCCAAAAAGACAGGCTCAGTCTCCACTCATGGTGAGTAGGTAGAGTAATAAATGCAGTAAAGCGGTAAAACCATATCTTGCACTTGTAATAAACAATAAGTTTAAAATCAACAAGATATGCGTGCCAAGTCCTTGATTTGTTGTACTTATTGAAGCAGCGCTAAGTGTCCGATGTTATAAAACACTCTGTATAGAACGGATGTTTGAAGAGACAGGAAAGTTCAAAAATAAAGATGTAATCTGTGAATGTGAAGGTATACGTGGAAATCCTTTCACCAATAATGATCACCGCGTGAGGGGGTCACCCCCCCGTGAGATTGCACTCACCACAATATCAGTAATCACAAGCCTTTGGATAATGATCTTTGAAACTTTTCCGTCTCCTTAATTCAACCACCAGGTGGTGTAAGACCCTCTCGGTATGTATAACATGGGGAGAAAAAGAGATGCCATATAGCGTAATATTGCTTAAGAATGTTTATTAAATAATATGCAAAACCAAATTCCCCCTTTTAAAATGTGCGTACCAAATACAAAAGGTTAAAAGAGCATTGAAAAGTGCACTGTGCCTGTATAGATCGTCCCCCGGGAGGAGTTCCTGGATGCGAGCTGTATACAGCTAATCCGTTCGCTTCCTGGTTACCTTCCGTGGAGCGCATACGTCACTTCCGGTAGATTACGACTCTGACGCGTTTCGTCATTTCCGGACGTCATCTGAGGAGATGACGTCCGGAAATGACGAAACGCGTCAGGGTCGTAATCTACCGGAAGTGACGTATGCGCTCCACGGAAGGTAACCAGGAAGCGAACGGATTAGCTGTATACAGCTCGCATCCAGGAACTCCTCCCGGGGGACGATCTATACAGGCACAGTGCACTTTTCAATGCTCTTTTAACCTTTTGTATTTGGTACGCACATTTTAAAAGGGGGAATTTGGTTTTGCATATTATTTAATAAACATTCTTAAGCAATATTACGCTATATGGCATCTCTTTTTCTCCCCATGTTATACATACCGAGAGGGTCTTGCACCACCTGGTGGTTGAATTAAGGAGACGGAAAAGTTTCAAAGATCATTATCCAAAGGCTTGTGATTACTGATATTGTGGTGAGTGCAATCTCACGGGGGGGTGACCCCCTCACGCGGTGATCATTATTGGTGAAAGGATTTCCACGTATACCTTCACATTCACAGATTACATCTTTATTTTTGAACTTTCCTGTCTCTTCAAACATCCGTTCTATACAGAGTGTTTTATAACATCGGACACTTAGCGCTGCTTCAATAAGTACAACAAATCAAGGACTTGGCACGCATATCTTGTTGATTTTAAACTTATTGTTTATTACATGTTCATTTTTTTAAAGTAGCTGCTTGGGTCTGCTGCATCTGATTACAGAGTAATTCTAAGGCGCGGATTGATGTGAGGCAGAGGCGGTTTAAATTGTCCACACATTCCACAGTTCATATCTTGCACTGATGAAGTCTGAAAGAGCTGCATACAAGTTGGTAATGTTGGCGGTGTATCTGTCTATATCTGTGCTATACACCAGCGGTTCTGTATGCACAGATAGGTAAAAAGAGAAAAAACAAATGATTTGCATGACTCTGTCCACTTACCCAAAAGCAGAGGTTGAGCTCCTTGTATGTATGGTATCAGGATACAAACCTCTACACATCTCTCACCTACCAGCACTAAAATATTTTTGTCTGTGGGGCGTGTCCAAGATGTCGGCTAGAGCAGACGTGCTTCCCGGAGCTCTGCAAGAGACTGATCCTATTACCCTATCCTGCCTGGATTGTCTGCCCCTGTCTTGGGCGCTTGGATCCCCTTATGCCGTCCCAATCCTCTGCTGGACCGAAGAGCGGTAAGAAGCTCCGTTTTCCCCCGACTATAACTGAGTCTGCCAAGCCTGCAGTGCCTGGGGTGAAAAGCCTGCGCAGCCATTCCAATATGGCCACTCAGACGGCGGTTGAGGAGACTCCCTCCCTATCCCTCCCTGGTATCCCTGAAGTTATGGCGGCGATATCAGCTTGCCAGGCCACCCTGTCAAGGAAAATGGAGGCAATACAGACTGATGTTGGCCTGATTAGACAGGACTTGGAGAAGATCCGTGGCCGGCTGGGGGTGGCAGAACAGAGAGTAGAACAAGTGGAGGACATTGCTGAGGAACACTCGGTGGTGATTTGGACCTTACAAAGCAAAGTAAAGGTCCTGGAATATTGCGCCGAGGACACCGAGAACCGAAGTAGGCGCAACAATCTGTGGATAGTGGGACTTGCAGAGGGAGCAGAGGGACAGAACCCGACTGCCTTTGTAGAAGACCTCCTGAGATCCCTGTTCCCCGGAGCCCAGCTATCCCCTTATTTCACTGTGGAGAGAGCGCACAGAGTTCCGCCGCAGCGGGGACCGGCTGGTTTCCCACCCCGCACACTGATCCTGTGCCTGTTAAACTTCAGGGACAGGGATGAACTTCTGCGGGCTGCACGAGCGACGAAGGAAATCTCCTATCAAAATAACAGGTTGCTATTGTTTCCTGACTACAACATCGAAACCCAGAAGCAACGCAGATCTTTTGATGCAGTCAAAGCTGCCATGAGGGCGAAGGGGATTAAATACAGCATCCTCTTTCCGGCGAAGTTGAGAGTGGTAGATGGCGAGACGGTGCGATTGTTCACCAATCCCAGAGAAGCTTCCTCGTGGCTGGAGTCACTGCCTTCCCTGAAATGAGCGGATCATTACATTCAAGTGTCTCAATTCTAGCGGCACCATTACACCTAGATGTTTTCAACTGGGGAGCGGAATTCATGCAGTTTCGATTTTACCGTTGTTGTATTCCCAGTTGCTCCACTGGTCTTAGATGCCGCCTTCTCATTATGAAGATGCCCCAAGAGGACAGCCCATACAGATCTGACTGCTATGGGGTCCCTGGATTCATTGCGGGGACCGGTGACTGTCTTCATGTCAGTTCTGAAGGCAGGACTCCATACGACTGGCATCCCTACCAATTCCAGGACATCATATATCTAACCCTCTGAAGTTTTGTGCCCCTGGTTAATGCAGGTGAACTATATACACTCATATACGTTTGGTTATCTATGGTTCTCTAGCATCTCCTGTTGGGAAGTAAGGTGCCCCTCTGGTTGGCTTGGATTGTGGTCCCCCCCTCTGTGTAATTGATGTAGAGGGGTGACTGACTTTCTATTAGCTTGACTGGGGCACACCTCCCTGAGTGAGATACTCTGGAAGACTCGGGGGTTTGGGAAAATATGCACGATCCCAGTTTCAGGGGTCTGCGGGGTGGGGGGTGGGGTGGGCAGCCGTTGCTGACCCTTGTTGGTTTTGGTTTAGTTTTTTGTTTTTCACTGTAAATTTTTCTCAAACTCTCTCTGTGGCAATATTCCTCATCCTTAGATGTGGTACAAAACTTTATGACAGGATAGTCCTGTGGCTCATGTGGCTGTGGGCACTGGTATCTGATCTTCCGCCTGGGTGGTTAATCCTGCCCCCGAAGATGGAGCATAGTGGTAGTTACTGCTGGTCCATTGATTTTGTTTATAAATACTATGGCTAGTTTTTCAGTACTTTCCTGGAATGTCCGGGGACTGAACCCGGCTGTTAAGCACTCTCTGGTTTTTAATTATCTAAAAAAGTATGCCCCTCACATCTGTATATTACAGGAGACCCACCTGGTGGGTTTGTGGGTCCTTGGCCTCAGAAGGGCCTGGGTGGGTTCACACTATCACGCTACATATTCCAGTTATTCCCGGGGAGTAAGCATTTTGGTTCACCGATCCCTTCCATTTCAGCTTCAGGATGTTAAAACTGACCCAGGCGGAAGATATGTCATTATGTATGTGATAATCGCTAATACGGCATATGTGATTGTGGGACTTTATCTCCCGCCTCCTGCAGATATGTTCCTTCTGTATGATATTATGCGTATAGTTATACAGTATGGTACTCCACATGTCATGTTGCTGGGGGACTATAACTTGGTTCCGTGTCCGGATGTAGACAGGTTCCATCAGTCGACTCGTAGGACTCCCGACCTTATGCAGTGGGCAGATACCTTTGAGCTTATTGACGCGTGGCGGCATTATAATCCATCTGAGAAAATGTTTACATGTCATTCGTCCACCTTTCAGACCCTCTCCCACATTGACCTGGGGTTTGTTACACGGGCGGTGCTGCAGAGAGTTTCGAAGGTACAAATCCTCCCTAGAGGAATTTCCGATCATGCCCCTATTATGATGATGGTGCGATCGGGGGCCCACTGCTGGGCAGAAACTGTGGAGACTGTCGGGGCACTGGATTGCAGACCCTAAGGTCCAGGAAGATATATCGGAGGCCTTGTGTCATTATTGGCTTGAAAATGCTGATTCAGTGGGGTCTTTGGTGGGTTGGGATGCATTTAAGGGATGGCTGAGGGGAGAATATATTTCCTGCATTGCCCATAGTCAGAAGCAGTCTGTGCGGTCGCTGAGGGAACTGGAGGATGAGCTTAAGGAAAAAGAGGCATGTTATGTTGCCGCTCCTACCCCTCTTAACTATGGGGACTGGCAGTTTGCGCTCAGGGCGGTTGAACTCTTCAGGATAGAGATGACAAAGAAATCAATGCTTATTACTGCCCAGCGGGTTTTCGAATATGGAGACAAAAATGGCAAATTGCTGTCATGGTTGTCCCGGGATCAGAATCCCAGTACTCATGTTGGGTGCATCAGGGAGGGAGGAGTTCTCCTCACGAACACTGATGAAATCCTTGCTAGATTTATGCGATATTATAGATCCCTTTACTCTACTAGAGTGGATTATGATTTAGCAGAGCTCCGGGCCTACTTGGATAGGGTGGACTTTCCCACTCTGTCCCGGGAGGCCAGCGAGAATCTAGAAAAGGATATTACCCTGGAAGAGGTCCAGATCGCTATGACCCAGATGCAACCTGGGAAAACCCCTGGTGCAGATGGCATCCAGATCGAGTTCTATTCCACTTATCAAGAATTTCTGGCTCCCAGGCTCACAGGGTTGTTTGCCCAATTTGCTGAGCTTGGGTCGTTGCCGGAGTCTATGTCTGAAGCTGTAATTGTGTTGGTGCCCAAGCCAGGTAGGGACCCAGAGGACTGTGCGTCATATAGACCGATTTCTTTAATCAACGTTGTCGCAAAGCTGCTGGCAAAGATATTGGCCAACCGCCTGGCGCAGGTCCTGGATGAGCTCGTCCATGTGGATCAGACAGGGTTCATGCCCGGCAAGGGTACTGATATCAATTTGAGGAGGCTACATCTCAACTTAACCATCCCCCATGATAATGCTAGCTCCAGAGTCATTGCCTCACTCGATGCCGAGAAGGCATTTGACTCGGTTGAGTGGGGCTACCTTTGGGAGGTTCTGGGTAGATATGGGTTTGGCCCTCATTTTTTGCGCTGGCTGCAGTTGCTCTATGACAAGCCCACTGCTTGTATAAGGACTAACGGTGGGATCTCCGAGGGGTATCTACTACAACGTGGCACGCGTCAGGGTTGCCCTCTTTCCCCTTCCCTGTTCGCCCTGGTGCTGGAACCCTTGGCTATCCTGCTCAGGGCGTCCCGGGGGGTGGAGGGGCTGCGGATCGGCCCCTTGGGGGAGAAGGTGTCACTATACGCCGATGATGCTATACCTACATGACGTGGACTCCTCCCTGCGGGCTGCTCTGGAGCTCTTCAACGGGTTTGGCCGATTCTCGGGGGTCCGAATAAATTCGACAAAATCTGTATTGTTCCCTCTTGACTCCTTGTCACGGGCCACTGCAGCCTCCACTCAATTGCAGAAGGTCTCGAGTTTTAAATATCTTGGTATTCAAATAAGTCGGGACCCCTCTGAATTTTATGAGCTAAATCTTCACCCAGTTCTATCACAACATAGAGCTAAATGTGCCTCCTGGGGAACTCTCCCGCTTAACCTGTTAGGACGCATTAACCTGATAAAGATGGTTTTTCTTCCCAAATTCAACTATTTATTTAGAAATTCTCCAGTGTGGATCCCAAACACATTCTTTAAAGAACTGGACAGTTGTATCGGGTCCTTCATTTGGCGAGGGTCTACCCCTCGGCTGGCGCGATTCACCCTGTGTCTTCCTGTGCGGTGCGGGGGATTGTCGTTGCCTAATTTTCGGGTCTACTACTGGGCGGCCATTTTGGTGTCGGTCCGTTGGTAGTTTCTCCGCTCTAGAGCTAATGCTGCAGTGTGCCTGGAGGCGGCTCTTCTGGGCTCCCTCGGAGACCTTGGAAACCTAGTATATAGGGGACCTGGGGCATACGCTGATCTTCCGCTTCCAACTAGGACAACGCTTAGAGTGTGGGTAGTAGCCAGGAGGAGGTTTCTCAAACCGAGCCAGTGGTCACCTTTTCAGCCTCTGTGGGGTAATACTAGTTTCCCACACTTCCGTACAATTCCGGACACACAAATTTGGGCAAAGTATGGGGTGAAGACTCTTCGAGATATTATGCCTGCAGGGAAATTATTGACATACAAAGACCTCTCCGCCAAGTTTAAGTTACCCAGGTGGATGTATTTCCGATATCAGCAGTTGCGCCATGCAGTGCGAGCGCAGTTTCTGGGACCTATTGTCCTTTCCATGGATCCCATAGAGGAACTCTTGGCTCAGGAGTCACTTTCCAAACCTCTCTCCTCCCTCTATCTGTCACTACTCAGCTTTGACTCTCCCAGATTGGAGAGACTGTGGGAGTCGTGGAAGACTGACATTCCCACATTGGAGAGAGAGGAGTGGAACGAGTGTTTTGAGGAGGGCTTTGGGTTGGTTATTTCGTCTAGGGATAAAGTGATTCAGGCTAAGTTTCTTCATAGAGTGTACTACACCCCGCAGCGACTATACAGACTGTACCCCTCGAGAGACCCCCTATGTGGTAGGTGTAAGAGGGATGTAGGGACATATTTTCATATGTTTTGGACTTGTCCTGAAGTGGCTAAATTCTGGGCTGCAGTATTTGAGGCCATTAATGAGCATCTTGGGTTATCGCTGATCCAATCGTCGGAGTTGGCATTGCTCGGGGTACAGGAAGATAACCAAAGACCACGTTATACTAAACGCTTCATTGCTTTTTTACTCTATTATGCCAAAAAAACGATTCTTCTCCCCCCCCCCCAGTCATACCCCATCCTATTTTATGATGTACTTTGCTGGAGACTCCTTCTGATTCAATTAAAGTATATCCTATAGAAGGTTACAATTGCTTTGATGACAAGATTTGAATTTTGACTGAAACTATCGTCTGTATTTTCGTGGTTCTACCCTCCATATATGACATGTAAGGCATACCATTTATTTATTTCTGTCTTGTACCATGTTGTTTTTCTTTATCAATAAAATGAGATTTTTCACCGTGAAAAAAAATATATATTTTTGTCTATAAAGGATAATTATTAACAACTTTCTTTTTGACAAGTGGCCTCTAAACTGGGCCCAGGCCAGGTGCAGCTATTTGCTTGCCTTTATCTGGCCCTTGTGGCACTATTCCTCTCATTAATATGAGGCATTCTTTCTCCTACTGACACCATATTTTGAGGCAGCATTATTTCTACTGACACCAACAATGGGACATAATTTCTCCCACTGAGACACCTAAGATGGGACACTAGTCATCTCATTGATACTAACCATGGGACACTATTCCTCCCACTAAACAAACAAAATATTTGGGGGGCACACCCTAAAAGATGCATTAAAGATGGTGTAGCCATAAGACCATAAAACAGAACAAAGTATTATAGCGCACACATGCAATAAATTACATTTAACTCCTGCAAGGCTATTTAAAACACCTGAACATTTTAAAAAAATATGGGGATTTGGTCACACCATATTGCTATATGGTGCTTAAGCCCACTTACTGTGACCAAGTACCCCATTATTAGTGGGTCCTTTTGGGCAGGAGCACCCCACTCCCTCATCATTGCCTCACATTAGTGTCCACCTGTGTTATAGGATGAGTCCTTTAGTTCTCCCATATAGAGGAGTGTATTTCTCCCATGGTTCAGAGAAGCAGGATCTCCCTAATAATGGGGTACTTTTTCGCAGTAAGTGGGCTTAAGCACCATATAGCAATATGGTGTGACCAAATCCCCATATTTTTTGAAAATGCTCAGGTATTTTAAATAGCCTTGCAGGAGTTAAATGTAATTTTTTGCATGTGTTTGCTGTAATATTTTGTACTATTCCTCCCACTGACACTAGTGATGGGGGGCACTATTTCTCCTACTGACACTAGCGATGGGGGCACTATTTCTCCCACTGACACTAGCGATGGGGGTACTATTTCTCCCACTGACACTAGCGATGGGGGCACTATTTCTCCCACTGACACTAGCGATGGGGGCACAATTTCTCCCACTGACACTAGCGATGTGGCACAATTCCTTCCATCGACACCAATGATTCTGCCCTATTCCTTCCACTGACACAAACAATGGGGCATCATTCCTCCCACTAGGACCTTGTTGTCGGAAATTCTGACCGTGTGTAGGCTCCATCACACATTTTCCATCGGATTTTCCAACACACAGAGTTTGAGAGCAGGCTATAAAATTTTCCGACAACAAAATCCTTTGTCGGAAATTCTGATCGTGTGTACACAAATCCGACGCACAAAGTGCCACGCATGCTCAAAATAAATAAAGAGATGAAAGCTATTGGCTACTGCCCCGTTTATAGTCCCGAAGTACGTGTTTTACGTCACCGCGTTCAGAACGATCGGATTTTCCGACAACTTTGTGTGACCGTGTGTATGCAAGACAAGTTTGAGCCAACATCCGTCGGAAAAAATCCTAGGATTTTGTTGTTGGAATGTCCAATCAATGTCCGACCGTGTGTACGGGGCATAATAGTAGCCATACACGCTTCAATAAATGATCAAATTATTTTCCAATCTACCTCGTCCCATAGGAATAATTGCTCTATAGTCAACAATCCATTTGATAGATATGCCACATGCTGGGAAGTGGATTTCGACTGATAATTAAGATATAACCATAAATTATTAATTGCATCCCTGGTTCCCACCATGAAATATCACAGTCTGATCAATCGACATATGATTGCATTTATGAAAAGTATTTTAGTTTTGCCATTTCATGCAAAACTTTCGATAATTTTCTGTCCTGGCCAATCGACTGGCCGAGTTTGATCAAATCTGCTCTAAATTGATTGGAAAGAAAGTTAGGGCTATTTAGTTCTTTGCGGATTTGATCTTTATGATCAACTTGCACATCGGATAGTTAAAAAACAAAAAAACAAAGCATGTGTGGTAGCTAATACTGTTACATAAAAAACAATCACCGATCACTTCATACTGTAATCAATATGCAAAAAAACTAGTGACTGGCAGTGAGAGGCACCGAGGAGGAGTGAAAGAATTGTATTTCTAATGCAGTGTTATGCCCTGTACACACGATCGGACATTGATCGGACATTCCGACAACAAAATCCATGAATTTTTTCTGACAGATGTTGGCTCAAACTTGTCTTGCATACACATGGTCGCACAAAGTTGTCGGAAAATCCGATCGTTCTGAACGAGGTGACGTAAAACACGTACGTTGGGACTATAAACGGTGCAGTAGCCAATAGCTTTCGTCTCTTAATTTATTCTGAGCATGCGTGGCACTTTGTCCGTCGGATTTGTCTACACACGATCGGAATTTAAAGGATCGGATTTTGTTGTCGAAAAATTTTATAGCCTGCTCTCAAACTTTGTGTATCGGAAATTTCCGATGGAAAAAGTCTGATGGAGCCTACACACGGTCGGAATTTCAGACAACAACCTGTGATTGCACATATTCTGTCGGAAAGTCCGACCGTGTGTACAGGGCATAAGTGTTCATTGGTCAACATTTCAAATGGGTCACAATAATGTGGAATACACAATGTACTGGATAGGACTTTCACATTATTACATTCTGTTAAGAGTACATTATACTGGGTTCCAGAACAATAACCAATAGTTAATTAGGGTGAAAAAAAAATGACACCTTTCCACTTGGGGTCAAGGTATAAAAAATGTATATCTGTTACAATGGAAAAACAGGTACTGTTACAAAGGTGTCTGGAAGGACACAGTTGATGAACATTGCTGAGATCAGACCTTGGGTTTTAATAATGTAACATGTATTAGAGAATAAATAATGATTGATTGGGATCTTTTCCTGCCTTACAAGAATCAGCATGAAGGATCAATAAATGCTTCAAAGCAGAAGCGTTATAAAATATTGCCTGACATTCAGTTTTAGAAAATGTGTTACAACAGAGATATTACATTTAGCCATTGATTATCCAGTATCTGAGAGTGAGCTGTACTGAGACTACATGTAATGGCCTCGGAATTAAAAAAAAAAAAAAAAAAACATCTGTTCTTTTTCTAGCATTCCAGGCCTGTCTAAGCCAAGTGGCACAAAGTGATACAAGACCCATAGCTGACAGTATTTGTGTGTAAATGAGTTTGAACATTGTACATACAGTATAAAGGTTTCTAAATATATTCAAAATGACAGCGATGATGTGACTTCCTATAATAGCTGTGTTCTTTAGATCCCATAATAAGTGTGGGCAGAATGCCTGAAAGATGGATGACAGCTTTTACTTTGTAACATTAGGCAATAGGTCACTTAAACTGAACCTGTTAACTGTTTGAAACTTTTTTAATATATTGCCTTCCTAAGAGCAGTCATCACAATGTTCTTGCAAATATCTTATATTGTTAGCCAGAAAAGTTTATTTTGGGCACTTTTTAGGGTAGGACTAAGCCTCGCCCACCACTCCTTTGTTCAGTAGGATTGCCTCCATGTCCAGAAAGGGCAATCTAACTGGACAGGTAGGTAGTGGGTGGATAAAGCTTAGGTCCAAAGTAAAATTTCCAAAGGAAACAAGGACTACAGTGGCACACATGAATCGGTTGAGAAAGACTGCTCTAAACTGGTAACCTGTAAAGGCTTTTAAAGCGTCACCTATGGATAATTGTAGGTACTGTTGTTTGTTCCATTTCACAGACATGCACAAATTCAAATCTTAAAATGTTTGGTATCTGTTTACTCAAGGCAACATCATCTTGTATACTTTACCAAAAAATATGGGGGGTTATTTACTAAAGGAAAATCTACTTTGCACTGCAAGTGCACTTGGAAGTGCAGTCGCTGTAGATCCGAAGGGGACATGCAAGGAAAATAAAAAACAGCATTTTAGCTTGCGCATGATTGGATGATAAAATCAGCAGAGCTTCCACTCATTTCAGATCTACCCCTTAGATTTAGAGCCACTGCACTTCCAAGTGCACTTTCAGTGCAAAGTGGATTTGCCTTTCCTAAATAACCCCCGTGGTGTTATATTGTGTTTGAGTGCACAAAATTTATTCTTATGCCGCATACACACGAGTGGACTTTTCAGCATCAAAGGTCCGTCGGACTTTCGACTGAGTTACGACGAACTTTCGAACGACCGGACTTGCCCACACACGAACGGACTAAAGTCCAGTCGAAAGTCCGTTGGTTTGAACATGATGACTTATGAAGGGACTAGAATAAGAAAGTTCATAGCCAGTAGCCAATAGCTGCCCTTGCGTCCTTTTTTGTCCGTTGGACTAGCATACAGACGTACGGATTTTTCGATCGGACTCGAGTGGAAAAGTCCGGTCGTGTGTACACGGCTTAAGTGTATTTTTTCCTGAAAATTTGGGTTTAATAAATGGCTGTGCAAATATTGTGTGAAATAAAAAATGACAGCAGACACCATTTTATTCTCCAGAGTCTCTGCTTTGACAAATATTCATTGTCAATGTTATACACCCTAGACACCTGTATGGGCAGCTTGACAGTGTTGACTGAGAGACAGAGATATAGTCAGAAGCTTCAGTAAACCTCAGTTCATACTATGAACCGCATGTGAATTGCACAGGAATCGCACCACATTCCTCTTCCAGTCACATGCGATTCAGTGAGGTGCGATTTTCATTTTGAATGGGCTCAAATTGCACCGCATCGCACCAAAGACGTGCATGCACCTTTTTTGGAGCCACACTGCAACCGGATAGCATGGTAATCGGGTCCAGGCAAATGCATAGCATTTGTGACCTGAATTTGGGGTATTGTTAACTTTGTATTGACACCCGCAGCAGATTGCAATGGCAGTGCGATTGGAATGCAGTGTGGGAAATGTGCACAGATGGCACACTATGTAAGTGTGAACCTAGGCTAAGTTATGAAACTAAAAATAATTATTAATGAAATACACATGATTGGGGCTTATAATACATAACACCAAGCTCATGTAAGTAAAAGACATTTCTTCTATTCATCTGTAGAACTATTCTTAGGAGACATTAACAGGTCTTTACAGCTCTAAGTATCTTCCGGTGGGGTCGCTCTGATATCTGTGAATTTTTTTGACATTTGCTACATCTTTACAGTATTTATGCTCTTTCTGGAAACAGTGAATTGCTTAAAGTAGTTGTAAACCCTTACAGACCACTTTTTACTACAGGTAAGCCTATAATAAGGCTTACCTGTAGCTACCCCAGATATCTCCTTAACCTGCAAGTTTTAGGAGATATCCCCTGTATCAGCAATGGCCTCAGCTAGTGTGCCGTTACCGGCAGCACCCGTGTGCATGTGCGGGAGTGGCATCATCGCGGCTCCGGACAATCACAGCGCTGGAGCCTCCGATACCAGAAAGTAACTCCGGGAGTGATGTCTGGAGACCGCTTTCGGGGGCCTCGATCTAAGGTGAGTATTTCATAATGAGCTAGTATACTATGCATATTAGCTCATTATGCCTTTGTCTTGCAGGGTTTTTTTTTTTGTGGGTTTACAACCACTTTAATTACCATATTACATTTCAGTTTACTCTTTAAATTTACCTGTTGAGTTTCCGTGTTTTTACCTGTAAAGCAAATAGTCAATAATATGAAAACCAGTGTGTGTGCTTAAAGTGGTTGTATACCTTTTTTTAACATTTACCTACAGGTAAGCCTATAATAAGGCTTACCTGTAGGTAAAAAAAAATCTCCTAAACCTGTACGGTTTAGGAGATATTCCCCTCGCAATGAGCTGCTGACTGCAGCGGCGCATAGGGGATTCTCAACTGACAGCCCGGCAAACTCTGGAGCTTGCCGGACAGATGTCTCCCGCGTGCACGCGCCACTCACAGCGCCGGAGCCGCGATACCTGGAAGACACACCGAGGGGAAATGTCAGCTCCCTCGGCGTGGACAGGATGAGATGCCGGCGCCTGGTTCTAAGGTAAGTATCTCATAATGAGCTAGTATGCGGTGCATACTAGCTCATTATGCCTTTTCCCTTGCAGGTGTAGGAAAAAAAAAACCCAGCGAGTATACAACCGCTTTAAAGTGGCTCTAAAGCCTTAACCACTTCAGCCCCAGAAGGATTTGCCCCCTTAATGACCAGGCCATTTTTTGCGATACCGCACTGCGTCACTTTAACTGACAATTGTGCGGTTGTGCGACGTTGTACCCAAACAAAATTGACGTCCTTTTTTTCCCACAAATAGAGCTTTCTTTTGGTGGTATTTGATCACTCCTGCGGTTTTTATTTGTTGCGCTATAAATAAACAAAGTGCAACAATTTTGAAATATATATATATATAAAAAATAAATAATTTATTCATCAGTTTAGGCCGACATATATTCTTCTACATATTTTTGGTAAAAAAAAAATTGCAATAGGCGTATATTGATTGGTTTGCACAAAACTTATGGCGTCTACAAACTATGGGATAGATTTAGGGACTTTTAGTTTTTTTTTATTGTTTTTACTTGTAATGGCGGCGATCTGCGATTTTTAGCAGGACTGCGACATTGCGGCGGACAAATCTGACCCCAAATGACACTTTTTGGGGACCAGTGACATTATTACCCTGATCAGTGCTATAAAAATGCACTGATCAATGTAAAAATGACACTGGCAAGGAAGGGATTAACACTAGGGGGCGATCAAGGGGTTAGCTGTGTTCCCTAGGTGTGTTCTAACTGTAGGGGGGGATGGGCTGGCAGGGACATTTATTTATTTTATTAATTTCAGGTACTTATATAGCGCCGTCAATTTACTGGGAACAGTAGATCTCTGTCATGTCTCCTGTCAGAATGGTGATCCGCCTTGTTTACAAAGGCAGATACCCATTCTGTCTTTGTGCTAGGCGATTGGGGGTCACCGGCGGACATTGAGCCTGCCTGACCCGGGCACGAGCGTGCGCCACCACGACACGCACCCGCTATCACGCCTGCGCAAGCTGCAGTACAACTACAGTGATTTGCGCAGGAGAGCCAACCCATATAACGACGGCGGCTGGTCAGCGAGTGGTTAAACAGGAGCTCCAGTCTCCTATGTAAAAATTAAAAATCAGAAGCTACAAAAACTGTAGCTGCTGACATTTAATAAACAGCCACTCACCTTTCCCATGTTCAAGCGCTGTGTTCGGCCCAGCCGTTTTCACCCTATGTGTTTCTCTATCCAGTGCCCTCATCTTTACTATGGGTACCTGGCTGTGACAGCTTGCGGCTTTACGGCCGGGTGCCCACTGCACATGCACGAGCAATGCTGCACACTGTGAATGGTGCCATTTGGCTCCCAGAAGACTGCAGGAGGGAGGGGAAGGAGAACTTATGCTCACCTAAGCAGTCGGAGCAGAAGTGGGAGCGGGACCTGTGCTTAAGGATCCCCCCTTACACTTACCTGAGCCCTATCCCGATCCAGTGCTGTGCCCAAGAGCGGTGGCTCTCTTTCTCCTCACAGGGCAGATTGATGCTTTCAATCAAATCCTATGACAAGGAAGCGGGGGGCGGGTCAAATCCCCGCTTTCTGTGCCAATGGACGCAGGCAGTGAGGTTCTGAAGCGAACCCGCACGAGAACCACCTTTAGCAAGCAGAGGGAGATGCCAGCGGGGGGACACCAGAAGATGAGGATCTGGACTTCTCTGTGCAAAACCATTACACAGAGCAGGTAAATATAACATATTTTTTATTACAAAAAAAAATAAAAATAAAGGTTTAATGTCACTTGAAAGTTACAGAGCATTACATTATAGGCAAAAGACTTAT
This sequence comes from Aquarana catesbeiana, assembly GCF_042186555.1. Lineage (NCBI taxonomy): Eukaryota > Metazoa > Chordata > Amphibia > Anura > Ranidae > Aquarana > Aquarana catesbeiana. The sequence goes on from NC_133324.1 coordinate 205,350,686, forward strand.
CTTGCCTGCTCTAAATAAACCCTCTTTTGGAATTATAAAAAAGACTAATGTGTGAATAATGTTACTTTTTTTGTGAACTGTTTGCTCCAGACATTTTGGATGAAATGCAGTGACTGACATTTGTTAACTTGAACCCTGCATAGGTATTGATAAAATATTGTGTGACCTATAGCACTGCATTACTTCTATCAAGCTAGGCTAGCACAAACATTTGCAAAATAAGCTGTTATTGGGCCAGGAAAGTAAAGAGGAGTTATCATATCATTCATACTGTTTTCTTGCACTGCCAAGGTTAGTCAAAGAGGAATTCTGCTTTTGGCACCTAAAAGATGTCAAGCTAAATGCTGCCCCTTCTTGTTAAGTTCCAGACTCATAATAACCATGGTATTGCAGGGGATGCAAAAAGGCTTTGTCATGGTAAAATACACATAGGACAAGTACAGAAATCACCTTTGCTACTTGCTGCCATTAATATGAAAGTTCCATATTTCATAGGACCATATTCCTAGAAGCTACTGCTATAACCTAAATACTTCTTCCCCATCATCCCATACCAGTGCTGCACTAGATAAGTGCCTTGTATTCCTACATGACTACACTGAAAAAAGTTTGCATCATGGTTGATTTCTAAAAACTAGAGCAACCATAAGGACATGTGTCAATTAATTTTATTTGTTTTAGAACCACATTCTTCACAATACAAGCCAATGAGCAGATGAAGCAGTTCAAATGCAGGTCAACGGCAGGTGGGATGAACCTGCAATAAATTCTATATGATCTCAGAAGCATCTCAAACTGAAGTGAAAACTCTCTGCATATGCCCATCGAAGCCCATCTACACAGACCATGAATGAAGCTCTTACCTTAAGAGTGAATCAACTGAACAGATAATTACACAGCTGCAAAGCATTTTAATAGTTTGTCCACTATTGTGATTATTTTACTCACCACTGCAACACCACAAATACAAAGGCTGGCATCATTATGCAAAGTCTTCCACTTGAAATTTCCGAAATACTGTACCTCATCCCTTGCTGAATGCATCTATAAATAGGAGTGTGGGATTTCGTGGCATGGACTCCCCAGATGATGACCTAGGGGATGAAACGCGTTGGAACGAGCATACGCGTGCAACACTTTCACGACATCCCAGACTTGGAATCTTTGCTGTACAGCCTGGAAACTGTGTTTTTATGCAAATATTTGGTATTATAATGTGAGTAGAACCTGCACTATGTATAGTAAAGCTTTTATGTGGTTTCCTTCGCTTTGATTCCATGTGGATGTCTGCAATATATGGTCCGTACTGAGTTCATACACCTTTGAAAGTGATTCAGTGTGATATACTGCAACCAAGTGATGCAAACTGGATTGCCCCCTAAGTGTTTACAACAGGTGCATTGGACTCTGTAATGGAGTCATTCCAATCTGGTAAGATTGCATTTTGCCTATTTGTGACGGTTTACGTGGTGATACAGCAATGGATTAGCATGACTGTCCTTCAGTTCCATCCATGATGTTTGTTGTCAAGACACTTTGAACTCTAAAATCTTCACAAATTCATATTTTCTGCACTTTCTATTGGGGCTTTTTGTTGATTTAGTATTTATTATCACTGCTTTAGCGCAGCAACATACATGTTATATACTGTACCTCATCACTCCCAGCCTGCTCACTGGAATATGAATCAGCATTACCTCGCTAATGAGTTCCTCTTTGTGCTTCCTTCTGTCTGTATGTCCCATTGGAACAAACAAAATAAAGGTGATTGAAGAAGAATAATTGCAAATTATCAGGTAACACAGCTAATTAACAGAGCTGAAAGAGTAACAAAGTTCTTGATGAAGAAAAGGCTGCATATCAAATTGTGCTGAGATCTACCAGTCTTTTCAGTATTCACATGAAACACTGAATAGTTAAAGCCCCACTTTGGGTTAAATTTACCCATGCAGCTGGCCCCTGTCCCACATTGCATGGGTAATTTTTGTGTGGTTAGGGGAGCAAGGAATACTTACCTTATTCTTCGCGCCCCGGCAGGGGGCGATCTTCTCTGTTTTCCGACTCACTAGAATTGGGGCAGGTCTTCATTGCCTTCACATACAATTCAGGACTGCTGGTTGTACATAGTAAATGATGATGGAGAGCTACCACTGACTGGGCAGCGAAGTGAAGCAGCTTCGGGTGAACATATCGATTAATAAAGTAGGTATTTTAATTATTATTTCCTCCCCTACCCACCACAAGGGTAAATTTAACAGCTCAGAGTGGGGCTTTAATTTATTAAAAGGAGGAATGAATTGAGAAATAGAGAAAGAGAAGAGTTAGGTTTCCAAACACCCAAGAAGAGCAGGAGAAATCCTATTTAATAAGAGGATCCTTTCTATATTACCTAGTTCCACTAAGTAATAGTGTTCTGTTCTTGTTACACGTTTGCCCCTGGCGTGTATGTAGCTCAACATACAGCTTAAACCCTAAATACTAAAATAACCAGACTGTCTGTAACTTTGGATCTTTATTACAATGAACAGGTGGTGGCCATATAAGAATAGGATGTACACGTGCGGTGAAACTAGAAATGAACAGATAAATGAACATATAATAATTACATGAACATAAACAAATGTCCACTAGGTATACAGGTAAACAATCTTTTAGCATACCAGCGATGCTGCCCTAGAAGGACCAGGATTTTCCTCTGAAACACGTGGTGCAGGCTTAGCTGGCTCCCATGCGGTCTGTCCCAATGGAGAAGATGAAAGACTTGCAGTAGGAAGTGGAGCTAGTTCCCAGTGATATGACAGGAAATGTGTATTAACCATAGAACACTGCCCATCAATAGTCTTTTGTTAGAGTGGCATCTAGTGGACAATGTTGGTATTGCAAGTCAAGAAGATATTATTTTTCCTTATAGGTCGAAGGCATGATACTCCCTGTCTAGTATCGTCAGATGCCACTATTTATTCCTCAGATGACAACAATAAAATTAGTTCAGAAACTAGTTTGAGGAACAACTTTGTCTCCTTGTTTCTATGAATCTTGACTTCCACTTTTCTGACCTTTCCATCCTCACTTGGAAAGGTGTTGGTGATGAGACCCAAGGGCCACTCATTCCTCTGGGACTGACAGTCCTTAACAAGAACAAGGTCTCCTCCTTTTAAATTGGGCTTGTTGTCTTGCCATTTAGTACATGGCTGTAAAGTGTAGAGGTATTGCTTCCTCCACCTGTCCCAGAAGGTATTTGCCAGACTTTGTACCTGTCTCCGCTGGCGTAAGTATAGGTCTTTAGTGGTGAAATTCCCGTGGGGAGCACTAATTACTCCAGTTTTCTGTGTAAGGATACAGTCAATCTCCTTAGCATAGGCTTCATGCTGTACAGTGCAGATGAAAAGATCCTGAGACTGCTGGAGCTCTAATGCTGAACTGATCCTTTGACAATGATGCCATCCTTTGCCATCACAGCTGTTGGAGTCACCTTTGAAAGAGTGGGCTATATGGATAAGACAAGAAATAACTCAAACAAGTGCCTTCCATTTTGAGAATCTGGTAAATCTGTTAGATTTAGGCTGGCAGTCTGAAGTTGCAGTGTGAAATGTTGAGATCTCAGGACGGATGTGGGTATCTGAGTCTGGATCTACTAGTTCAATAGTGTCACTCTTAGGAACTGTCTGTTCTGCATTGTACACAGGGCCGGATTAAGAGCATTATGGGCCTGGTGCTGAGGATTTTGGTGGGCCTTAAGGGCTGTGTGTTGGCGTGCACCCTGATGTAAAAGTAAAATTGTGCAGCAGCGCAGGCCCAATACCATGGAAGTCTCAAGAGCCCTGCATTAGCGTGCGTAGTGCGTCCTGAGGGGAAGTTGAAGGGCACAACTGTGCAGATCTAACACAACATTACAGAAGCTGAATACATGGCTCACATTAGGACTGTCTGCAAGTGCCCGTTATTAATTCCGCCCAGCCCAGGTGGCGCATGCGGATACAGGACCAGTCAAGGCCAGGGGGATCTCTCCCTGTCGGCCCATTGCTTTCCATGTGCAGCCTGTTCTTTTTGGGCGGCTGGGCCCAGGGCTTTTATTTTCAGGGAATAGGTGCAGGAACCCCCCCTTCCTGCAGGGGAGAACACCACATCATAGGGTGGGTGTGGCCAAATTGTACAGTGGGAGGGTCTTAAAGGGACATTGTTCAATAAAACCAGGAATGCATAACACAGGGTTCAGGAGAGCGTAATACACAGAGTGCTGGGTTCAGGGGAGCGTAATACACAGAGCGCTGGGGTCAGGAGAGCGTAATACACAGAGTGCTGGGGTCAGGAGAGCGTAATACACAGAGTGCTGGGGTCAGGAGAGCGTAATACACAGAGCGCTGGGGTCAGGAGAGCGTAATACACAGAGCGCTGGGGTCAGGAGAGCTTAATACACAGAGCGATGAGTTCAGGAAAGTGCAATACAACGAGCACTGGGTTCAGGAGAGCGTAATACACAAAGCGCTGGGTTCAGGAGAGCATAAAACACAGAGCGATGATTTCAGGAGAGCGTAATACAAAATGCTGGGTTCAGGACAGTGTAATACACAGATCATCAGTGCCCAGCCATCAGTGCAGCCTTACCTGTGCCCATCAATGCAGCCTGATCAGTTCCCATCAGCTCAGCCTCAACAGTGCCCATCAATGCAGCCTCAAGCCACCAGTGCCCATCAATGCAGCCTCAAGTCACCAATGCCCATCAATGCAGCCTCACCAGTGCCCATCAATGCAGCCTCACCAATGTGGCAATGGTGAGGCTGCGTTGAGGAGCACTGGTGAGGCTGTATTGATGGGCACTGCATTGCCCATCAATGCAGCCTCACCAGTGCCTATCAATGCAGCCTCATCAGTACCCAGCCATAAGTGCCCATCAGTATAGCCTCATAAGTGCCCAGCCACCAGTGCCCATCAATGCAGTCTCATCAGTGCCCATCAGAACAGCCTCATCAGTGCCCAACCATCAGTGCCCATCAGTACAGCCTCATCAGTGCCCAGCCATCAGTGCCCATCAATACAGCCTCAGTGCCCATTAATGCAGACTCATTAGTGCCCAGCCATCAGTGCCCATCAATGCAGCCTCATCAGTGCCCAGCCATCAGTACCCATCAGTACAGCCTCATCTGTGCCCATCAATACAGCCTCAGCAGTGCCCACAGCCATCAGTGCCCATTAATGCAGCCTCATCAGTGCCCAGCCATCAGTACCCATCAATACAGCCTCACCAGTGCTCAGCCATCAGTGTCCATCAATGCAGCCTTATCAGTGCCCAGCCATCAATACAGCCGCATTAGTGCCCATCAGTACAGCATCATCAGTGCCCAGCCATCAGTGCCCATTAATACAGCCTCATCAGTGCCCAGCCATCAGTGCCCATTAATACAGTCTCATCATCAATGCAGCCTCATCATCAGTGCCTGGCCCTATCCCATCAGCCTTACCTGGCTCAGCTGGCTGTGGAGTGCCCTGACATCTGAAGAGGAGAGCCGCCTCAGCCGGTTTACACAGAGTGAGCCGCGGCCGAGTGACACATGAGGTCCCGTTTCCTGGACCAGGTAGGCTCCTATGATGGATGGCTCAGCTGGTCTAAGTGGAAGATGGAAATCCCCAGACACTCTGTAAAACGGCAGTGCTTACCCCCCCATGCTGCTGAGCAGCGCGCTGTCACTTGTAGCATAGAAGCCAGGCTTCTGTGCTTACAAGTGACAGAAAATAAGAGTGACAGTGAGTCTGGCCAGCCAGGGCCTATTTTAAGGAAGGGGCCTGGTGCTGCAGCTCCAATAGCCCCTATGTTAATCCAGCCCTGATTGTACAAGAATGCAGGTTCTGTAAACCATGTTGTGTCTTTAAGGTTACATGCAGCAACAGCTCTTGTAGCATGGTCTGCAGGATTATGGTCAGTAGGTACGTAGCACCATTGTGTTGGACGAGTGGATCTCCTAATCCTCAATACTCTGTTGTTGGCGTAAACATAGAACGTCTGGTCTCATTGTAGATGTAGCCTAGCACTACCTTGCTCGCAGTGTAGAGCTGGATATCCTTCAGGTCAATGTCCATCTCTGAGGTTATTAGTTCTGCTAGTTCAACAGCTAGTACTGCAGCACAAAGTTCTAGCCTAGCATAGCTCCCAACTGTCCCTCATTTCGAGGGACTGTCCCTGATTTGGACCAAAGTCCTTCTGTCCCTCTTCCCTCCTCATTTGTCCCTCATTTCAGTTTGATCTATATAGTTGTATATAAAATGCACCTTTTGTCTTTAAAAAAGCGTTTCCCAGTGCTAAACCTTTCATCCAATTTCTAAATTGCTGCATTTGTAAATTTTAAAGGTCAATATAAAGGAATATTAGTGGTAAAAAAAGCACTTGTGGGTTTAACGAAACATTTTTTTTGTATAATTCTCCTTTAACCTCTTGCCGCCCGCTCATCGTCAAATAATGGCGGGGAGGTGTGGCTCTCGTTCTGGGACGACTTCATATGTTGTCCCAGAAGGGCCAATGATCATGACCGTGCCATGTTGCTAGGACACGGCGTGACCCCGATCTCTGTAAAGAGCCGATGACACGGCTCTTTAACCATGTGATTGGCTGTGTCCAATCACAGCCAGTCACATGTAAACACGGAAGTGCCAGCTCTCATCGCCTCACACTGACAGTGTGTGGCGAGGAGATGTCGCTAAAAGGGAACAGCAAGACAGGCAAACAGGGCACTGATCATCAGTGCCTGATTACAATAAAGCGCTACCAGTGCCACCAATCAGTGCCCATTAGTGATGCCAGTCAGAGCTGATTTTCAGTGCCTATCAGTGCTGCGCATCAATGCCCATGAATGCCAACCATCAACCCCCATCAGTGATACCTATGAGTGCCCACCAATGCCACCTATCAGAGCCCACCAGTCCCACCCATCAGTGCCGCCTATCAGTGCTCATCAGTGTCACATATCAGTGCCACCTATCAGTGCCCATAAGTTCGGCATATTAGTGCCTCCTCATCAGTGCCCATAAGTGCCACCTCATCAGTGCCCATTAGTGCAGTCTCATCAGCACACATCAGTGAAGGAGAAAAATTACTTATTTACAAAATTTACTGACAGAAACTAAGAAACTTTTTTCTTCAGTAAAAAATAAAAAAATCAGCAGTGATTAAATACCACCAAAAGAAAGCTCTATTTGTGTGAAGAAAATAATAACAATTTTGTATGGGTACAGTGTAGCATGGCCGTGCAATTGTCATTTAATGTGATCACGCTGAATGCTGAAAAATGGCCTGGGAAGGAATGGGGTGAAAGTGCCCAGTATTGAGGTGGTTAAGGGGCGTGGCAAGGGGTGTATCCTATGCCTACATACTTTTGCTAAAAGGTGTCCCCCATTTCCATCTCAAAAAATTGGGAGGTATGGCCTAGGTACAGGGTGCTCAGGGTGTGGAGCTAGCTTTACCTTGCCCATGAAGAATCCTATGTGGCATTGTGCTGTAGTGTCGACAGTTCTTAAGTAGGCCACAGCAGCTATTGCCTTGATAGAAGCATCACAGAATATGCAAAGGTTTTGGCTCTGTTTCTTTGTAGAAGGTACGGGAGCATATGGGCATGAAACATGGAGATCGGATAAGACTAATAGAGAGTTCCTCCACTCTACCCAATAGTTCCTCTTATCAAGAGGTAGTGGGGCATCCCAGTGGGATGTTTCATGAATCAAGTTTCTAAGTAGGACTTTACCTTGAATTGTAACAGGTACCGCAAATCCTAATGGATCGTATAGGCTATTGATTGTGGACAAGACACCTCTGCGAGTGAAGGGCCTTTCTTCTCCGTTTATTCGGAAGGTATAGGAATCAGATTTCAAGTCCCAAAGTAGACCTAGAATGCGCTGTACAGGTAAAGAGTCTGTACCTAGATCTAAGTCCCTTAGATCGTTAGAATGGTCTTGAGCAGGGAAAGCTCCCATTACCTCTTTGCTGTTGGAAGCAATCTTGTGAAGTCTGAGATTAGAACAAGCGAGCAGTTCCTGTGCTCTTTTAAGAAGACAGATTGCAGATTCACTGGAAGGTAAGGATTTCAAACAGTCATCTACATAAAAGTCTTTCGCTATGAATTGTTTTGTATCTGAGCCATACTCAAGTTCGCCTTCTTGGGCGGAATGTCTGAGTCTGTAGATAGCGACTGCAGGTGAAGGGCTATTGCTAAAGATGTGTACCCTCATGCGATACTCTGAGATGTCTTTGGAATGGTCATTGTCTCTGAACCAAAGGAACCTTAAGAAGTTTCTGTCTTCCTCTCTGACCAGGAAGCAATGGAACATCTGTTGGATGTCAGCTATGAAGGCAATAGAATCTTTGCGGAAGCGTAAGAGCACTCCCAGGAGATTGTTGTTGAGGTCTGGGCCTGTCGTTCATCGTTCAAGGAGACACCCTTGAATTTGGCACTAGAGTCAAACACTACTCTGATTTGACCTGGCTTTTTAGGATGGTATACTCCGAATATAGGGAGGTACCAACACTCTTCAGAGTCTTTAGGGGTGGGAGCTATCGCGGCGTGACCATTCTCAAAGATCTTCCCCATGAAAGAAAAGAAAAGAAATGTTTTCTCATCTCTGGCTTTCTTTGTAAATTACGTCTAAGGGAAGCAAAACATTGTAGCACTTGTTCTCTGTTATTGGATAAGCGTTGTCTCTGTGGTCTGAAGGGAAGAGGTGCGACCCAGCTGTTTGTGCTATCTTTGACTAATACTTGCTCCATTATTTCTAAGAAGAGTTTGTCCTCAATAGACATTGCCACACAATTGTTATCTTTGAAATACTGTGCACCCTAAATGGTCTCGGTCGCTGTCACAGGCAAAGTTGTCACTAGTGGGGCTTGTGAAGGGATGAGACAAGTGGGTGGTATAGGCTGATTCCTTAACAAGGAAATGGTTGTGGCATGGCTGGAAAAGAGAGGGATGCCCATTCTCTAGGGTATTTGTGAGCATGCTCCTAACGGAGTTAGGTTTGTGCACGCTTCCTAGACAGACATGTCCTATGATGACCCATCCAAGGTCTAACCTCTGAGCATAAGGAGCGTTGTTGGGACCATTAATTTGAGCTCTTGATTTTTGGACTCATAAGATATCTATCCCAAGGAGTAGGATAATCTGAGCCTGAGGGACAAGTTCTGGTATCAGAATTTTCTATCGTATCTATGCATTTCAAGTGTGGGTGATGAGCAGCCACATCTGGTGTAGGAATTTCAGATCTATGGTCAAGGATCTGGTTGCATTTGATAAGAGTTGGCAAAGACAAGCATGATTGTCCGTCAATGGACTCTACTTGGTAGTCGGATGCTCTCCTCCCCACCGTCTCCACTATTCCTACCGAAGTTTTTAAGGAGTAGGGGATGCTGGGGCCTTTAATGCCAAAGATGTCAAAGAAGGTTGAGCTAGCTGATGACTTGTTACTTTGGTCGTCCAGAATTGCATAAAGCTTAATAGCTTTGTCTTTTTGGCCTGCTAGGTAGACTCTGACTAGGTAGATTTTGGAGCAGGACCTGCCACCTATGACTCCTTTGCAGACCTCTGTACATTGTGAAGTGATCTCTGGTGTAGTTGTAATGGTGTGCTCTTCCTCTCCGCCATGCTCACTAATGCTGAGAGTGTGTTGTAAAGTCCATGGGGCTGGCCCAGGATGTAAACCTGTGTTGTAATCTGAGCTGTCACATTCTGTGCATTATAAACTGACCTTACAGTCCTTGGCGAGGTGATATGTTGAAGAGCAACACCTGTAGCAGATGTGATTCTCCTTGAGGAAGGCCATGTGGTCCTGCAGGGTTTTCTCTCTGAAGGCTCTGCATTTTAGGAGAGGATGTGGCTACCAATGCAAGGGACACTGCTTACCAGGATCTTTGACCTTTGTCTCCGAGTTAGAGAAGCTGGTAGACCTGTGAAAAGAATCTGGAGGAGTCACGTTAGTTCTGTGCACTGCTACTGGAGGTTTGCGAGGGTTAAGTCCCGAAGGAGCAGCACATGACAATGTAAAATCAAAACTTGGATCATTTCTTGTTTTAGCTTGATGACACACAAAGTCCACAAAAAGAGAAAACTGAGGGAATGGAACATCATGCTGTTTTTTAAATCTGGATCCATTTGTAATCCACTGCTCTTGCAAGTTGTAGGGTAACTTTTGTACAATGGGGTTGACACCTCTGGCTGTGTCAAGGAATACAAGTCCTTTTAAGTCCCCCTCGGATTTAGCTACTTGAAGTTCCATTAGCAAGTCACTTAGCTCCCTAAGTTTCTGGTAGGCTTTGTTAGGTATTTTGGGGAAGTTATCAAGTCTTTTGAATAGTGCACTTTCTACTGCTTTTGCTGAACCATAACACTCATCAAGTCTATTCCAGATCATTTTAAGACCAGTGTCTGGGTGATTTATATTTATTGTCCTGATTCGCCTGGCGTGCTCGGCAGACTCATTTCCAAGCCATTTGAACAGGAGGTCTATCTCTTCACTGCAAGCCAAATCTATGTCTCTGATGACATTTTGAAAGGAAGACCGCCAGGCTCTGTAGCTTTCAGGGCAGTCATTAAACTTTTCAAGTCCTTCGGTGACTAACTCACGTCGTGCAAAGTCTATGGTGGCTTGGTTGGCCTGCTGTGTATTGCCATGGTGAGATGGCTGTGTGCAGTCATACCTTTTGAGGGTGTCAAGCCGACCTCTGTCGTACCGTTCTGACTTGGACGTTAGTTCTGGAGGACGATTAGAAGGCTCTGTTATCTCACATGTAGGGAGTCTGTTGTAGGAGGCGTCACTTTGCATGGATTTCTCCTGTTTGCAAGCTTGAAACTTGTTGCTGACTTGCAGCGGTACCCTGTAGTGTGTTTGGCTTGTCTCTTTGACATCATCTTTGTCACTGCTTGGCTTAAAATGTTGTTTGATGTAATCTGAAGTTCGTTGTAGAGAATCTTGTGTTTCAGCTTCTGGGTCGAGAATATTGCTGCGTCTGCTGCATTCACTTCTCGGGTATACAGCTAATTCTAAGGCCTCTGCTTCGGCTATGGCGGCTGCTGCTTCCTTCTCTACAGTGAGTTTCTCTAGGGCTACTTCTAGGAGGGCTTCCTCGGCCTCTAACTGTGCCTCACTTTCTCCTTTTTAATCTGCATTTCTTGCTAAGCAAAGGCTGCTCGAGCCTTGGAGGCTTCAGCTTTTGCACGTGCGATAGCGAGTGCATTGCTTGCAGAGGAAAATCTAGAGGAGCTGAAAAATTGGGACCTTGTCTTGAGTGAGGATGCCTGGCTATGTGACATGTTGCTTGCAGGAATGCTTGACTGTGTAGAGACTGCTGTATTGCCATATGCAGGTGACTGTGCTGACAGGGTAGCAGGCCTCTGTGTAGTCACTGTCCTAAATCCCACTTGCTGGATAGCCGCTGTTTCACTGTTCTGTTCTCGCTACACATTTGCCCCTGACATGTATGTAGCTCAACATACAGCTTAAACCTTGAATCCTAAAATAACCAGACTGTCTGTAACTTTGGATCTTTATTACAATGAACAGGTGGTGGCCATATAAGAATAGGATGTACACGTGCGGTGAAACTAGAAATGAACAGATAAATGAACATATAATAATTACATGAACATAAACAAATGTCCACTAGGTATACAGGTAAACAATCTTTTAGCATACCAGCGATGCTGCCTTAGAAGGACCAAGATTTTCCTTTGAAACACGTGGTGCAGGCTTAGCTGGCTCCCATGCGGTCTGTCCCAATGGAGAAGATGAAAGACTTGCAGTAGGAAGTGGAGCTAGTTCCCAGTGATATGACAGGAAATGTGTATTAACCATAGAACACTGCCCATCAATAGTCTTTTGTTAGAGTGGCATCTAGTGGACAATGTTGGTATTGCAAGTCCAGAAGCTATTATTTTTCCTTATAGGCCGAAGGCATGACAAATAGGAAGATCTAAATCTGGGAGGAGGAAAAGCCGAGCTAAGCCATGATGAGACATACAGGGAAATAATGTGGTATTAAACCTTAAACAAAAATGTATTATACTGCCATTTACCAATCCTTAGATGTAGTGGCTAGTAGTTTTTTTTAATAGTTTTTCTTTTTAATGATTTTTTTTCTTTTATTTGACCCGGTGTTCCTGCTAGTAGTTCATTTCCTGTCTTAGGCCGTCTGCATTCTGGTTGAAGTAGTAAAGCAGACACCTTTGGACAGCAGCATTGTCAGCCTAGAGGGAGTGTTAGGTGGAATTGACTAACAAACTGAATCTCAATTCCAGCTCACACTTGATAAGCAGTTATAGTAATAGTTTTTTTTCCCTTTTGGGATAAAGGTTTTACATAAATTAATAACAGCTGATTGTATATTGAAAACTGCTGCTTTCCCTCTGGTAATTAGGTTCACTCTAAAAGAGAAGCTGGTGCAGGTGTTGTAAAGAGACCTGAAATAGGTCCATCTACTTAGTTATGCAGTACATATTATAATGGTGCAAGAACCTTTTTTAATCGCCCTCATAAAGCGGAACTAAACTTTCACCAGGGTGTGGTCATTTGCCAAAATGTGCAACTTGCACATTATTACAAACCTACCTCCTAGTTTGCTTTTGCCCTCTTCAAGAGCTGATATGTCTGCACTCTCCTTCACTACTGCAATATTCTCCTTGTTTTTTTCCTGTTCCTTTGTCTTTTCACTTTAACCAATGGGAACCACTGTTGATGTAACTCCTGCGCATGAGTGCTCGAGTTACATTATCCCAACATCCCACCTCTATTACTGACAATGGACTGAGAGTGCACTGCGCAAGAGTTGCACACAAAACACTGCTAAGAGAATGAGAAGGGAGAATTTTGGCAGAACAGACTTACAAGCATTTTTATTTTCAAATTTTAGTTCCACTTTGAATATTCACTAGGGTTGGCAAACCCTTTCCAATAGTGCCATATTTTCCAGAACGCACTGTACTGTCCTTTAAGGGAAGCCATGAGATCATCCATGCACATAATGTTATTTACCTTGGCAAACCAAAGATGAAGCATTGGATGGAGGTTTGCTTTCAAGTGCCAGTATGCATGCTCTGGCATTATTTAAGAGGACGGATGAAGAGAGATTTTATTTTATGCCATTTTGAAGAGGCTGTTATGATGCAGAAGAAAGGCTGCTGGTTGTATTGACAAGGAGACACTATTACCATGTCTTTCTGCCAGTAAAACCAGTAATTTTCAAATAAACTGAGCCATTTCAGGTAGCTGAATTCAAAAAGATCTAAGCACAGGCAACAAAAATGTTCAAGACGTCACTCTCTCCTACTTCACAGCAATAGCTGATGCTAAAAAGAAATGTTTTATGAATTACTATACCAACAAGCAGTATAGGATTTATGGACGAAGCATATATATTCATTTAATTTAACATACTGTATATTTATCCTTACCCAAATATAATTAGCAGTAGAACGGAATCTGGAGTAATCAATAAACAAAACGATAGAAAGAATTCTCTGCAGTGGGCCAAACAGATCTTATAAGGATGTCAGTGCATGGTTTCTTCTCCCACAGGGAAAGTGTTATCAGAGAAAGTAGTTCAGCTGAATAGATCTCCAAAATCCCACCCTGGGGATTGGTTTACTTGTTTGTGTTGTAAAATTATGCTGATGAATGCTCCCATCAGGTCCAGAGACAAAATATTTCTTCCATTGGATCCTAGGGATTACTAGTATGGGTTTCATGAGAGAAGGCTTTACATTTTAGTTAAATGTTGTCAGTTCAAGTATTTGCATGTCTTAAATGTCAGATTTATGGTTGAATGTGTCTTACATGTAAGAGAAAATATTTCATTGATCCATGGAGTGTCAAATGAGGTAAAGTTAATCAGTTCCTGCTCTAGTTGAACTCATAATTGTGTGTCTCTATGTCTACACCAGTTATTCCATCTGGCCAAGTAAGGCTCCATGCACACTGGACTTAAAAAAACATTGATTCTACAGGCGTTTGACGTTTTTTTTCTCCTGCCTCTAGAAGCAGTTCTATTGTGTTCTATGTGTCTTTGCACATTATGACTACTATAGGCGTTTTCTGTCAGGGACGTTCAGAGGCAGGAAAGAAAACCCTTCTCTATCACGTTTTCTGGAGAAGTTTAGGAGCTGTAAAAACGTCAGTCTCTGCTAAACTCCTCTTATCTCTTCTGAACGTCAAGTTTCAACGTTTTTTTTGTCACTGTACATCATTTCCTGGCTTTTGCTGAGGGGCTTGTAGTGCAAAAAACACCTATAAACGAAATGCTCTTAAACTCTCATAGACTCGCCTAAACTTTGTACAAAATGCTTTAAATTTGAGTCTTTTATGCCACGTTTTTAAGCTAAAATCGTTGACAATATTTTCTGCTCCTAGTGTGCATGGAGCCTAAATTGTGTCATAATATAACAGTGGATCAGGGAAGCCATTGTCATGGTATCTTTTTTACTGGAAGAGTACTAGAAGAGTAGTTTTTTTTTGTTGTGTGCATTCTGGCAGACTTGTTTGCCCACAAAAAAAGGCTATTTGATGGTATATATATATATATATATATATATATATATATATCAAATAGAGAAAATATTTCACATATCCATGGAGTGTGAAATGAGATAATGTTAATCAGTTCCTACTCTAGCTGAACCCATAATTTTTATTATGTTATTCCATCTGGTGTGAATGGTGTCATAATATAACATTGGATCATTGGAACTACATTGTCATGGTTTAGTTTTTACTAGAAAAGTAGTATTATTGTAGTGTGCATTCTTGGCAAGCTTGTTTGCCCACATAAAAAGCTTTTTGATGGTATACAATCAAGACTTTTTAGTTTTTATTCCTGTATAATTTTAAAAATTCTTTGTAGATTTTTCCCACTTTTGAAGGAATTTTGTGTGAATCAGTGACATAAAATCCCAGCTAAATCTATTTTAACTCCAATTTATTAAGGACAAATCTCATGTCTATGGTAGTGGGCAGACATGCACTGACCACCAGTAATCAGAGGATCATCAAATATGATCATCGAACATGCAGGTTAGAATACAATTACGATTGTTCCGCCACAAGACATGATGTGCTGGAGTTGTCTGTCTGTCCTCCCCTCCATTATACATTTGCCAATTTTATGGGGTGTTCTGCAGAAGTCAGAAGATTGACTGCCCTGAGAGGAATTGAGTTTTGTTGACCATTGGATGGTCTCTGATCATATACAGGCCCTCTGGTACGCTCCCTTTGAAGATTTTTTGCTGTAGCCTCTCTGAATAAGAAAAAATGATGTCAACCACTGAGGGAAGGGGTTCTCAATAGAGGGAGTATATAAAATGGTAGGAATATGTTTTGTGTGCCTTACCTGGGGAAACACATATACTACAGGATAGTTTAAGTGAAAGGTGGGTTTTCGTTTACACTTGGGAATTTGCACACAGGGAGGTTTTCTTTAGAGAGTGAGTGATATAAGGTTTGTTTAGTGATATCTTGTTATAGAGCTGTCATTATTATTACAGACAGTCCCCAGGTTACAAACAAGAGAGGGTGTGTAGGTTTGTTCTTAAAGGAGTTGTAAAGTCAGAAGGTTTTTCATCTTAATGCATTCTATGTCCATGTGTAGCAGCCTCCCCAGCACCCCCTAATACTTACCTGAACCCCATCTCTGTCCAGCGATGTCCACGAGTCCCTCAGCTGTCCAGGCCTATCCCTCCTGATTGGCTGAAACACAGCAGCAATGCCATTGGCTCCCACGACTGTCAATCAAACTCAGTTAGCCAATCAGGAGAGAGAGGGGGCAGTGCCAAATGGCAGCTCTATGTCTGAATGGACACACAGAGCTGCAACTCAGCTCGGGTGACCCCATAGCAAGCTGCTTGCTGTGGGGGCACTCGACAGGAAGGAGGGGCCAGAAGCAGCGAAGAGGGACCAGAGAAGAGGAGGATCCAGGCTGCCCTGTAACCACTGCACAGAGGGGGTAAGTATAATATGTCTGTTATTTAAAAAAAATAGACTTTACAATCACTTTAAGTTGAATTTGTTTGTAAGTCGGAACAGGTACATTTTTTAAGTGTAGCTCCAGCCAAAAAAATAATTTTTAACTTTTTTGGATAGCATAGGGAAGGGTTAACACCCCTGTAACATTTTTTTTGCTGTCTGTGCCTCTGTTCAGAAAATGTCATCTCACTTTCTGCCCCTATGACAATTGGATTTATTGGGTTGAATTGGGTTGTTGTGGAAACAAGGATTGGTGGTAAAGCTTCAGTGGAGACACCTTTTTCCCATTATAAATTTTACAGGAGTGAATTTCCCTTCCCTTTCATCTCACTTCCTGTTGTCTCCCCCCATTTGTAAGTAGGAGTCGTTTGTAAGTCGGATGTTTGTAATCCGGGAACTGCCTGTATTTCCTATGGATCGTTATTGCAGTGTTCTAAAATACTGTTTTGAATATGTGGGTACTCTTGAGATATATAATTAAGATACTGTGGGGGTCATTTACTATAGCGATACAGCACTAATTAGCGCTAATTACCGCAAATTAGTGCTAATTAGCACTAAACTGGTATTCACTATAGCGCTGGTAAAAAAAATACTACCAAAATCGAATTTACTATAGTTCCCTGAAAACAAATAGCGCCCAAACCTTTACTCTGCTAAAATCTGGACTAGTGCACATGGAAATAATGTTTAGAGCATGATATAAATGGCTAAATAGTATGCTGTATGTTGTTTAAAGAAAATCTGCTTTTAAACTGTGTGAAAAAGTGATTGCTACACTGAAATATCTTTAAAAGTCTGAGAAGAGATACATTTCTTGTCTCTGTACAACTAGGTGCCAACACAACTGAGCATGCTCAGACCTGCAAATAGCTCTCATTTGAGCTCGAATGTCTTTCTTACAGGGCACTATAGTAATTTAAATACCAAAATGAGAGCTGTGTTAAAGAGCTTTTTTTGGGAGTGAAAATCGGCGCTATTATAGTCCAATGCAAGTTTCAGCCATTGATTCTAATGGTACAATTTTAACTTCCCCAAATAAATCCTTTTAATGTTGAGATGAAATGTATCATCTCACTGAAATAAAATTTCCTTGCAACATTGCTGCTTCTACTTAATCTATTTTGTTTTCATGAATGCTTTGGTATAATATATTTTTCTCTGTCACTTTCACTTGTTACTCTCCATCTCACAACAATCTTTACCCAAACTCACACAGGTGTCTTTACAAACCACAAACAATACCATTGATGATGCAAAGTTAAAGTAGAGTCACAATTTTTTGTGCTTTTTATTATTATTTTCAAATAATCATAATTTGAGCCCAAAAAATGTGATATGTGTCCCAACATCAGAAATCAAAATGTAATTCCCAAAAATGTGAGTGTAATATTACTATTCTCAAAAACAAAAGAATTTCCAAGCTCAACTTACCAACCAGCCTGCGACCAACCAAATTAACCTGTCTAACAGTATGCGTTAAAAACAGGGGTTTAGTTGAACACATTTGCAAATACATGCGTAAGCACGGCAAGGCACCCTGTATCCTGCAGACCCTAGCTCTAACTTTGAAGAGTCTCCACAGTGTGAGCACATGTATTCTAATGGATAGATGAAGGGCAGACGACTGGAGGGAGCCCAACCCTCCTTAAAGGAGCAGGAACACACTGAACACCCAGCACATTGCACAATGGCAGCAAAGGTGTCAGTGTGTTGCCTGAACAATATGTCAACAATACAAAAAATGGTCACTGCCCCCACCTATAACTGAAAAAACAACAAAAGAAAAGCACCCCTGAGTGCAAGTATTTAATAAGGAAAACAGCATGTAATCCAAAACTTACATGGAGGTAAGGGGTAACAAGCTCCGGGGAGGTAAGGGCTCCTGGATCAGTCCACAACGTTGCTGAGTGTCCAGTACAGTTGGAGGCTGCAGCTGGGATGACCGCGATCATCTGCAGGGAAGCCGGCTGGTCGTATCACTCGCTGGAGTGGATGGAAGTGTTCTGCTCTGAAGGGGGCAGGCGTCCCTTCAGAGCGGAACACTTCCATCCGCTCAACTTACCAACCAGCCTGCGACCAACCGAATTAACCTGTCTAACAGTATTTGTTAAAAACAGGGGTTGAGTTGCACACATTTGCAAATACATGCGTAAGCTGCAGCCCACTGCAAGGTACCCTGTATCCTGCAGACCCTAGCTCTAACTTTGAAAAGTCTCCACAGTGGGAGCACATGTATTTGCAAATGTGTGCAACTAAACCCCTGTTTTTAATGCATACTGTTAGACAGGTTAATTCAGTTGGTCGCAGGCTGGTTGGTAAGTTGAGCTTGGAAATTCTTTTGATTTTGACATGCGTTTGCCCTTCCAGTGCTTCTTGCTGTGAAGACCAGTTATAGTTGGGGGCAGTGACCTTTTTTTGTATTAATATCACTATTCTACACTCACCCACAAAGAACCACCAAATATCACAGAATAAATCAAGAAGAATAACTCTTGAGTAATGTAATTACACCATCTGTATGTCCAAAAAAATGCAGTATATGTGTATTTATGTGTAGGAGGACTTCACAACTGGCAGCTCCGTGGCTTAGAGGTTAGGTCTTCTGCTTAGCATCCCTGAGTGCCTAGGTTCAAATCCCAAACCATCCTGCTTCATGTAGAGAAGTTGTCAAATCTCCCAGGTCCTAAAACTTTGTCTAAATGTAGTATTTATGTGAGGGTCCCACGTCTATTGTAAATCTTGTCACATAAACTATCTAGCCAAGAGTATTGGGATGCCTGCCTTTACACACACATGAACTTTAATGGCAGCCCAGCCTTAGTCCATAGGGTTGAAATTTGATTTGGCCCACCCTTTGCAGCTAGAACAGCGGCTGGGAAGGCTGTCCAAAAGGTTTAGTGTGTCTATGGGAATGTTTGACCATTCTTCCAGAAGTGCATGATGAGAAGGCCTGGCTCGCAGTCTCTGCTCTAAGTCAGCCAAAAGGTGTTCTATTGGGTTGAGGTGAGGACTCTGTGCAGGCCAGTCAAGTTCCTCCACCCTAAACTCGCTCATTCATATCTTTATGGACCTTGCTTTGTGCTCTGGTGTGCAGTCATGTTGAAACAGGAAGAGGCCATCCCCAAACTGTTCCCACAAAGTTGGAAGCATGAAATTGTCCAAAATATCTTGGTATGCTGATGTCTTAAGTGTTAAATGAAACTAAGAGGCCAAGCCGAACCCCTGAAAAACAACCCCACATCATAATCCCCCCTACACAAAATAATTTGGACCAGTGCACAAAGCAAAGTCCATAAAGACATGGATGAGTGAGTTTGGGGTGGAGGAACTTGACTGGCCTGCACAGAATCCTGACCTCAACACAACAGAACACCTTGGGGATGAATTAGAGTGGAGACTGTAAGCCAGGTCTTCTCATCCAACATCAGTGCCTGACATCACAAATTCGCTTATGGAAGAATGGTCAAACATTCCCATAGACACTCTCCTAAACCTTGTGGACAGCCTTCCCAGAAGAGTTGAAGCTGTTATAGCTGCAAAGGGTGGGCCAAATCAATTTTGAATCCTACGGACTAAGACTTGGATGCTATTACAGTTCATGTGCTTATAAAGGCAGGCATCCCAATACTTAGGCCAATATATTGTATATTGCTTGTGACACTGATCATGGCTATGGACTTAGGGCTGATTCACACCACAGAGATGCAGATAACATGTGTGAGGCTGCCCACTGGCTAAATGGGTAGCAATTCCTGTATGGATTTCTCACCACAATCCAAAGACATGCTGGCATTTTATTTGTTTCCTGTCAAAATAGTCTCTAATATAAGAAAGTTAGTTTTGGACTTTAGATTGGAAGCTCATTGCAGCCAGGGACTGATGTTAATGTTAGCACTAATCATGCCCAGGGACTTGGACATTTAAAATTGTAGGGTTTACACTGCATGTGTTTATGTGCATGCAAATGGACTTCGAATTTTGGCCTGTAGTTGGAGATTTGATGCATATAGACAAGGGCTAACATAGTTGCAAATAGTATTATGTGTTCCTGATCTTCAGGTGCAATCACTTTAGACATCCATGAAGAGACAGATAATGGTGGGTGTGTACTTCTATTGGGCATGTGTCAGTGTGCTAACAATACAACCTATCTAATATAAAGGGCTGCAGTAGGGGGGGTTCGTTAGGCCTGCGAGAAGGAATGATATTGTGCATAATGACAAACGCCCAACTAGGGCTGTTTGTTTGCTGAAATTCTTGTGCATTTTTTCCATCAAAAGTGGGTTCATGTGGCCATGCTGTCAATGTTGTGTGTGTATTGTTCCTGTCTGCACATGCATTCATGGTTTGGGAGCATCTGCTGACCTTCTACTCTTTGATCTCATTGCTTAATCATCTACACAGAAATGCAGCTTCCAGCAGAACATACTCACCAATGTATGTATGTGTGTGGATTGTGGGCTGGTGGTGGGTGTTATAGTTTGAATATGTGCCTTATTATGTTGGAATGCTTTGTAAGGATAATGACTGTTAAGTATGTTTCTATAATCTTGCAGATAAAAATGTGATGTGGGCTGGTGGGTGAGTAGTTGTACTATGAAATGTTACCCCCATTATACACTGAAAGTAAAGCTGTGTCCACTCTAGGTTTAGACAAATTTTAGATTGTACGCTCCTATGAGCAGGGCCCTTAAAACCCAATTGCTAACTGTTTTGCTAAATGTAGCAGCATATATCATGTAGAATATTTTTTTAAGCTAGTAAATGAATGAACATAATTTTGTTTCTGCTGGCAAAATAAAAGTACATTACTGAGCTTGTTTGTTTTTTTTCTCTTTGTTGTTCTTTTTAATTAGTTTGGGGGGGGGGGGGTTGTCAAGTGCAATATCTTTCTTTTATATCTTATAATTTCTATATGTATTTGTGCACCAAAAAAAACGATTCTCTTCAGCACACCTGCAAATAAATGATAAAGGTGAAATCTTTATATATAACAGCTGTGGAGAATTGCAGGTAATGAATTCAGCTGGTGGAGAGGC
This sequence comes from Aquarana catesbeiana, assembly GCF_042186555.1. NCBI lineage: Eukaryota > Metazoa > Chordata > Amphibia > Anura > Ranidae > Aquarana > Aquarana catesbeiana. The sequence goes on from NC_133324.1 coordinate 205,371,712, forward strand.
AATGTTGTATGTGTCAGCCCTGGTTCACATTGGTGCGATTTGACATGTCAAATCGGTGGCAATTGCACCGTTCTAATCGGTGTGGTGCCACAATTTCCAAAAGTAGTTTCTGTACTAATTTTTGGTGGCTTTGCGGTGTGATTTTTATTGGCATCAGTGCAGAAACCTGCACAGATGTCTCTGAAATCCCCCCCCCCCCCCCCCGCAGTCAGTACTGACATACGGGAATGAAATCGTGTGGACACACATGATTTCCTCCCGCTGTCAGTGTGAACCAGGGATCAAACTGGGTGTTTGTCTTTGTAGTTCACCTGCTGCTATCCCAGGGACACCATTTCTTATCAAACTCCCTTAAGTTTACCTTCAAATATCAGTATATGTAGAAATAGACAAAATAACTTCTCCGCAGGATGTGGAAACCTTGCAAAAAGATCTGAACAAGTTAATGGGGTTGGCAACTACATGGCAAATGAGGTTTAATGTAGAAAAATGTAAAATAATGTATTTGAGTGGCAAAAATATGAATGCAATCTACTCACTGGGGGAGAACCTCTGGGGGAATCTAGGATGGAAAAGGACCTGGGGGTCCTAGTAGAAGATAGGCTCAGCAGTGGCATGCAATGCCAAGCGGCTGCTAACAAAGCAAACAGAATTTTGGCATGCATTAAAAAGGGCATTCATTCTAGTGATAAAACAATAATTCTCCCGCTTTACAAGACTCTGGTCCGGCCGCACCTAGAGTATGCTGTCCAGTTCTGGGTACCAGTCCTCAGGAAGGATATACTCGATATAGAGCGAGTACAGAGAAGGGCAACAAAGCTAATAAAGGGTCTGGAGGATATTAGTTATGAGGAAAGGTTGCGAGCACTGAACTTATTCTCTCTGGAGAAGAGACGCTTGAGAGGAGATATGATTTCAATATACAAATACCATACTGGTGACCCCACAATAGGGATAAAACTTTTTGCAGAAGGAAGTTTAACAAGACTCGTGGCCTGTCATTAAAATTAGAAGAAAAGAGGTTTAACCTTAAACTACCTAGAGGGTTCTTTACTGTAATGCCCCGTACACACGGTCAGACTTTGTTCGGACATTCCGACAACAAAATCCTAGGATTTTTTCCGACGGATGTTGGCTCAAACTTGTCTTGCATACACATGGTCACACAAAGCTGTCGGAAAATCCGATCGTTCTGAACGCGGTGACATAAAGCACGTACGTCGGGACTATAAACGGGGCAGTGGCCAATAGCTTTCATCTCTTTATTTATTCTGAGCATGCGTGGCACTTTGTCCGTCGGATTTGTGTACACACGATCGGAATTTCCGACAACGGATTTTGTTGTCGGAAAATTCTATATCCTGCTCTCAAACTTTGTGTGTCAGAAAATCTGATGGAAAATGTGTGATGGAGCCTACACACGGTCGGAATTTCCGACAACAAGGTCCTATCACACATTTTCCGTCGGAAAATCCAACCGTGTGTACGGGGCATAAGAGTGGCAAGAATGTGGAATTCCCTTTCACAGGCGGTGGTCTCAGCAGGGGGGGCATTGATAGTTTCAAGAAACTATTAGATAAGCACCTGAACGACCGCAACATACAGGGATATACAATGTAATACTGACATAAAATCACACACATAGGTTGGACTTGATGGACATGTGTCTTTTTTCAACCTCACCTACTATGTAACTATATAAATACAGATTTGCATATCTGCAAATAAACGAAAATAAAAAAGTTCTAATTGTGGTTGTGATCAAATATTCGCAGCTGCGATCAAAAGAACGTGGTTTCAACTTCTGACACGGAAATGAGTCATTGTAATTACCCAGAAGTTCCTGTGTTGGTCAGGATCTCCATCGAGATGGACATGGCGAGGTCCCTCTTTAGCAAAGAGGAGGTGCTGCTCATTTGCTGGGTAAGTGTAGGATATGTGCTTACTCAATGTGGGGGTGGATGTGGTATTTAGATTTGGTGTGGGTGGGGTTCATTGATTTGTTTGGCATTACCACACATTTGCTTCTGGCCCATGTGCACACATCACTTCCTGCATTTGTTCTGCTGATGTAAATCAGTAAGGACTATGCAAATATAAATGAGAGCTCCTTTCCATTAAAATATATATGACTTGTTTCACAGTTGGGCGACTTTTCCAGCAAATTTGAACCTCCGAGTTGCATGACAAGTTGTACTCCATGATTCTCAATAATAACCATTCATATCTGTGCTACTTCAAGTTGCAACAACTTCAAAGTAGTCCCTGTACTACTTTGGTGTGACTTTCATGTGACGTGAGGGGGCAATATTACACAGGCATTCCCAGAAGTTGGTGCCAAGTTGCAGCAGCAAAGGGGCAGCAAAATAGTGTGACTTTCAGGTCGCAGCAGTGTGAATGAGATTCAAGGATGATACCTTTGAATCAGGCCCTAGTCTCACATGTGCAACCTGCAAGTGGGTCAAATTCATCCCTGCACTACTTTGGTTTGACTTTGATGCGACTTGAGGTCCATATACCGCAAGATTACACAGGCATTGGTCACACAAGTGCAAATGGGGCCTAATTGAAAGGTGTTATCAATGAATCTCATTAGGTTCCTTTCACACTTGGCTGACTTTTCATACAACTTGAGGTCCATAAGGCCCCTTTCACACTTGTGCGACCTGAAAGTCCCACGGTTTTGCAGCACTTTTTGCCGCAAATTTGATGTGATTTGAAGCAATGCCGGTGTAATCTTGAGGTCTATGGATGCAGGAGTCGCAGGACAAGTCGCACAAGTGTGAAAGGGGCCTTAGGGCCAGTTCACACTGCTGTGCTGTTCTACATCGGATGTGATTTGCCCCACACTGCAAATCACATGCGATGTCTGTGTGATGCAAACTCAGCCATACAGATGGTATGGATGAATTTGCATCGCATTCGGACCAAACTCGCACCGGACCCTTTTTGGTCCGCAGCAAAATCGGATCGCATGTTTGTTGTCTGAATTTGCAGTTCACTCTGTGATTTGCAAACTGATTTTGGGGTGTCATTGACTTTCTACTGACACTCCCAGCAGTTCGCATATGGCAGTGTGAACTGCCTGCGAGTTGTATGCAATGCGGGAACTCGCACTGGATTTGCAGGGTTCCCGCATCACTCTAGTGTGAACTGGCCCTGACCCTAGGTTCACACCTATGCATTTTTTAGTATGTTTTGCAGTTTGCAGAAACACTCTACAGTCCATTTATTATACATATATATGGTTTCCTATGGTACAGTTCACATCTATGCGTTTTGCGGCCAGTTCGTTTTTGAAAATGGTCGGGAACTTTTTTCACGTGATTTGTGGGTAATAGATTTTAATGGAACCACACCGAAATGCAACTGTTGCGTTTGTGATGCGATTTTTTTAATGAGTTTTGCGGTTCTTACTTTAACACTGTATATAGCTAGTTGCTAACTGGGGTGCCGGGAAGCCAGACGCCACGTTCTTAACAACCAATGAGTCATCAGCTGTCAGTGGTTTCCCCACTGAAAGTAAAAAAAAATATGCCAAAAAGAAAACTGCAAAAAAACTGCATGGTGGTTCCCCCCTCAGGTCTATACCAGCCCCTGTGGGTCTAGTATGGATTCGGAGAGGGGACCCCCCACATCAAAGTTAGAAAAAAATGGCATGGGGTTCCACCCAAGTCTATACCAGGCCCTTCGGGTCTAGTATGGATTAGGAGAGGACCCCCCATGCCAAAAGTAAAAAAAAAATGGCGTGAGGTCCCCCCCAGAATCCATACCAGACCCTTATCCGAGCACACAACCTGGCAGGCCACAGGAAAAGGGGGGGAGAGGCCCCCAAAGCACCTTGTCCCCATGTTGATGGGGACAAGGGCCTCATCTCCACAACCCTTGCCCAGTGGTTGTGGGGGTCTGTGAGCGGGAGGATTATCGGAATCTGGAAGCCCCTTTAACAAGGGGCCACCAGATCCCGCCCCCCCGTGAATGGGTATCGGGTACATCCGGTCTTCTGTCACTGTCAGACGGCAAGAGAGACAGCACCAGGAGAAGATGACGCGGGAGACACAGCTCGGGGGAGAAGACCACTCAGAGCTATTTTACAATAAAGGAATGATCAAAAACCAGATATTGTTTTTTGTCACATTTCACTGCTTTTTTTTGGTGAATGGGTAGGGGTACAATGTACCCGATACCTATTCACATAGGGGGGGCGGGATCTGAGGGCTTGTAAAAGGGGGCTTCCAGATTCCGATAAGTTCCCCGCCCACAGACCTCCACAACCACTGGGCAAGGGTTGTGGGGATGAGGCCCTTCTGCCCATCAACATGGGGACAGGGTGCTTTGGGGGGACCCCAAAGCACCCTCCCCATGTTGAGGGCATGTGACCTGGTATGGTTCGTTCGGTCGCCCCCCCCCCTTTCCTGGCCTGCCAGGTTGTGGGCTTGGATAAGGGTCTGGAATGGATTTTGGGGGGACCCCCACGCCATTTTCTTTTTACATTTTGGCGTGGAGTTCCCCTTAATACCCATACCAGATTTGAAGGACCTGGTATGGACTGGTGGGGGAACCTACGCCGTTTTTTTCTTTGATTTTTACTCTATATTGTCGGGACCTGACAATACATTACAGCCGCAAATAATTTTATTTATTGTTATTTACAGTAATAAACACGGCAAAGATGCGCTACTTTACAGGCATACTAAGGACACCCCCCAGGCATTATATTTAAAGGAATTTTTAATTTTTATTGTTTCACTTTAAGCATTATTAAAATCACTGCTCATGGAAAAACAGCCGTTTTAAAAACATTTTTTCCAATTGATACATGTCCCCTGGGGCAGGACCTAGATCCCCATACACTTTTTATGGCAAAGAACTTGCATATAAGCCTTCAGTGAGAACTTTGGATTTTGCAGGTTCGAGCCCCATTGACTTCCACTATTCCCGCATATGTGATCTGACAGGCACGTTCGCCGGCAATAGCGCTGCTTTCCATTTGCATGTGCACCCAGTTTCTGAGAGTTAAAGTCTTAATTGGCCTTAATGATCTTGCAAGATCATTTATTGGCACTCTAGTAAATGACCCCCTGTATGTGTTACATCTTGATTTAAGGGGAGCCCCTATAAGAAGCACATATGCAATACAGTGGCAACATGAAGGGGATTGGGTAATTATTTAATTGTCTATACAGATATCCAAGTTAATATCCCCTAAAGTTCTAGGTTGTGATATACAACGATATAAGCCTCTATCCTCCCTAAGGAGCACACACTATATATTGTGGGGCAATATAAGAGGGCTAATAGAATGGTATAATTTCTTTCACAATGAAGGGATACTCCCTGAGACCACTCCATGTGGTATACAGTATATATTTATCATTTTAATTTTAGGCCCCCATAAGATGTTTTTTTTTGTGATTATCCGGTTCTCCTCAAAGGACAGGTTTGGTGTTGTGATGGTCCCCTGGTTCCTGACCCTATGGTTCACAATAAATAGTTTTTGCACTCTATATAATGTAAGTCATACCATTTATTTATTGGATGCCATCTCATGATGGTCTTATCCATATAGTTTCACACAGTCTGAGGAAGTGGGATGTTTGGAACCCACAAAATGGATCGTGACATATCTGTCCAGATCCCCCTTGCTACTGTCATCTTGGATCTTGAAGTCATCTAAGGTGGCTACAACAAAGGATGTAACTATTCTCAAATTAGGATGGGAAAACCAATGTTATACCACGATACAAGTGTACTTTAATGTCAATACATTGTGGATCTGTAAACAGGCCATGCGTGACATTAATGCGTTGTAATTTTGTGAATGAAATTGTATGATATTAATAGCAGTGCATAATATTATATGTATATCGTTAGGCACCTTTAGAGTCCAATTTCTAGTGTATTCTTCTGTTTAAAGATGCAGTGATGTTGGTGTCTTTCATTCATTTATTTTTAGTTTTGTCATCAAAAGTCAACAGTAAAGGCATTGCCTCCATCAAGAACCACCCCCACTGCTAGCTGATACTGTATATGTAAAGAGAAATGACACATGATGTGCAAGCTTCGGCTTAAATCCTGACATCACCATCTCTATGCTGTGCAAGATGGCAGCATCCACTGGGGGAAGAACTAGGAATCTGATACAGACTGAAGCAGAGTTTTTCTTTACTGACGATTTACTAAGTTGTTTGCAAGCTAAGTATTTGGCATTGGCTTCTGCAAACAGTGACCATGGAAACGGTTGCTTTAACGTGTATGTCAAAAACTTTTTTACAGTTTTGCATAGATTGGGGAGGGATTTGAACCCTTGTCATTATTTAAAGAGGTTTCCTCTCCCTTCCTGTATTGCTGAAACTGTTTTACTCACTGGTCAATGATTATATTTTTACTTTACTCCAGAATTTATTCATCAGCTACAGTTTTTATATATCCAGCCAAGCAAAAAAATCCTTTATTATTATTCTTGTTTGCATCATATGGTAGGTAGAAAAATTATACCCTTGAATTTGTTAAACCGAAATAGCCTGTTTTCCAAACCTTATGCCTATGTTTAGCAAATTATATTGTCTTTGAATATACTTAGGTGTGGTGACCTGTAATTATCACTGTACTTACAAGCCACCACCTAAGCAGAAAACAATGCTATAATGAGAAACTATGTTTTTGTTAAAGAAAGGGAAAAGAGAATATCTTAAAATAAAATGGCACAGGCTGAAGAAATGAACATTAAAGGAAAGACTATATCTGGAAAAAGTTATAGTGAACAAGAAACATCTGTTAAAACAAAGCAAATTAGCCATTTTCCTTCATAGCAGAGTAAACGAAAGTGGAGGAAAGCAAAAGAACGAAATAAAAATAGAATTTACCAGGAAAGTCGAGTTTAGATTCAGCACGCAAAGCAAACATTTAGTGCTACAGTTACAACCAGTTCACTCTATTCCTATGTATCGGTGAAGGTCCTGGAAGGGTCACATTTACAGTAAAATGACCTTCCTCATTCTAGGTTAAGTTAAAGATCTCTGAAGGTGTTGATATGGCACTGAAAGTTGTAGGACCATTAATGCTAAAGCTCTCTGTGGGAGTAAAATAAGGTTTATTTAGCGTGTTCTACAGTATCCCTCTGTGCATGGTACTTGGTGATGCATGGCTTATGTGTTTGTATCAATGAAGTAACTGTCCAGTGTCTCCAGATGGTATGTCCATCAGAAGATGATTCAGTGTGTAAACAGTTCAACAGTCCTTGTTGATGGCACTTAATATACAATGTACAGTGTTGTGCAGTCAGACAGAGGCATCCATTGACAACTACAATATGTGAATACATTGTTATGCCTACACAAAACTGTATACATTTATATCTCAATAAATTTAAAATATTTTTGTAATACTATAGGATTATGGCTTACAAAACTTAAAGTGGGTTCATGATTACAATGCATAAAGCATGGTGCATGTCAGCGTTTCAAAATCACATTATTCTCTAGAGAAAAAAGTGTCAGATTTTTGCCATGAATAATAAATAAAACAGTGCTCCATGGAGTCTCCAAACATCTGAAATTTTGCAGACTTTGCAGTGACTTGGCTGCACACAGACATTACTCAATGCACAGTTATGGAATTTCTCTTATTCGCTCTTCATTGATACCATTATACTGCTGTATAAAACATGGTGGCCTCTGTTCAGATCTGATCAATGCAGTCAAGTACACACACATACTACATAAGAAGTTTCCAACTGGTTGTGTTTGTAGATCCGGAGAACAAGAATAAGGTAGGAATGAAGCATTTTAATACAACAACGTTACAAAAGTAGAAAGTGCCATCCATGCTACCAATCTTCACTCTCTACAAGAGCTATGGTGCCCAGGAAATCTTCTTTATCCGACACAATACCTGACCCCCACTGAGCACTGAGCTGCTTTCTGCCAGCCCCTCTGTCAATACTGTGTCTTGAGGGAGCAAAAAGAGGAACCACAGCACCCGAAGAGAGGCCACAGTCTGAAACTCTGCACCATACCTCCTTAAAGAACGTATATCAGTGGTGCAGGTGGGGGGACAGGTAGGTAGAATGTCTCTTCTATCTACACATCTCTCTGAATACTTTCTTATTTAGTGACAATGTTGCTTTAAAGTGGAACTTTACCCATAACAACTTGATAAAAATAATGTTCTTTAGCAAGAAACATACATTCCACATTATAATTATTCTACCAAAGCAAGTGTGTGTTGTAAATTGCCTCCAGCATTGCTCCTGTTAATTCTTGCTTAAGGCTGTCATTTTGCTGAAGCCCAGCACCGCTGAACAGCAGTAAATATTTAGGCACAGCACATTGGCCTCTACAAATTAATCACAGTGCCTAAAAATAGAGAGCGACTAAGCATGTGCAGAGCAGGGTGAGACAGAGTATTACTGGATTGAACAGTATAAGCATTCATTTTGAATGCTTTATATAGCTATACCTGCAAAAGGGGCCAGCCTGAAGCAATCTAGCAGGACTTCATTTTTTGACTAGAATTCCACTTTAAGTAACGCTTAATGACTGGTTTGCTTTAACTGCTAGTATACAGTATGTTATTGCATTCAAGAATATGAACTCCCTACTGAATGTTGTAGTTCCTCCTTTTCCGGGTTTTTTCTATTATTGTTCATATTGACAATTATGTTACAATGGTTTTAATCATAAAAATCCTAAAATAGGATTATATTCATGACAAAGTCTCTGAACAATATATTTTTTTCATGTATCACTTAATCTTTAGTTGCAAGGACAAAAAATTGATTGAGATTGATTGAGAGGCAGAAAAATGTCCTCATGTTTCATTGTAATATGCTTAAAACTGAGTTCTGCCTAAAAAAAAAAAAAAAAAAAATGAAAAGTCAGCAGCTACAAATACTGCAGCTGCTGATTTTTAAAATAAGGACACTTACCTGTCCAGGGCGCCCGCGATGTCCTCACCCGAAGGCGACCCATCCCCTCGGCGCCGGCATTGCTAGTAAGGGAATCAGGAGGTGACGCCTTGCGGCTTCACAGCCTGGTTCCCTACTGCGCATGTGCAAGTCGGGCTGTGCATTCTGAGTGGTTCCTGCTGTCTTCTGGGACCTGTGTGTCTCCCAGAAGACAGCGGGGGGGGGGGGGTGGAGGAGGGGCCGGACATGGTGTAGATCGCTACGGATACTGCGGCAATCTTTTGCTGGAAGTGGGAGCAAATACCTGTATTAGACAGGTATCTGCTCCTCCCTCCCCCCTGAAAGGTGCCAAAATGTGACACTGGAGGGGGGAAGAATCTGGACAGCAGAAGTTCCATTTCTGGGTGGAACTCCACTTTAACCACCTGCTGACCACTGCACGCCGATATACATTGGCACAATGGCAGCGGTGGGCAAATGGGCGTACCTGTATGTCTCCTTTAAGAGCCGGGGATAGCAGGTGCGCACGTACAGCGTGACCGTGCCCGCGGAACCGGCGGACTCGATATCTGCCGGTCTCTCGGCGATTGTGTCACGGAGCCTCAGAACAGGGAAGTGTCTATGTAAGCAAGGCATTTCCCCATTCTGGCTTGTGTCATGACAGAGATCACCGTTCCCTGTCATTGGGATCGGTGATCGCTGTCATATGACTTGAAGCCCATCCCCCCCACAGTTAGAATCACTCCCTAGGACACACTTAACCTCTTCATCGCCCCCTAGTGATAACCCCTTCTCTGCCAGTGTCATTTACACAGTAATCAATGCATTTTTATAGCACTGATTGCTGTATAAATGACAATGGTCTCAAAATAGTGTCAAAAGTGTTTGATGTGCCCGCCATAATGTCACAGTCACGAAAAGAAAAGCAGATCGCCGCCATTACTAATAAAACAAATTAAAAATAAAAATGCCATAAAACTATCCCCTATTTTGTAGATGCTATAACTTTTGCGCAAACCAATCAATATACACTTATTGCGATTTTTTTTTACCAAATATATGTAGAAGAATAGATATCGGCCTAAACTGAGGGAAAAAAATGTTTTTTTATATATTTTTGGGGGATATTTATTATAGCAAAAAGTAAAATATAATGCGTTTTTTTCAAAATTGTCGCTCTTTTTTTTAGTTTATAGCGCAAAAAATAAAAATCGCAGAGGTGATTAAATACCTCTGGTCAGGAGGGGGTAAAATCTTCCAGGTGCTGAAGCGGTTAATGAGACAATTGCTTCAGCTATAGCACTGCCATGTAGATAGATAACATACCTACTACTCCAAAATTCACCACACACATTACAATTTTTCTGTAAAATCTTCTATGTTGAACAAGTGTCTAACTGATGGATATAGATTGATGGGATAGTTAAGGTCCTTAAGCTGGCCATACACCTATAGATTGTCTGCAAATTTTCTATGGTTAGATGGAAAAAGTGCAACAGATTTCTCCATGTATGCTAAACTGTGTGATTTGAGGAATCTCCCACTGGGCAAGCTTCAGTATCTCGCTGGTCGGCCCCACTGACTCTCAACCTAAACAATGCCTGCACCCAATCAGAATGTTCAGGTATTGTGAGAGCCAGCGGGGCCGACTAGCAAGATATGGAAGCTTGGGCCAGTGGGAGATTCTTACATCCACACAGTTCAGCGTAGATGGGGGAATCTGTTCCACTTTTTTCATCTGACAATAGAAAATCTGCAGATAATCTATAAATGCATGGCCAATCTTACATTACATAGTTTTGGTAAATTTAAAGTTGATTGTACAGTCAGATCATAATCATTTAATATTAAAGCAGATCTTTGACCCTTTTTTAATAGAAAAATCACATCAGTATAAAGCTCTGTATGCGGCTAAAAATGTTTCTCCTAAATTAATTCGTTAGACAAACATTTTTTGCTTCTGCTTAGTGAGGCACTGGTGATGTAGTCTTGACCTCACAGCTGCATGCTGGAATGTTCTTGTCACATGTTCCAGGAGGCAGATCAAAAGGCAGAGTTCCAAGAAGTAAAGGAGATTCAGCTGCCCTCAGTAAAAATGGCCACTATGAGGAGAATGAGGAAGAAAAGAGAAATAAGTTATGCAAAGAGTAAAAAGCCTGCAATTATCCATAAGTATCTGTTTCTAGATTTCTATTACTAAACATTTCTAAGTGTTTTTTTTTGTAATTTTTATGATAAGGCTGAAGTTCATATTTAAGTAAAGCTTAAAGTGCAGTTCCACCCATTTAAAAGTCAGCAGCTACAAAAAGTGTAGCTGCTGACTTTTAATAATCGGACACTCACCTGTCCCATGGTCCAGTGATGCGGGCGAATGAAGCCTCGCTCCTCTCCCCCTCCTCTCTGTGGCGCGTCACTACTGTGGGTGCCTGGCTGTAGCTTCACAGCCGGCCACGCACTGCACATGCGTGAGCCGCGCTGGGCGCTGTGATTGGCCGCGCAATCTTCTGGTACCTGTGACGTGTCCCAGAAGATTGCAGGGAGGGAGGGGGAGAGGTGAACTTCCTTCCAGCGTTGCAGAGCCCTGGGAGGAAATGGGAGCTGGATACCTCTAAAAAGAGGGTATCTGCTCCCCCCCCCCCAAAAAAAAATGACATGCCAAATGTGGCATGTCAGGGGGTCACTTAAAGCGGAAGTTCCATTTTTGGGTGGAACTCTTCTTTAAGTGCAGCATAATAAAAACCGAAAAAAGCACCAGGGACATAACTTGCAGTCAGTAGGATGTGTTCCTTGTGCTGATGTCTCATCAGTTACGTGAAATCTTCCTCCATCCATCCCCTCTATCTCTGTCACCTTCTAGTGTGACGGGAGCTATTGAAATGTGATCTATGAATGGAGGTGGTGGACCTTTCAATTATCCTCCCCTTCTTCATTCATAGATCATGTTTCATTCATAGATGTGTTACAGCGTCTATGAATAGAGCAGCTGGGCGTAAAGGGTTGGTATAGTCAGGCACTCTTTATGAGCATCTTTGACAGCTCTCTCAGTTGTATTAACCCCTGTCGCACCAAAGGATTATGGCAGTGGGGCGCCTAGGCAGAAGAGGATTTCCCCTAACAGAGGAGGAATAAGCACAAGGGACACATTCTACTAACCGTAAGTTATGCCCCCTGTGCTGATATTTTTGCACTCCTGTGATCCCTAGAAGTAGGGCCAAAAAGCTCTGGCCATACTTTTCCATTAAGTAAAATAATTTCATGTCATTATAAAGGATTACATTGACTATCAAATGAATAATCATGCTACTAATTAGTAAACAACACATTTAATTGAAAGTGTAAACGTGCTGCTTTTCTGAAATAGATGGGATTTTGTTCTCTCTGTTTACATTTTTTTAAAGGTGTAAAGAAGGAATTCAATTCCATTCCAAAATACGTGCCTTGACATAAAACAAACCCCCTTTTAAATCTGCTTTATTGTTAGTGGTTTCAGTAATGCTATCCCTGGCTGGCACAGATTAGTCAGTCTGACCCTGAAATACATGCAGAATAGACATTTATTATCCTTTATCTACTCCCTTCCCTCTGCAGCTAATTACAGTTTTGTTTTTTGCTTTTTAAAGAAAGTATATGGGGACCTTATTCTCAGACATCCTGACATACTATATCAATGAGAAATGGCCCTTACCAAACAGGATATTGTGCTAAACCTGTAGGTAAATAAGAGAACCAGGACCTTCACTAAGTGGAAGAGTGGGTTTGATAATAAAGTTGACAGTGCCTCCACCCAGAACAGTGCTTCTGAACAGAGGGAATTCCCTTCATGGGAAATAGCCATAAGCATATAGATGCACACCAGTACAGAAATAATACAAGATTTATACAGTATAAGAAGAGATTAGTACCAGTACATACATCCGAGGTACACACAGGTATAATCAGAAAAAGGGCCCAATAGGAGTCCTGGTGGAATTGTGCACATACTATACCCTGTCAGGGCTGGGCTCAGCCCTTCCTTCTCAGAGCTGGCCGCTCAGCTGTCGGCTAATTGCCAGCTCCTATCTCTCTCCATAGTTACTCAGCTGTTGATGATATCCCGCTCATCAGTCCTGTCTACGTAAGCCATCCAGTCAAGAGGATCTCTGCCTTCGCCTTTGTCAACATCACAGAGTCAAATCACCTGCGTTCCTGTTTAAAGACTCCCTTTGCTGACATCCCTTCTGGCTCCAGATCCTGCTTACTGTTTTACTACGTTTGATCTTTTTACTTTTAAGCCAGTAGTTTGCCTCCACACCGGCCAAATAATTACGCAATTGACCTTCAACCTGGTGCCATAACCCCTCATGGCTTGGTTTATCCTTTGTCGGTGGAGGATAAGGCCATGGAGGAGTATGTTGCAGACGCACTTTCTCGAGGTTTCATCCGCAAATCCTTGTCTCCTGCTGGTGCTGGTTTCTTCTTTGTGAAGAAGAAGAGTGGTGAACTGAGACCTTGTATTGATTATAGGGGTCTCAATTGTTTCATGATTAAGAATGCCTATCCGATTCCGTTGATTACAGAGTTATTTGACTGCCTCAAGGGAGCAACGGTTTTCATGAAGCTTGATTTGAGAGGGGCATACAATCTCGTGAGGATTAATGAGGGCGATAAGTGGAAAACTGCGTTTAATACCAGAACAGGCCATTATGAGTACCTCGTAATGCCTTTTATGTGTTATGTTATGCAGTTATGTGTGATGGTTTATCTCAATGATATCCTCATATTTTCCAAGTCCCTGGAGAGCCACCACACAGATGTCTGTCGTGTGCTTCAGAAATTAAGAGAGAACAATCTCTATTGTAAACTGGAGAAGTGCGAGTTCCATTGTGAATAGGTTAAATTCCTGGGCCTGTCATTTCTACTGCTGGTTTTTCGATGGACCCAGAGAAACTTTCAGCAGTCCTACAGTGGCCCCGACCCGTGGGTTTATGTCCTCTGCAGCGGTTCCTGGGCTTTGCCAACTATTATCGGAAGTTTATTCATAACTTGTCATCTCTGGTCAAGTCCCTGATTACTGATATGGTCAGAAAGGACGGTAACCCACAGAGTTGGTCTCCGGAGTCCATTAAGGCCTTTGCGAGTCTTAAGGCTGCCTTTGTTTCTACTCCTGTGTTGGCTCATCCTGATCCTACGTTACCTTTCATCCTTGAAGTTGATGCTTTTGAGACTGGTGTTGGCACCCTTCTGTCTCAATGTCCTACCTCTGAAAGCGCTATGCATCCTTGTGGCTACTTTTCCAAGAAATTGTCACTTGCAGAGTGCAATTATGAGATTGGTGACATAGAGCTGTTGGCGATCATTTTAGCCCTGAAAGAATGGAGATATCTCCTCGAAGGTACCACTGTGCCAGTTCTCATTCTTACTGACCATAAGAATCTCACATTATTGTCTGAGTCTAAACGCCTCTCTCCCAGAAGGGTGCAATGGGCTCTTTTCTTGTCAAGTTTCAATTACATTGTCTCATCCTTTCCCCGGTACTAAGAATGTAAGGGCTGACGCCTTGTCACGCCAATTTTCCTCCACTTCCAAGTTGGAGTCGGTTCCGGTTCCTGTGATTCATCCTGATCGTATTCTGGCTACGGTTCACACCAGTCTCACTTCTCCTATGGGTGACAAAATTCTTGCTGCTCAGGTCCATGCTCCTCCTGAGAAACCTTGTGACCGCTGCTTTGTACCAGGGAGTCTCTGTACTGCTCCAGACTTACCATTCTCCCAAGGCTGCTGGCCACACTGGGAAGAATCAACTCATCTTCGGTTTATTTGGCCTTTCCGTATTCTTCGCAGGATTAACCTAGTGGCTTACGCATTACACATTCTTTCCAATATGGGTATTTCAAATGTATTTCATGTCTCCTTATTAAAACCTTTGGTCTGCAACAGCTTTGAGAACCATGAGGAGTATGAAGTACAGTCCATTGTTGACTCCCATAGGTTCCGTGGGCACATACAGTACCTGGTGCATTGGAAAGGCCCCTGTCCTCCTCCGTGATTTCCATAGACGTTTTCCCCTCAAGCCTGGTGGTCCTCTGAGAGAGAGGGGTCATTGAGGTGGGGGTACTGTCAGGGCTGGGCTCAGCCCTTCCTTCTCAGAGCTGGCCACTCAGCTGTCAGCTAATTGCCAGCTCCCATCTCTCTCCACAGTTACTCAGCTGTTGATGATATCCCGCTCATCAGTCCTGTCTACGTAAGCCATCCAGTCAAGAGGATCTCTGCCTTCGCCTTTGTCAACATCACAGAGACAAATCTCCTGCGTTCCTGTTTAAAGACTTCCTTTGCTGACATCCCTTCTGGCTCCAGATCCTGCTTGCTGTTTTACTACGTTTGTTCTTTTTACTTTTATTATTAAACAAGTGTGATTTAACTGTACTTCTGTCTCGGTCTGATTTCATGGTTTCTGACAATACCTGTATAAACTGTTGTGTGGCACTGGAACTCAGAGGCAGTCTATCTACTCTGTGCTTTAGTATGTCCCTAGTAGTTTATAATAGTCTCTTCTGATCCAGGATTTAGCAGCATAGACAGGACATGTGGTTGTAATTGTAATTTCACAATGAATGTATGCTTATGTCGGTTGCTATGTGACAAAGCAGACAGTTTTTAAACCATGTCACCAATGGAAAACATTTTAGGCAAAAGCACAGATAAATTAAGTATTTTAAATTATTAATTGCAGCGTTTTTTCCTTTCCATTCGTGATTTTTATTCACTTGCAATGTTCCTTTAAACTTTCTAGATAATGTGGGTCAATTCTGTGGGTACAATTCCTTAGCATAGTCTCCACCTTCCATGGAAATCTTATCCCTCTTCTCCTCTGGAAGTGTCAAATTACTTTCTGTGATGGCCCAGCTACTCTGACTTCAGACTTCAACTGCTTACCTTTTTATATAACTGTTGGAGAAAGAGTGATAGGGAATACTATAGAGCAGCCTTTCTCAATCAGGGTTCCATGGAACCCTAGGGTTCCTTAAGCAATAAGCAATTTCTGAAACTTACATAAGTAACTATTGACACAAGTGTTTTTGTTTTCTTTCTGTAAGGGCAAGGGGTCTTCCTACTGACCACAAATGTAATGTTCTTCCTATTGACCATTACACTGATGTACAGTCAGCTGTATATACAGTAATTATTAGCAGGGATTCACTCAGAACAGAAAGTTTTTCCAATGGTTCCTCCATGTCAAAAAAGGTTGAGTAAGGCTGTTATAGAGTGTCACTTGATGGCTCTGAGTCTGCTTGAGCTGCTGATATCACACCCAAGATGGAAGTACCCAGCAGCATTCTGAGGGCTTTTAGATGATTTAAGAAAGGCCTGTATAGGTAAATAACATGCATAAAATGTGTCACCTTTAGTGACACTTTCCATAAAACTCCTCGTGGATTGCAGCATCCCAAGCATATTACAATCCACTCTTATGCCTTAAAGTGATCCTCTGTCATTTAATGCCTTTAGGTCATACAGGGCCTCTCTATAAAAACTCAAGAGCAGGTAACTAATGGCAGGCACGCTTGAACCTTTGGTGATGGGAGCACACTTGTAATGTGGGCAGGACAGTGAGGGGATTTGCTTACTCTCAGGTTTATGGAATAACAAAGTAACACTTTTTTTTTTAAAGCTGAAGAGTAGATTGTAATATTCTAGAATGCTGCAATAAATTGGGAAGGGGGAGGCGACTTGTGGAAACTGTCCCTAAAGGTGGTCCTAAGTATTCAGACCCTTTGCTCGGTATTTAGTAGAAGCACCCTTTTGATCTAATACAGCCATGAGTCTTTTTGGGAAAGATGCAATAAGTTTTTCACACCTGGATTTGGGGATCCTCTGCCATTCCTCCTTGCAGTCCCTCTCCAGTTCTGTCAGGTTGCATGGTAAATGTTGGTGGACAGCCATTTTTAGGTCTCTCCAGAGATGCTCAATTTGGTTTAAGTAAGGGCTCTGGCTGGGCCATTCAAGAACAGTAACGGAGTTGTTGTGAAGCCACTCCTTCGTTATTTTAGCTGTGTGCTTAGGGTCATTTTGTTGTTGGAAGGTAAACCTTTGGCCCAGTCTGAGGTCCTGAGCACTCTGGAGAAGGTTTTCATCCAGGATATCCCTGTACTTGGCCGCATTCATCTTTACCTCGATTGCAACCAGTCGTCCTGTCCCTGCAGCTGAAAAACACCCCCACAGCATGATGCTGCCACCACCATGCTTCACTGTTGGGACTGTATTGGACAGGTGATGAGCAGTGCCTGGTTTTCTCCACACATACCGCTTAGAATTAAGTCTCATCAGACCAGAGAATCTAATTTCTCACTATCTTGGAGTCCTTCAGGTGTTTTTTAGCAAACTCCATGCGGGCTTTCATGTGTCTTGCACTGAGGAGAGGCTTCCGTCGGGCCACTCTGCCATAAAGCCCCAACTGATGGAGGGCTGCAGTGATGGTTGACTTTCTACAACTTTCTCCCATCTCCCGACTGCAGCTCTGGAGCTCAGCCACAGTGATCTTTGGGTTCTTCTTTACCTCTCTCACCAAGGCTCTTCTCCCCCGATAGCTCAGTTTGGCCGGACAGCCAGCTCTAGGAGGGGTTCTGGTCGTTCCAAACGTCTTCCATTTAAGGATTATGGAGGCCACTGTGCTCTTAGGAACCTTAAGTGCAGCAGAATTTTTTTAACCTTGGCCAGATCTGTGCCTTGCCACAATTCTGTCTCTGAGCTCTTCAGGCAGTTCCAAGTCCAAATCAAGTCCAATCAGTATAATCAAACACAGCTGGACTCAAATGAAGGTGTAGAACCATCTCAAGGATGATCAGAAGAAATGGACAGCACCTGAGTAAATATATGAGTGTCACAACAAAGGGTCTGAATACTTAGGATCATGTGCTATTTCAGTTTTTCTTTTTTAATAAATCTGTAAAAATGTCAGCAATTCTGTGTTTTTCTGTCAATATGGGGTGCCGTGTGTACATTAATGAGGAAAAAAAATTAACTTAAATGATTGAAGCAAATGGCTGCAATATACAATATAACAAAGAGTGAAAAATGTAAGGGGGTCTGAATACTTTCCATCCCCACTGTATGTGTGTATATATATATATCTATATATATATATATATATATATATAGATATATATATATATATATGATTTTTTTTCCAGCTGAATGGTCTGGCAGTAGGGTAAACTTAGGTAGGCTCAAGCTAAATATCGTACCTTTCTGATAGAGACTGCCACTGCCTGCCTCACATGATGCATGCTTATTTTAGCTGAATACTGCTCTGGAATAAATATTTAGATCGTGAGTCAGACAATGGCAGCTTTTAGTAAAAGCTATTTAGCTAAATGATAGCTTCCCTTTTTAAGATAAGTAAAAGTTGAAACAAGACTAAAGCTATGCAACCTCCAATTTATAATAGTTGCCACATTATCCTTATGAAAGGTTTTCTTTCATTCAGATTCATATATACTATGGAGTATATTATTAAAGCAGCAATATGGACTTGCCATGGCCATACCGCTGCTTTAAGGGGAAAAGGTGGGCGAATTTTTAACACACAGCAGAGCACTTCGCAAATGTGTTCGCCACAAGAATCCAAAGTAAGATATCCCTATTCATTAAAGATAACCCAGTTGGCCAGTCAAATGACCTATCAAAGTCATGTGGCTGACCTCTCTTTTAGGCCTCTTGCACACTGCAACTTGAAAAAGCTCAGTACAGCTTATTTTTTTACTGAGCTAAAATACAGCCCATTAATTGTAATGTGCCTATGCACACAGGCACGTAAACTAGAACCGTGTATTCTGCAGTAAAAAAAAAAAATAGAAAAATCAGAATTTTTTTGCGCGAAATTGCGCAAACGCATATGCACAAAAAGACACGCAAATATATTAAAAAAGAAAAAAAAACGTCTAAAAAAGTAGATGCTCAAAGAGGAGTATCATGTGCAAGAGGCCTAGATCTCAAAGTCATCGCAGGATCCACACCGAGGTCTGCAGTTTGAGAATGAATGGTAAAATGCAGGAGCAGTGTGGAGTAAACACTGCAGTGTCCAGCAGAGAGTGGTACACAATATGTTTAGGTTTTACAGTGTAAAAGAAAGCAACTAGTAAAATCCAATTTTGATCAGCCTCTTCCAGACAGTAGCATTCATACTGGGATTAGGGGCTACCATAGGTGTGCGCAGCCTATTGCATTATGGTGTGCACCCCAAAGCTCAAACACACATACCTTTCTCTGCATCCTCAACTACATGGGGTAGTAAATGAATGGGAAGTGCTCTGTGCTGAATGGCCTCCTGTTCATTCACAAACTAAAGCATGCTTCAGTTATGAATGAACACAGTGAGCGAGTGAGTTCATTTAGAAAAGGAAGGGGCCAGTAAACTACATATTTTCTAGCACCTTCCCCCGCTGTTCATTCTGAAACATCCCAACAGTAGCCAGGGGAGAGGAATGGTGCGAAGGCAGTAGCACCGTGGGGAAGGGGGCAACATGGGGGAAAGCCTAGGCAGTAGAGGGAATCTGCACCACACGCAGTGATTAGGGTGTGCGCAGACACCCCCTGCACATGCCTATGGGGCTACAGCACTAGGATATTATTATTATAGGATATCATTTAGATATACTGTATTCTTATGTGCTGACAAGCAGGAGCAAAGAGAAGTGTGAACAGAGGGGTAAACTGCAGCTCTTTCACTGTCTATTACAGGCTGGAAGCAAGGATTAAAACAGAGAGGAGATAAGGGCGCTCTGGTGGAGGTGGGTAGCTGGTCAGAAGGATTATAGTGATGAGGTGGCACTTCTGGCAGCACTTTGGTTAGAGGAGAAGCAACTCTGAAGATATAAAAAAGGAAAAGAAAGGCGCCTCTAAGTGCAGTATGCAAAATTTAATAAAGTGCACAAAGGGTTAAAAGCACTTACAAGATTATTGAGTGTTAAAAGACATGATAAAATCAGGAGTCCTCATCTGTGGCATGTCCATCCTCAGCATGGTGGTAGAGAGCAGTGTAGAGCCGTCCAGCAGCTGTAAAGCGTTCTCATGCGTGTTGGAAAGAGGAGGCAGCAGGGAAGCCTGTATTCACCGGTCTGACGAAGGAGCCACACATGCTCTGAAACACGTTACCGCCCCCTTCTCTACACTGACACCATCAGCCTAGTGTGTCCCGCAGTGAATACAGGCTTCCGTGCTGCCTCCTCTTTCCAACACGCATGAGAACGCTTTACAGCTGCTAGACGGCTCTAGACTGCTCTCTATCACCATGCTGAGGATGGACACATGCCACAGATGAGGACTCCTGATTTTATCATGTCTTTTAACACTCAACAATCTTGTAAGTGCTTTTAACCATTTGGGTACTTTATTAAATTTTGCATACTGCACTTAGAGGCGCCTTTCTTTTCCTTTTTTGGAAGCAAGGAGTACACCTACATTTATTGTTTAACTGCATCACAAAAAAGTCAAGTCACCAACCTAGATGTGCTGTCTGGCAGGGCTATGAGGTGGTAAGGACTGGAAAAATAAAACAGTGTAACTTCTGTCTGCTGCTTCTCTCCTCTGGTATCAGCATGAATCACTTCTGACACTTCCTGTAACCAAGACAAAAAAGGTGACAGGGGAGGGATGTCCAGCAGATTGACAGCCTCAGCTCTGTTTCTGCATGCTGTGTGAAGGGGGGTGTGCCCCTTCCCTCCAATCAGCACTCCCTACTAAACTCTGCAGAGTGTAACGTCTCCGCCCCCTTTTTTCTCTCTCTCTCTTTTTACTCTCCGCCCCCTTTTTTCAGACAGCTCAGACAAGCTTTATAAACTCTGGGCTTTGAATAGATATAGAGGAGAGAGTGCTGCAGATAAACAGGTATAACTTATGTAGGAGGATTTGTTTAATCTCTGTTAAGGATGAGCGCCGGAGCTCATCCTTAATCTCTGTGTATCACCTGAGGCCAGTCACTTCACTGGGTATATAGAAGAGTTTACAACCACTTTAAAAAGTGTATTTAGTTGCTGGAGATCAGCTTTAATGACTTGTTGTTGGACTGTAAAGTGAAATGTTACTTTTTGCTCTTCCTGGTGTTCATCTTTTATAGTCATTGCCATAATCTGACAATGAGCTAATGAAAGCAAACTCCAGGAAAAAAAAAAACAACAGTTATACATATGTAGAAGTCACAAATATTTAGCATTCTTTTAATTCACCAAAACTTTGAGAATGTAGAAGAGAAGAAAGCCTCTCTCAGGCAGTGCCCCCTTTCTTTTATGAAAGGATCCCAGAGGAAGCATCCTCGGCCATTCTACCTAGGATGTATAAAGATGATCTGTGCAGCATAGAATGGCTGAGGATATTCAGAACCGCTAGCGGTATGGAAATAAGCTCTCATTTACAGGAATTGGACAAAAATATGGAAACACCAGGTAAAAGAGTGAAATCGTTACCTGTTATGGTGTTGGACCGCTTTTGGCATCCAAGACAGCTTGAAGTCTCCTGGGAACTTACAAATGTAAGTCTTGGGTAGTGGATAATAGAATCTGATACCAATCTTCATGCAAAAATCTTTTCAGTTCTCGCAGAGATGCCAGAGGCAGAAAATGAGCCCAAAACTTGTTCTCCAAAATTGACCATAGTGGCTCTATATATTGAGGTCTGGCTGCTGAGGCACCCAAGGAAAGTGTGAGGTTTTATCTGCATGATCATCAAACCACGATTTGACAACACCAGCTGTTTGAATCTGAGCATATTTATCTTGGTAAATGGTGCTGTCTGCACGAAACAATATCTGCACCATGTAGTGCATATGGTCAATTAAAATCTGTACATAGTCGCTGGCAATGACACTACCTTTCAAGGTGATGATGGGGCCTGCAGAATACCAAGATATGGCTGCCCAAACTATAATTGTGCCGCTACCATGCTTTACTGCTGGCACAAAACTTTTCAAGCTTCTTTTGTCTTTTAGCAATAAAAAAAACTCAGTGGTGATTGAATACCACCAAAAGAAAGCTCTATCTGTTTCAAAAAATTGACAGAAACTTCATTTGGGCACAGCGTTGCATGCCTGCGCAATTGTCATTCAACGTGCAACAGTACTGAAAGCTGATAATTGGCCTGGGCAGGAAGGGGGTGAAAGTGCTCAGTAGGCAAGTCGTTAAGTAAAAGAATGTCATGTTATTATAAAAGATTACATTGACTATCAAATGAATAATCATGTTACTAATTAGTAAACAACGCATTTAATTGAATGTGTAAACGTGCTGGCACAAGACAGTCTTGGTCATAAGCTTGGGATGCTGTCCGCCACATGTAAACATGTTTGGTGGTTGGGAATAGTGTGAGGCTTGATTCATCTGACTATATTACAGTCTTCCATTGATCAATAGTCCATGATTTATGGGTGTTGTACCAATCTCTTCTTCTGAGCATAAATATCGGTCACTAGTGGTTTGGCAATTGCAGCTCACCCATAAATGTTTTGCTTATAGAGTTCACGCCGCACAGTTTTGTGGACACAGGCTTTTGAAGATTGAGCTCTGCTGTTACCTTTGCATCAGTTTTCTTATTCCGGGTCACAATTCTGCGCAATGTCCTTTTGTCTCTTTTGATCAGTTGCCCATGTCAACTGTGCTGATGCCTATCAGACAACATTTTCCTGGAAACTGTATATATAACGTTATAACCTTTGATACCGTACCTCGCTACACCGCAAATAAATTGGCAAACTAAGTCACAGATGCACCAGCTAAGCGAGTACCAAAAATGTGCCCTCTTTGAAAGTAAGCTCTGACATGACTCCGTATTACTAGCAGCACATGTAGTGAATGATGAAAGTGAGGCTTTCCATCCGTTAGCTAGGTGTCTCATCACACAGCGGAAGCAATGCAAAACATGTTATCACTTCCACACTTGCAAATCATGTAGTGTTTCCATATTTTTGTCCAACCCCTGTAAATGCATGCTCTCAAAAGTTAATGTTATCAGAGCCCAAGAGGGTAAGGTTGGAACTCTCATGCCCTAGAGTATAATCCATAAAATGGTCTTGTAGGGAGCATATAGTAGGTACACAGACTTATGTGGAGTACCATTCAAGAGTTACGTAAACCTGGGCAAAGATTGTTCCAAAAAGTGAGACAAAAGCATAGTCAGGAAGAGTAACCAGAGAACCTTTCCAAGTGGAACCAGAGCCAAGTGTTAACACTAGAGTAAGAAATAAATATGTAGGAAACACAGCTGGATTCAGGGTAAGTGAAGTATGATTGAAATGAAACCAAGCAAAGTCAGCAACTAGGATTAATCCAATACACACTAAAGAGTTGTAAACTGACAAATTCTATAACACAGGTGGACAGGACACCATGAGGTCATAAAAGGATGATGCTACAGAAGTACGGCTTCTGGAGAGGAGCCTGCAGTATAGGAGAACCCAGAAGAGCAGTAAGACCCAAGAAGTGCATCAGAGGAAACTGAAGCAGAAGCATTTGTATGACAAGACAACGAAGGCTGGCCCACAGTGAACCAATTGTGAAGTCTGATTACTTTCTAAATCACTGTGACAAAGACAACAGTCCAGATGGTCACACAGCAAATGAGTTACTGACATGTGGGTTCCTGACACCACTCATAAAAGTGTGGAGGTTGCACATAAATAACATTTGAAAACACAAACGTCTTGTACGAGGAAAAATCCCAAAGCTACCGAGCAAAGCAATTTAACAAACATCAAATACAGACAGTATGGAGTACTCCTTTATGTGGCAGTAAACACGTTTTGTCAATATGAATGGTCTCATATTTTTATGAACTGTGGGATCATCAGCATAGTGCATATGCTCATTTCCTAAGACAGTAATATTTTACTGTACTGAGCCATAAAATGAAAAAGATCAATTGCTGTGTGTATTTCATCCTTAGTGATCCATCCAAGTCAATTAAAATTTGGTCTGCTTGGTGTATACTTTGGATCCTGCAATGAACCTTTTGTAGTTTAACATCTGGTCTCCACAGTGAAGGAAAAATAACCACAGAAAATGTTTAAAATAAGGTCATCTGTGAAAGTGTAAAAAGAAGCAACTGAAGAGCATTACCAAAAAATAAAAGCATGCAGCGCAGATTTAGTTTGTTGTGATATGATGCCATGGTTCCATGTGTAGCTTCTGTCCTAATGAGAAGAATAAAGTTATGTGCATGGACAGTTCTTGATCTAACATATGATGTAAGGTGAGTGCCTTACTTCCAAATGAACTAACTAGGTCAAAGAGCGAAAGAATCCTGCTGTGTTTTCTCCCATTAACCTTTCAGTGATGAAGTTGAAACCCTTGTCTGTACTAGTGGTTATCGTTAAAGTGATACTAAACACACACTGTTTAATTTATATTGCCATTTCTATTTCTGTGGAAGATGGCACTGTAAATATTTTAATTAAAAGAAAAAATCAAAGTACCTTTTTACTAATTGATATACTTTCCCAGCCTGCCTGCAAGGAAACATAAGCAGTAGGGGCTTCTAGTCCTCTGCTGCTGGTCACAAGTTCTAACCCTTCCCTGCTCTATCCAAAGCTTAAAAAAAAGGTTTTGGCTGGACATACACTTTATCCTTAAAGCAGATGTAAAGCATGGTGGAAGCAAACAGCATTTCCTATGCAGCGATACCCCCACAGGAGCCATTGATATAAACTGGTTTCTTCCCAAACAGTACAGAGGCCTCCCATCCACACAAAAAACAGTCCATTCACACTGGCTCCAATAAACAGCCTAGGAAATGTATTTTTAAAGTTTATTGCTTGAAGAACTCCAATAGAGAAAAGAAAACTTGGGCTTGGGGTACGTCAAAATGCTCAGTAGTTAATATTTAGAGGACAGTCTCTTCTAGTAGTAGTAGTAGTTAGTCTTGAACAGTCTAAGGCCCCACAGCTAAAGACCATGAGGAAAAGTCTTTGGGCATTTGTTTACCTTGCGCCTATGCAAAACTACTAGTATTCAGTGCAGTCTGGTGCAGACTGGTATCCAGTCATTGCTTCCCGGTTACTATATCATAGACCTGAACAAAGCCAATCAGGTATTTGGCTCTATGATCAGCAGGTTTAAGTGCCAGCTGGTTAATCGGGACTCCCGGTGGGACGAGACATCCCGGGTAAAGCTGCAAAAGGCGGCGGGAGCAGTGGGGACATCCTCCCCCTGTTACTTGCAAAAGAAACCCAGTGGCTAGTTAGGATTGGTTTTACAAGAGAGCCGACTGTCGGCTCTAAAAAACAGTACTGGACATCGCCCCAGTATAACCATCTGAGGTCCAGTGTTGTACCAGGTACATGGTTGGTCGGTAAGTGAGTAACAAACTTTCAGTGCTAGGTTGGCAACATTTGCTCCTCTACTGTATCAATGGGGAACATTGCTGTCACCCTAGGCTACTCTCATGGTTTGGTCTTTTAACGTGTCTTCCTCTCTTCATCTAAATTACATGGGGGATTGGCAGGTTTGTACTTTACAGAAGGAAAGCAACATTTTTTGATATTATAGTTTAACTCACAGGAATTGACATTTGCCAGCACATGACATTGCATTTCTGGCAAGATTATCAGGTATTTTCTGTACTTGCAAAAAATATACTTAGCCTTAAAAAAAAAATAGTGCAAGCATTCCAACTAAAAACTGAAAGGCAGCAATATAGCATATGAACATTCACCTGTATACATACAAGGTAGAAAAATGCATTACTACAAAAAGGCAAGTTAAGGCGATGCATAGTGTTTCAATCATAAATTGAAATTGAATTGTTACAAAGTCCCCAGTTTTAAAAGATAAAAATATAACTTCGGACCCCATTTGTCAGCTCTCCAATGTTATGAGAGATGTGGCTGCTGGAATAAAAACCTTTAAAGATTCCTACAAGATGTAGTAAATTGAAACCAAAGTCCTGAAACTTTACGATTTGATCTTATTTTTTCTAAATGTCTTTTGCAGATGCCCATATTAGTGCTTAATAATTCATTTCAATTCTGCTTTTGTAGAGTGAACCAACTTATAACTTCATTGCATTAACCTATAAGTACACGTTCTAGATGAAAAGAGAAAAAAAAAAAAAAACCTCACAGTGCATTAGACACTGAGTAATTTTATTGTGCTCAGCATCTGTTACTATACAGTACTTAATCTCTTATATATTTCACAAATTCAAGGAGAATAAGAAAAATTCTGTAAGGGGCCATATAGTTGTGGAATGTGGCTACAAAGCTAAAGCAATATATAGATTTTTCCTAAAAGGTGTATTTCATTGAGAATTTGGGGGGGGAGGGGGTGAAACCTCATTGTAAAGTTTACTGCTTTTTGGGGGATTGTGTAAATAGTTTTTATTTTATAGAACATATTTCTGTTAAATAAATGTTATTACGAGAAATAGTCACATATGTGTGTTATAGCAGTAGATTTTAAAGTT
The DNA here is from genome assembly GCF_042186555.1 of Aquarana catesbeiana. NCBI lineage: Eukaryota > Metazoa > Chordata > Amphibia > Anura > Ranidae > Aquarana > Aquarana catesbeiana. Next base: position 205,398,044 of record NC_133324.1, read on the forward strand.
CACTGTGGATTTTGCTAGCCACATAAGGTTTTGCTTATAGTATATGCATATCCACGTGGGAGTAGAAGGTGGTACAGCTCTGCCCTGGATCTACTAAAGACATTTGAAATACAAATTAACTAACAGTAGAAATAAAACGAGTCACTCATGCTGATAAAGCTAAACTGATTATGATGGAATTACACCAATATATCCATATTTAAGTGAATTCCACATTCTTTTAATATCTCCATTCAAAAGCTGCTGTTTATAGAGGATTACCATGAACTAGGAACCTCCTCAAATCATTAATTTAGCTTCCACTGCCAGCTTGTAGACAGTGAGAACCCTGGGAAGTCCATAGATTAAAGCGCAGATGTCAAACACAAGGCCTGTTGGCTGAATCCGGCCCACCAGGCCTTGTCATGTGGCCCTCTCGCCCAGTTTTGCACCTGGATTGTTGCAGAACTCTATTCCTTCACCTCCCACCCTCTTCTCGCTGCCTACATAGGGAGAGATAGGAGTGACTAGAGATGCAACAAAGCTTTGGTGGGGTGGGTTGGTGTTGCACCCCTAAACCCTGCACTCTGTGCACTGTGTACTCTGAACGCTGTACACAGTGCACCCCTAAACCCTGCACTCTGTACACAGTGCACCCCTAAACCCTGCGCACTGTACACAGCACACCCCTGAACTCTGCACTCTGTACACAGCGCACTCCCTTAACTCTGCATTTTGTACATAGCACACCCCTAAACCCTGTTACTGTATGTAGCACACTCCTGAACGCTGCATAGTCTTTCAGGTACAACTGGCCTTCTAAGGGCAACCATACTGCTGATAAGGCCCATGATGAAATTGAGCTTGACACCCCTGGATTAAAGGCTTATACAGTGGGGATGGAAAGTATTCAGACCCCCTTAAATGTTTCACTCTTTGTTATATTGCAGCCATTTGCTAAAATCATTTGAGTTCATTTTTTTCCTCATTAATGTACACACAGCACCCCATATTGACAGAAAAACACAGAATTGTTGACATTTTTGCAGATTTATTAAAAAAGAAAAACTGAAATATCACATGGTCCTAAGTATTCAGATCCTTTGCTCAGTATTTAGTATAAGCACCCTTTTGATCTAATACAGCCATGAGTCTTTTTGGGAAAGATGCAGCAAGTTTTTCACACCTGGATTTGGGGATCCTCTGCCATTCCTCCTTACGGATCTTCTCCAGTTCTGTCAGGTTGGATGGTAAACAATGGTGATGCTCAATTGGGTTTAAGTCAGGGCTCTGGCTGGGCCATTCAAGAACAGTCACTGAGTTGTTGTGAAGCCACTCCTTCGTTATTTTAGCTGTGTGCTTAGGTTCATATTCTTGTTGGAAGGTAAACCTTCGGCCCATGCTCTGAAGAAATCCGAGTGACTGATGAAACGCGTCAGAATGACGCCATCACGCTTCTGATAGTGCACTCACAGACCCACCCACCAGCCTTGGGATTTCTGTCCGTACCCCCGTAAGGTCTTCCGAACAAGCCCGGTAACTGGATGACCGAAGGACTGTCCGCATCTATTGCACTCTCCAGGCTAAATACCATGCTCCCTGAACATCATCAGTGGGATCTCGCTTTTGACACTAAGCATGTGGATGGAAGATAGCCTGATCAGCTACTCGGAGATGGTACGAGCAAGACATGGCTTTTCCACTTGATCGGTGTTATATTCCAGTGCCTGCTTTTGGGTGAGAGCCTACCTTTATATCCCCAGTATGGGACTGTTGCTTCATCTTTTAGTTTCATTCTCCCCGCAGCCTCCCTGGCGGTATTCCCGAGTGTGGCTCGGGGTTAAAATTCAGTACCATTAGCGGTAACCCCGAGCCACACTCGGGATCGCATTGCAGGATCCTGGGGCGGCGTTACTTACCTTGTCCCCGGGATCCTGCGATGTCCCCCGCAGTGTCCGAGGGCTCTGTCCTCCTCCGAAGCCTCTCCGTGCCAGGCTCCGTTCCCTGCGAGCGGCGCGACGCACGGGGGCGGAGCCTGGCGGCAAATTTAAAAAAATGTCAAAATCATAACACATACAGTACTGTAATCTTACAGATTACAGTACTGTATGAAATAATTTCACATCCCTTTTGTCCCCAGTGCTCTGGCCCATGCCCTGCATGCAGTTTTACATGATATACACTGTTCTTTCTGCCTGGAAACTGGAGATTGTCCATAGCAACCAAAAAGTGTCCCTTTACGTCAAAAGTGGCTTTAGACCAGCTAGAAAACAGCGATAGTAAATTAGAACACTTGCAGAATTGAGCGATAGTGAATTGTGGGGAAATGTATTTTATTACTATTTTTTTTTATTTTTTTTAATTATTTATTTTTATTTATTATATTATAATTTATGTTTTTGTGTTTCAAACTTTATCATACCCGGGATATCTACTAAACTCTGGTTTGGACAGATTTAAGTGTGTTATTGTTAAGATTTACAGACCTACAATATAAAACGCCAAATTTCCATGCAAAATAATTGTACCGCTTTCAGCACCTAAAATCCGAAATAATCATACCGCCAGGGAGGTTAAGCACTGATGAATTATCCGATACAGATATACATTCTAGCCTGCTCCAATCCTCCAGGGTTAATAGCTCCTTACATACAGGAACTTCCCCCTGTGCTATTTGTCTCCCACGGTATTGAATGTTTATGGTGAACTTTGCATACAAGGACAGCAGTTTCTACTGCCCCGGCAGCAAGTTGGTCATTGTCAGTTCCCCCTTTTTACATTCACACAGTGAACGTGATTTCCAAACGGCTGCATTACCATCCACCTTCTCCCCACTTGATATCAGCATGCATGCTGAAAAATATTCGGACTATCAGCTTTAAGCTGGATGACCCATTAGGAGATCTCATCTTGTATTTATATGATAGGAGGTGTGCATGGTCTTTGTGTGTGGTGGCCATCTGTTTCTGTCCATGACAACGTTGTCAATTTTAAGAATTGGTGGTGGTACCTGTTTTTAATCAATTTTTGATTGGTGTTAAAGTGAATTATTAATAAACATTTTTTCATACTTTTTGATAATTGCTCGTTCCTCTCTGATGAATTGCTTTTTTCTCTCCCCCCCTTTTTGATATGTGTAATTAATTTAGAGGAACGCACCTATATCACGGTCTAAACGCCATTGGTGTAAGCAATTATCTTCATCATACACAGGCACAGACATCACTGAACCTCTGCCTGTTGTCACTACATTGTCTAGCAAAGTCTTTAGTTCCTTTTTACCCTCCTGTTGTTTCAAACCTTCGGCCCAGTCTGAGGTGCTGATCACTCTGGAGGTTTTCGTCCAGGATATCCCTGTACTTCACCGCATTCATCTTTCCCTCGATTGCAACCAGTCGTCCTGTCCCTGCAGCTGAAAAACACCCCCACAGCATGATGCTGCCACCACCATGCTTCACTGTTGGGCCTGTATTGGACAGGTGATGAGCAGTGCCTGGTTTTCTGCACACATACCGCTTAGAATTAAGGCCAAAAAGTTCTATCTTGGTCTCATCAGACCAGAGAATCTTATTTCTCACCATCTTGGAGTCCTTCAGGTGTTTTTTTAGCAAAACTCCATGCGGGCTTTCACGTGCCTTGCACTGAGGAGAGGCTTCCGTCGGGCCACTCTGCCATAAAGCCCCGACTGGTGGAGGGCTGCAGTGGTGGTTGACTTTCTACAACTTTCTCCCATCTCCCGACAGCATCTCTGGAGCTCAGCCACAGTGATCTTTGGGTTCTTCTTTACCTCTCTCACCAAGGCTCTTCTCCCCGATAGCTCTGTTTGGCCAGGCGGCCAGCTCTAGGAAGGGTTCTGGTCGTCCCAAACGTCTTCCATTTAAGGATTATTGAGGCCACTGTACTCTTAGGAACCTTAAGTGCAGCAGAATTTTTTGTAACCTTGGCCAGATCTGTGCCTTGCCACAATTCTGTCTCTGAGCTCTTCAGGCAGTTCCTTTGACCTCATGATTCTAATTTGCTCTGACATGCACTGTGAGCTGTGAGGTCTTATATAGACATTTGTGTGGCTTTCCTAATCAAGTCCAATCAGTTTAATCAAACACAGCTGGACTCAAATGAAGGTGTAGAACCATCTCAAGGATGATCAGAAGAAATGGACAGCGCCTGAGTTAAATATACGAGTGTCACAGCAAAGGGTCTGAATACTTAGGACCATGTGATATTTAATTTTTTCTTTTTTAATAAATCTGCAAAAATGTCAACAATTCTGTGTTTTTCTGTCTATGGGGTGCTGTGTGTACATTAATGAGGAAAATAATTGAACTTAAATGATTTTAGCAAATGGCTGCAATAAAACAAAGAGTGAAAAATTGAAGGGGGTCTGAATACTTTCCGTCCCCACTGTATATATAAAAGTTGAGACTGTGAGTAAAAATGTCCCACCTTTGTCACCAGTCAGGTGTCTCCACTGCGAGATTTCCTTTGCTCTCATGTTTGGTGAAAACCATAACATTTTATCTTTCCCTCACTTTCTTTTCAGTGACAAGGGTCAATAATGAGGGAAAATCTCCCCAACAAAAGCATAGAGAACAATAAGAATTGACAAAGCTTCTCCAAGTTGTGACAAGATTTCCATTTTAAAACTTCACACCCTCTTCGATGTTCTTTTTTTTTAACTTGAATAAGGTAAAGTCACTGGTTGTTCACGAAGTTCAGAGATAAAATACTGCTGCATCAATGGGAGGAGCAGAACATTCCCACCTATTTCACCCAGCCTTCTAGGTTTTCCTTGTCCTAATCAACTATGTTGGTCATGGCAAACCTAGAAAATGCAAGGCCTAAACTTGGCAGTGATGTCCTCTTTTGTGATCTATATTACTCTGGAATGTCAACTATTGCTCATGTTGTTGGTACTACTTACCTCTTTTTTATCACTATCACTAGATTCACACCTGTCTGCTTGACGTGGATATTTGTGCATGTTAACATGCATTGTGTTAAGGCAACCTATTCAAATGATTGGACTGCCAATGCTTTCGAATAGGCAGAAAATTTGACTTGCACCATTTTCTCCATCACGGCACACCACGGTGCATGGTGTACTGCATCATCTGTGTATCAGAGGTGCATTGGGTTAGTGTGTTGGGGTGCCAGTGAAAATAAATGGAACTGCAAAGTGCTAAAGCATTTATAATGTGCATTAACACACAATGCTGTAACACATACACTCCCCGCAACCCACTGCACTGAAGAGAAGTAAAAGAGCCCTGGATGCTTGGCATGCCATCCAAGGTTGCATAAACTATGGGTTGGGACCACACTCCCCATCATCAGGCATGCTATTTATTTGTCATCAGTGGAGTCACTTCATCCTTTGGTTCCCACCAAAAAAAGGAAAAAAAATGACACAGATTTTTTGGAGCCCCATGGTTTTGCACATCCCCTTGGGTAAAGTCTCTTGGCCCCATTAAAATGGGAAAAGGTGTACAATCTTTGTGTGTAATATGGAAATGTGTGAGTTCAGTGAGGGTCAACAAAGGTGAAAACACAGCTTTACTGCAAGTGACATCACCTCCAAAACAAATCAACAACTTTGTTAGGTGTGCAGTGACAGGTCCTCCCTAAAGAGACTAGATCATCTTAAGAATATTGAAAGCTGCTTTCTGAAGTGCCGATTTAGGAAAGTAGAAACTTGACACCATAGTTCTAAGAGATCCAAAGCAGCTGATCACAGTACTTCTGATAATGATGACCACTGTGCAACATGGACTGCATGATCTAGACGTTGCAGCCCTTTCAAGACTGGGGAATCTTGTAACTGCACAAACAATACAAAAAAAAAAAAAAAAAAAAAAAAAAGGGCACAAACTGCTAGTACATTATCTCAAGTACTTTAATAAAGAATAAAAGATACAAATTACACTCCCAAAACCAGTACGAATAATAGCCTTGTTTAAATCCAGTAACCAGAAGCATGCCCATCATAGAACTCCTTAGGTTCACATGAATAATAGTACCATATGACGCGGTTCGGGACGCATGCCCCTTTTTTCAGAGCAGACATGTTATACCTAACCCCTCCATCTCCAAATATTAAGGCGACTGAAAATTGATCACACATACTTTAGGAAGGGGAGGAAGAGGTCAAGTTGTCTTTTTTTTGTTTTGTTTATGAGGTGCTGATATCCAGAGACACCTACAGCAGCTCTTCTGGCAGTGCGATTTGGACACATGGGGACTTTATATTTATGATATAAAACAATAGACATATAGCATTTGCTTATGCAACATATGATACAAGTGGTTACATTTCTGTTTGATAATCTAGATAACTCACGTATATCTAGTCAATGAATGCCTCCCATGGACTACCAAGGTTTGAACTCATTAACTAACATTACCATCTTGAAAATTCTAAGGATGTGTTTTGTTCTATGCAGAGTATATTAAACCTAGGTGTAGATCAGTGTAGATAGGTTAGTTAGTAGCTGTTGTATATGGATGTCTTGTATGTCATCGTTTTTAAAGTGGTATTAAAGGTTTGGCTTTTTTTTTTTAATGAACAAACATAGTTACATAGTTACATAGTAGATGAGTTTGAAAAAAGACACAAGTCCATCAAGTCCAACCTACGTGTGTGATTATATGTCAGTATTACATTGTATATCACTGTAAGTTGTGGTCATTCAGGTGCTTATCTAATAGTTTTTTGAAACTATCGATGCTCCCCGCTGAAACCACCACCTGTGGAAGGGAATTCCACATCCTTGCCGCTCTTACAATAAAGAACCCTCTACGCAGTTCAAGGTTAAACATATTTTCTTCTAATTTTAATGAGTGGCCACGTGTCTTATTAAACTCCCTTTCGTGGAAAAGTTTTATCCCTATTGTTGGGTCACCAGTATGGTATTTGTAAATTGAAATCATATCCCCCTCTCAAGCTTCTCTTCTCCAGAGAAAATAAGTTCAGTGCTCGTAACCTTTCTTCATAACTAATGTCCTCCAGTCCCTTTATTAGTTTGATTGCCCTTCCCTGTACTCGCTCCATTTCCAGCACATCCTTCTTAAGGACTGGTGCCCATAACGGGACAGCATACTCCAGGTGCGGCTGGACCAGAGTCGTGTAGAGTGGGAGAATTATCACTTTATCTCTTGAGTTAAACCCCTTTTAATGCATGCCGATATTCTGTTTGCTTTGTTTGCAGCAGCTTGGCATTGCATGCCATTGCTGAGCCTATCACCCACTAGGACCCCCAGGTCCTTTTCCATCCTTGATTCCCCCAGAGGCCCCCCCCCCCCAGTGATAAGACTGCATTCATATTTTTGCCACCCAAATGCATTATTTTACATTTTTCCACATAAAACCGCATTTGCCATGTAGTTGCCCACCTCATTAATTAGTTCAGATCTACTTGCAAGGTTTCCACATCCTGCGGAGAAGTTGTTGCCTTGGTTAGCTTAGTATCATCCGCAAATACAGAGATTGAACTGTTTACCCCATCCTCCAGATCGTTTATGAACAAATTAAATAGGACTGGTCCCAGGACAGAACCCTGGGGGACCCCACTTTCCCCCACTGACCATTCTGAGTACTCCCCATTTATCACCACCCTCTGAACTCGCCCCTGTAGCCAGTTTTCAATTTATGTACTCACCCTATGGTCCATGCCAAGGGACCTTACTTTGTACAGTAAACACTTATGGGGAACTGAATCAAATGCTTTTGCAAAATCCAGATACACCACATCTACGGGCCTCCCTTTATCTAGATGGCAGCTCACCTCCTCATAGAAGGTTAATAGATTGGTTTGGCAAGAATGATTCTTCATGAATCCATGCAGATTACTGCTAATGATACCATTTTCATTACAAAAATATTCTATATAGTCCCTTATCATTCCCTCCAAGAGCTTGCATACTATTGATATTAGGCTAACTGGTCTGTAATTCCCAGGGATGTATTTTGGGCCCTTTTTAAATATTGGTGCTACATTGGCTTTTCTCCAATCAGCTGGTACTATTCCAGTCAGTAGACTGTCAGTAAAAATTAGGAACAATGGTCTGGCAATTACTTGACTGAGTTCCCTAAGGACCCTCAGGTGCAAGCCATCTGGTCCTGGTGACTTATTAATGTTACATTTTTCAAGTCTATTTCTAATTCTGTCCTCTGTGATGTGTCATGAGGAAAAACACTGCAGTTTTGGTTACTGAAGCCCTATCTTCGCCATCTCACCATCCTTTGTAATTAGATTCTCTTCCTCATTCTTTATGGGGTCAATATGGTCTGTCCTCCCTCTTTTACTGTTATACTTACCTGCTCTGTGCAGTGGTTTGCACAGAGCAGCTCCAATCCTCTTCTTCCTGGGTTCTCTGCGGCCGCTCCTGGCTCCTCCTCCTAGACCAGTGTCCCCACTAACAAGTCGCTTGCTATGGGGTCACTGGTGCATGCTTCATGCTATATGCACACATAAGACTCATAGAGCTGTGGCTGGGCCTCACCCCCTGCTCTCCCCTCATTAGCTCCTTGGCTGTGATTGACAGCAGTGGGAGCCAATGGCTCCCGCTGCTGTCTCAGACAATGAGGAGGGAGAGTCCCAGGATAGCCGAGGTTCTCATGCACATCGCTGGACCGAGAGGGGGCTCAGGTGAGCTGCACCCAGAAGGTTTTTTACGTTCATGCACAGAATGCATGAAGGTAAAAAAATCTTCAGACTTTACAACCACTTTAAGTGTTTTTATGACACTAGCGGGTAATGGATGATGACACCTTAATAGTGAGAGCTGATCTAATGTCTTTTTGATATGATACAATAATATAGTTCATACAGCATATTTTTGTTGCATAGGTATCTGGATATAAGCAGAATATCACCCGGACCCTACCCCTTACATTTCTAATGACCAGTAAGGCAGTACATGATACTGACCTGTCAGTAGAAATTGTTGGGGAGCAGGGTTTACTGGCAAGCTCTGTCACAACCCAGAAGTGTTGGAACAGAGGACATTGTACGCTCTTGCAGGTATGCACACTTGACACTTTAAGCAGCTTCTAGGGCCCACTCATACTTTATGTTTTTGTGGGTTGTATTAACATGCTTTTTGTCACTTATTAAAGTGTTTGTTACCCTAAAAAAAAAAAAAAAAAAATGATCCTGTTCCTTTAAAGCATGTTATACAGCACAGTATTTGTGTAATTTTGCCCCCTGTATCACCTGAAATACTTGGCTGATCCTGCCTAGTTCTGCTCCCCCCCCCCTGTAAACTGACCACGGTTTATCATAGCTGCTGAGCCCTGACATTGGGGTCAGTTTATGTGTCTCCTGTCCTCCTCTCCCCCCTTCTTCTCTGCTTGTCAACTTGTGACAGTGCCTGCCCCTTCTACTCCTGCTGCTGAAATAACTTTTAATGTTTCATATAATCCTCTGTGTTTCCTAATCCTGTGTGCCCCTGTCTTTGTGTTTTTTTTTTTTTAAATGCTGTCTATACCAGATTTCAGAGCACAGCTCGGCACTCACGTGACTGACCGCCTCTCTCCTCCTCTCGTCCCGAATGACATCAGCAGGGGATTCTCAGCCCCTCCTGCTCTAGCTGTCAGATCGAGAGGGGAGAGAGGCAGCCGGTCACATGAGCGCTGAGTGGCGATCTGAAATCAGGTATAGACAACATTTTTTTTACAGAGACAGGCACACAGGATTAGGAAACACAGAGGATTATAAGAAGATATGGCAGTGGCTTAATAAACACTTTAATGTGTGTTGTGTTAAGGCGGCTTATTCATTTTGAATGGGCTGCCAATGCACAAGAATGTCAAAAATGCACCGGAACAAAAAGTGTGATTTGTCCTCAGTATTAAATTGACAGCAACAATTCACTGGCTGCATGCTTCATTCCCTGAGAAATAAAAAAAGGAGGGATAACAACATTTTAAACAACAACCTATTCAATTCAAACACTGAACAGGCTGCAGAGCCTGCACATACATATCCTCTCAATTTCTTAATGTTTTCTAGGTAACAGATGTACTTTAACAAGTTCCCGCCCGGCCAATTGCAGATTGCCAGTCAGGAGGTGGCTTTCCCATCCTGAGTGGATGCCATATGACGTCCTGTCAGGAAGCACCAATCACGTGGCCATGGGGCTATGCAGTAGCTCGATCTGTCACAACTCACTATCTGTATCATGTGACCACCGTGACCAATCACAGCAGGTCACATGAAAGTTCTACACAATGGATGGCTTCCTTTCATTCCATCCATTGTACACAATTGTGTTGCTAGCTGTGATTGATCAATTTGATCACATGGTACAAACAGGGCAAATCACAGCCCATCTGTACATTGTGATTAGCATTGACCAATCACAGCTAATCACAACAAAACAGACTGAATGATTCCTTTTTCATTTAGTATAATGCTTGCTTATAGCAATGTAATTCACTGCTATAAGGAAACATATATTAAAAAAATAAAAATCCTAACCACTGATTACTATGATAACATTATATTGCTCTGGTCACAGTGTGTTAAAAAAAATGTATTAAAAATAAAAATAATAAATAATAAAATAAAAATATATATATTTGTATTTTTTTTGTACTGTCACCAGTCAGTGTCCCTGATCACTGCCACACCAGTTATATCATGACGCTGTACTGCACTGGAGATAGTATGTAAAAAAAAAAAAAAATTGTGAAAAAATGTTCTTAATTTCTTCATTTTCAAAAAAAGATGCCAAAAAATTAAAAAAAAATTTAAAAAAATCAGCCATGCCTCTAACTAAATATCTTCGACTGTCTACTTTCCAAAAAGGGGTCATTTGGGGGGTATTTGTACTGTCCTGACATTTTTGAGCCTCAAGAAATGAAATACATCAGGACTGATCAATTTTCAGATATACAGTAAGTATATACCATAGTTTAACTATTTATCTATAACTTTCCTACAGACTAAATAATATATGCTGATTTGGGTTATTCTTACCAAAGAAACGTAGCAGAATATATTTGGGGCTAAATTTATGAAGAACAAATATGTATTTTCAAAATTTTATAACAGAAATTAAAAAATGCCCGTTTTTGTTTTTTCAAAATTGTCAGTTTTTTTTTTCCGTATATTTAGCAAAAAATAAAAAACCCAGTAGTGATTAAATACCACCAAAAGAAAGCTTTATTTGTGTTAACAAAATGATAAAAATTTAGTTTGGGTACAGTGCTGCATGACCGCACAATTGTCATTCAAAGTGCAACAGCACTGAAAGCTGAAAATTGATCCAGGGCAGGAGGCGGTTAAAAGTGGGTTAAAAGTGCTTAGCTTGTCATGATGTTATTCTTCCAAACCACAAAGACAAAAAGTAGGAGCTATGCACAGCCCCTACTAGTTACACATTTTATAATTTATTTATTCATGTTAGAATTATGGGTGTATCATAAATAGCATTTTTACAGTAAGAGATGCAATTTTGTATTATGATTGTTACTATAAGGGCTCATGTTACATTGATCTGCAATGTATAAATAGGCAATCAACATTGTTACCAACAGTAATAACGCACTTCTAGCATAGCTGACACATTGTAACTGATGAGCATCAGCTCAGATATATCACTGCACATGCACAGAGCCACCTAGTGGCTGTAAGGCTGCATTCACATCTGAGCGTATCGTTTTCAGGCGTTTTTTGGGGGTTTTTCAAAGCGTTTTTGAAGTGTATTACAAGCGTTTTCACAGCTTCAGGTGTTTTTGTTTAGCCAATTTAAGCACTAGGGGGAGGAGAGGAAATTAGGGGTGGAGATATGCTATTTGAGGCTCCGTCAATATCTCTGCGTTCCAAATCACGGACGGAAACGCTGCGATTCTGCCTGTGATTTGCAATAGCAGCAAATTGCGGGATGCCTGTGCATTCCTGGTGCGTTGCCCGTTGATTCCAATAGCACCCCAAATGTGACGCGATTTTCCCATGATTCACCGGGCGACAATCGTGGTAAAAACGCCCCCGAACAGAATAGCGGAACGCCTGTCGCCAAAAGAAATACAGGAGATTATTTTGGGCAACAGGCTTCCCGTGATTCTATTTGCGCGTTTTTACAGTGATTGTTGCCCCCATACGCGGAGATGTGAACGGAGCCTTGATCGTTTTTACGGGCGTTTTACAAAGGTTTTATGAGCATTTTCCGCTCAAGTCAGGTGTTTCTATTGAAGTCTATGGGGCCAAAAACGCTTGTAATCTGCCCAGAAAGTAGCTAATGTACTTGTTGGGCATTTTGGAACTTTAGAGATGAGAGTTTTATGAGCTGTAAATGCTCAGGTGTGAATGCAGCCTAAAGCTACTTTCACACTCGAGCGGGGGGAGTGGGGACCTTAGCAGTAAAGCACCACTAATTTTAGTGGTGCTTTACCGCTGTAATAGCGGCGCTTTTCGGCCGCTGGCAGGGTGCTTTTAACCCCCACTAGCGGCCAAATAAAGGGTTAAAAGTGCCCGCAAAGCACTGCTGCCGAAGTGCTTTGAAGGTGGTTCAGCAGCTGTGGCCATTGATTCCAATGGCAGGGACGGTGGAGCAGTGCTCCTCCACCGCCCAAAAGATGCTGCCTGCAGGACTACTTCTAACGTCCTGCAAGCGCACCGCCTCAGTGTGAAAGCACTCGGGCTCTCACACTGGGGCTGCAGGGGAGGCGTTTTTCAGGCGCTTTACAGGACCTATTTTTTAGCCCAAAAGCGCCTGAAAAACCCCCCAATGTGAAAGGGGTCTAATGCCGCGTACACACGGGCGGACTTTTCGACGGACTAGGTCTGCCGGACTTTCCGACGGACTTTCCGAATGAACAGACTTGCCTACACACGATCAACCAAAGTCCAAAGGATTCGTACGTGATGACGTACGACCGGACTAAAACAAGGAAGTTCATAGCCAGTAGCCAATAGCTGCCCTAGCATCGTTTTTTGTCCGTCGGACTAGCATACAGACGAGCGGACTTTTCGACCGGACTCGAGTCCGTCGGATAGATTTGAAACATGTTTCATTTCTAGGTCCGTCAAACTTTTGGGAAAAAAAAGTCAGCTGGAGCCCACACACAGTCGAATTATCCGATGGACTCCGGTCCTCCGGACCAAGTCTGCCGTAAAGTCCGCTCATGTGTACGCGGCATAAGAGTGCTTTTTATGTGCTGTTCATTCCTCTTCTCATTTTATTTATTTATTTTCCTCAGATCTTTAAAGTGTTACTAAACCCAGGAGCCTGTATTCACTATATCTAGTCTCCCACAGTACACAGAACATGGAAATGCAATTAGTTTAGTAAATATAAACTGATAAATACCTTTTTTCTTCAGCAATATATAACAGTCTTGAGACTTCTATCAGTGTCTGGTTAAAGTTTATAGGAGGAGTTTTCATTCTCCTCTGACCTATGTCCTATGAGGCTGCAAGACCCCTGACCCTCTGTCTGGACAGTGCTGATTAGCCCTGTGCTGATCGCATGCAACCTCCCAAGAAAAGAAAAAAACCCTATAGCAATACACACCAAACTGAGCATGTGCAGAGTGACTCCAAAGGCTCTGTCCTATCAGGAGATGGTTAGGGGACAGTAAAGTAATGGATATCTCCTGGCATAAAAAATTGAGCAAAATAGTAAAAAAAAAATTTGTTTTTTAAATTTAGCTGTATATCTATTGCAATTACCATGACCCACCACCAAAAGATCACCCAAAACAAATGCCTCTGCTCCTGACGATTGCAACAATACCACCTTCAGTTTTTTCACACACTTTGTTTACAATTTTTTCCTTCAGCAAGAAAAAGAAGATACAATGTTTCTTTTTCTCCATTCAAGTGGAGGGTAAGCCTCGGTTCACACCAGAGGCGGCACGACTTGCAGGTCGCCTCACCGAGGCGACCTGCACACGACTGCCCGGGCGACTTGCAAAACGACTTCTGTATAGAAGTCTATGCAAGTCGCCCCCAAAGTCGTACAGGAACCTTTTTCTAAGTCGAAGCGACTTGCGTCGCTCCGATTAGAACGGTTCCATTGTACTGAACGGGACGCTACTTGTCAGGCGACCTAGGTCGCCTGACAAGTCGTCCTAGTGTGAACCGAGCCTAAGAAATGGACACAGGGCAGGCTGTACACTGACTGATCACTGTGATAGCCAATAACAAGCTATCACAGTGATCGGGAGCCAGTCCTCCCAGTTCCCAATCATTACTAGAAGACCCGGAGATGTTGGTGAGAGCTGACAGAAGCATCAAATATGGCACAAGTAAATTGTAAAGCCTCAGGCACATTTGCCATTGCCAATGTTTATACTTGTTCATATGCCATATACCGGCAAATGCAAGTAATAATTGTTAATTGGATATTTCCCAATAGGCTAGCAGTGGTGAAGGAAGAGATGCTTCAGCATCAGTGTGAGGGGAAAAATGCCCCTGCTTCTGTGGTGTCACTGGAAGGAGAAAAATGCCCCTGCTTCTGTGGTGTCACTGGAAGGAGAAAAATGCCCCTGCTTCTGTGGTGTCACTGGAAGGAGAAAAATGCCCCTGCTTCGGTGGTGTCACTGGAAGAAGAAAAATGCCCCTGCTTCTGTGGTGTAACTGGAAGGAGAAAAATGCCCCTGCTTCGGTGGTGTCACTGGAAGAAGAAAAATGCCCCTGCTTCTGTGGTGTCACTGGAAGGAGAAAAATGCCCCTGCTTCGGTGGTGTCACTGGAAGAAGAAAAATGCCCCTGCTTCTGTGGTGTCACTGGAAGGAGAAAAATGCCCCTGCTTCGGTGGTGTCACTGGAAGAAGAAAAATGCCCCTGCTTCTGTGGTGTCACTGGAAGGAGAAAAATGCCCCTGCTTCGGTGGTGTCACTGGAAGAAGAAAAATGCCCCTGCTTCTGTGGTGTCACTGGAAGAAGAAAAATGCCCCTGCTTCTGTGGTGTCACTGGAAGAAGAAAAATGTCCCTGCTTCGGTGGTGTCACTGGAAGAAGAAAAATGCTCCTGCTTCGGTGGTGTCACTGGAAGAAGAAAAATGCCCCTGCTTCGGTGGTGTCACTGGAAGAAGAAAAATGCCCCTGCTTCGGTGGTGTCACTGGAAGGAGAAAAATGCCCCTGCTTCGGTGGTGTCACTGGAAGAAGAAAAATGCCCCTGCTTCGGTGGTGTCACTGGAAGGAGAAAAATGCCCCTTCTTTGGTGGTGTCACTGGAAGGAGAAAAATGCCCCTGCTTCGGTGGTGTCACTGGAAGGAGAAAAATGCTCCTGCTTCGGTGAAGTCACTGGATGAAGGAACATGTCCCTGTATTCTATGGAACACCTGTACTCCATTTTATGGGACACTTGTTCTACATTCTATAGGACACCTGTACTCAGTGGTGGTGGTGGTGGTGGGGGGGCAAACTAACTGAAAAATTATGAAAAATACTGAAACAAAAACATCAATTACAGCCACTGTGCCCATCATATGCAGACTCTGTGCCCAGCAAAAGCAGCCACCTGTGCTCATAATATGCAGCTAACTGTGCCCATAATATGCAGCCAACTGTGCTCATCATATGCAGCCAACTGTGCCCATAATATGCAGCCAACTGTGCTCATCATATGCAGCCAACTGTGCCCATAATATGCAGCCAACTGTGCTCATCATATGCAGCCAACTGTGCTCATCATATGCAGCCAACTGTGCCCATAATATGCAGCCAACTGTGCTCATCATATGCAGCCAACTGTGCCCATAATATGCAGCCAACTGTGCTCATCATATGCAGCCAACTGTGCTCATCATATGCAGCCAACTGTGCCCATAATATGCAGCCAACTGTGTCCATCATATGCAGCCAACTGTGCCCATCATATGCAGCCTCTGTGTCCATCTTATGCAGCCAACTGTGCCCATAATATGCAGCCTCTGTGTCCATCTTATGCAGCCAACTGTGCCCATCATATGCAGCCTCTGTGCCCATCATATGCAGCCAACTGTGCCCCATCAATTGCAGCCTCTGCCCATAATATGCAGTCACTTTGCTAACAAACCTGGGGGCACCTTTTTTAAAGCCTACTAGAGCCTGTGGCTCTAATCAAGTGCCTAAAGGGAGGGTGGCTACAGTGGCCGTGGATAGATTCATGCAATGCATGAATCTATCCATAGTACACAGAGGAGATGGCCGAGCGCCCCTAATGGACGCACCACCACTGCCTGTACTGTATTATATAGGACACCTGTACTACATTCTATGGGACACCTGTTCTACTTTCTATGGGACACCTGTAATATATTCTATGTGACACCTGTACTGTATTTCTATAGCACACCTGTAATATATTATATGGGACACCTGTACTGTATTCTATAGGGTACCTGTACTTTATTCTATGGGACAAGTATACTACATTCTATGGGACACCTGTAATATATTCTATGGGAGATACATGCTACAGTCTATGCGACACCTGTACTACATTCTATGGGACACCTGTACTATAGTCTATGGGACACCTGTACTGTGTTCTATAGGGCACCTGTAATATATTCTATGGGACACCTGTGCTGTATTCTATAGGGCACCTGTACTGTATTATTTAGGGCACCTGTACTACATTCTATGGGATACCTGTACTGTATTATATAGGACAACTGTACTGTATTCTATGGGATACCTGTACTATATTATATAGGACACCTGTACTGTATTCTATGAATCACCAGTACTACAATCTATTGGACACCTGTACTGTGTTCTATGGGACACGTGTACTACATTTTATGGGACACCTGTAATATATTCTATGGGACAACTGTGCTGCATTCTATGGGACACATGTACTACATTCTATGGGACACCTGTAATATACTTTATGGAACACCTGTAATATATTCTATAGGGCACATGTACTGTATTATATAGGGCACCTGTACTAAATTATTAGACACCTGTACTACATTCTGTGGGAGATGTGTACTGTATTCTATGGGACACCTGTAATATATTCTATGAGAAACACATGCTACAGTGTATGCGACACCTGTACTATATTCTATGGGACACCTGGATTACATTCAGACACCTGTACTATATTCTATATGGGACACCTGTACTATATACTATATGGGACACCTGTACTATATACTATATTGGACACCTGTACTATATTCTATATGGGACACCTGTACTGTATACTATATGGGACACCTGTACTGTATTCTATGGGACACCTGTACTGTATTCTATATGGGACACCTGTACTATATACTATATGGGACACCTGTACTATATACTATATTGGACACCTGTACTATATTCTATATGGGACACCTGTACTGTATACTATATGGGACACCTGTACTGTATTCTATGGGACACCTGTACTGTATTCTATGGGACACCTGTACTATATCCTCTAGGACACTTATACTATAGTTTATGGTGGGGGTCAGCAACCAGTAGATCACGGACAGGGAACTGGTAGATCACAGTTTGGGCTTGCAGACCCGCCAACCCAGAGCATCAAACAGAGTGCAATGCAGAGGGATTACTTGTAAAGTTGGAGCTGTAGTAGGGAGCAGGAGCCGTGTAGGCTGATGCCTCCTGCCCCATGCAGAGTGATGCCAACTGCACTCCACCTCTTATCCCGGCTAGCTGTCTCTGGAGTGGTGCCAGCAGCAGGAACAAAGATCTTTCAGGTCAGTGTGAAGCAATACACTGGGCATATTCTTATAGGGCTGTTTTCACACTGATACACTGCAGTTTACCCACACCGTGGGTGTAGCACAGTGTACCTGCAACTTTTCCTGTGGTGTTTGCTGCACTTAGCCATAGACTTCTATTATATTCTGCTGTTTTACCACCCCCCAGCTTTACGTGTGAACAAGCCCGAAGAGTGCCGATGCCGAATGCAACTAAGGGCTCATTCACAAGTGCAGCAGGCACTGCTGCTCCTCTGAAAAGTGATCTGAGTGTGTGGTGACAGGTGATGAGGAGGTGATATGTTGCCACCTCGCCACCTGATTTAAACCCACGATTGCCGTGCAATGAACGCAATTGTGACACGGTAGTATGGCAAATAGAGGTTTAAATCATGTGTGAGGAGGCCACACTGTGCCTGGTGATCTTTGACTTCTCCCATGTTGCTCAGGTAGATCTCCACCTCTGTAAGGTCTATGGGATACCTGCACTATTATGCATGGGAACATGTACAGTATTCTATGGGTCACCTGTAATACAGTATATTCCATTGGACACTTGTAGTATATTCTACGGGGCATCTGTCCTATATTCCATGGAATACATGTACTATATTCTATGGGACACCTGTTCTAAATTCTATTGGTCACCTGTAATATGTTCCATGGTACACCTGTACTAAATTCTTTGGGACACCTATACTACATTCTATGGGACACTTGTACTATATTCTATGGAACACTTGTAGTATTTTCTTTATCACACCTGCACTATTTTCTATGTGACACCTGTACTATATTCTATGAGACACCTGTAATATATTATATGGGATAACTGTTCAACATTCTATGAGGCACCTGTACTATGGGTGTCCTGTAGAATACAGTACAGGTGTCACATGGACAGCACAGTGGCTAAGTGGTTAGCACAGAATCATTGGTTTGAATCCCAACCATGGCACTACCTGCCTGGAGTTTACATGTTCTCCCTATGTGGGTTTCCTCTGGGTCCTCCTGTTTCCTCCAACAATCCAAAGACATGCTGGTAGATGAATTGGTTCATGTCTAAACTGGCTCTAGTATGTGTATGTATGATGAATGTGAGTTAAGGGAGAGCAGGAAGTGATGTGAATGTACAATATATATGTAAAGCACGGTATAAATTGACGGTACTGTATAAACACCTGTAATAAACACAAATAATAGTAGGGATGTTTTAAAGAATGTAGTACAGGGGAGGGCCCCACATGGGACAGGAATATTGCATTGTATAGGACACGTGTAGTACATTGTATTCTGTAGGACACGTGTAGTATATTGTATTCAGCAGGACACGTGTAGTATATTGTATTCTGTAGGACACGTGTAGTATATTGTATTCTGTAGGACACGTTTAGTATATTGTATTCTGTAGGACACGTGTAGTATATTGTATTCTGTAGGACACATGTAGTATATTGTATTCTGTAGGACACGTGTAGTATATTGTATTCTGTAGGACACATGTAGTATATTGTATTCTGTAGGACGCGTGTAGTATAGGACACGTGTAGTATATTGTATTCTGTAGGACACGTGTAGTATAGGACACGTGTAGTATATTGTATTCTGTAGGACACGTGTAGTATATTGTATTCTGTAGGACACGTGTAGTATATTGTATTCTGTAGGACACGTGTAGTACATTGTATTCTGTAGGACACGTGTAGTACATTGTATTCTGTAGGACACGTGTAGTACATTGTATTCTGTAGGACACGTGTAGTATATTGTATTCTGTAGGACACGTGTAGTATATTGTATTCTGTAGGACACGTGTAGTATATTGTATTCTGTAGGACACGTGTAGTATATTGTATTCTGTAGGACACGTGTAGTATATTGTATTCTGTAGGACACGTGTAGTATATTGTATTCTGTAGGACACGTGTAGTATAGGACACGTGTAGTATATTGTATTCTGTAGGACACGTGTAGTATATTGTATTCTGTAGGACACGTGTAGTATAGGACACGTGTAGTATATTGTATTCTGTAGGACACGTGTAGTATATTGTATTCTGTAGGACACGTGTAGTATATTGTATTCTGTAGGACACGTGTAGTATAGGACACGTGTAGTATATTGTATTCTGTAGGACACGTGTAGTATATTGTATTCTGTAGGACACGTGTAGTATATTGTATTCTGTAGGACACGTGTAGTATATTGTATTCTGTAGGACACGTGTAGTATATTGTATTCTGTAGGACACGTGTAGTATATTGTATTCTGTAGGACACGTGTAGTATATTGTATTCTGTAGGACACGTGTAGTATATTGTATTCTGTAGGACACGTGTAGTATATTGTATTCTGTAGGACACGTGTAGTATATTGTATTCTGTAGGACACTTGTAGTATATTGTATTCTGTAGGACACGTGTAGTATATTGTATTCTGTAGGACACGTGTAGTATATTGTATTCTGTAGGACACGTGTAGTATATTGTATTCTGTAGGACACGTGTAGTATATTGTATTCTGTAGGACACGTGTAGTATATTGTATTCTGTAGGACACGTGTAGTATATTGTATTCTGTAGGACACGTGTAGTATATTGTATTCTGTAGGACACGTGTAGTATATTGTATTCTGTAGGACACGTGTAGTATATTGTATTCTGTAGGACACGTGTAGTATATTGTATTCTGTAGGACGCGTGTAGTATATTGTATTCTGTAGGACACATGTAGTATATTGTATAGGACATTTTCACTTAGGGGTGTGCTCACTTTTGTAGCCAGCGATTTAGACATTAATGGCTGTGTGTTGAGTTATTTTGAGGGGACAGCAAATTTACACTGTAAGGCCCCTTTCACATGTGCTGACCGTTCAGATCCGCCTGTCAGTTTTTTCAGCAGATCTAAACGGTTGCTCCATACAGCTCTATGGAGTGATGGATCCGCCCCAATCTGATCCGCTCTGCAAAATCCAGATGGATGGATGTCCCATTTTATATCCGTCTGGCAGAACGGATTGGATGAAAACGGGCAGGCGGTCTGTAATCATCCGATCCCCCCATAGAGGAGAGTGGAGATCTGACAGGTCCGTTTCTGCACAGTGAGTGGAGACAGACTTGTCATCCGCCTGCTCAGTGAGGATCAATGGAGCGATTTCTGCTGAGCAAAGCCGATGGCTGAATACGGATCCCCACATGTGAAAGGGGCCTAAGCTGTACACTCAATACTTCACATTGTAGAAAAGTGTCATTTCTTCAGTGTTGTCACATGAAAAGATAGAATAAAATATTTACAAAAATGTGAGGGGTGTAGTCACTTATGTGAGATATTGTATATATGTATATATATATATATATATATACGGGAATTGTCCTTATCTCTACATATCAGTACATTGTGCAGTGAAGTATCGGCTCCTCCATTATCCCTGTACAGGCAGGCGGTCCCGGGCCGTGTATGGTCAGATCCCGGGTCGTTTATGGTCAGATCCCGGGCCGTGTATGGTCGGAGCTCGGGCCGTGTATGGTCGGAGCTCGGGCCGTACATCTCCCGGCACTCTCCGATATTACCGACACACAGGATCCTCCAGATGTAACAACGAGCCGGCTAGTGACCGAATGGGGGCGTGCCCAGCCCGGCTCCGCCTTCTTCTACACAGCTGGATCCAATGAATGGGCGGGGGTGTGTCTTGGTTGCAGGGTTAACCCTATGTGGTTGGGATGATCGGTGCCGATGTGTATGAGAAGGACGCGGTGTAGTGCTGGGAGGCCGTCCGTCCTCAGTGGCAGCCGCAGCCTGGACTCCGCATCATTCCCCGGCAGGAGACATCACCAAGGTGAGCGGAGCCCGGGGGGGAGTCCTGGAGGGGACGGGGAGGGCGGACAATGGTCGGGTGAGGAGAGCGGATGCTGATTGATCGTATCTATAGTAACGCGGCTCCTGGACCGCTCCGTCCTCATACATCCTCCCGGTGTATCTTTATATCATTACTAATAATGGCGAGCAACCTCTATAGCCGCCATCTCCATCTAATGATATTCATAGAGGGACCACACCGGGGATGGATGGAGCCAAGGCAGGCGTCACGTGACCCCCATTGGGAGAACATTGATGGATTACATGTCATCCGTACTGGGCACTGACAGGCACAAAGACTCCGCTCTACTGTCAGCTCTCTGATCATTTCACACATCCACCATGATCCACACACCATCACATCTCAGGAGGGTATACACCCAGTGTAATCCCCCCATACAAGAAAGAGGCCCCTCTTATACATCCAATCCATCACCCCCCCCCCATCACATCACCCCCCCCATCACATCACCCTCCCAATTACATCACCCCCCCATTACATCACCCCCCCATTACATCACCCCCCCAATCACATCACCCCCCCCATCACTTCACCCCCCCATCACATCACCCCCTCAATCACATCACCTCCCCATCACATCACCCCCCCCCCCCCCCCATCACATCACCCCCCCAATCACATCACCCCCCCCATCACTTCACCCCCCCATCACATCACCCCCTCAATCACATCACCTCCCCATCACATCACCCCCCCCCCATCACATCACCCCCTCAATCACATCACCTCCCCCATCACATCACCCCCCCCAATTCACATCACCCCCCCCATCAAATCCCCCTTCCTCCAATCACATCAGCCCCTGATTCACATCACCCCTCTGTTCACAGTGCCCCACCCCCCATATTGCTCCTCTGATCATCTTGTCCCTGTTATACATTACCTATCTGATCACAAAACCCCTCTTATGCAGTATATTGCCCCTCTGATCACATTGCCCCTCTGATCACATTGCCCCTCTAATCACATTGCCCCTCTGACCACATTGCCCCTCTGATCATGCTGTCCCTGTTATCACATTGCCCCTCTGATCACATTGCCCCTCTGATCACATTGCCCCTCTGATCACATTGCCCCTCTGATCATGCTGTCCCTGTTATCACATTGCCCCTCTGATCATGCTGTCCCTGTTATCACATTGCCCCTCTAATCACATTGCCCCTCTGATCACATTGCCCCTCTGATCATGCTGTCCCTCTGATCACATTGCCCCTCTGATCACATTGCCCCTCTGATCATGCTGTCCCTGTTATCACATTGCCCCTCTAATCACATTGCCCCTCTAATCACATTGCCCTTTTGATCACATTGCCCTTTTGA
Source organism: Aquarana catesbeiana (assembly GCF_042186555.1). Classification (NCBI taxonomy): domain Eukaryota; kingdom Metazoa; phylum Chordata; class Amphibia; order Anura; family Ranidae; genus Aquarana; species Aquarana catesbeiana. The sequence goes on from NC_133324.1 coordinate 205,420,874, forward strand.
TCACATTGCCCCTCTGATCATGCTGTCCCTGTTATAACATTGCCCCTCTGATCATGCTGTCCCTGTTATCACATTGCCCCTCTGATCACATTGCCCCTCTGATCACATTGCCCCTCTGATCATGCTGTCCCTGTTATCACATTGCCCCTCTGATCACATTGCCCCTCTGATCATGCTGTCCCTGTTATCACATTGCCCCTCTAATCACGTTGCCCCTCTGATCATGCTGCCCCTCTGATCATGCTGCCCCTCTGATCACATTGCCCCTCTGATCACATTGCCCCTCTGATCATGCTGTCCCTGTTATCACATTGCCCCTCTGATCACATTGCCCCTCTGATCACATTGCCCCTCTGATCATATTGCCCCTCTGATCACATTGCCCCTCTAATCACATTGCCCCTCTGATCATGCTGTCCCTCTGATCACATTGCCCCTCTGATCACATTGCCCCTCTGATCACATTGCCCCTCTGATCACCTTGCCCCTCTGATCACATTGCCCCTCTGATCATGCTGTCCCTGTTATCACATTGCCCCTCTGATCATGCTGTCCCTTTTATCACATTGCCCCTCTGATCACATTGCCCCTCTGATCACATTGCCCCTCTGATCACATTGCCCCTCTGATCATGCTGTCCCTGTTATCACATTGCCCCTCTGATCACATTGCCCCTCTGATCACATTGCCCCTCTGATCATGCTGTCCCTGTTATCACATTGCCCCTCTAATCACATTGCCCCTCTAATCACATTGCCCTTCTGATCACATTGCCCTTCTGATCATGCTGTCCCTGTTATCACATTGCCCTTCTGATCATGCTGTCCCTGTTATCACATTGCCCCTCTGATCACATTGCCCCTCTGATCATGCTGTCCCTGTTATCACATTGCCCCTCTGATCACATTGCCCCTCTGATCACATTGCCCCTCTGATCATGCTGTCCCTGTTATCACATTGCCCCTCTGATCATGCTGTCCCTGTTATCACATTGCCCCTCTGATCACATTGCCCCTCTGATCATGCTGTCCCTGTTATCACATTGCCCCTCTGATCACATTGCCCCTCTGATCACATTGCCTCTCTGATCATGCTGTCCCTGTTATCACATTGCCCCTCTGATCATGCTGTCCCTGTTATCACATTGCCCCTCTGTTCACATTGCCCCTCTGATCATGCTGTCCCTGTTATCACATTGCCCCTCTAATCACATTGCCCCTCTAATCACATTGCCCCTCTGATCACATTGCCCCTCTGATCACATTGCCCCTCTGATCACATTGCCCCTCTGATCACATTGCCCCTCTAATCACATTACCCCTCTAATCACATTGCCCCTCTGATCACATTACCCTCTGATCATGCTGTCCCTGTTATCACATTGCCCCTCTAATCACATTGCCCCTCTAATCACATTGCCCTTCTGATCACATTGCCCTTCTGATCACATTGCCCCTCTGATCATGCTGTCCCTGTTATCACATTGCCCCTCTAATCACATTGCCCCTCTAATCACATTGCCCTTCTGATCACATTGCCCTTCTGATCACATTGCCCCTCTGATCATGCTGTCCCTGTTATCACATTGCCCCTCTGATGACAGTTCCCCTCTTGATGGGGATCATTGTGACAGTAGGACATGCTGTGGATTCTATCTAGCTTTGTTCCAGCACAGGAGGACTGTATAATACCCAGAAATGTCCTCACAAATCCTGACGTCATCATCTGCTCCCAGAGACCTGATCCTCTTCTCAGACTGTATTAGTGGTAATTCCCGGCTCTGGCAGGCATTCCTCCCTCCCTGTGTGCTCTCCATCAGACGGTGTGTACAGCCAGTCCTACCCTACACACATGCCTAGGAATCATATGGGGGAATAGTCATTATATTCTGTATATATGATGTACACATGACTGGATGAGAGTGCACAGTGTATATTAAACTTTGCCTTTGAATGGAACCTGCAGCTCTATAGGCCATATATGCTTGGATAAATGATCGTTTTCTTTTCTGAACGATCTTCCCCGTTAGGAATAATCGATCAATAGTCAACAACCCATTTGAATGATATGGTACGTAACGTACGGGAAGGTTGATTTTGATTGATGGTTGTAAGAAACGGTCCTAAGTTTTAGATTGCATCTCTGTGTTCAACATGCAGTCTGACAATCTGATTGATCAGAATACGACCAAATTCATGACCAATGCACCTCAGTGCTGCTGATTGATGCAACTTGATTGATAAATTTCCATCCTGGCCGATCAGCTTAGTTTGACTGAAACCGTTGTGGATTGAACTTTAATCATTTGGAAGGGATATTGTGCTTATTTGATTGCTATTTTGGTCACAAATCAGACATCAATTGGATAACAAAATCAAAGCTTGTATGGCCACCATAGGGCTAACCATACACTGTACAATCTGCTTTGGATCTATCATCAAATATGTAGGGCAAGGTCCTGCCTGATTGAATGCAAATTGAATAGGTTTGCCCCTATATTACATTTTGGTAACTGTAAAGCAGATTGTGCAGAAATCAGGTTGTATAGTGTATAGCCAGCTTAAGGTTGCATTCACACCTGAGCGTTTTCAACTCATAAAACGCTCATAAAATGCCTGAAAAATGCCCAACCAGCAAAATCCCATTCATTTCAATGGCACCTGTTCACATCTGAGCATTTTGTCACCTGAAGCAAAATGCCTGAAAAATGCCTTAAGCTCAAAAAAGAACATGAGCTTCTTTGGGGCAGATTACAGGCCTTCTTCTGCTTTTTACATTGGTGACCTGTACAAAATCGTGGCAAAAACACGGCAAAAATCGCTGTAAAACCGGGGTAAAGACATGCGACTTTGAAATGCTCAGGTGTGAATGCAGCCTAAGAGCTGATATGATGCCCACTGACTTCTGGTTGGGGTCTTGCCTTTACAGACATGGGGCTCATAGAAGTCTATGGAAAAGTTTAAGGACCTGACAGCTAATTGTAGGTTGACACACAGCCTCAGGTCTAGTGGTTTAACTTGGAAGGTGCTTTAGAGGTGCAGGGTCAGATGTAGGGATCCTGCTGCTTTCAACCTCCTCCAGTCTAGAGATCTGTGTTTCATGGAGTTCTGATTTAAGGATGGACTCTAGAATAGGCAAATATTCTCAAACTACAAGAGACGTGTGTATTCTTCCTTGGATCTTGGTGTTCTTTGCGTATTTCTTCCAGATCTGTGCAGTAATCCAATGTGGACCTTCTTGTAATAAAGACCAGTCACTGTTGCGCTCTCTCCTTGTGTAGGATGACTGGTCTTGTCTCCTCCCCCTCCTGTAGTTTTCTGTAGATAGCATGTAGTGAGTGGAGCCTGTTGGCCCCTCCCACACCTCTTCTCTTTGCACAGGCTATGTACAGCACAGTGCTAATGCCACTGTTAATTTTACAGGGTGATTTCTGGGTTTGTAGAGGTATTTGGTGCACACTAAGTGGATTTATATCCTTTGAGAATATTGGGGAATATATTTCAATGACAGCTTTCTTTCATGCCTGGAGTGCAGTGTGAAACTTTGCTTCTGTGCAGGAGCTTCCTGTTAAGACCAGTCAATGCTGCTTAATCTCCTTGTGTAGGGTGGCTGGTCTTGTCTCCTCCCACTCCTTAAGTTTTCTGCAGACAGAAAATATAAAATAATATACTATATAATAATAATGTGTGTGTGTGTGTGTATATATATATATATATATATATATATATATATATAATATAAACTATATTACTGTCTGTCTGTGTGTGTGTGTGTGTGTGTGTGTGAATATATATACATATATATATATATATATATATATATATATATATATATATATATATATATATATATATATATATAGTGGGGAAAATAATTATTTGATTATACACATATTGAGTTGTCATTAGGAGCATTGCACAGTTCTCTCCCAGCACAGTGACCGGGGTCTCACCAGAAGCCCTGAGCCCCGTTCTAATGATCGGGACCCAGAACATCCGATTCCCGGGTCACCTGATTGCTGTGATAGCCTCTGATTGGCTATCGCAGTGATCAGTCACTGTGACGCCTGCTCTGTCTCTTTGAATGGACGAGAAAGATACATTGTATCATTCTCTGTCCTTACAGAGATAGGGAAAAAAAAAAAATTAGAAAATAAAATTTAAATATGTAAAAAAAATACCTAGATCAAGGTTTGATCTAGGTCAATGCACGGGTTAGTGTTTGGGTCAAGGTCGGGGTCAAAGGTCAGGGCCAGTATTTTTTTGGACAGGTTTTTTTTTTTTTTTTTTTTTTTTTTTTTTTTTAGTATTGGTGTCAGTAGGTTTTAGGTAGGATAAAAAAGAAAAAAAAAAGAAAAATGCACACTACTGTTTCTGGGCTGTACCCCGGATACAACCAACAACTAACATACACATATGTGGTATCACTGCGATCGTCAGGAGCAGGGAAATTTATTTAGGGTTGATGTTTGGTGGTAGGTTACGGTAGTAGCAAGAAATATACCATTAAATTTATAAAATTATTTTTTTACTATTTTGGGCCAATTTTCCCTTGATAATAAAAAAAAAAATCAGGAGATATCCATTACCATTTACCATCAAATGAAAGCTCAATTTGTCCTGAAAAAACAAGGTATAATCCACCTGGATGCACAAAGTAGTTGTGATATGTACAATTTTACTAACACATGTCAAAGTTGCAAAATTGGGCACAGGCATTGAGATTTGTTTTACCCTTAGGCGTGAAGGGGTTAAAGTCGCTGTGACTTCAAGTTACACATATTTGAACCGTTGTCATTGAAAAACATGGGGTACGACTTTTCATGTGACTTTAGTGCTGAAAGTGGCATAACAAGTTGCAAAATTGTTATTAGAGCCTTAGGCTCATTTAGTGTTAATTAAAAAAGTGAACACTATTTTTTTGACGTTCAGTCAGCAGGTATGGCCTGCTTAAATAAAATCCATCCCTGGAGTGTCTGACGATAGGAGCACACTGCGTTTCCTATGGAAGGCCATCCACACAGGTCCTTATAAACTCAAGTGCGGAGATCGCTCTACTAGAGTCACCAACACTTCTGGGAAGGGAGGGGGAGGAATAATTCAACCTGCCTACATGAACCTGATATAAAAAATGGAGGTAGACTTAACCTTTCTATAACAGGACACAGCAAGCTACTGTATATTGTGATGTTTAGTTGTTCCACTGAGGCATGCCAGAGCCCTTCTAACATGTGTAGGGGTGAAGGCATTCCTTCTCTTCCTAGCACCATTTACTTTCTCCAAAGACTGCTCAGCTGTCAGCTGCAGGAACTCGGGAGTAAAGGGGGTCTTAAACAAGCCATTCAGCTGGGTATATATCATGTGAAGCTTGACAGGCCAGAGATTATCATTACTGAGAGAAAAATCTCAAAAATAACCTCATAACTCATATCCCAACAGGAGCTTGAAGAGCCATTTCTCCTTTTTTTTGAACAGTTCTGGAGGTGGAACTGACTTTGTGAGGATTATCTCTACTTACTGCTCTGTGCAGCTGCACTGCTTTTGCTGAGTATAATGAAAGAGCTTTTTTATTTAAAATGTGAACATTGGTATTTTGTTTTACATTATTTTACATTAATACATGTATTAATAATAATTCAGAGACACTTGACATTATTACAATAATTATCAGATTTATTTCTGCTATCTATCTATCTATCTATCTATCTATCTATCTATCTATCTATCTATCTATCTATCTATCTATCTATCTACACATATCTATCTACCAATCAATCTGGCTATCATTCTATATTCTTTTATAGAAACAGATATATCATAAGCAGTATTTTGCTGAAGTGCACACCACTCACAGCTTATATAAAATGTGTCTCTTAGGGAGTCTCTCCTGGCTGTGCGTGGGTAAAAATGTGTCCCGAAAAGCAGCAGTCCCCAACTTCCCCAGCACCGGGTGATGAGTGTGCAGTCTGCTACCAAAGGCCCCCAGGACACGGTGATCTCTCTCTCCTATAGACAATAGCCATGTAAAGGTCTCAAAAGTGCTTTATGACAATCCTGTCCCCGGCCCAGCTCTTCTCTCTCTCCTTCTCCTTCTTACCTCCCTTTTCCCCATCTCTCATCCTCCTCCTGCAAGTCACCAATGTGACCACAAAGAGGGAAGGTAGTAGTGGCTCTTACCGCCTTTGAAGCACAATCTGAACATAGATTGGTCTTTAGAGGAAAGGGAGATTAAGATGCATGTCTTAATGTACATTAAAAGCTGCCATGGGGGTTAAATGCAAGTGAGAAAGCAGAAAAGTTATGCCACGGAGGACGAGGACCTCTTCTCAACCTCAGGACCCTCAAGCCATGCAAGGGTGCAATAGATTGCATCTTCTTTGAGTTGAGAGAGTAACACCAGGTCGCAACCAACTTGTCATTTGCAAGAAGGGCACATCGGAGCCTGTCACTGCACAGCCCAGACGCTATACCCAATCCTCTGGGGAAGGTAGACAATGAAGGCCTCTCACATATACCTGCTTCCCCAAGTTCCCACTTATTAATATCTGTTGCAGGGAACAAAGAAGTTGACTGGGACTTTAAAGCCCACATCAGGACCTTACCCAGGAAAGATGACCTAGAGCGGTGTTTCAAATACATGGTAATGTCATTTAAGCAAGAACTTGAAAATGTTATAGCTGGCACCGCCCAATTGAACCATAGCACTGAAACACTAGAAAATACAAGGGAGGACATTCTCCATTCCCTAGATTTGCCAGGAAAAAAGTCACACTGACCTTAGATAGAATCCTTATTGTTTACAGCTAGATGACTATGAGAACAGGAGCAGATGTTCTAAAATTAAAAGAAAAGCTTTACCGGAAGCAACCAGACTCCAAGATCCAATCCCCTCATTACATGAGATTTTCAGTCAAATACTGGGACGAGATCATGACAATCACATTGAGACCGATAGTCATCACAGAGCATGTCACTCTCCAACCCAACCCAAGACAAGAGATGTATTTTGTAAATTAAATAAATGCGCAGAACAAGGAGCAATAATATCTAAAATGCACACTAAACAGCACTTTGATTTTAATAGAGCCCAAATGAGCCTTTTCCTTGACCTCTCCAGATGTATTTTAATGATGCAGCAATCCCTTCTCCCACTACTGGAACAGCTGTGCAAAAAGATTTCTTGTCATTAGAGTGATCTATTCTGTCTGACTGCTAGGTCAGGGAATATAACTGTCACCCTCAGAGACAAGCTTGTCTCAATCGTTTCGTCGAACAAGTAGAGCTGCCTACGATTGATATCCTTGACTGGAGAGTAAGGGAAGATATCACCATTTCTCGTCTTCGAGAACCCTGGTAGACCAGACAAGGTACATCCAGAAGGCAGTGCTGGAGCATCATGATCCTGATTCCACTTCTTCCTCACCGCGCTCTTCAAGATTGTCTAAGAGGGCTGCTTTGACTATCAGTTGCTGACTTTATTACCTGATCCTTCTGATCATCCTTCTGTGTAACATATGGATACAGATTCCACCCTTCCTTATTTCTTTATTCTCTTCTATTTAGGAGTAGTTCTGTATGTTGGCTGGGTTGGCTGTGTACTGGCTGTCAGGGGTAAATTGGTTTACCACCTTATATAGACTCTTTACAACCAGTCCTGCTCAATGTCACATTTTCACTGGATGGCTGATGTCTTCATTACTTTCAGTTGAACTCTCTGACTTTAGCTGTAGATTCCAGTGTTCCTGCAATATTCAAAGAACATTCACCCATGTCTCCTGCACACATCGTGGTGAACTTTTTCAAGCCCTTTTATTCACTTGTCCTACTTATCCTGATCCGTCTGTCTCATAGAGCCCCATACCTACAAATTTGCTTACACTGACAATATTTGATCAGAGGTGCACACAATCACTAACACACCCCTGTGCAACTTACAATTTCCATGCAGTGGGGAGGACAGAATAGCCATATCATGATGACTATACACATACTCCCAGTAGGACTTACTCCGAGTCACAAAGGACCCTCCATATCGGATTGTGCTCTTTGTATGGCCATTGCCACAAATCAGTGTGTGGCACAGGGATATTATGCCCCCTCTTTCTCACCTCTGGACCCACTGGTAGTTTCCTCTGGCTCCCCTGGGGGGAACATGTGTCATTTTTTACGTTGTAGGCTAGGGAAAGCAACACAAGTTGACATATATTGACTTGGAATGGGTGCTTGAGCCCCAAGAAACCCTTTGAGAGAAATATGGAAGGTACGCTGTGTACTAGGGGATATACACTCAATTGCAAACCTTTTTCTCTGCATTGTCAAATTTTATGATCCATGAAATCTCTCACACTTTTTAAATCTCACTGCACGGGAGAACCCAACTACAAGGGCCTCCTATTACTTTCATGCAAACTCATACTGAGCAGAGAATCCAGAAATGGTTTATACTTTATTAGGGAATGGGAGTCAGAATTTGAGAAAAAGAAAGCATTAGTGCTGGTTCACACTGATGTGGTGTGGGAAAACGCATGTAAATCAGGCAGGAATTGCACAAAATTTTTGTTCAAATCACATGCGATTCTTTTCAGTATGATTTGAGCCCATTCCTTTTGTATGGGCTCAAATCACATCGCACCCGCACGAAAAAGGTGGATGCACCTTTTTTTTGCCGCACTGGAATCGAATCTCATCGGTGTTCACACCCATGAGAACCCATTCGGCAAATCGCGTTATGCAACCTGTTTTTGGGGTGTAGATAACTTAACATTGACACCTGCAGCGGTTCACATGAACAGAGTGCGATTGTGATGTCGTGCGGAAAACGCACAGGAATTGCTGCGAATTCCACACCACATCAGTGTGAACCAAAAATCAAAAAATAAAAATAAATAATAATAAAAATTAAAAATTGCCTTTAGTTAAAATGTAACATAGCATCAAATGTATTTTTAAATTTGAGTCTCAGTTCAAACTGATGCGGTGCGGGATTCTCAGGGATTCCTGTGCATTTCCCACACCACATCCCAATCGCACTCCGTTCATGCAAACCCCTGTGGTTGTCAATGTTAACGACACTCCAAAAACAAGTCGTAAAACGCAGTGCGATTGGCTGAATTGAATCGCATTCGTGTGAACACTCATGCGATCTTATTCCAGTGTGGCAAAAAAAAGAAAAGGTGCGTGCACTTTTTCCGTGTGGGTGCGGTGCTATTTGAGCCATACAAAATGAATGGGCTCAAATCGCACTGCAAAGAATTGCATGTTATTTGAACAGGAATACGGTGCAATTCCTGTCCGAATCACATGCAGTTGATATCCCTGTGAACCAGCACTAAGTGTAAGCAACTATATTGGACCTGGTATCAGCCTCTTGCAATATATGTACAGCAGGGCTGGAATGTGAGAGGAAGAAGCAGCACAAGGAGCTAATCAAGTCTCTGAATTGAGGGTGAATATTGCAACAAAAGCTGGTTTTGTTATTTTGTCTTTTAATGAGCTGTTTATTTTAATCAATTTATTGTTGCCTTGACTTCTGCTTTAAGAAAGTTGCATTTATGCAGATAGCATTGAGTCTTCCTATACTATTAGTCAACCAGGAACCTGCGGCCCTGCAGAGTTTTGGGAACTACAAATCCCAGCATGTCCTAACCTCCAGATGCTGACCACATATGATGGGAACTTGTAGGACCCCATAGCGACAGTCCAGTCTATATTACAAGGAGAATTAAATGCTGTGTTTTTGCACTATGTTTCCTATTATATAACCATAGCAAACCTTTAGCAGATTGTGCTCTTAAATTTCTCAAAATGCTTTGTCAGCCAGCAGCTGGCAGAGCATTGTGGAATATCTAAGTCATCAACACTTTAATATGGAAAGGTGCCCATCCATGGCGTAGTCTTCCAGTACAGTACTTACAGTATATACATGGCTACCCTTTTTACTGCCTATACAGTACAGACACTGCTCGTTCCATGTAACCATTCTAAGTAGAAAAAGATCTTTATAGTAGCATTTATTACCATTCAAGTGAAACATTCACATTGCTATCTGAATTTCAGCAATCTTTCAAATTTCGGCAATTTTCAAGAGACTTCTTGCAAAATTGGGCAGAGTATAAGTAGACCAGGCTTATAATATGCTGTGTTTTACAGTTTAACCTATGAGCATTTGTCTTTTTTTAAACTTGCTTATTTATATTACAGCTTTACTTTAGGCTGGCCATACACTAGTAGAATTTTGTTGAAAAAAATTAGTTTTAAGAACATTTGTTTAATTTTCTAATTATTAGCAGTTTTTGTTTTTGATGGTCAAACAGTCAATGTGTTTTTTTTGTTGTGGAAAGTCCATTCACTCCAACATTGAACGTTAAAGTGTTACTAAACCCAGGAGCCTGCATTCACTATATCTGGTCCCCCACAGTACACAGAACATGGAAATGCAATTATTTTAGTAAATATAAACTGCTAAATACCTTTTCTCATCAGCACTATATAGCAGTCTTGTGACTTCTATCAGTTCCTGGTAAAGCTTGTAGGAGGAGTTTTCATACTGTACTGAGATGTCCTATCAGGATTCTAGACCCCTTCATGAAAAGGTGAACGTAGCTTTATAATGCACTTTGTTAACCTCTTGCTGCCCACTGTCCGTCATATGACGGCCTAGGCAGCGCAGCTCTCGTTCTGGGAGGGCGTCATATGACGGCCCTCCATTTAAATGGGGAATGCACGCGATCCTGCGCGTGCATCCCTGTTCCTTCGGTGGCGGCGTGTCACAGAGACACCACTCGCCACCGAGGGGGGTAAACAGCCATTGGTCATGGCTGTTTACCACGTGATGAGCCGTGATGAAGTCATGGCCGATCACGGATGGTTCCGCCCCACTGTGCACGGCACATGCTCGCGGGCGCGCTAAGCGTGCACATCGGTGGCGGCATGTTCCCAGGAACACTGCTCATCACCGACGCTGATAAACAGCCATTGGCCGGCGGCTGTTTACCACGTGATCCACTGTGATCCTTTCACAGCCGATCACTAAATGTCAACAAACCGTGGTAACGAGATGTTACCGGGTTCTCCTCCTCACACACCGATCGTGTGTGAGGAGGAGATTGCGGTAACATCTCGTTACCACTTACAGTGTACACCAATCACACTGATTGCCCCCCCAATAAAGAGGACCTGTCATCACCCATCATAGTACCTGTCACAGTCCATATGAGTACCTATCAGTCCATATGAGTACCTGTCAGTCCGTATGAGTACCTGTCACAGTCCATCTGAGTACCCGAGTACCTGTCACATTCCATCTGAGTACCCGAGTACCTGTCACAGTCCATCTGAGTACCCGAGTACCTGTCACAGTCCATCTGAGTACCCGAGTACCTGTCACAGTCCATCTGAGTACCCGAGTACCTGTCACCAGTCCATCAGAGTACCGAGTACCTGTCACCAGCCCATCAGAGTACCCGAGTACCTGTCACCAGCCCATCAGAGTACCCGAGTACCTGTCACCAGCCCATCAGAGTACTCGAGTACCTATCTGCAGCCCATCAGAGTACCCGAGTACATATTTGCAGTCCATGCCTCATAGAATATACGTTAGGGTGTTTGCTTTCCAAAATGGAGTAATTTTGTGGGTAATTCCACTGTCCTGGTGCTCCAGGACTTTCAAAAGTGTGATAGGTAGGAATGAAATGAGATGTGTAATTTATGCTCTTAGAACGCCTGAAGGTACTACTGTTGGGCCTCTGTATGTGGTCAGGCTGTGTAAAAGTCTCACATGTGGTATCACCATACTCGGGAAGAGTAGCAGAATGTATTTTGGGGTGTAATTTTTGCTATATACATGCTATGTGTTAGAAATATCTTATAAATTGACAACTTTGTGTAAAAAAAAAAAAAAAAAAATGTGTTTTCATTTTTTTCCCACATTTTCCAAAACTTCTGGAAAAAAATGAACCGTTCAAAAGACTCAATATGCCGCATAGATTATACGTTGGGGTGTTTGCTTTCCAAAATGGGGTCATTTTGTGGGCAATTCCATTGTCCTGGTGCTCCAGGACCTTCAAAAGTGTAATACTGTAGGTGGTTGAGAAATGAGATGTGTCATTTATGCTCGTAGAACGCCTGAAGGTGCCACTTCAATGTTGGGCCTTTGTATGTGGCCAGGCTGTGTAAAAGTCTCACACATGTGGTATCGCCATACTCGGGAAGAGTAGCAGAATGTATTTTGGGGTGTAATTTGTTGTATGCATATGCTGTTTGTGAGAAATAACCTGATAATATGACAAGTTTGTAAAAAAATACATAATTAAAAAAAATCTTCATTTTGCAAAGAATTGTGGGAAAAAATGACAACTTAAAAAAACTCACCATGCTACTTACTTAATACCTTGGAATGTCTACTTTCTAAAAAGGGGTCATTTAGGGGGTATTTGTACTTTCCTCACTTGTTAGTGTCTCAAGAAATGAGATTCACCTGATGTACTAAAGGCCTGATCAGATGTGATTAATTTTCAGTGATTGGCACCATAGTTTGTAGACTCTATAACTATGAAACCATGTAGGAAAGTATAGTGACCCTTTTAGCCAGCTTTGTTTTATATACAGTTATACTGTCCTGACTGTTTAGAGATCTAAAAATGTTTTTCCACTGAACTAAATGTTTTGTTTTTGTTTTTTTTCTGCCCTTAATCTTTTATTATTACATGTATGTATTTGGAAGCATAGTACAATGTTGTTTTTCTTCCTGAAGATATTACAAGAGGAAAACCCCTGTAGAGTGTACAATGATGTAACGTAGATCCAGGATGATAACCATAAGTGCTCTTTATTTTGTGGATTACGTTTGACCCTGACGTGTGCCAGTTTAGGGTATGACGACGGTGCCTCCTAATTCAATTATCTTGGTTTTGTAATGTCTCTGTTCATAGTTGGCTCTGAGATGAATCATCTGAAATAATTATTCTGGGTTGGATTTTTGGATTCTCATTACAATTCTTTTCTAAAGACCAAATTTGGTAATGGTGCTTTCAAAACAGTTGTTTATTCTTTAACAACTTAAGGACCGAAAGATTTGCCCCCTTAACCTCCCTGGCGGTATGATTATTTCAGATTTTAGGTGCTGAAAGCGGTACAATTATTTTGCACAGAAATTTGGCTTTTTATATTGTGGGCCTGTAATTCTTAGGAATAACTCACTTAAATCTGTCCAAACAAGAGTCTAGTAGACATCCCGGGTATGATAAAGTTTGAAAAACGAAATCAAAAATTATAATATAATAAATAACTATAAATAATTATAACAAATAATAATATAATAATAATAAAAATTAATCTCCAGTATCCAGGCAGAAAGAACAGTATTTATAATATAAAACTGCATGCAGCACACTGGACAGACCACTAGGGACAAAGGGGATGTGTAATTATTTGATACAATACTGTAATCTGTAAGATTACAGTATACTGTATCTATACTGTGTGTTTCACTTTTTGAATTTGCCGCCGAACTCCGTCCCCGTGCGTCGCAACGCTCGCAGGGAACGGAGCACGGCACTGTGAATCGAGCGAGACACGGCGGCTCGCCGATCACAGCGGAGAGACATCGCAGGATCCAGGGGACAAGGTAAGTAAACTCTTCCTGGATCCTGCGATGTGATCCCAAGTCTGGCTCGGGGATACCGCTTTTGGTATTGAAAATCCACCCCGAGCCAGACTCAGGAATACCGCCAGGAGGGTTAATGACCAGGTAATTTTTTGCGATACTGTACTGCGCCGCTTTAACAATTTTGACAATTGCGCAGTGGTGCGACGCTACACCCAAACAAAATTGATGTCCTTTTTTTCCCCACAAATAGAGCTTTCTTTTGGTGGTATTTGATCACCTCTGCAGTTTTTATTTTTTGCGCTATAAACAAAAAAAATATACCGACAATTTTGGAAAAAAAACAATATTTTTTACTTTTTGCTATAATAAATATCCAAACATCAGTTTAGACCAATACGTATTCTTCTACATATTTTTGGTAAAAAAAATCACAATAAGTGTATATTGATTGGTTTGCGCAAAAGTTATAGTTTACAAAATAGGGGATAGATTTATGGCATTTTTATTGTTGTTGTTGTTGTTATTATTATTATTATTTTTTACTAGTAATGGCAGTGATCAGTGATTTTTAGCGGGATTGCGGCAGACAGATCGGGCACTTTTGACACATTTTTGGGACCATTGACATTTATACAGTGATCAGTGCTATACAAATGCACTGATTACTCTGTAAATGTCATTGGTAGGGAAGGGGTTAACATTAGGGGCGATAAAGGAGTTAAATGTGTTCCCTAGGGAGGTGTTTCTAACTGTGGGGGGGGGACTTACTGGGAGTACAGAGAGATCGCTGTTCCTAATCAATAGGAACAGGCGATCACTCTGAACTCCCCTGTCAGAACGGGGATCTGTTTGTTTACATTGACAGATCCCCGTTCTGGCTCTCTGTGAAGCGATCACGGATGGCCAGCGGACATCGTGGCCACCAGCCACACGCATCAGCTCCCCAGCCGGGCGCTCGCTGTAGCTGTTAAAGGGACCGCCGTAAGTGGTTAATATTGTTTGATGAGGTAACGATCATTTTCTGTTTTATAGGGCCAATTTGTACCTTGTTGAATGCTCCTAATCGCTTAACATATATATATATATATATATATATATATATATATATATATATATATATATAATTATTTTTTTTTTTTTTTTAAAGGAACTGCAAAAAACGCTAATATACTGCTCCTAAATGCTACTGAAAAAATCCTATTACCAGTGTTTTTTAGCCAGGGTTTTTGCCAGCATTTTTTTTTTTTATTTCTTTATCCATTATTGCACATTTGTTTATATTTATGCTTATAAGTTTAGGTATTTGATATTATACTATGTTTTGGGAAAGAATAAGGCCTCCTTCACAAGGCTATACTGGTGTGAGGGTGTGAGGGCCTTGGCATGCCTGCATAAGATGCACAGATGTTCCGTGCGTCCTCCTGCAGGCAGTCTCCATATCAACTGGGACATAGTTGGGTGGATTTGCAGCTCTGCATCAGCTTCCAGGTTTTTTTTCAAAATTAAACAAGCTGAAGTTAAAAGCTAATTGGCTACCATGTAAAGCTGCACCAAATTCTGCACTCTCCGGTTTTAGTAAATCAACCCCACTGTCTACATGGACAGAGCCGCTGCTCCCAATTTGAAATCCATGCAGGTGTGGATCGCTGAATGCAGGCATTGGGGTTTATTTACTAAAGCTAGCGAGGGCAAAATTAGTCACAATTCAGTAGAGAAACCAATCAGCTTCCAGGTTTTATTGCTAAAGCCTAGTCAAAGAAACTGAGGTTAGAAGCTGATTGGTTTCACTGCAGAATTGTGACAAATTTTGCCCTCTCTAGCATTAGTAAATAAACCCCATTGTGAGTTTGGGGACATGTATCCGCACCCAAACTATTGTCAAATTGGGGGCAGGAACTGTGTCCATGGAGCTGCTGCATCACAATTGACATGAACGGGACTGCCTGCACACAGAAGGATGCTCATGTGAACCTTAGAACCTCTGTTATGTCCATGTGTCTGAGTCCATGTTAGTGTAGCACCATCTACCTAGTGTAGGTGCTAGAGTGAGATTTTTCTATAGTGCAGGTAAATTTAAGCAGGCCTAGCCAAAAGATAGGCCTGTTTGTTTTGATCATATGAGTGGGGAGTGGCCTAGAGTAGGCTGGTGACTCACAGCTAATTTCACGTTTCAGTTACCTCCCTTTGGCTTCTAGAAGGAAGGTGGGGAAGAGCAGTGGATCTGTCTGGAGTGT
Source organism: Aquarana catesbeiana (assembly GCF_042186555.1). NCBI lineage: Eukaryota > Metazoa > Chordata > Amphibia > Anura > Ranidae > Aquarana > Aquarana catesbeiana. The sequence goes on from NC_133324.1 coordinate 205,436,713, forward strand.
TCTAAGGAGCCCTAACCAATCCCCAACCAGGTCTCCTTAAATACCCAAGGTCAGCACAACTGGGGAGGAATTGTTCGGGTGGAAGACCTGGACATGGAGTGTTAGGCTGTCAGGGCCCTTGAGGAAGCCTCCTACTCTGGGGGGGTGACCTTGGGCCAGGGGCTCGGAGCTGGACAGGAACCCCACACAACCCAAGGGGTGCCCTGAACAGGAGCAGGAGAGGACAGCAGGGAATACTGCTGGGCAAGTCTCCAGGAGGGATTCATCAAGTGTCTGTGAGTGACAGGCACAGTTGGGAGAGCTGGAAGAGGCATGCTGGAGTGGGCTTGGAGTGTGCGGTCTGAGATGGATGTAGAGCCAGTGGGAGAGACTGTGATGTTACTGGCAGTGAAGTCAGGCTTCTGCAGCTGGGAGGGCTGGAAGGGTCTGCAGAGGGCTGACTGGGATCAGATGTCCACCGAAGATGGCAGCTTGCACCAGAACTTTCTTTTGCTACACTATAGGGGCCCACGGACCATGCCTGTAATAAGGAACTTTGGAAAGACCTGGCTGAAACCAGAGTTAGGCCTAACCATGTGCTAGCTGCACCAAAGAATTGTGCTGGAGGGAGAAGGAGAGATAGTCTGCAGCAAGTTTTGCAGAATTCTTGTCCTGGGCATCCCATGAATTCCCTAATCCCATCCAAGTTTAATCCGTCAATAAAAATACAAAAACAAAGCTGATGTACTTGTTCATTGTCTTGCAGTGTCTGGAAGGGAATGCCGGGCTGGGCAGGTGGGCCACAATCACTCAGCAGCCCCTACGGGGGTACCACTACATTAGGGAAATTTACCCTTAGTTCCCATCAGGACAGAAAGTAATGAGAAATCTCTTAAATTCAGTAGAGTGGGCCCTAAGGGTTAGAACTCCTGACAATGTTTTTATTGCTTTCTGCATCTTCCGGTTCTGGTGGGAACAACTCCACCCATTATTCTGCATGAGCATCGCATTGACAGAGAGTCAACTCTCATGTCTACTCTAAAAAAAAAAAAAAAAAAATTCTTTAACAACTTCAGCCCCGGAAGGATTTACCCACTTCCTGACCAGGCCATTTTTTGCGATGCTGCACTGAGTCGCTTTAAATGAGAAGTGTGCAGTCGTGCAAGCTTTCTTTTGGTGGTATTTGATTACATCTGCAGTTTTTATTTTTTGTGCTATAAACAAAAACAAAAAAAAACACCAGCTTTGAAAAAAAAAAATAGTTTTACTTTCTGCTATAAAACATTTCCAAAAAAAAAAAAATGTAAGGCCCCTTTCACACATGCGGACAGTATGTCCGTATTTCACCCATCCATTTTCGGATGAAATACGGACATACATGCATCCCTATGGGATAGCGGGTGTCAGCGGATGTACATCCGCTGACACCCGATGTCGTCCGCCTCCGCTCTCGTCCGATTCTGCGGACGGAAGAAAATCCTATTTTTCTATCCGTCTGCAGAGCGGATCGGAGGAACACGGACAGACGGTCCATGTTCCTCCGATCCCCCATAGGGGAGAGCGGAGATCTGACAGGGCGGTCCCTGCACAGTGTGCGGGTCCCGCCCTGTCATCTGCCGGGTCAGCTGGGGAAAGCGGAGCGATCCCCGCTGAGCAGCGGATAAACACGGGGCGGATCAACACGGATCCGTCCCGTGTGAAAGGGGCCTAAAAGAAAAAAAAATGTGTTCATCAGCTTAGCTGTATTCTGCTACATATATTTGGTAAAAAAAATCCCAATAAGCGTATATTGATTGGTTTGCGCAAAAATTATCGCGTCTACAAAACAGGGGATAGATTTATGGCATTTTTATTATTATTATTTTTTCCTAGTGATGACGGCGATCAGTGATTTTTAGCAGGACTGCGACATTGCGGCGGACAGATCGGACACCTAACTGACATTTTTTTTTTGGGAACCAGTGACATTATTACTGTAATCAGTGCTAAAAATATGCACTGTTATTGTAGTATTGACACTGGCAGGGAAGGAGTTAACATCAGGGGGTGATTAAGGGGTTAAATGTGTCCCCTGTAGGTGTTTACTAACTATATGGGGAACTGTGTGACTGGGGAAACACACAGACCCATCTTCCTGCTTAGCAGAAAGACAGGATCTGTTTGATCTCCCCTGTCAGAACGGAGATCTACCTTGTTTACACAGGCAGATCCCAGTCCTGTCACCGCGGGAACGCGGGTGGCTGATCGGACATCGAGTCCACCGGACCCCCTGATTGGCTCCCCTGCTGGCCTCCGGCAGCACGCGTGTGCCCACAAAAGCAAGATCCCGTGCCGACGTACACCTACGGTGATTTGCGGAATCATGACACCTTGCTGCAGTGTAAAGATGGCAGCTGGTCGGCAAGTGGTGAAGGGGAACCAGCAAACAGAATAGAATTATGTTATCAGTTTTACAAAGAGAAATCTGAACATTTTGACAATAATGGTTTCAAGTGTGGAGGGTCCCTAAAAATAGTAACAGTATTTGCTGCTTTGCCTTCTTCCATATGTCTGTTTTACAATTTATTCTTCACCATTTTCATTAACAACACTTGCTGATCCCCTAAGAAAACTGCCTTTTCTCCCATCCATCCTTAGTAGTGAGGCTGCCAGACTATTTTATCTCACTTCCAGATCTTCATCTGTTCCTTTGCTTTGCATGTCCTGGACTTTCCTAATATTCCCAGTAATCAAATGTATGACCTTGACTCTACAAAAAACTTACGCTCCCCCATGGTCCAATAAACAGGACCAATACTTTCTCTACTCCACACACCCTTTAAACTAATTTTATCTCCTGTGGAATCAAAATAATGGATTGTAAACATTCCCCACAGCCCAGATTACACCTCCTAATTATAACTTTGCTCTATGCAGGCAGCACTTGTAATTATAAATTCCAGCAAGGGTTTTGCTAACATTAGCATTGGTTAGCTTCTGTCATTTTATTGGGAGCTACAATTTCTCATTTCCTAAAAAAAAAACAAAAAAAAACTAATTTGTAGCCATATATTTAATAGCAGTGATAACAATGCTTTTTTTCATGCAAACCCATTACACTGTGTGGTACCTCTTTTATGGGTTCAATCAACCACAAGAAAAAGTGCTCAATGAAACAAAGAAAGCCACTCCAGGTGAATGCGTCTCCAGTTAATTCCCACACACACTAGTCAAGTACTAGCCCAGCTCGCATGCTGTGTATTATAAAGCAAAGGTTCTGGCGGGTGCACTTCCAAAAATCCTCTTTATTGAAGCTTCATGTGACAGCTGGTTAACAGTTGGAGCAGAGGTCAAAGAAGTAGACACGTTTCGCGCAAATGTTAGTGCTTAGTCATTACCTCAAGAAAGAGTACCTTCTCCAATGAGACTGAAACTAAATTGCCGTCTCCTGAAAGGTACAGTCCAATTTAACTGGAGAATTAAACCTTTTATGATAATTTGCTCTGTAGTTCAGTTTTTTGTTTTTTTACAGCATTGCTTTTGCAGCGTTGCTGTAGTGCATCAGTTCACTTCGCTACCCTTTATCTGTTGTATGGTGATCCTGGAGCACACCTGTCGGTGATCCTGGAACATGCCTGTCGGTGTCCCTGGAACGTGCCTGTCGGTGTCCCTGGAACGTGCCTGTCGGTGTCCCTGGAACGTGCCTGTCGGTGTCCCTGGAACGTGCCTGTCGGTGTCCCTGGAACGTGCCTGTCGGTGTCCCTGGAACGTGCCTGTCGGTGTCCCTGGAACGTGCCTGTCGGTGTCCCTGGAACGTGCCTGTCGGTGTCCCCGGAATGTGCCTGTTGGTGCCCCGGAACGTGCCTTTTTGTTGCCCCGGAACGTGCCTGTTGGTGTCCCTGGAACGTGCCTGTCGGTGTCCCCGGAACGTGCCTGTCGGTGTCCCTGGAACGTGCCTGTCGGTGTCCCTGGAACGTGCCTGTCGGTGTCCCTGGAACGTGCCTGTCGGTGTCCCTGGAACGTGCCTGTCGGTGTCCCTGGAACGTGCCTGTCGGTGTCCCTGGAACGTGCCTGTCGGTGTCCCTGGAACGTGCCTGTCGGTGTCCCTGGAACGTGCCTGTCGGTGTCCCTGGAACGTGCCTGTTGGTGTCCCCGGAACGTGCCTGTTGGTGTCCCTGGAACATGCCTGTTGGTGATGCTGGAACACCATTCATGCTGCCTTTGACACAAAGTGAGTCACTTAATAGGGGTGTATACTGTATATACTTATTCTTTGCAGATTGCCCTCTAATCCCTCCTGTATTGAATTGTAGTATAACTGTACTGTCTGCCCCCATGTTGTAAAGCGATGCACAAACTGTTGGCACTATATAAATCCTGTATAATAATAATAATAATAATAATAATAATAATTTACCCAGGACTCAGATTGCAGTAAACTGTTTAACCTTTCCACCTTTAGCACAGTTGATGGGTTTGTTGGATAGCGTTAATAGTAGTAAATACTTTCAATTACCTGGCATTGCTGTTTAGGAACTGTTTTATGTGTTGTCTACAATGGAAATGAATTCTTAGTGGTGTATGCAGAGTATCTCTGTGAAAAGAAGCAGCTTGGGCTTCCCTTTGACACATTCTAATTGGAGGTACAGTTGACAAAGCCATGTTAAAGTGGAAGTCCAGTCAAGTCCTAACTATGCTCAAACTTGCTCCTATCCCCATTTTAAGCCTATTCTAACTACCCTGTAATGGAAAGATGTCTATGCTTACTTATTCAGAGGGTGCTCTGGTCCGGTCATGTAATCAGGTTCCAGAGCTAGCTTTGGTGTAGAGGAGGGACAGCTGAGAACCGAATCCCCAAATAGCAAGCATATGGGTGAGGTCACAACCCAGGCTCTGCAGCCGTTGTCAGCGACCTCTGGCCATTGGAGAGATCATGTGATCAGACCACAGCACCCTCAGAATAGGTAAGTTTAGATTCTTTACAGGGTAGTTAGAATAGGATTAGAATGGAGTGGGTGCATATTTAAGTATATTTAGGGTTTAACTTGACTCTTACTTTAATGATGTGCTAATTGGTCTCCTACAGCAATCGCTTGGTACCCATAATAATATTGAGCTTGCAAGTTCAGTCTAGGTATGCTCATTCACCTCTGTTCTCTTCTATGCCACATATTTCTGTGTCTTTGCCAGTAGCACTGGCCTCACCTCCTGTGAACTACAAAACATTCAATTGGATCAATGTCAGTAGCCATTACTAACCTAACCCCCTAGTTCCCCAGTGGTGCTATCCTTTTGTCCCTTGTTCTTTTGATCACCCCTGAGGAAGCACACACTGAACAGGCAGCAAATTTTAAAGGTTTTTTTTTATTTTTGCAGTTCTTATCAGTGTGTACCTTATCTTTTCAGTGTAAGGCTGGCCATACATGGTTCGAATCACAGCTGGTTTAGCAAGAACCAGCCAAGATTTGAGTCATTATTGGGCAGGCTAAATGTACCAAGTTGATTTGCTTGCAATTATCGCAAGCAGCTGCTATAGCCGCTAGCGATAATCACTGTCTTCTCCCACCCCCTGCCGGGAGCAGACCATGGCTAGGTAGAAGCGATTCCCCTGTCAGCACTGTCTGTGTTGATGGGGGAATTATTATTCCTGCAAGTTTAGGGTGCCATTAAGAAATAATGGCATCGCAAATGTGCCCTGTGTTTTGCCGTGATTCTGGAATAGCGTGCAGAATCGCACAATTCCAGTGCGCTCAGGGGTGAACAGAGCCTTATGTAGCATGTTGTCAAATCTAACATAACATTTTACACTTGACAATAAAGTGAGTCTGTGTCTCAGGGAATGGGCCTCAGGTATCAACAAAAAGCTGCCCATGTTGCCTGCTAGCCAGATTACAACTTCTACTTTCCCAGTGATCAACTGTAATTAAATGCTATTATCTACACAGACAGGTCTTCTTGGAAAGTCTATAAATGAGGGTTCGCCCCATTTCTCACTGAAAGAAGCGAAAATAAGATGGCTCAGTGGTACAATTGCAAGAAAAAGTCAGACACGGACAGCTCCCATTTTAGTGCCGCTACAAGCTGTCGTCTTCTATAGATTTTCCAGTGGATAATTAATAATTACCAAATGTTTCTAATTCCAGGCTCTTGACATAATAGATCTTGTACAGTGAAGAAATAGTAAACACTGTGGTTACATTCATGTGCATAGTAACTATATATGCTTCCAGCAAATGTTCTGCAGGTTATATTTCATATGTGGAAATTTCGTATTCTATCACATAAAGCAGAACTTCGGCATGCAATGCGCTTAGCAACTCAGATTTCCCCCTTACCCCTCATCAAAAGCTCATTACAACTACAACAGATAATCAATTAAAATTCATGGTCTTGAGACTGCGACAGTCTGCTTCTTCCCCTTTCTTAGCAGATGGACAGACAGCAGCTAAGAATAACTTATGCACTGTATTAATGCACATTACAAGGGACTACATGTCCCATACTACATTACTTCCCTAGCAGTGAGGGGCATTTGCAGACCATGTTTATATCCATGTCAAGATATATCCATGGCAGAATCAGTAAGCACTGCATGGACATTGGGGTCACATGCTGCATGGAGATGTTACAGAGTGGGAAACAAGGGTGATTACTCCGCCAATCCATCAATGATCCCACCCACTACCTGCTTGGGGAGCATAAACACATCGCCAATGTGATTACAACGGTCTACAGAACCACTGTGACCACTGTAGCTAGGAGAGGAAACAGCTGTGCGGTGAAGGCTGTCACACAACTGGAAGTTAGATGAATGTCAAACACTGGCTGGGATTTTTAAAGAAAATACATAGGGGTTGATTTACTAAAGGCAAATCCACTTTGCTGTACAAGTGTACTGCAAGTGTAGTAGGAAGTGCAGTCGCTGTAGATCTGAGGGGAAGATCTGAAATGATGGGAAGCTCTGCTGATTTTATCATCCAATCATGTGCAAGCTAAAATACAGTTTTTTTATTTTCCTTGCATGTCCCCCTCAGATCTACAGCAACTGCACTTCCAAGTGCATTTTCAGTGCAAAGTGGATTTGCCTTTCGTAAATAACCCCCATAGGCTTGAAAGTGTGGAAAGAGCGCTAAGATGAAGGGTAGTGAATAGGACTTAAGGGAATTTAAGCTTTTTGAATTAAAGCTGGAGTACTGCTTTAATAGCAAATCTCAAAGGTACAAGACTGTTTTGTGGAGAGGAAGTACACCTAAATATTGGCCTTATAGATAATTTGCTGTACAGAGATCTACTGTTATTTACTTTCCTTTTTTATACTTGCCACCAAAGATATACAAACTTTACCTTTGTCATGTGGAGTGACTCTTTCTATTAAATTTAAAGTGTGTGTAAACCTTAACAATGAACTTCTTTATGTGCACCCTTTTGATCTGATAGATATACTAGTGAAAGCATTTTGTTATATATGTTCGATAAGTGCAAAAAAGAAAAACCCGTAAGGCCCCTTTCACACGATAAGCCTGCTCAGATCCGCCTTTCTGTTTTTCAGGCAGATCCGAGCGGCCATCCATTGACTCCTATGAGCAGGTGGATGTCAGCGGAGATGTGTCCGCTGACACCCACCTGCCATCCGATCCGCTCAAGACAGACTTATGGCTATACGTCTGCCATCCATCTTGGCGGATCACATCGGATGAGATCTGATCAAAATGGACATAGAGATCAGCAGGGCTCTGACGGGTCCCTCCCCACTCAGTGAGCAGAGATGGACCTGCCTTCCGCCGGCTCAGCGGAGATCAATGGAGCGATCTCCCGATACGCTTGCGGACTCCAAGCCCCGTGTGAAAAGGGCCTTAGTATCACCAGAAATCTTGAGAACTAATAACTTTCTGTAGTAAAATGAAAGCACCCCCTATGCCGTACTAAATTCCTTAACAGTCTTATCAGGCTTTCCCAGATTACCTCTGTGGGCTAGAGAATACAACCTCCATATTTAATGGTGATTTGCAAAGGGTTAGTTGTCCAAATAAGTAGCAAGCAGCCTAGGATGGCAATGCTGTTCCTCCATGGATACAGTTAGTAAGTTGTTGTCACCCTTGGACAGGAAGTGTTTGGGGATTTACATACACTTTAAGCAATTCTGAAAACAGATTGGTTATCAGCGCAGCCATTGCGTGACCAACCTGAAGTCACAAATTTCCCATCTATGCAAATGTTCTCTGCTCATTTCCATTGGCTGATCACAGGCACATCTCATTGCTTCTCGTTGGGTTTGATATGCTGTGTTAAGGGGCCTTTCACGGGGCAGTTCGAAAAGGCCATCTGTCTGTTTTTCAGGAGGACCCAATGGGAAGCTCCATGTTACATCAGCTTACCTTCGAGTCTGCCCAGGTACAGAAAAAAAATGGACTGCATCCTTTCTGACCTAAATGTGATGGATTAGAAATCTGCTGACAATCGACTGGCCATGAATCTAATATGGGTCTGGAAAGCTCTGTTTTTTTTAATGTATCTAAGTCAGCAGGGGATCTGTGCGTTGATCCCTGGCTTAATTTACCGGATGTGTCCATGTAAGAGGTAAAACATTTTTTAAATACTAGGCTGGATTTACACTGTTGTGTTGTGGTAACACACAGTGCTATGAATTAAAATCACCGCTAAACCGGGGAGCAAAGACTGTGCAGCCGTGTGAATAAATCTCATCTTCACATGGATCAGTGTTTGTGAGAATAGTCAATCAATGAAATGCTACAGAATTATATTTATTTCTTGTTTTTTTGTGAAGCATGATAATATTACTTTTCTTCAAAGCCATTAAGAACCAGTGTTGATCTTAGGTGTTGTCTACGGTGAATTATGGATGCAGTGCTAAGATGGAATCATTTCTTTAGTCAAAATGAAAAAATGGAAAATCCTAGCAAGATTATAGCTGTAAAGGCAGTAAATTGTGTTTTAGGAATTTTGGGTGAAGTTTTCTGACCTGGAGATAGAAGTTTAATAAAAAAGAAGAAATTTGTTCTCCTTTAGCAAAATAAATGTCTAGTGATAACAATAAATTTCTGGAGTAGTAGAGAATACACAATAGGTTTAAAATTGTTTTTGCCTTTTCTGCCCTGATCTCAAGTTCCATCACTATGAAGTTACTCTCTGATCTTCTGCTCTTGTTGCTCCAAATTTATAACTCCTGTCTGGTTGTCAGAGCATTGCCTTGATGTCAAGAATGCATTATCTAATCCAGAAAGGTGGGAGCACTGAGGTAAGGAGGTTGCCTGGGGTACAAACTCAATTGATTTGGTACCTAAAACATATAGATAGCTTTTGGCACCAGTATCTTGGCACTGTTGCATTCTGGCTCAGTACCTATTATCTTTCAGTGGTGGTTCTGAGTGTAGGATGAGCTCCCTATGATGCAAAAGTGGTACTAATTGTAAGGCCAGCCATAAACGTTGCAAATTTGTTTCCTGCAACCACGAGTTGACAGGGGAATCCCTCCCGCTGAGCCATTGTGTTCTCCCAGCAGGTGGTAAGCCATCCCTTTCAGTAAAATACAGCAAATATTGCTAGCAGCTATAACAGCCACTAGGGATAATTGCATATAAAATCTGGCAGGCCGCTTGTACCAAAGTTGATTGAACAGCCTGCCCATACATGGTTTGAATCCTCTATAGCCGGCTTTAGGATACGTTTGGGATTAACTTAGGATGTTGTAAAACTCATGAATAGGGGGCTACTGTTAACATTAATAAACCACCAGGACAAGATGGCTTGCACCCGAGAGTACTTAGGAAACTCAGTCAAGTAATTGCTAGACCATTGTTCCTAATTTTTACTGACAGTCTACTGGCTGAAATGGTATAAGCTGATTGGGGCAAAATATATCCCTGGGAATTACAGACCAGTTAGCCTAACATCAATAGTATGCAAGCTCTTAGAGGGGATGATAAGGGACTATATACAAGATTTTAGTAATGAAAACTGTATCATTAGCAGTAATCGGCATGGATTGATGAAGAATCGTTCTTGCCAAACCAATCTATTAACCTTCTATGAGGAGGTGAGTTGCCATCTAGATAAAGGAAGGCTCGTAGATGTGATGTATCTGGATTTTGCAAAAGCATTTGACACAGTTCCCCATAAACGCTTACTGTACAAAGTAAGGTCCATTGCCATGGACCATAGGGTGAGTACATGGATTGAAAACTGGAGCGAGTACAAAGAAGGGCAACAAAGCTAATAAAGGGTCTGGAGGATATTGGTTGCGAGCACTGAACTTATTCTCTCTGGAGAAGAGACGCTTGAGAGGGGATATGATTTCAATTTACAAATACCATACTGGTGACCCCACAATAGGGATAAAACTTTTTCGTGGAAGGGAGTTTAATAAGACACGTGGCCACTCACTAAAATTAGAAGAAAAGAGGTTTAACCTTAAACTGTGTAGAGGGTTCTTTTCTTTAAGAGCGGCAAGGATGTGGAATTCCCTTCCACAGGTGGTGGTTTCAGCGGGGAGCATCAAAAGTTTCAAAAAACTATTAGATAAGCACCTGAACGACTGCAACATACAGGGATATACAATGTAATTCTGACATATAATCCAACACATAGGTTGGACTTGATGGAGTTGTGCCTTTTTTCAACCTCACCTACTATGTAACTATGTAACATTTTAGGGTTAGCGCTTAGGGGAGAAGCTAAATGAAAAATGTAAAGTTTTTGGGAGACAGTGTAAAAGTTACAGGATCACTTATATGGTTAAGGTATGTGGATTGTGGGGGGGGGGTAGGAGTTAAATTGTAGTTTTTGAATAGAGTAGGGAAGAGATACAACCTCTCTCAGACTTTGAGACAAAAAGTGATGGGCAATCTAAAATTTTCAGACATCACCGAAACTGATGTAAAGGGAAATCTCCCAGTAGGGATACCTGTAGCAGCCGCATTGGTCAAAGTTGGGACATCCTCTCAGTTTGGGTAGCAGTCTTTTTAGGGTGTCAGTTCCTGGATTGTTAATGGGCCATATGCTTGTTAAAAAAATAAATTTATAAATAGAATAAAAATAAAAAGGGTCAACGGTTAGTAGTTAGTGGTTTTAACATTGGAATTTTGAAGTGTAAGTTTCTCACTACCTGTCTTGGTGACCCCTGTAGCTGGTAGAGGAAGTAAGGAAAATCTTCCTCCATTAGGAAAGGCAGCAGCTAAAATCTTACGGAAGTTCTAAGCCTTCCTCAATTTAACCAGAACAAAGGAAAGAGTTATTCCTGGAGTTCTAACTAAACCATCAGCCTAGTGTTCCATTTATCTGGAGATTGTCTTTAAAACCTATGGTAATAAAGTATCCAATAACTGTGTGTTTCATAGATCCTGTGTTTCTTTCTAAAGGAAGCATACATTCCTGCCTACATGACGTAGCCTTTGAGCTCTAGCCATAACAATGAACACATGATTGTTTCCTTAGTTGTTTTGCAGAGGCACATGTCATAAACACAAGACTGGGAATCCAGGTGTCTGTCAGAGGAGATCCTAAACAAAACTGTATCTGCTTCCTCTGCTTAGTGGCTGTGTCTTTCTCTGAAATGATTCAGACCTCAGCTGGCCTGATTCATTCATGCATCAATTAAGAAGAAAACCATCGGTGGAAGTGGGAAACTGTGAGATCCTTTTGGCAATTGCTTCACCAAAATAAACTGTTTGAAAGAACGCAGGTCAAAAGCATGGCTGTTTTCAATGTCAAGCAGTTGAGTGGAATAACTGTGTTAAATGGGTAGGAGAAATCAGAATTAATATGTAGAGCGGCCACATTGCATAGTTGCAATATGACTTTTAACTTGAGCAATACAGGAACACTTTTTTTTTTTTTATTCTTTATTTAAAAGAAAAGTAAGATGAAGACAATAAATCAATAACAAATATCATGTAATATTAAAACAATGCTTAGTTGTGCTTGCAAAGACAAAAAATTTATATTTATAGAAAAATATCCTAAGATGGCTGTACACTGTAATGCCCTGTACACGCGCTCGGACATTGATCGGACATTCCGACAACAAAATCCATGGATTTTTTCCCGCGGATATTGGCTCAAACTTTTCTTACATACACACGGTCACACAAAGTTGTCGGAAAATCCGATCGTTCTAAACGTGGTGACGTAAAACACGTACGTCGGGACTATAACGGAGCAGTAGCCAATAGCTTTCGTCTCTTAATTTATTCTGAGCATGCGTGGCACTTTGTGCGTCGGATTTGTGTACACACGATCGGAATTTCCGACAACGGATTTTGTTGTCGGAAAATTTTATAGTAAGCTCTCAAACTTTGTGCGTCGGAAATTCCGATGGAAAATGTGTGATGGAGCCTACGCACGGTCGGAATTTCCGACAACAAGGTCCTATCACACATTTTCCATCGGAAAATCCGACCGTGTGTACAGGGCATTAGTCTTTGAACAAAAATTTGCACAAAACTTGTATGAAAATTCATTTAAAAATTCTCATTATATTCAATGGCTTGAATTATGTTGTTCGCATGTAGTTCAAAATTTGTTTTTGCTTCTAGCATTTGATTATGGAATAAATTGACTTTACCAAATGAAAATTACATACGCTCCTAGAAATTTGAGAAAAAGTTTTGATACTGCTACTTTAAATTTTCTCATCACTATAGTCAAAAGTGAATGTCAATTTGACATTCCAAAATAAGATGAAAATGATTGCAAAATAAAACAAGTGTTAAAACAAAAACATTTCAAACCAAATTCTACCATTGTATACCCAGCTTCAGTCCTAACTTATTAGTATGATTGCAAGGTCATGAGGTCATCATATGTCTGCCACTTAGCATTTTTCATTTGAAGTTTGAGGATAAAAGAATAACTTCAGGTAGGGTCCCCTACCTGCAAGGAGCCTGTGGAGGGGGGTAGAAGAGGAAGGGACGGGGGATTTGGGGTGGGTGGTGGGTTAGATGGAGGTTGGTGGAAAGAGGTCAAGGGGTCGATGGAAAACTTCTGCCTGGCCTACCTCCAGATTTAGAAATATGTCCAAAAAAGCACTTATTTGAGCAGAACAAATGTTTTTTTTTTTTTCCTCCCCCATTTTTGTGTCTAACATCTAGTTCAGATACGGCTGATTTTCATGTAAGCAAAGGGAATTTCCTTGCAAAAAGCCTGACTTGACAATGTAGAAGCACACTCCGTTTAGGCTGTCATATCATTGTCCAGTAACCAGCTGGACTGTTTATCTATCCACTGGTGACAGGGTGTGTTGCTATGTTGAAGACTGTTGGACACGTCAAAAGAAAAAAAAAAAGAACAAACTTCTTTTGTAAAGGTATATGTGGACCTTTGCTATATCTAGAAAAGCATTGGATCCATGATTTAAAATAAATCTGTATGATCAATAAAATGACTAAGGTGACAGCTCTAGAAAATTGCTGACAGGGCTCAAGGTGAGGATGATGGAAGAAAAGCTGAAGGATATGGTGTATGTTGACAGCTTACGCTGTCAACTGTCTGCTGGAGTTTTTGCATTAGCAGTTTGGCTGAACACACAGGTTCATTTAAGTTCATTTTAAAGAACTAAATGAGTTCCACAATTCTCATTTAAATGTTTTATTAAAGAATTGTGTATGATACATTCCACAATCATGCTAAGGCAATACCACTCAGTAGTATGATAATGTCATTCTAATGTAGCGTGGGCAGTGGTCCAGCTCCTGTCCAGCACCAATTTCAACATTCCTAGGTGTTTTCTGCATGTCCTAAATTAACATAACGGGTCACATGTCAGAACAGAGCTGCCCATAAATCTCCCCTGCAGGCTATTGTATTCTGACAGCCAGTACCAGCGGCTGTCAAAATACCCAAACAGTGGCTGCATCTGATTTGACAATTTTCCACCAGGTTCGTTTAACAAAAGTCGATTGAACAGCTTTTTTTTTCAAAATAGGTAACGCTGATAGGGGCACTCACAGCTCGAATTTGGTAGTCTGACAAAGGAGTATCGGAGACAAAGGTAGTCTACAACAGTGTTTCTCAACCTCAGTCCTCAACTACCCCCAACAGGCCATATTTGCAGGTTTTTCTTTATCTTGCACAGGTGCTTTAAATCAGAATCAATGGCTTGGTATTTTGGACAGCTATTTTATCTAAGAGAAATTTCCAAAACATGGTCTTTTGGGGGTACTTGAGGACTGAGGTTGAGAACCACTGGTCTACAAGATAGTTATGAGGCCATATCAGTCTAGGGGAATGGGAGTCTTTGTTTTGTGCACCATATGTATTTTCTTGGGTTAAAACTGCATTGATTGTATGGGTTGGGTGTCCACTGACCTATACAGCATTGTAGATATAATAAATAACATGGCCCTCTCTGGAAATGTCTAGACCACAGGCTTTATATATACAGCATAAAATAACACATAATATAAATAATATTTGCTTTGTGTAATGTGTATGTTGTAGTAAGCAGTACAACACAAATCATTACTGCCCTGAGCTTTCTGTCAATATATGTGTTTGCTGTTATATTAAAGGCCAATTCCATAGATATTTGATCATTACATTTTGCATGGTTTCTAGCAAATTCAATCCAATGCTGGCTTCTTATGTCTCTTGAGCATTCCATTGGCAAGGGACATTCGTCAAAATCCCCAGCCAAACTGCCACAGCCATTGCCAAGTTATTTGATGGTGTTATGTTCTCCTGGTGAACTTCCCATGAAATGGAACAAAGAAACAACTGGGAATTATAACTTCATGAGATTTTCACCTTCATTATGTCCTTTTGGGAGAACAAAGTCACAAAGGGGTTGATTTACTAAAGGCAAATAGACTGTTCACTTTGCAAGGTAGTTTTCCCCTGAGCTTAGGGAATGTGGTGAAATTTCATTTTGCAAAGAATAAACAATCGTACAAGGGAAAAAAAAAGACATGAGTAGATTATAGAAGTCAGAGAACTTTATTTCATTCACTGTTTACATTTAGTAAATCAACCCCATAGTCCTGCAAAATTTTGGCATATCTTGCCATTGGATATAAAAAAGGCAGTGGGTGACTGAAGGGGATGACTTTTTAATATATTTTTACTAAAGAGTACTTATTGCGCCTAATGGCTAGATCTGTTTATGAATGTTTCAATTTGTCAAGCATCAGTTTTAAAGGGGGTTTCCAATTTTTACTAAGAAGCTGGAAAACCAAATGAACTGGTCATAGTCTCCAGCTCAGAACTAGCCCTTATCTGTTTCACAACCTTTTAAAAGCAGCTCCAGGCTGTTGTAGTTCTTAGAGCTGTTTGGCATTTTAAGTGCAATCCAATTCCAGCACAGAAACCCACTTATAGTGTTTAGCTGGCTGATTAGGCAGCTTTCCATGTATAGCGACTCCTGCCAGTCCACACTATGGAGGAAATTGGAGGAGCTTTCCACTTTATGATTCAAAGTAAAAAACACCTTTAAAATTATGTGTTTGGTGATTTTTTTTTTCCAAATCTAAATATTTTTTGATTGGTATCTACAGCTACTATTACCACCACTAATGACAATAAATATACTCACAGTTTGATTATTTATAGCAAGCCACTGCCTAATTGTATATTGGCATCATTCATTAATGACAGCTTACTGTTCTGACTGCTCTAAACATATAGAATGAGAAAATTACAGCCCCATAGACTTCAGAGATGAAGGGGGATAGTCCCATAGACATGTATGGGGCTGTAATGTGCAGGTGCGGCAAGCACGGTAAAGATTTGCCACACTGGGTGTAAATAACAAAACTGTGGCTATTAGAACAAGGGAAGTATACATCTGTGGAAGAGGGAGGGTGGGTTAGGTTAGTTCAAGGGAAGGGGGCAAAAGGGGTTAATGCACTTAGATTTTAAAGGATAATTTCATTCTAAAACAAAGTGTATTTATTGCCAAAATTATTTTTTAGTTTTGGATTAAGAAAGGCAGTGTTGAAACCTCTAAAAGGTTTTATTTGCTCTGTGTGTCCAGGGGAGATGCATCCCTCTATTTGTCCTTGTGACCATAGTCCAAAATTTTACAGTTTTCATCATAACAGAAGGTAATGGGAAATCTTCCATTTGGGACACCTGTTCTGACCGCTGTCTAAGAGGAAACTTTCCCTCATTTCGTAAAGGTTTCCTCTTACTCCCAGTTGCATCACATGGACAGGAATAAAGGAAAATTCCCCAATGGAACGCAGACCCCAAAACTAAGGCCGACCATAAATGGAGTGAGTTACTTTCCTGCAGCTACGGGTTGCAGGGAAGAAACTTGCTCGATTCCCCCATCAACACAGACAGGGTTAACAGGGGAATCCCTCCCACGAAGGCATTGTGTTCTCCTGGTGGGGGTGTGTGGGGGAAGCCGCCCCACCAGGAGAACACAGAGATTAATGCTAGTGGCTATAACAGTTGCTAGCAATAATTGCATGTAAAATCTGGCAGGCTGGTTGTACCTAAGTTTATTGATCGATCATCTCGGGTACATTCAACCTGCTCATACATGGTTCGAATCGTCTATGGCCGGCTTTAATCCACAATAGTTTTAACACTTTATTTGTCTATCAAAAACAAAAACAGTGTTGTCTATGCATACATTTTAGTTCCAAAGATTTTTATTTGGATTTCAGGGAAGCTTAGAAGAAAAAAGACAGAACATATAAAAACATTGGTGGGAGACTTCTACACAAGCAAATAAAGCTGGTACAGATTTTGTTCATATGGTGCCACAGGTTTGTGCGATACAAAACATAATATATATGAGAGGACATGGCCTAATAATATGATGTAGTACATTCCTTGCCCAAACAAAAATAATAAAGATGCCATAAAGACAAGTATAAGCAAATAGAAAATCAATGCAGGCAATAAATATATCACAACACTGTAAGGAATCAAGCTCCTATCGCGTATACCAGTTGGTGCAATTTGTGTTGCAGGAGGAACGCAGCGGGATCTAAGTACGTAGCGAGGTAGTGGCAATAGACCCCGGAAGAGCAAAGAAAAAAGGGGGGATGTGAGGAAGAGTGGAAACAAGGGGGGATTTGGGGAAAGGAGGGGGGTGGGTGGGAGGGGAACTAAAGAGAGGAGGGGGGATGGGGGAAAGAGGAGGGAAGAAAAATTGACATCTAGAGAAGGAGAGCAGGAATGGAGGAGAAAACATGACATAGAGTGGAGGAGAGAGAGGCACTAAGGAGGAGGCCCCCGTCTTCCTCAGGTTGGGGAATATAGCTAGATCTTAGCCTGAAAGTTATCCATAATCATTGGGAACTGGTCAAAAGGCAGGAATAGTCCACAGAATTCTGGAAGTGTCTATGCATACATTTTAATGAATACACTTAATACCCAGACTTCACTCTCAAGTATTACCATTTCATTTTTTAAAGTGAAACTTAAGGCAAAAAGAAAAAAAAACTCAAAAGCTCAGGATCTGGACTTTGTAATATGCTTCCCCTAATAATGGTACTCATCTGATGGAGTCAAAGCAGGTGAGAAATGGTTACAAATGTTCTGCTGCCCTAATCTACTTTCCTCTTTAGCCTGCTGATGGGTGGACATTGAAGGGGCTCCATCATCCTGTTTACAATAGACTGACAGCACCATGCAAAACCATAGAAACCTGTCTGTCTCAAGTGCTTCCATTCTGCGTGCTGTTGTGCATGGAATTATATAAAGCCCATATAGTGGCAAATTCAGGTACTTGTTTTAGAAATTATTAATGATTTTTTTTTACAAATCCTGTACCTGACTGGTTTAAAGAGTAATGTTACTATTTGCTTGAAGCTTAACTTTATTTTTTTTTTACAAGGCCTTAAGAGCATTTTGGGTTTTTAGAAAAAAAAAAAACTTGATTTATGTTTTTGTTTACATTTAAGCTCATTGAATTGAAGATGTATTCATTTCTCTGTAACTTCAACCAGTAGGCCTAGTAAAATGCAGATATGTTTCCTACAGGAAAGTGTTCTGTGGTCAGTGCAACTCCCCAGATATCTCCCACTAAGTGCAGATAATGAAAAGCACACAGCTTATATTTTGTCTAATGTGCTAGTCCTAGACACAGCTCAATTTGTCACTGATACCTATTTGATATCCTGCACATACCACTTTGGTTATATCAAGAAAATTGCATGCCACCTACGAGTTCGTAGTTGGGGTTTATCATTGCAAAGCAGAAAAATAAGCTAAATAACTTTGTTTTGTATCTTGTTGGCAGCAAATGTGGAAATTTTAGTTTTCAAAGTGAATCAACATTGCTTATAACTTCCCATATTTGAACATGAAGAAGTCAGTACAAAACAAGGGTGGAAAACTATATTTTGTATACGCAATTGCTGGCTTCAGTTTTATTAGTCTTTCCAAAATAAACCCACACATATTCTTTTATTTTCTTGCTAGAAAAAAAGGCTGCTAAACATTTATTTAAATATTACCCATAACCCCAGTTGAGAAACCATGTGAGATTCACCCTATCCATTGGTCCAGAAACTGAGAGAAAATTCGAACTATTTAGTTGTCCTCGAAATAGGAATAGAGAGGAAAATCATACAGTGGAAACATTTGTTTTGGTAAGTTTATCTCACTTTGGAGAGATTTCCTTCTACTTCTTGTTGTGTCCACTGGACAGAAAGTGAATGTAAATCTCTTGAATGATACACAAATGGCAAAAAGTCCTAACTAGGTTTTTAACCATCATCTACTCTATCCTATCTATGAATAACAATGTTTGCTTTAGATATACTTTACCTAAACTAGGATTTGCTTCTTGATATTTGTAGAAACTGGAAAGAACTACGTGTACACATGTGCATGAAAACCGCTTTCTCAAACTTTTTAACACAGAAATAATGTGTCAGGAACCCCTGCTAAATGATTACATTAAATGGTACATTACTGTGATCATTAAGCTGGAAATATACATATATATTATATATTTTCAGCAATAATCATTTAATTAAATGAATAATATTAATTACCAGAAAAGAAACAGAGCCAAAAATAACAGTGCCCCCCTACATTGGTGTTTAGTGAGGAATTCCCCTCTTACATTTATGGTCAGTGGAAAAGTACCTTCAATGGTCAGTGTAATGGTGCCATATGTTAGTTGATCAGTGCAAAGACTTCCCTTTACCAACAGCTAAAATAATATTGATGGAAGTGGTTACTGAGATATAGAAAATGTTCATTGTTTAAGGAACCCCTGGCAACCTCTTGAGGAACCTTAAGGTTCATTGTAACCCTGGTTGTGGAGAACACTGGTCTAATCAATCATTATATTACATTTTGCATTCAGATTGCCAAAGCTCAGCCAATATTTTTATAATGTGACAAATAGCAGTAGCATTTATATCTGAATCTTACACCAATCCACAGTATTTAGACATTTCCCATATCTCAGCATAAAACAGGTGTTTTTTTTCTTGACCCCGTCATGTGCTAGGAAAAATCTTCTAGGGACAGTTTCCAAGTCCATTGCCTAAAGTTGGCTGCTTGCTTTACATGATAACATGAGTTCAGAATCACAGTGATTCAGCTGTTTTTAATATCATGCATCAGGTCTCCAATCTGTCTTTGGCACCTCTGCTTGCTAAACATTATAAACTCAACTACTATCTGCTGAGCAATAGCACAAATGCTTGTCAGATGTCCTAGAAGAGCCTGTGCTGCTTCTTACAGTCATGATGTATGAAGAGTCAGGCCAGCGACATATTAACAAGAGGGCAGAAGTCAGAGAATTTCTGTAGCTTTAAAGATACAGAACAAATCTTCAGTTCCTGATATCCATTGACACAATAGTGCTTAACCTGTAGCCCTTGACCTCCTTGTGCTTGATTTGTGATTTTGTTCTGACAGTGTCTTTGTGGAGATATCTCAAATAAGCTGTGTTGGCAGTATACTGCATTCAGGTTATGAGTTGGCTTTGTATCTGAGAACACAATTATAAACGAAGGTATTTTCATGAAAGCTGTATGGGGCTAATGATTACTGTGGAACATCACACAGATAAAAGTCTTCAAAACAAGTCAAATAAATGCAGATAGAATTGGACACTGAAACACACTGATGTGCCAGGAGGACCTGCAATTCATTATCTTTAACTGAGTGTTTCATGCTCTTTCATGCATCAAATAGCCAAAAATACAAGACAGATGGTCTGTTTTCATTGAACAAGGACATTGTAGAAATACGTGTTTGAGAATGCTTTTAAATATCAAATACCTATGTATGGGGTGATAGCTACTTTTTCCTACTTATCCCTTCTGCTGCCTCTTTTTTGATAGTAAGTGCATGTATGGACTACTGTCAACTTTTGAAGCTCACTGCTTAGGTACAGAACAAATCAAGGGCTGCCTTGGCACAAGTCTGTAGCTCTTAAACAGCTGTTTTCATTATTCACAGATATATGTGACCAGTTGGCATCCACCTGAACCCAAATTTCCCTCAAACTTAGTCAAAAAAGTGGCAGTCCCAATCTGTTGTTGCAGACCACCAATGATAAGGCTAGCTCGAGCTGAATGAGTATTGAGAGTTTTAGGATTTAAACAGCTCACTGCAAAATATGAAGCATATCCTTTTAAAATACAGTGATAATTGGAGGGACTGGAGAGAAGAAAGAGTGCTAAAACACACCGTTTTAAAGAATGGACCAATAATGCCCGTGGACCTAATAGGGTGGCTGGCTGTGAAGGGATAATCCAAATGTCTTCAAAGAAAAAATCTTGCCTATAAGGCTGCCTTTTTCACACCTCTTGTGAACCAGTTGTCCTCTCTGCCCAAAATGTGCACCTCACTGTCCTCAAAAGAATGTCCCCATTTCTTTTTGGTTGGGTCTTCATTTGTTGAGAGGTTAAGTTGTGAAACATCTTCAGCAATACAGAACAATTCCAGTTGAATGTGACTAACCACTGCTAGTTATACCTTGACATGAATGAATTTGAATTTAAACCTTCACGGCTTGCCTTCAAGTATCTTTACAATCCTTGTTTTTTTGAATCCTCCAGACACCCTAGATTGGCTAGCATATAGGTACTTATGGAAGTTTGCTGTGGGAGTTTACCACCTTTTATGTGCCAAGAGGAAGAATTAACTACAGGCTTGTAAATGGCTGTTTTTACAGCTATAAGTTTGCTGTTTATTCCATCTGTTTCATGGATGGGCTGGTGTGACCAGATTGTACTCAGTGGAAGCTGTAGGAAGTTCTGTCTGACATCATATTCAATACCTTTAGAAATGTAACAGCTGAAGTCAAGCCAAATTATTATTATACAGGATTTATATAGCATCAACAGTTTACGCAGCCCTTTACAATGTAGAGGGGGGACAGTACAACTAAAATACAGTTCTATACAGAAGTAATAGGGCGGCCCTTCTTAGGGAGTTTACAATCTAAAGGAATGTATGTTCATGTGTAGCAATCCATACCCTTAAAGTGGTAGTAAACTGCGTTAAAAAACAAAATGGTCACCCAGCAGGCTCATGTCATAATGTGCTAGTATGCAACTCATACTAGCACATTTTGGCAGACTTGCCTAAAAGAAAAGATCGTTCTAGCAGCGCGCCATCACCGCTGACAGTAAATCCATCTTCACCCGGCCTTCTATTGGGTTCCCATGCCCCGGCTGTTTAAATGACCGAGCCTCAATAATGTCAATGCCGCACATGTGCGCGGGAGTCACAGTCGTGGCACAGCTATCTCATTGGAAGGCATGCCATCCATTGAGACGTAGTGCAAATGCACCAGTCATGTCACCAGCTGCTACATGTAAATATCTCCTAAACGGTCCACGTTTAGGCGATAGTTACTGTACTTACTGTACCTTATAGGCTTACCTGTAGTTACAAGCCAACAAGGGGGGGTTTACTACCACTTTAAACAGCGTGCCTTCGCATTTACATTACTGTTCTGGAGGTAGCATTGTTAATATATCAGGCATGAAATCTTGGCTCAGATTTTGTTTACGGGCTGTAGTCGTGGCACTGCAAAAAACTGATCTGGGTTTGACAGTTTCCACTGGAAGTAGAACCTACTAGTGACATTAGTGACATGAGCAGCTCTCCACCATTCCCTCCCCTATTCTCAGAGGTTTATTGACAGTATAGTACCCCGATATGTCATGCAGAGCACAACATCTTCCACGGACACATAACATCATCACATATCACCCGCTTAAGTTTCTACAGCAATGCCTCCTCCTTCTCTAAATATTTTCAAATAACAGACCAGTAGGATCATGCGACAAAGTTTCTTTCAGGCAATTGTATGGTAATTTCTAAACGATATTAATGAAGTGAAGATTTTTAATACACTCAACAGTCCATTCTGAACCTTTTTATGGTGCACTGATATCCACTTTCCCTTGTTTTGTTACTGTTACCATATGGGTCTTACAAACTGGTTGAACCACAGAAAATTAGATCTTGCTAGACATATACAAGTATTACTGGTCAGGTATTTGGAAATTATCCAACTACTGGATTATCTTTTAAACCCCCTGTTTTCATATTAACATGTACAATCCTGTAAGTGTTTTCTCTATAACTAAGCCTTTGTATGATCCCCCTCCCCCCTTCCCAATCATAAAATATATTCAGACACTATAACTAAACAGTAATTATAATTAGCAGAGCCAAGCCAATTAATGAGCGGTCTTTGTCTTTGGAATTACAATACCAGATCAATCACTATGCTAAGCCAGTGTTTTTATCCCTTATACTGTACATAAAACATTCTTCTTTATTCCTTCCTTTGGTCAGGCAACATCAATAGCAAATATTATTTAGACAGTAAATAGCTAATTTCCTATATAAACATTTAGAAAAAAAATATCTAAACACTGCCTAGTTGCTAATTATCCCCAGGACTGTGGCTGCAAATAAACCATATTGTTGGTTATAACATGGCTGCCCAATTTGCAATCCTTTAGGACAAAGATCTATGTTGGTGTTCAATTGTCAGAGCATACTACAAGCATTCTTGGAATATACAGTAGGTTATCACAGCATTCTGTCTCTCTGCTCTCCATACAAACCCTACCTCTTCATACTAATGTGTGGAGAAACCAGTCACAGCACCATCCTGTTCCACCTCGAGCCCCCACAGCTTAAACCAAACCATACAACCTACAAGCAGGATGGGCAGCCCAACTATCTGATGCAACTTCCACTAACATCACTACTTGATGTTAGGCTAATTGGTCTGTAATACCCAGGGATGTATTTTGGGCCCTTTTTAAATATTGGCGCTACATTGGCTTTTCTCCAATCCGCTGGTACCATTCCAGTCAGTAGACTGTCAGTAAAAATTAGGAACAATGGTCTGGCAATTACTCGACTAAGTTCCCTAAGTACCCTCAGGTGCAAGCCATCCGGTCCCTGTGATTTATTAATGTTAAGTTACCCAAGTCTAATTCTAACTCTGTCCTCTGTTAGCCATGAGGGTGCTTCCTGTGATGTTTCACGAGGATGAACACTGCAGTTTTGGTTACTGAAGCCCCCCGATTCCCTCATGAAGACTGAGGAGAAGAATAAATTTAATACCTTCGCCATCTCCCCATCCTTTGTAACCAGATGTCTTTCCTCATTCTTTATGGGGCCAATATGGTCTGTCCTCCCTTTTTTACTGTTTACATACTTAGAGAATTTGTTGGGATTTTTTTTGCTCTCCTCCGTTATGTGTCTTTCATGTTCTATCTAATTGCACCCTTACATTTCTTGTTGCATTCTTTATAAAGTTTGAATGCTGGTGGTGATCCCTCAACCTTGTATTTTTTGAAGGCCTTCTCTTTCGATTCTATATGCATTTTTACATTGGCATTAAGCCATCCAGGACTTTTGTTCGTTCTTTTAAATGTATTACCCAATGGGATGCACTGGCTAATGCCCTTATTTAATATACTCTTAAAGTGAACCCATCTCTCCTCCGTGTTCTTTGTTCCTAAGATTTAGTTCCAATTTATATCTTCTAGCAAGGTTCATAATTTAGGAAAGTTGGCTCTTTTGAAATTCAGTGTCTTTGTAGTACCCTTATATTTCCTATTTGTATGATTTATACTGAAGCCAATTGACCTGTGATTGCTGTTTCCTAAATTTTCCCTTATTTCCACATCCATGATCAGGTCTGTATTGTTGGTAATCAGTAGATCTAGTAAAGCTTTATTTCTAGTTGGCGTGTCTACCATCTGACCCAAAAAATTGTCCTGCAAGACAGTAGTATTTGGTGTTGCGCTTTGTGTGCTAAGAGCGAAAGAAAATCCTAAGGCTAGCCATAGATTATGCAATTTTTTTAACCTTCAACCACGTGATGGGGGTATCCCTTCTGCAGAGCTATTGTATTCTGTCAGCAGGGGGGAGGGGGGGATACAGTGATCACTGCCAGCAGCTATCTGGCAGTAATCAACCAAAAAAAACTGACAGGCTGGTTGTACTAAAGTTGATCGATGGATCAACTTCAGTAAAACCAGCCTGGCCATAGACGGGTTGACTTCAGCTGGTATTTAAACTTCAGTCTGTCTATGGCTGGCCTAAAGCTTCCCTACGTGTCCCTAGCAATAAACAGACTCTTACCATTACTGCCTCCAGCAAATCCCTTCAGAGCTACAATGACAAAATAGAAGGTTGTGGCCAACAGGTGGAACTACAGCTCAAAGCAGATAATTGTAGGTATCTGACGCCCAGAAGTGTCAGATGCCGGAGATACTAGTTGCGCTTTGTTTTCTGCAAGATAATGAAGATTATATTTACAGGAGGTGGCATTAGCAAGTATGAGACATTGAAGTGGTTGTACACCGGCATGTTGGGAAAAAAAACACCCCAGCAAGGCAATGACATAATGTGCTAGTATGCATCGCATACTAGCATATTATGAAATACTTACCTTGAAACTAAGCCCTCCAGCGCTGTAATTTCATAAGAGGGCTGACATGTTCCCCCTGTCTTTTTTCCCGGGTTTGCACGCTCCAGCTATGTAATTGGCTGATGACACAATGCGTGTTGGAGTCCTCGGTTCCGGCACAAAGCTCTGAAGTTCCAGCAAGGCATGCCAAGCCTTCAAAGCGCATGCATCAGTGATGTTACTGGCTGCATGCAGGGTGAATATCTCCTAAACGGTACATATTTAGGAGATATTCATTTTACCTACAGATAAGCCTTATTATAGGCTTACCTGTAGGTTACAATGACCAAGCAGAGTTTACAACTGCTTTAATAGAATTACACTGTAGTTAGGATACATGTATCCTCAAAGCAGTGTGTCATTAGGATACATGTATTCCCAAAGGAGTGTCTTTAAAGACCAGCTTTGGTAAACTCGAAAACCCTTGCAGTGGGGCTGTGCCCATACTGCAAGGGTTAATTGCCCATTTAGATCTAGTGGAAATAGAAAAGATCTTCTCACCTGATCCTCCTCTCCTTTGCGCTGCTGAACTTGTCCCTACCATGTCTTCTCCACCATGCTCCAGCTGTCTAAGGTCCTAACTTCATCAAGACCAATGCAAAGTCCATAGCCCTGCTGTGGATGCGATGACACCGAGGGACTGTCTACTGTTGGAGCATGGGGAGTGTCATCTGTAAGGTGAGCAGGGGATCAGATAAGTAAAAATGTTTCTCCTCTCCCCTAGACTAAACAAGTAGCTAACCCTCGTAGTGCAGGCACATATCCCAGAGTTGGGCACATGCTGGAACATTTTGATATCTATAACAACCCCCCTAATAATAACAATATATAATAGAGTGATAAAAATGACAACATCAGGGTTAGATTCTTCTACAGAAAAAAAATTGTCAGTATGTAAATAATTTACTAATGTACAATTTTCTGGAATAGTGACTGTGCCCTTAGGTTGACGCTATGGAATTGAGAGGATTAACATGTCTGTTTGTAGTAAAGGTTATTTTTCTGTTTTTCACAGACAATTATTCTTCAATGACTTGTAATGTGTTTTTTTGATACTATATTAGAGCACACAGAAATTATGATGCACTAGTACAGACAGAAAGAATTTCCTCCCAGACTTCTTCTGGGTATGAGCTACTGCCAGCCAAGGTCACACATTTTGCTTACTATTTATCATTGTCTTTGAAAGCTGTAAAAATACAGTACGGTCAGTTTCAGAGCAAAATTGATTTCTTCTTGGAAACCATTTGGGTTTTCTTTGATTAATAGTTTTTAAAGCATCATTGTATTCTTTGGATACATTACGTAAGGTTTTCTATTTGTCTTTTAAATTAAACTTTTTTATGGACACATTTGACTATTTCTGTTTCTTAGCTCTGTGGTATTAAGTCTTTTTCTAATTGATATTGCCATAAGTTTTCAGGGAAATATTATTCTCGGCAGTATAGCCTATTTACAAACTGCATGAGGTAGTTTTTCCATTGATTTTGTGGGGTTTTCTTCTTCTTCAACTTTGTTTTTTTGTTTTTTTTTATTTTACCCATTTTTTTGGCCGACAGTTTACTTTTCACTGCACTTGAAATCAACTCTTTTAGTTGATTAAAAAGATCATTCATAAATCTTTGTAATGAAATCGCTATATTGTGCAAAATCTATCAGAGACATAATTTAAAAAAAAAAATATTACAGCCCTAGAGCAAAATCATTATCATTGGCTTCCAAAAAATATTATGCAAACAAAAAGCACATGGTCCCATTTTGTTTATCTATCTATCTATCTATCTATCTATCTATCTATCTATCTATCTATCTATCTATCTATCTATCTATCTATCTAACTATTATTCCTGTATAGAAAAATACAATAGTGTTTCTGCTGCCACAATTGCTTTTCTTTGACTTGTGGAATTACTAAAATACAAAAATCTATGATTTCTGACAGTTGTGTAATATTTGCTTTGTATTAATGCCAATCCAAGCATTCCACAAGAAAACTCCATGCCATGCTCCAGATATCCACTACCTGCAAATAGGATTGATCCAGGCTGAGCGTTTCAGTCTCAAATTGCAGTATAGACGGGACCATTTCACCCTTTCAGTGATATATTTTGGCATTTAGATGTTAGGTTGAAAGGTTTGCATACCCAAATTCCTTTTTTTTTTTTTTTTTTTAGCTTTGTATAAAGAAGGGCAGTGTTAAGACATTTGACAGGCTTTTATTGCTGTCTGTGTGCCCAATGGGGAGATTTACTTTCTCTGTCTTTGTAACTGTTGTTGCCAGGTTGATAGGAAACCCAAAATTTTGAGTTGCCACCAGAACAGCAGAAGGGGGTAAATCTTCCAGTTGGGACATCTATTCTTATAACAGCTGTCTAACGGGGGATTTTTGCTCACTTTGTCTTGCATGTCCAGGATAGGAAGTACAGTGACATTTCGCAGAGAAAAAAAATTGACAGGGGCTTTAACTTTTCACTACTCTATCCAAATAAAAATAAAAGTTAGTTTTTTATAAACGTTAAAGCCCAACTTCCGGAATTAAACTAAGCTACCTTTGCAGTGCCCCCCTCACCACTGCAAGGGTTAATTGCTCATTAAGCCTACAGGTGGAGGAATAAGTACATATGTAATATGTACCTAACCTATCTGGCAGGCTCCCTCTATCTGTGCAACCAATCCCCATCTGCGAGACCAATCTTCTTTATGTCAGCCAGCAGTTGCAAATGGACCTAACCTCTAATGCCGCGTACACAGGACCGGTTTTGCCGTTGGAATAAACTCTGAAGGTTTCTCCGACGGAATTCCGCTCAAGTGGTCTTGCCTACACACAGTCACACCAAAGTCCGACTGTCCAGAACAAGGTGACTTACAACACGTACGACAGGACTAGAAAAAGGAAGTTCAATAGCCTGTAGCCAATAGCTTCCGTCTTTTACTTGCTTCAGAGCATGCGTCGTTTTTGGTCCGTCAGAACAGCATACAGACGAGCGGTCTTCCCAATAGGAATTGGTTCCGTCGGAAATATTGAGAATATGTTCCATTTCTAGGTCCGTCCGAGTTTTAGAAAAATGAAGTCCGATGAGGCATACACACGATCGTAATAGATGATGAATAGAAGCTTCAATCTGACTTTTTCTGTCGGACATTCCGTTTGTGTGTATGGGGCTTTACAATGCAGGGCCAATATCCTGCATTGTTCCCAGGGACAACAGGGACTGCCCATAGCCTGTCTATGGGAATATGACAGTGCAAGGCTTACAGTGCAAGGTATAAAGTAAGTAGATCACCTTATTTATCTACTCATAAATGCATTGAGCATTTAAACTGATTTTAAGTCTTTGAAATGCAAAATGAACAAAACATATCCTCTTATAAAGTGTACCTGTAACATACCATAGCACATAGTGTGGATCCTGGCTGTTCTATTCGGCTTCTGCAATCTACGTGTGTGACTTCTGGCAGTGTTCTCCAACACCAGGCAATCCACGGTGATGACCCAGTCTCCCTCTAGTAACAAACTAATGTTTGTCTTGCTCATACAACGGTGATGGTATAAAATGAAATTGTATGCTGTAACAATAGATCTTCTTTAGGGGTCAGGTCTAGGGACATTTTTATACAGGACTCTTGGAAGAGGGAAGATGAGAAGTAGTGCATTTACACATGGCTCCCTTGGTGGGCAAGTGGGTTGTAGTGGCAGTTGTTCTGCCTTTGGAATAGTCATATGAAAAAATGTATTAATCTTAAGTGTAAATGTGTAGGCACATAAGGAAACTATAACATAACTCAAGTTCATGCTGACTATGTAAAGTGAGGCATTTAATTACATGTTTTCTTTTCCATTTTGTATTTCTTTTTATTAGCTTTGGAGCCAAACTAAAACTGCAAAAGTGTATCTTTAGTATCAGGCATGGCACTCCCTGTGCACTATGTTTGTTGGCATAAACACGGGTACAAATGTAATGATATCCTTCAGCTTTTATGTATGGTCTAGTCACTCCTCTTTATAAAATCCAGCTTACTAAAGGGATTGTTTTGATGCCTTTCTGCACACAAATACTATATCTACTGAACAAGTGCACACAGATCCCATTCTGCTCTATGAACAGTTAATAATACAAGCTTGGCTAAGTACAGATAATACAATGTGCATGAGTCAAACTATACACATCAAGTCTATACAAATTCCTCATACTTGCCATTTAGAGCATTGGCTAAAAATAAAGAGGACTACATGGCTGTACTTATTAAGGATACACCACTGTGCTGGATACACCACTGTGTGCCATTCACACATTAAAAGAAACAATATAGTGGATTGCTTTTCATTTTGGGCTTATTCACACTGCAGGTAAAAGCCATGCAGTTAAATACTTGTTACTTTAATGCACATGGCATGTGTTAAGATCTGCACTGCACTAAATTGAACTCCAACATACTTGTATAATAGCTGCCAACACAACTGCAGTATAGTGCATTACAGCACATGTAGCGCTGTGTTGCCTAAAATGCTGCAAGTTTGTGTTTCATGCTTCAAGGAGTGCTCCCTGCCCATTCAAGATCAATGGGTTATCGTATGTGAATGCCTCATTTTTCTCCAAATTGAATAGGTTGAAGGTCTCATTTTTGCTCATTTGCATGAATGCATTTCATGCATAGTATAAGTATGCACTAGTTTATTCTCCTTATCCTTTTATTTTGATTATGCGGTAGAATATAGTAAGTTTGAGACTCAGAGTAATTTTTTAAAAGAATAATACCTTATTTTTTATACAAAATGGTACCTTCAAGTTCTAACAAATAACGGATTGCTCAAAGAAAAAATAATAATGGGGCATAATGTGTGTCACATTGAAAGAAACTCTGTATTAATACATGCATCAGGTTTTGAAAATTTATTATCACAGAAATTCTGTTGGTTGTATAACTGCTTAGGTGCAGAATAGCTCAATGTTTAAAACAAAAGCTCCTTCCAATGGACAAACATCACCTTACAGCAGTTCCAATTCTTGTAAGGTACTAGACAGTGTTAGATATAAGGCAGTGGAGCACTGACTTCTTCTGGCCTGGAGGCTATAATGGCTCATGTCCAACCTTAGTTCATGGTCTACAGCATGAAGGGATTTTGAGAAAGGTTATAGAAGCTGGCCAGAGTAGTTTAGCAATTTTTCCCACATGCATATAGCAAGAACACAAGGTTGTTGTTTCTGCTATCTGTCAAAATAATGATTTAATGTGCCAATAAGATCAGGTCGATTTCTGAATAGGTGCTTCATACAATGAGAAAACACAGGAATACTCCCCCTTAGTTGTAGGAAACATATATACCAAAATATTCTGCTCCTGACCTCCTTGAGGACCTTCCTGGCAAAGCCTATCAGCGTATATTTGGCAGAAACCACCCAGTCACTGTCGCCAGTTTATTTTTCCTTTTAATTGTAATAATTTAGTTGGGCTATGATTGTGATTACAGCATTTGTCATTCAGGAATTTAGTAGCAAAGAACTAATTAGTACAGAACCATTGAGATGTAACAGCCATCCATGCATTTGATATTTATACTCCACATTTTATGTTGTATTTTTTGGCTCTTACATCAGTTTCATGAAACGCAGAACAAAATAAACACTGATGTTCCTGTCACCTTAAATGATTTATTTTTGAGTAGGGCATACCCACTGATGTTTGACTAAAAGCAGCGACATATTTCAAGCAATGAGTCTTTTCTTTATAGTATCTGTTCTTTATAGTATATTATCTTAAGATTTTTTTTTTTTTTTTTTTATACAAAGAAACATGATAGTCAAAGCCTTGTCATTTCCACATGAAACCACACTGGTGATTTTAAAATATTAAAGAAATATTTATCTTTGTATGACAAACTGAAAAGATTCGGGGTTAACCTTATATTTGACTTTCTGTATTGCTATACATCACTTTGCTGGGACCATCCTACTTTTTTAAAGGGAGCTTTTCAGGGTAAAAGTATGAGATCTGGTGTTGCTAATTCGTATTTAAAAAATGTAAGCTTTAGGTTGTCATCATCATCCTACGTTAACTTACTGACCCAGAGCAAGTCTGCTACCAGTGAAGTTGAAATATCCGACTTACATTTTCCAGGTTGGTCACCCACAAAATTGTGAAGCAAGAATGAAGATGGTGACTTTGACTGCGCTAACCCTAGCAGGTTAGGGAGTGTATAAGCGGTTTTAGACACACATACTATGTTCCCCACATATAGAGAGACTTACCGTGCAAAGAATATGGAGAGTACATTTAAAGGTACATCTACTATTTTTAAGGTTTTTTGTTTGAGCAGTTAGGTATTCTAAGTATATTTTTATAGGCAACAAAACATGTCTTTCATTGCCTTCCAATGTTTTGTTGTCTTTACAGTAGGTTACAGCACTTCTTTTATGTATTCTATTTCTGTTTTCTTTACTAAATACCTCATAAAAGTGTTTTAATACCAAATGATTTATACCTTTTTAAGCTTCTGTTTTAATGGATCGTTTCCTAAATACTCTTAACATGTGTTGAGTATAATCAATTCCCGTCTCGTTGGCTTGCTATTTTAACTCGAGTCTTCATCCATCTTCTATTCCAGCTTGAATATTCCTTCCGGCAGTGGTGCCAGAATGTGACTTCATTGAGAGCTATTGTGTTGTGGAGAGCTGACTGTACACCGTCAGTTTGCCAGATACATGAGTTGTATGGGGTTTCTATCTAAGATTTGTCTTTAAAGAGAATAGTATGAACTGTTCTGTTCCTGTCCATAGCTACCATGTCTTGGGATCATAAACAGACACCTTAACAACAGCAATTATCATATACACAAAAAAAGTATTTGGGCAGGGCTTACACGTGATGCCTTTACGCTGACTGCCGAAATGCCAGTATTTGGAGATTGTCTGCTCAGGAAACCACGCTGTGCATCTTTTAATGCGATTTTACTGTGGAAAATATGTAAGTG
Organism: Aquarana catesbeiana; assembly: GCF_042186555.1. Classification (NCBI taxonomy): domain Eukaryota; kingdom Metazoa; phylum Chordata; class Amphibia; order Anura; family Ranidae; genus Aquarana; species Aquarana catesbeiana. The sequence continues at coordinate 205,468,524 of NC_133324.1, forward strand.
CACTTCTGTTATTAAAGATACAAATTTTTTAAACATATTGAGCTATTAAATGTTGTTTCCTTGCTTTGCATTACATTGCTAGGTGAGTATGCAGCAAGGAGATGAGTGACCGAAAGACATCTTGGTTATTTTAAATGCACTGTTGACCATTTTATTTGGTCCACACTATCTGGTAAGGAGCCAACCATATGTTACATCATAGATGATATCACTGTGGTGATCAGCATTGGATGTAACAACTATCTGTTTCTTGGATTGCTTATATTTATTGGATGAGAGTGGCATTCACTTGCACTTGGATATAGGACTATACACGCTATATTTTTTTGGAATTTTGCACATGAATTACCTTCATTCATGAAATGGGACTAATTTTTTGTTTATAGGATTTGAATATTGTTTTTTCAACACACTAATTTTATTATGTTGGTTTATTTTTATGTAATATAAATTTGCATTTATTTCACATTTTTGCACTTTATGAATTGAGATTTTTATTATTAATTTATATTAGAGTTTTATGCACATTAAAGTGTTTGTAAACCTTCACATATACCCAGTGAAGTGAATAGCCTCAGATGATACACAGAGATGAAACAAATCATACTACATACGTTTTACTTGCATATCTGCTGTCTTTCCCTTTCTACACTCTTTGGAAAGTGCAGATCGTGTTGGAAATCTTTCTTCCTCTTTGAGCACTGGGTGGGGAGTCTGGGCTTACACTGTGTAAGAGCTGATTGGAGGAAAGGCACCCCCCCCCCACATAGGCAGAGGAACGAAGGAACATGCAGAGCTGTAGTCTGAATAGACAAGCTCTCTTCTTATCTCCCTCTAAGCTCCCTCCTGAAATTTTCAGCTGCTGTTATCTCATGTGTTGGAGAACATTTTAGAAGTGGCTCATGCAGATAACAGAGGAACAGAGCACCAGAGAGAAACGGCACTTAGAGCTTTGGAGAGAGATAAATAAACACTGCAGATATATGTGGTTAGGTCAAATTTCACGAATGGTGTTTACAACCACTTTAAGTACAGTATATTTTTTATTATGTTGTATTAATTTAGCGCCACACTATTTATTTATTAACTAAACCAACACTATCCCCTGAAAAGAACCTGGCCAGTCTAGCTAGAAAGGTTGCAATCTTTGTCACATACCTGCTGTACTGCTCCCATCCTACATACCTGTCATTGAACATGTCACCTACTGCTAAAATAGATTTGTTTGCTGCACCCCCTAGCCAGTGAGAGCATGGCACCTAAATGTGGGGGCTTTATGCAGAATTCACCTTAAACTGCACAAAACTACAAATGAAAATGGGTGGGTGGTGGCCAGAGCTGCACGATTCTGGCTAAAAGGAGAATCACAATTTTTTTGCTTAGAAGATAGATCACGATTCTCTCACGATTCTCATGGCGTAACATCATCTTTCACATTAAACAAAATAATTGGGCTAACTTTACTGTTTCGTTTTTTTTTTTTTTATTCATTGAAGTGTATTTTTCCCAAAAAATTGTGTTTGAAAGACCACTGTGCAAATACAGTGTGACATAAAATATTGCAACAATCTCCATTTTATTCTCTGCTAAAAATATATATATATATATATATATATATATATATATAAAATGTTTGGGGGTTCCAAGTAACTTTCTAGCAAAAAATCTGATTTTAACTGTAAGAAACAAGTGTCAGAAAAAGGTTTAGACTTTAAGTGGTTAAACTTCCTGCATATTCACACAGAAGTTTTATCCCTTTGATCTAAGATGGAAGAGTTACAATGTTGTTAAAAACTTGGCAGACTGCCAGAGTGAGCAGAGAACTCTCTATACTTGTTACATGAAAGAATCAGGAAACTGCAATACAGATCGTCAGGGGTGTTGAATCGAGATCGCAATCTTTTAACGATTAATTGTGCAATGCTAGTGGTGGCATTTCCCTTATAAAGTACATGAGACACTGCAGATTTTACTCAAGCTGTTGTATAGATGGTAAAAGTTTGCTCTTTTCATGAGAATTCAATAAGTAAACAAACTTGTGCATTTTGAACTTAAATAGCAATTCACCCAAATGTTGTTGATGGCTCTTATTTAGAATTTGGAAAAAAATTGGAGGAAAGCATGGACTTTTTAGGCACCTAGTAAGTTAAAATACATACAGTATTTTATTGAACTACACAAGCAATAAAAACATTCATACAGACACGAGATAAAAATCCATCATCTCATGAGGTTTATGGATTGTTGTAGAACACAGGCCAGATAGACCCCAATGTAACAATGTTGGAGCAAATAAATGCTTAGGATGTAATAGGATCCAAGTGAACTTGATGTGGATCATAACAGCCTGATGTAGCTCAACAACATGTTTCGCCAGTGATTGTTTGTTTCTTCAGGAGCTTGAATACATTCTCTAGATGAGTAGAAATACATATAATAAATATCTCCATATGAATACAGCCGCATCACAAAAGGGAGTGTGTCAGACTTTATACAAAATATCAAGTCATAAAAAGGTAAGAACGTCATGGAGCAGATATTACAGAATTAAACTCGCATAGTAGATGTGCTTGAAGGGCTCAAATAGGCCTTCCAGTTCACAGGTTAAAACATGATAGTATTGAACACTGGGGTTTGGATGCTCTCCAAAAGTGATCCTGATATGTCAGAGGGGGATCTTTAAACAAATAACCTGCAAAGAGTATATATGGATCAGTATACAGTAGTATAATGATCATTCATAATAAAGGGTCACATGTAAGTTCAAAGCTCACCTTGGAAATAACATTCACTTAACTTACAGAAAAAGAAGGAACAGGCTGACCATCCACTTGATGTACAAAACTGCAACCAGTCTCAAATGGTCACTAAAGCTTATAATGCCTGTCCCATAGGGTTATCCCCAGCCCCCAAAGAAAACTGAGTGTGTAATCTAAATCAAACAAGTAGTATACATACAACAGCCTTGTAAATGGTGAGAAACCCCATAGTGCTTCAAAAAGTATCAAGAGGGCAATAACCCATGCATAATAGGATAGACATACCAATGCAGAGTCCATTCAATAGCATAACAGCTTCCCAACCAGTGCTGGTGCCTGATGAGCCCTCCTGGCTCCTTCATATATATATATATATATATATATATTATATATATATATATATATATATATATATATATATATATATATATATATATATATATATACATGTCCCAACCGGGATGCCCGCGCTGGCCGGAGTTGGCGTGTGACATTACACGGCCTAGCTGTACTGACTGCTCATGCGCCCTGGCACCCAATCCCAGTCAAAAGCCAAGTAGATGTCAGGCAGCATCGCTGGAAGGGAGCACATCAAACAGCCAGGGAGACCAGTCAGGAAGGCTGACGCCCCCCAGTTGATCATCCAGATACCGCAGCCCATGACCAGGAAACAAACCAAGCCTAGCTCCATTTCTCCAAAGCAGACAACTGAGGCGCCTACTCTGCAAATCCATCTCACAGGGCACCCAACCAGTGTCAACCGCTATAACACGGCACACCTCTTGTACATAACATATCCAATTAAAAAATATGCTTATACAGTAGGACAGTAGACTGACATTATGGATGAAAACATGGGGGCTATCAACTCCAATTTGATTGAGCAACCCGGGCTTGTATTGTCTTGGATATATTGTTGGAGAAATTCAATGTGCCAATATAAATTGGACTTCTTTTTTAACAGCCGTTTGCTTTTCACAATATATTGATTAAGATATTTTTGACTAGGTTTACTGTCATGACATTAAAACCAGTATGGATTTCTGCCATGTATTCTGTCCAAGCTGCACCCACAAAATCCATATAACTGATATATATAGGATACCCACATATACTGTTTTAGATAGGGCCTACTTTAAAGTGGAACTCCAGGGAATCAGATAAATACTTTATAAATAACTAGATACATATCCAACAAAGGATATGTAATTTAGGCCAGCCATTCCTATGATGCCCTCACCTCTGCTAGTCAGTAAGATTCTGCTTTTTGAGTCCGTGTTACTTCCTGCTGCACTAACATATGGGTAGGGATTATGATGCTGAAGAGGCAACATTTGGGTATATGAACCAAGAGATTACAAAGTTATCTATGTAAAATTACGAATTATTTGGCATGTAAACCTGTAGACATACAGTATATGTATTTCAATTGTGTATTTCAATTTAAAAACAAATTGACTCCCTCATGGTAGGCCTCTTCTTTAGATAATTTTAAAGATAACAATTTATCAAAGAGGGACACCTTTTAGCACTTGGTATGTAGGCAAAGGAGATATCCTTCCCACAGCTCAGGCCCCAGTTACATGAACCACAAAGATATAACATGCAGAAGACTATTGACTAAATCACACAATTGCTTTTTGACCTCCAATTTTTCCATACTATTGGCTTTTTAAAAGAACAAATGCAGTAATATAGAGGTTAGATAAAACTGTTTAGCGCAGAAAAAACATCTGAGGCTGCATGAGGGACAGAGGGATTTGGTCTCAAAAGAGAGACAGTCCCTCCAAATGAGAGACAGTTGGGAGCTATGATGACACTGCTCAAAATACAAAAGCATAGTAAAACAAAATATCTCCTTTGAATCTGTGAGAAATGTTTAACAGTGGAGCCCCCACCCGGCCATCATTCTGCTATAGGCCGGGTGGGGGCTCCACTGTCATGACTGGATGTCATATGACGTCCTTCAGACCAATCCGCTGTTTGCGACCTTGGGGGAACGCAGCTCAGCGATCGTGGTGCGGATACACCGCATGTCCATTCACGGTAAAGAGCCTGTGACATAGGCTCTTTACCACGTGATCAGCTGTGTCCAATCACAGCTGATCAGTGTAAATAGGAAGTGCCTGTTATCAGCATTCCTCTACTTGTGCTGACAGGGCGTGAGTAGAGGAGAGCTGATGAGCGGCTCTCCTGATAAGGGGGGGGGTCTGCACTGATAATCAGTGCATTGATTATCAGTGCAGCCCCATCGGCGATGCTTGCCAGTGCCCCCCCAGTGATGCCCACCTGTGATTCCAATCAGTGCCCATCATTGATGCCAATCAGTGCTGTCTTTCAGTGCCTATTGGTGCCCATAAAGGCTGCCCTTCACTGCCACCTATCAGTGTCAATCAGTGCACATCAGTGAAGGAGAAAAATATGTATTTACAAAATTTTTTGATAGGTGATAAAAATTTTGTTTGGGTACAGCACTGCATGACCGCGCAATTGTCATTTAAAGTGCAACAGCGCTGAAAATTAGCCTGGGCAGGAAGGGGGAGAAAATGGCCAGTATTGAAGTGGTTAATCATGCAGGGATAAACTAAGCAATGATATAAAATCATGAATTGAAGCTTTTAAATATTTTAAAATAGTAGAGAGGACATACATTTTCCCGTTGTCTTATTTAGCACATTTTATGCTGGGGGCTCAGAGCTAACAGCTACCAGCACTGTTCTCCTGTCACTACAAGCTAAAATACAGTATAGAGATTACTTTGAGCCATTGTGCCTTCTAGAGTCAATTCCCACTATGCATATTCCAACACTATCCTAGATAAAGCCAGACCTTTCTCATCTTCAGTGACACTGCTGTTCAGCATAACATTAAGTGTGGTCTTTCGGGAAAGAAGGCTTGCTGCTTTGTGTTTAAGCAGGGCAAATTTATTTTTTACCACTTTAGTAAAATGTCTTGACATAATTTGTCCATATGCTGATTTTTTTTTCCCCCCCTGAAGTTTACAGAAAGGCGTTTTTTGTAACGCAAGTTACTTTGTTCAAGTTTTGAAGTGGACAGGAATCCATGAGTGTCCTGTAGCACATTGCTCCTAATTTATAACGTGTATTTTATTGCCGCAGTGTTTCTTGCTGAATGTTTTTTGGAAACCACTTGTATCAGATAAGTTAGTACTTGCACGGTGACCTGGTGATAGAAATTTGGCTTTTCTGTTTTGTACTTTAAAAAAAAGATGTATAACATTAATGAGAAATGTTCCATAAATAAAGCCCTAAAACTCTTTTCATTATGGAGCCAGGCTAAAAATATCCTTGACACGTCAAAGGATTATTCTCAGTATCTGATCTTCAGAATAGACCTGAATCTTTAATCATGTTCCCTGATGTGTACTGATAACAGTGCTGTTCATAGAAAAGTCTAGTTGTTAGACAGTGTGCAGTGGGCCCCTCTACATGGAAGTATTTCTCCCCTGACCCTCATAAGGCACTCATAGGGCACCTGCATTATGTTGTTAAGGGCCAGTGTCTGTTAGAGCAGCTACCCACCTACCTCTGTTCCATTTTGCATCTGAGCATCATCTTCACCACGGTTGCCCCAGAAGCCAGGATCTATATTACAGCTTCTATGAATGTAACAGAATCTATGTTGGGAGGGAGCAGACCTTTCAATCATCACCCACCCTTCATTCAGAGATCACTTTCCATTCATATTAGCTATAATATATCTTCTATGAATAGTAGAGCATAGTTGGGCTCTCTTAATGAGTTGTATTAATCTCACCACACAGAAAGATTGCATCAGCGGAGCTGGGGGGCATGAACCCAGCATGCTGGTTGTACATTCAGCCTACCCATACACAGTTCGAATCTTGGGCCGGTTCAGCAGGATTCAAACTGTGTATGGCCTGCCCATACACAGTTCAAATCTCGGGCGGTTCAGCAAGATTCAAACCGTTTGTGGCCTGCCCATATGCTCAGTTTTTTTTTTAATTTTGGCAACATTTTATCTACACTTAGGCTTTAAACTATGTTTTAATTTACTAACAGCAAATAGGTTGTTCACTTTGCAAGGCAATTTTCACTTTGCATGAAAATGATCCATGTTACTCTGTGAAGGTGCTGTTGTCTGTTTTGGATGCCTCCATGGACTATAAGTGTTGTAAAAATTTTCAAAACATCTAATAAACATATTTAAAAAAAAAAAAAAACAATCCCTTGGTTTAGTGAATGTGGTGAAAATCTACTTTGCAAAGAATATCTAATCACATGCATAGAAAAAAAACAAAAAACTGTATTTTTGCTTGCACATGGTTAGGTGGTGGAAGTCAGCAGACTTCATTAAGCTTGGCTCAAAATCCCTTGCAAAGTGAACAACCTAAACAAAGTGAGGTGGATTGAGCATAATGTCCATAAAAGCAGTAAAAACTAGTAGGAAGGAAGGCTGCCTGCTTGCAGATAGAAGTTGATCTGAAACGAAGAGAGGGAAAGAAAGCGGCGCCTTCTAAGCGTAGTATATTAAAAATTTAATGGATTCAATGTAAAAAAAATAGCGAATACACTCACAAACAGATGAGAGAGACAGGCATGTATAATGGGTGTCATCTGCACTTATCCAGAGGATGCAGGGCTGGGACTGGTGTGTACCGAGAAGCCGTCCTCGGTAGCGAACGCAGTGGTGGAGTCCAATGCCTTCAGTATCCAGGGGAAGGGATCCGTGAACACCGGAACGTCCTGCTGCGATGTCATCACTTCCAGATTAAAGTTCAGCGGGAGGGCGCGCGCGTTCGAAGCATGCTCCCAGTCACATGATAAGCCAGTGATAAACTACACTGAGCACTAATGGAGATCAGGCACTAATTGAACAAGCCTGATCTCCATTAGTGCTCAGTGTGGTTTATCTCTGGCTTATGTGACTGGAAGCATAATATATACCACTTCTAAGATGGCCCCATCAGAGCCTGAGGAAGAAGCATGCATGCTTCGAACGCGCGCACCCTCCAGCTGAACTTTAATCTGGAAGTGACAACATTGCAGCAGGATGTTCCGGTGTTCATGGATCCCTTCCCCTGGATACTGAAGGCATTGGACTCCACCACTGCATTCGCTACCGAGGATGGCTTCTCAGTAAACACCGGTCCCAGCCCTGCATCCTCTGGATAAGTGCAGATGACACCCATTATACATGCCTGTCTCTCTCATCTGTTTGTGAGTGTATTCGCTTTTTTTTTTACATTGAATCCATTAAATTTTTAATATACTACGCTTAGAAGGAGCCGCTTTCTTTCCCTCAAAGTGAACAACCTATTTGCCTTTAGTAAATCAACTTCTATAGATTGAGTAGGTTGTTTAAAAAGGGCCCACAAACAGCACAAATGTTTGTAATTTAAAATGGAACTACAAACTGGGTGGTTAGGAGGATTGATCTACACTGGTTATTGATCAAAGTCATTAGATCTTTGTAATCGATCCCTACTGACAATATTTCCAATTACTGCAGTACAAGAAACTGAAACTCCCTTGAGTTACAGCATTATGGACTCCCTGTTCACTATGTTGCTAAAGAGATGTGATCGCTTTCAAAATGAAACTTCTTGATGCCAGGATTGTGAGAGGTGACTGCACTAGATATGTTTTTTTTTTTTTTTGCACATGTGGTTTCAATATATTCATTGAAAATGACTGTTACTTCATATTTATCCAAAGTCTCCAAGTTACCAAGAACATACTCTGAGTGGTCTTCTGGAAAATTATGCCTGGAATAGTCCTCCTGATGGTAAAAAGGTGGCTTGGTCCCAAAACTGTTCATTGATCTAAACCTACTGCTTTGTGCATAACATATGCATATTCTGGAGTGCCTAATTCAAGCATAACATTGTTCATTTAAAGTATATGTTATGCCTAAAAACTGAAATCTTACTTGTTCCCTTTTTTTTTTTAAATAAACGATTGTACGCATTTTATTATAATAGTTCAGTAGGTGCAAAAATACCTGTCGATTCTGCCATTGGTTAAACTATTACACTTTAATTGCCTAAATGCAGGATACCTTTATTTGACTATGCTGGGAGACACAAATACCAAGATGCTCTAGCAAGCAATGGCGACATTAGAGGCCCCCTTGAAATTGACCTTCTTTAAGACCCCTTTCACACTGAAGGTAATAATAGCTAAAAATAGCGCCTGTAAAGCACCTGAAAAGCGCCTCTCAAGCCCCCCCCAGTGTGAAAGCCTGAGTGCTTTCACACTGGGGCGGTGCATTTGCAGGACCGGAAAAAAGTCCTGCAAGCAGCGTCTTTAGGGCGATGCGGGAGCGGTGTATACACCGCCCCTGCTATTGAAAGCAATATTGGCAGTGGCGCTTTGCGGGTCGGTTTTAACCCTTTCCTCAGCCACTAGCAGGGTTAAAAGTGGTCAATAGCATCTGAAAAGTGATGCCAAAACAGCGGTAAAGCGCCGCTAAAACTAGTGGCACTTTACCGCTAATGAGGCCCGCGCCCCAGTGTGAAAGGGCTCTTGGTGAATAAAAAGGAAGATGAAGTGACAGCTTGGATTATTTTATGTATCTATATTTCTACCTACGTCCTAGGGGAAAGATGAAAGGAGATATGGCTGTCACCAGTGTCACCATTGAAAGATTTCCGATCTCTTATTGTTCTAGAGAAACCTCAAAACTTGAGATTTTTTTTTTTACCTTTACTTTCATTGATAACACGATACATGAAAATTAGAGGGTGAGAGTGACTCTGTCTAACAGGGACACAGTTAGCCATAAAAACCTGATAGGAGTTCTAATCCCTCCACTCTATCCAAAACGAAAGAAAAAAAAGTTTTGCCTTTTAGTTATACTTTAATTGGCAAAAAAGTAACTATTTATATGTATTTCAAAGCAATAACTTTTGACTAACTTTTCAGTTAGACCACATTTTTTCTGTTATGTTGTTTGGAGGTTGTTGTATCGACTGCATAACTTTTTAGTAGTAGCGTTGTATGAAGACCTTTACCAAGCTTTGACTAAGGTTTAATCACATCTTTATTAAAAGACCAAACAATTTACTAAACCAGCCCAGAGCAAGGCAGTAACTGAGGTCCTTAAACAACCCCCAAAATGTTTAAAGCTTTGTTGCAAATCCCACAGCCTTTTTTGTAATCATTTTCTGTTTCAGAAACACGGCCGGTTGAGGTTAGCCTCCCCCACCCCCTTCTCTCTTTCAGAATGACCACATTTAAATTATACTTTGTTTGATAGACTTGAAGTCATTTTTTTCCTACCAAATGAGCTATGTAATGCAACTACAGTATGGAAAATTCTACTAAGTCATAAGCCACAATTCAATAATTCAAGTCTCTGCTAGAAATCTACAGAGCTGTCATTTCTACATTAAAGGGTTAGAAAACAATGGAAATCTTAAATGTAGTCATTCTGCAGATCAAAATAAAAAATCTGAAATAAATCTTTTAAAAATGACTACAAGAAATACATATTTGCATGTGTTCAAAGGTTAAAAAGTAGTCAGATCTCTTCCTAATTTCTTTGCCCGAGGCATTGCTTCTCTTCATTACTATCATATTGCTTTACCTCCCATCATCTCTTGCTTCCCACTGCTTCACCACCTCCACCATTACTTACTGTATGGTGCATGGGTAATAATGTTTTGGGAAAAACAAGGAACAGAGGAAGCACCAGCCTAGCGCATTACCTTTGTGATGAAATTTATTGTGTCCCACAATAAAAGCATGGGATATGACCCATTTGTGCTATATAATGGACTATCTATGCAACACTTAAGATTGGCTCTGAGAAAGAGGGGATCTCCCCTCGAAAAGAGTCATCCTGCCTGAGGGTCTTCTCACGTCCGGGACTTGTCTAGGTGACCAGGTTGCTTTGAGTGTAATGTGCCGTGCCTATTTGCTGATGTTGTTTGTAGGGCTACAACTAACGATTATTTTCATAATCGATTAGTTGGCCGATTATTGTTTTTGATTAATCGATTATGCGGTTAATAACTTTTAAAAAAAGTGTGGTGTATAATTTAGTTAATGTGTAAAGTTTTAAAAAAAGGTAATTTATTCTTAAATATCTCTATGCAGTGGTAAATATAAATAACCAACTATATGGTTAGGGAGCAAAATATCGAATCCACTCTGAGCATAACAGACAGAAGAGATATACTGTATATACTATTATAAGAGATACACTGTATAAACTATTAGAGGAGATATACTGTATATGCTATTAGAGGATATATACTGCATATACTATTAAAGGGTGAATCTGGTAAATATCATCAGACTCAGTGATCACATTTTTTTATTAAAAACAAAAACAATGTCTTCCTTCAAAAATAATGTAATTTTAAGAATGTTCGTTCTTTCATTCAGCGAATGTACAAAGATTTTTCGTCTGAATATTCTCGTCTGAAAATTGATCCATGTGGCCAACATAAGGCTCGGTACACACCTATGCAGTTTGCTTTTGATCTGTTTCTGCAGTGCTTTTTGCTGTGTGTTTTGATTTCTGCGCACGTGATTTTGCTGCGATTTGCATTTTTGCATTATTTTGCCCAATTTGTTGTTGGGCAGATTAAAAAACACAAATTGCTGCAAAAACGCATTACATGCTTTTCTGCAGCTTTTCAATTGAAGTATATTGAACCAAAAAAGCACCGTTTTGCGTGAACGTGTCCCATAGGAAAACATGTAAATGAACTGTAGTGCGTTTCTGCAAAAAGCACCAAAAAACACATAGACATGAACCAGGTCTAAGACGTTTAGTAACATAATGGGGTTAAAAAAACTAAAATGAGCCCTGTATAGTACAAAAAAAAGCAGATAATCACTACTGTAAGGGGTTAATTTTTTTTAGTGTAGAACTGTGGAAGTAATATTTGCAGTAGCGTTTATTTGCTCTTCTATAAAGGACTCATTTTAGGGTTTTTTTTAACCCCATTATGTTACTAGCCGATTAATCGATTATGAAAATAGTAATCGATTAATTTCATAATCGATTAGTTGCCGATTAATCGATTAGTTGTTTCAGCCCTAGTTGTTTGTAAGTATATATCCATTTTTTGACACAAAGTTCATCATAAAGTTAATGCGCCAGGCTGGTGCATCCTCTGTTCCTTGTTTTTCAGCATTTTCTGTGGGTCTCCCCAGCCGGTAGGGGGCAGCAAAGCCTGTGCCAGTCTCTGAACAACCTTGGGACTTCTCTTAAGTGCAGGGGATTGGTCTTTTCTATTAGCAGTAATGTTTTGTGTACTGGGTGGAGAGATGATTCCGCCACCTATGTAAATGTGCTGTAAAAATGTAATCTAATATCTCCTTTTTTAGCCATACCCCTGGCAGTATTCATATGTTGAGTCAGTGGTGCTTCAGATGAGCAGAGAAAATGAGAAAAAGGTATAAAAAGCCACAAGAGTTCATTTTAAGAGCAGTATTCAGCTATACGTATGTGAAAAGTGTAGCAAAAAGTGTAGTAAGCATATACTCCCATTCATAAGGTTGCTGGATACCTGTCCTAGGGTCAAGCAGGGTTACCAACCATCTGTAAATTTACACACAGTTTGTAAAACTAACTGATGTTTACAACTAACCTAAAGCCCCGGTTCAAACAAGGGTGACTTGTCAGGCGTCTTAGCCGCCTGACAAGTCGCGTCCCGTTCTGTACAATGGAACCGTTCTAATAGGAGCGACGCAAGTTGCTCCAACTTAGAAAAAGGTTCCCGTACCATTTTTGGGGCGACTTCAGGCGACTTGCATTGACTTCTATACAGAAGTCGTTCTGCAGGTCGCCGCTGAAATCGTGTGCAGGTCGCCTCGGTGAGTCGGCCTGCAAGATGTGTTGCCCCTGTGTGAACCGGCAGTAAATGTCTGTTAGTTATTGTTTAACTTTTTGGTGGAGTATTGGCAGCTCCGTCCAAAGACACTGGCAGAGCGAGTTGGGTAAGGAAGGAGCAGGCGGCCACATTTGTTCATACTGCTCCTCTAGTACCGGCTGCAGCCCTGTCACAGTGGAATGACATCTGTCATCTGACTCTTAGGCCTCATGTACACTGCTGCTGGTAAACGGATGTTCAGAGGCAGTTGGCTGCTTTTTTCAATTTCCCCTGAACTCATCCAATGTTATCTTATGTGTACATGTACACAGGTTCGTTTAATGTCGTTTTTAGGCAGTTGCGTTTATAGGCTTTTCTTTGATGGCAAAAAAATTAGTTCAGACGCCGAAGTTTTTGACGTTTCAGACGCTAAACGCGGTAACTCATGTTTAGCTGCATTTCGTTTACAGGCGTCTTTCATTTTTGGCTACTTTGAAAAAAATATCTATTTTTTTTTCTCAAACGCTTCTAAACGCAAATGCGGCTCTCTGCGGCATGTAAATGCAGCAAAACGGATGTTTTAAACATGGGTTACTATCTGTCAAGTTAAATTGTTCAGGCGAGGTTGTAAAAATGTCCCTTGTACATTAAGGCTAATGTGTCACGAAATGCATTGATGTTGTTTCAGCCTGTTTTTATGATCAATATATACCAAGTTTCCTGAAAAATCCACTTGGAAGCACCTTTTTATTTAATGGGCGCCTCTGCCGACCACACATTGGTTCCATTTTGGAGCCTTGTCCTTTTTACCAGTATTCATATATTAGCACTCTCTGCTCTAACTGTAAACCCATGCATTGTTCTTTTGGCTAGATCTGTCTGTTATTCGGGCCATGTGAGTCATTGTAAAAGTGTCAGTGAACTTACGCTCCAGAAAAAGGCAAATGTATTACGCAGCAGATTTTTGAGTGTGATTGAAAGCAGCTTTAATTGGTTGTATCCTTGTCTGCCATTTCTATCTTAATTAGTTTATGTGCAGCCTGTTATAAATCTGTAAACTGGTCAACCAGTTTTACTAGACCATCATTATTTGAATTGTGTGTGTGTGTATATAGTGAGATCTTAACTGTCCTAAGAATGATTACACAATAAGGATATGCAGATGTTTACCACTTACTGGGGAATCTATTCAAGTTAATAGCTTGTTACATTCTGCTTTGTAGGCCACCTGAAAGTGCGTACCAGTACATGGAAGATGATCTGCATTAGATTGCATTAGTTAAGGGCTTTTCATGCTTCGTGTAGTTGCCTTTTTACTGTGAATGAATAATAGCTGTGTGTCATAGTCAGTAAATTAGAAGCATAGGCTGGCTAGTGAGACTGAACCGCGGGTCATTTGTGATGGCTACAGTCTGTATTGGTTTATGCCATACAGCCAATCACATATCTTTAGATGGGTGATCTATATGCTAACTGGATTTTAACCAATTTGCGTTCTTTTACTTTACAAGTTTGTGTTCAGCTTGAATATATTACCATCCCCTTACATTGTGATTGGGATTAATTATACAGGAATATAGGGATAAATAGGCAACATCTGCCTTTAGAAGGGTGCGCACAGAAATTGCATCACCCTTTTAAAGCAGAGCCCATAAATTAACAGACTCTTAGTTAACCACAGTAGAATCTATATACTCTATATTACCAAAAGTATTGGTAAATATGTGAATGGGGCCTGAAAGTGAAATTGGTGCGATAACACAAGAACAATGAGGCTTCATTCACATCTGTGTGTTTTCTTGCATTTCAGAAATGCACTGCACCAAAAGTCGCAGTAAAAAACGCACCAAGCTCCGATGAGGCGTTTGCTGTGTGTAGAGCAGCCCATTCAGGTGGATGGGCTGCCCTATGTTGTGTGATGAGTGAAAATGCTCCAAAACACCTCCCCAGCTCGCTAAAGAAAAAAAAAAACGCATGTGGGAATGCAAGTTCTCGCTATGCAGAGATGTGAACAGGGCTTGACAGCTGAGAGTTTCTGTCCACTCCCTCCTATGTATAAAGATGGCTATACACTATGCAGTCATTGTGTATTTAGTGAGAAAGGTGATCACTGATTGATTGCATTTCATTTAAAAAATGTGCAGCTGGGAATGGGTGGGTGATGATGCAGGGTGTGTGATAATGAGGTCAGCTGGTCAACTCCTTCTGTGTCATAACCTATAGTCCTGTAAGGACGTAAGACAGAAGCAATAGATAAGTTTTGAATCATGGATGTAGGACAGTGAGGTACACTGTGTAGATTTTATGGAAAGCTTTGCTATTTTTGCAAAAAAGTACATGAATGTTATATTGGTGCATAGGGGAGCTGGAATTTAGAATTAAAAAAAAAGGGGGTGAACTTAGCCTTTAATACCAGATTCACCAGCAGGTGGTGATGAAAGTGAAACATATTGTTGGCAAACACAGAGCTGCTGCCTAAAACAAGTACTCCTTCAGGTTTCTAAATGGAGATTTCCCTAACATGCAAGGGACTGTTTTACTGGAATACTCTTAATGGGGGGAAAAAAGAAATACCAGACATGGACATACAGTATCTCACAAAAGTGAGTGCACCCCTCACATTTTTGTAAATATTTTATTATATCTTTTCATGTGACAACACTGAAGAAATGACACTTTGCTACAATGTAAAGTAGTGAGTGTACAGCTTGTGTAAATTTGCTGTCCCCTCAAAATAACTCAACACACAGCCATTAATGTCTAAACCGCTGGCAACAAAAGTGAGTACACCCCTCATTTAAAATGTTCAAATTGGGCCCAAAGTGTCAATATTTTGTGTGGCCACCATTATTTTCCAGCACTGCCTTAACCCTCTTGGGCATGAAGTTCCCCAGAGCTTCACAGGTTGCCACTGGAGTCCTCTTCCACTCCTCTATGACGACATCACGGAGCTGATGGATATTAGAGACCTTGCGCTCCTTCACCTTCCATTTCAGGATGCCTCACAGATGCTCGATAGGGTTTAGGTCTGGAGACATGCTTGGTCAGTCAGCTTCTTTAGCAAAGCAGTGGTCATCTTGGAGGTGTGTTTGGGGTCATTATCATATTGGAATACTGCCCTGCGGCCCAGTCTCCGAAGGGAGGGGATCATGCTCTGCTTCAGTATGTCACAGTACATGTTGGCATTCATGGTTCCCTTAATGAACTGTAGCTCCCCAGTGTCAGCAGCACTCTTGCAGCCCCAGACCATGGCACTCCCACCACCATGCTTGACTGTAGGCAAGACACACTTGTCTTTGTACTTCTCATCTGGTTGCCACCACATACATTAGACAACATCTGAACCAAATAAGTTTATCTTGGTCTCATCAGACCACAGGACATGGTTCCAGTAATCCATGTTCTTAGTCTGCTTGTCTTCAGCAAACTGTTTGCGGGCTTTCTTGCGCATCATCTTTAGAAGAGGCTTCCTTCTGGGATGACAGCCATGCAGACCATTTTGATGCAGCGTGCAGCGTATGGTCTGAGCACTGACAGGCTGACCCCCCACCCCTTCAACCTCTGCAGCAATGCTGGCAGCACTCATACGTCTATTTGCTAAAGAC
This sequence comes from Aquarana catesbeiana, assembly GCF_042186555.1. Classification (NCBI taxonomy): domain Eukaryota; kingdom Metazoa; phylum Chordata; class Amphibia; order Anura; family Ranidae; genus Aquarana; species Aquarana catesbeiana. The sequence continues at coordinate 205,484,699 of NC_133324.1, forward strand.
AACCTCTGGATATGATGCTGAACATGTGCACTCAACTTCTTTGATCAACTATGGCGAGGCCTGTTCTGAGTGGAACCTGTCCTGTTAAACTGCTGTATGGTCTTGGCCACAGTGCTGCAGCTCAGTTTCAGAGTCTTGGCAACCTTCTTATAGCCTAGACCATCTTTATGTAGAGCAACAATTCTTTTTTTCAGATCCTCAGAGTTCTGCCATGAGGTGCCATGTTGAACTTCCAGTGACCAGTATGAGAGAGTGAGAGTGATAACACCAAATTTAACACACCTGCTCCCCATTCACACCTGAGACATTGAACCACTAATGAGTCACATGACACCAGGGAGGGAAAATGTCTAATTGGGTCCAATTTGGAAATTTTCACTTGGGGTGTACTCACTTTTCTTGCCAGCGGTTTGGACATTAATGGCTGTGTGTTGAGTTATTTTGGGGGAAGAGGAAATTTTCCATTGTTATACAAGCTGTACACTCACTACTTTACATTGTAGCAAAGTGTCATTTCATCCATGTTGTCACATGAAAAGATATAATAAAATATTTACAAAAACTGGAGGGGTGTACTCACTTTTGTGAAATACTGTATGCAACAAAAATGATGTATGTTCTCTGTTCTCATTTGGTTAACCGCAGTCAGTAAATTAAACCCTGATTCAAAGTATTCTCTTGCAAAGCACTGGTTTCCTGATTGGATCAATTACAGAGCTGAGATTGTCACACATCCTTTTTTATCCCCTGCACAACCTACTAAGATAATATGAAGATTGCAAGTGGGAAATATATATAAATTGATCTTCTGCAAATTCTCAAACTTATTGCACTTACACTTGTTCACTCTATTGACACAGAATTCTGTAGTGAAGCATTTTTATACCTGTGTTCTGATGAACACTAGGGTTCCTCCAGGGGTGGTTAGGGTGAGAGGTGGCAGATTGATCTCCCACCACACAATGCCTGCATAGTTCCAGGGCTGACAGTCAGCAATCTTAGCTGGGATCTTGATTTTTATGTTAATAACCACTGACATCACTCATGTTTTAGATATCTGCAGGGGGCAGATATCTAAAACAAGCAGATTTCCCACTGTCCCCCAAGGTAATGGGACATTCTTTCACCTGAGCACCAATGTGACGGGGCATGTGAGGGAACCCTACACTGACCGCCAATACAATGCTAATTCTTTTCATTGACCACCAGGGCATTCTTTTTTAAGGGCTGTATACACAGGCCAAATATCGGGCGGAAACAGTCGGCTTCTGTTGAACATTCGGCCCCTGTGTAACGGCAGCAGGTCTGACAGTTTGGCTGGCTTCTGTCAAAGGGGCATGACCGAAAAAGGCATTTGATCTGCGCTCTTAGACAATGACTGTATCATCAACATCGCTTAGTTCGTATAACGGCTCCGCCTGAGCTTTTTCAGTTTTTTTTGTTTTTTTTTGTTTAGCCCGCTGGGTTGAACAAAAAAATAAATAATAGTGTGTACTAGGCTTTACATTAACCACTAGCACTTCTTCACTAACCACCAATGTAAGTGACCATTTCTCCACTAACTTTGAATAAATGAGAAAATTACACTGACCACCATTTCTCTATTCTTTATGTTTAATAAAAGCTGCACCACTCCTTGCACTCTTTTATTCTCTAGTGAGTCCTACAGTAGAATGAACTCTCCAGAGCCTTCGTGACCACTAAAATGTTGGTCTTACAACTCTCAGGAGAACCCCCTGTTATCTGTATCCTGGTACTTATATCTTGGTCCTGTTCTCCCATGGCAATTGGTGTCTTTTTTTCTTCTTTTGTACATTTCTCCACTGACCTTCAGTACAGAACTTGGGTCATTGGTTTGAATCCCAACCATGATACTACATGCATGGACATAGGCGTGCGCAAGGGGTGTGCCAGGTGTGCCTGGGCACACCCTAATCCTGGGGTTGGCAACCTGTCAATGGTGGGCAGGTGACAGGTAAACCACAACCCTTCCTTGCCGACCCTCAGAACCTGGACAGGAGAGGTGGCGTTGGTGGAATTTAGTGGAACCAATCTGTATTTTCCTCCTGCAGCAGCTGAAAGTAGGCTTCTCCTCTCCCTTTTGTCAACATTCAGTTGCCACAGGAGGAAAATATAGGGAACTGGTACTAATATATGCCACACCCGCCACCCCTCATTTCCCTGTTCCTCTTCCTTCTGTTGCCCGGGTCTCCCATGTGCTCCCTTGCTCCTCCTTCCTCCCATTGTTTTAGGATGGAGAGCGGGGAAGAAGCTGTTAAATATGTCAAACGCATATGTGTTGAAGCTTTGAGGTGCACACCCTAATGCAATAGGCTGCGCACACCTATGTGCATGGAGTTTTCATGTTCTCTCTTGCTTGTGTATATTTCCTGCGACTGCTACAGTTTCCTCCCACACTCCGAAGTCATGCTGGTCGATTAATTGGCACCTGTCTATATTTGCTTTAGTATGTGCATGTATATACAGAGGGGCCCAAAAAATGTATACGCACTTTAACAGTTGTTATCTATACCCTTTTTTAAAACCCAAAATGAATTATTGCAGCAATGTGTGGTATTATGTTTTCCCAAAAATGTCACACCATTGTTGATGTCATCATTGTTGATGGCCATTCATGCGGTTTATGAGGATGAGTAATTTTAATTCCAGCAAAATGGCTCACCACCTTACTACCACTGAGATGTGAGAGCCTATCTCAATGACATTCTGCTAGGATGTTGGATAGGACATATCGTGCTGTTGAATTCCCTCTCTATTCCCTGGACTTAACACCCCTCGATTTCTATCTGTAGGGAACACTAAAGGATGTTGTGTATCATAGAAAACCACCTACCCTGACTGCATTACAGGAGGAAATTGAAACATCAAGGAGAGTGATTCCTGTGGAACTCTAGTCAATGTTGTTCATGCAGTAGTTTGCCAAAATCAAACGTGTCTGGATGCTAATGGTGACCACTTTAAGAACCTAATGTGACTGCATAATTCAAGCATGACTTACAGCTACCCTTTGATATTTATATAAATCTAGTAATAAAATTGATATACACACATTTTTCATGTTGAACCGTGTATACATGTTTGACCCTTCTGTATGTGATGATGGGACCTTGATTGTAAGCTCTTTGAGGGAAGGGACTGATTTAAATGTACAATATATGTAAAGCACAGTGTAAATTGTCGGCAGTATAAAATACATGTAATAATTAAATCTTCCTATAGCTACAACTTCCAGGTCACACTAATGTACTATGATTTGTGAACAGAACAATTTTTAGCATGGGTTTCTGGAAAATTGTTTCAAAGGTTTTTCCATATAACGTTAAAAAAGTGTACTGTGTAGATTCAACAAGTGCTTTAAAAACACGCTTGAACCTCAGATACACCTATGCCATTTTTGGAGACATATGCTGCATAACTATGTTTCTCAGTAAACCTCGGTTGTAGAAAAGTCAGAAGCTCCTATAATTGCTCTTTTAAGTATGCATGCATGATTTGGGTCCGTGATTGGGTATTAAAACAGACAGGACTGGATGCTATGTTTGTGCTCTACTTTTGTAATCAGTTTCTTAAAAAAAATACATTGTGTGTACCGTGGCTAGTTATAACTAAATATATGCTTGCATTTAAATTTATCATAGTTATTATGTATTAATATGAAATAGTATAAGTCTGACTTTTTACTGAAAGTAACTCTTATACCTAATCTAGCACTAAAATATAAGCTAATATTGCCATGTAGTATATCGCAGCTTTCAATTCTGCCAATTTCTATTTTTTTTTTCAAAATCTGCTCCTACCCTTTACCCTAAAAAAAAAAAAAAAAAAGAATCCACGAAAAGCCTTACATGCCTTTAAGCATAGTTTGCTGGAATTTCATGTAGAACCACAAATAAACAGGAAAAGACAAGGAAAAGCATTAGTAACCACATGAAATGAAAGTAGCACAACAAAGACAACAAAAACAGTCATTTAGTACTAAAATAGTACACATCATTGTGTATTGTTTGTTTTACTCCACACACCTTTTAAAGTATATGTTAGGGTACAATAAAAACTTTAAAAACATTGGGGTTGATTTACTAAAGGCAAATAGACTTGCACTTTGCAAGTACAGTTGCACTCTGCAAATGCAGTTGGTCCAAAACTTAGTAAATGGGATGAGGTTTTGCTGACTTCCATCATCTAATTACAGTATGTGCAAGCAAAAATGCTGTGTTTCTTATTTTCCTTGCATGTGATTAGATATTCTTTGCAAAGTGAAGCTTCACTTTATTTACTTAGCTCTGCAGCAAATGTACTTTCTAGTGCATAGGCTATTTGTCTATAGTTAAATCAACCCAGTATTCGCTACATCTCTGCAATCTTTGCAAATTTCCCCATGTTTTATCATTTAAAGAATGCAACAAGTACAGAAAAATATCTGTGGATCTTGCAAAAATTCGATGTGCTTCTAACTCCTAAAGGTTCAGCAGTGTCTTTGCTGGAGTAAAATCCCAACCAGTTTTGTTAGCCCTGCTGACTAAACTACAGAACACTTCCTGTCCCCTAATCTTCCTACTACTCTACATGCATACATTGAATTCTTTCACAGCAATATACTCCCTCTGCCTTGGCTCACTGTGTGTAGCAAGAAGGCTCTTGGGAGATGTGGTTCTGGGGGTGTGTCCCATGCCAAAAAAAACGAGCTCCCAGCAACTGCCCTGCATGAAATTTATAGGCCTGTTGATAATGTCACATGGAGTAATACAAGCTTCTCATTGCAAAAAAATAATGCTGAGACATGCATTGCAAGGTAAGCCTGGAGTAAATTTAGGCAATGCCTGGGCATGCACTTTACATTTTTAAATAATTTTGTATCTCTTTAAATTAATGTAATATTGGTTACTTAATTGACATATAAGCTCTGGGAAGATTCTGAACTCTGCTTGTGGCCACGTTGGGGAAATTTCACCTTGCTTGATTCTAATAATAACTTGACAGAGTAGGTGAGATTTACTAAAACTGGAGAGTGTAAAATCTGGTGCAGCTGTACATAGAAGCCAATCAGGTTCCAAGTTTTATTGTCACTGCTTAATTAAACAAGCTGAAGTTAGAAGCTGACTGGTTACTATTCACAGCGGCTCCAGATTCTGAGTGCTCCAGTTTTTGTAAATCTCCCCTTCCCTATTTTTCTGCTGCAGTTTGCCCTTTTCACAAGGACACGATCGGGTGGCAAAACCAGGCAGTTGAGGTACTTGAGGTATTTTGAACTCCCCACCTGACAGCCCCTTACACATTGAAACTGTGCTTCATTGCGCAGCAAAAAAAACAGGGCATGCTGCGGTTGACAGGAAATACCGTGTGCCTTAGTTCATCATAGAGGTTAATAGGGCTGTACAGCAACTGTGTCCAGTGAACTCAATTTTCCTTGTTAAGTTAATTTTTTGTTTTTATTTGTTTGGTAAAGTTATGGTGCAATGAAGAGGGATTTCAGTATGCGATCCTTCTTCAAACAGGCATGCAGGAGGCGGCAAATCCCTTCCGGATGGCCAGCTAACCGCGGGCCAGTGGTGGCTGACAGTGCAATCCACCATGAATTAGTCACCAACTAGACCCATGTGAAAGAGGATCCTAAAACTCTTTTGATTTCTGGTAACATTTTTTATGGTACATGTCTTACGGATTTGTGGCATCTTTTTATGCAGTCATGGCCAAAAATATTTTTGTCAGATAATGCACCACTTCTGCCAGAAAATTGTTGCAATTACAAAAGTTTAGGCATTCTCATGTTTATTTCTTTTGTTTGTATTATTGGTATGACACAAAAAAGTGGAGAAACAAAAAAGCCAAACCTCACACATTCCACACAAAACTCCAAAAATTGACAGGACAAAATGATTGGCACCTTCTCAAAATTGTAAGAAATAATTGCATTCCAAGTTTGTGATGCTCCTGTAATTGTAATTAAACTCATCTGTATCAATTAACGAGTGCTGACAACATAGAAATCACTCCAGCAACCAGTTAAAATTGTGAAAAATTGACTCAACCTTTCTGTTGTGTGTCGCTGTGTGCCACATGGAGCATGGAGAAGAGAAAGAGCGGCAAAGAATTGTCTGTGAATTTGAGAACAAAAATTGATGAAAAGCATGGACAATCTCAAGGTTACAAGTCCATTTCCAGAGATCTTAATGTTCCTGTGTCCACTGTACGTATCATTGTCAAGTTTACAGCTCATGGCACTGTAGTTCATCTCCCTGGATGTGGACGAAAGAGAAAAATGGATCAAAGATTTTGCCAAAACTTACCTGAGGAAGCCAAAATCCTTTGGTAAAGCCCATCATTCTACTGGTTTCAAACGACATGAGGCCTTTAACCACTTCAGCCCTGGCAGATTTTACCCCTCTCCTGACCAGAGCACTTTTTACAATTTGGCACTGCGCCACTGTAACTGACAGTTGCGCAGTTGTGCGACATTGTTCCAAAACAAAATTTGTGTCCTTTTTTTCCTCAAAAATAGAGCTTTCTTTTGGTGGTATTTGATCACCTCTGTGGTTTTTATTTTTTGCACTATAAAAAAAAACATTTTTCACTCTGCTATAATAAATATCCCCCAATTTAAAAAAAAAAAATAATTTCTTCATCAGTTTAGGCCAATATATATTCTTCTACATATTTTTTGTAAAAAAAAACGCAATAAACATATGTTAATTGGTTTGTGCAAAAGTGTGTTCCTTCAGTGTGTTCTAACTGTGTGGGGATGGGAGTGACTAGGAGAGGAGATATATGATTTTTCCTACTTAGTAGGAACAAACGATATGACTTCTCTCCTCTGACAGCACAGGGATTTGTGTGGCACACGATTGCGCCCGCCGGCCACGCGCATCAGGTGCCCTGCTGTGCAGCGGGCGTGCGCACACCCTCTGGTGGCCGAAAAATTGTAGGACGTCCCATCATGCCCCAGGACTGTGATGTCATAAGGGGCGGGATCACTGGGTGACATCACTCGGTGACCACGCCCCATGCGGACCGCGCACATGGCATTACAGTGGGAGAGAGCGTCGTGTCAATATTGGAAGAAGAGAAGAGGGAAGAAGACGGCGGAGAAGACCGGGCCACCGCTAGCAAAAGAGCAGGCAAAAGAGCAGAAGATAGCGGAGGAGCCTGGCAGAAGATACCGGAGAGCGGGTGAAGAACCGGAGAGCACGGAGAAGAGGCCGGAGAGTGTGGAGAAAAAGGAAGAGATCCTCTAAGTCGGAAGAAGACCCCCGGAGCTGCCTAATAAATTATTTTAAAAACCTGTCTAGTGTGTTTTTTCATTGACACTTTTTTTCCTAGGTGAATGGGTAGGGGTACGATGTACCCCATGCTCATTCACATAGGGTGGGGGGGGCGAGATCTGAGGGCCCCTTTATTGAAGGGGTCTCCTGGATTCCGATAAGCCCTCCGCCCTCAGACCCTGACAACCAGCGGCCAGGGTTGTCGGGATGAGGCGCTTGTCCTCATCAACATGGGGACAAGGTGCTTTGGGGTGGGGGGGCTGCAGGGCGCCCCCCTGCCCCAAAGCACCCACCCCACCATGTTGAGGGCATGTGGCCTGGTACGGTTCAGGAGGGGGGGCGTTCACTCGTCCCTACCCCCATTCCTGACCGGCCGTGCTGCGTGCTCGGATAAGGGTCTGGTATGGATTCGGGGGGGACCCCCACGCTGTTTTTTCGGCGTAGGGGTACCCCTTAAAATCCATACCAGACCCAAGGGCCTGGTATGCTCTTGGAGGGGGAACCCATGCCGGTTTTATATTTAAAATTTGGCACGGAGTTCCCCCTCAAGATCATCTGAGCACAAGTCGCATGCCAAAGTCGGATCATGCGAGATGGCGATCCGACTTTGATCCAACTTCAATGATAGTCAGTGGGCTGAAGTAGGATCAAAGTCGGACCAAAGTAGTACAGGGAGCATTTTCAAAGTCGGATCGACTTGTGTCAGATCAGTTAGGACAGCTCCCATAGGGAAACATTGATTTTCACACGTCATGCGACATGAGCTCCCAATGTCGGAGCGTTTGTCGCACTAGTGTGAACCCCGCCTAAATCATACATGCGATGCCTTATTTAAATCCGTTCTGTAGGTTTGTTCCCAGTGAAGACCAATGTGTGTTTTTCATTTCACTGTGTGCAGTATTAGGTTGGCTGGACTTGGAGATGTGCTTCTGATCGAATGAAGATAAATATTCCTAGAGGCTCTTGGATAGGTAAACGCAGCACACTTATTTTCATAGACTCAAAATACAGCGAGCTGATTTGTGCCCAATTTAAACAGGGAACCAGCTGGATCCCTTATCATGATGGCTTTCCATTGTGGGATCATGTTACTGTGGAATTGTTTTTCCTGCGCTGTGCATCGTATTCAGCTGCGTCTCTGACAAGCGCCACAAAATCAACAAACGGCAATGTGACACAGAGGACGCTTGCTCGCCTTTGTCCCTTTTTCATTTCGTTGTGTTTAAGTTTCCTTCCATGTGTGTTCATTTTTCTGCTTGATGTTGGAAGAGGTTTTTGCCATGAGCAGGAAACAACACTTTTGGCTCTGATCACATTACAGCTGCTGTTAAAATACATCAGCAGTAAAAATCCCTGGACATTAAATCAGATTGCAGAGAATAAATCGAGGGTTAATGTTCATCCTGTTTATTAGTAGATTGGCATATGTGATTTTCATAAGTATTACCACTGATAAATGTGTAAAAGAAACAACTGTGCATTAATCGTAGAAATACAAAAAATACATTTCTGGTAATACAATGTACCTTTTATGATTCCCATGTGCCTCTTTTAGGTACATATGTGGATTAAACTTTTTATTTCCTTTGGCTTCTATGCTTACTCAGCATGTGATAGCATGCTGCATGACAGTAATATTCTGATGACTAGTCACTATGTATTTACCACATCCATCCTGAAAAGGCACTAGATGTCTACAACGTAAGAGAAAAGAAAGTAGAGGTGTGACCCATGTCAAGAAAATATGTGCCATGTCATGTGTCATTTTTCTTAAGCAGGTTACACATTTAAATCATAGTTCTGTTCTGCAACTATACTGATCTTTTTCTTACTTCGGTTGAAGCCCATAAAGCAAGAAAGCCTTCTAGCTGCCATCTAAAGGGTTATACAATGTCTTCATATCCAGTATAGACCTGTCAACCCTATCCAGTGAGGCCAGGATCAGTGCAGAATATGCAGAAAACCATAACAGCCAATAGGAGTCATTATCTTACCTTTGATACCTTTTCTGTTGGTTCTCCATGATGGCACCCATCTGAAAATCATCTCCTTGTACATAAAGGGACAGGGAGAATGACATGTATTCACATTACTCCCAGATTTTCTCCAATTTCCTTGGGAAATACTAATTACCTCATTTACATTCTGAGCTTCTGGAAAATGAATTATAGGTATTAATTCTCTCCTTCCATAACAGCTCCTTGTTTCACATGATGGAACTTATTCAAACTGTGTTTTTTACCACATGGGAAATGTGTACATAAGAAATGTGTCTATGCAAACATCCCAACATCTAGAGTCTGTAAAACTTTTTTTGGTCAGCTTTCCTTAACTATGGTACCCTGAGGTGCTTTCTGGGTTCTTCAGGGGTGCCTTAGAAAAATGCCTAAAAATTGCCACAAATTGCTCAAAAATTGTCAACAAACCAGTGAGTGGATCAAGTTTGCTCTTTTGTTACATAAAGCCACATTTTTTTAGCATTGTGCAGCATTACAACCTTGGGCACCAAATGTGCCAGCCACTGGCATTCTAACAACCAAAGATGTCATCGGTTGATGGAGGATGTCAGACACCAGCACAGCATCCTGTTTGGCCCTTCCCTGTCCCTCTCTGTCAGGACTGGGGTCACGTTAGCTGAGTGAGAGTAACTGGGGGAGAAGAGAAACACTAGAATACATGTTGGTACCAATGTGCAAAGGTGGGGGAATGAATCACTTTAATTTTGGGTGACCCACATGTATGGATGCTTCTGCGTTATGTAAAACTATTAGTTTAGTTTTTTACCTTTAAGAATGAGGTGCCTTGAGATTGTGCAGAATTTTAAAGGTTGCCTTGACTCAAAGGTTAAGAAACACTGGGTTAGGTTATATGTACTATTTGAAAAGTTTAATGACCGTCTTAAGCTGGGCATGTACTAGTAAAATTTTGTCAGAAAACATTTGTTTCAGGAAAAATTTGTTTGATTTTCAGTTAGATAGTGGGGTGAAATTGGCATTTGTTTTCAACTGACATATCAGCATGGATGTCGCACCACTTCCTTAAACTAAATCTCTCTAAAACTGAGCTATTAATATTCCCCCCATGACTTTTCCATCAAAATCAACAATGCAACCATCAGTCCCTCCCCTCACGCCAGAGTACTAGGTGTAATCCTAGACGCTGACTTGTCATTTCAGCCTTAAATCCAGTCGTTGTCAAAAGTTTGTAGAATTCACCTCCGTAACATCTCTAAAATACGCCCTTTTTAATAAATGAAACCACCAAGCTCCTCATTCACTCCCTTGTTATCTCTCGCCTTGACTATTGCAACTCCCTTCTCATTGGCCTGCCTCTCCATAGGCTATCCCCTCTTCAGTCTATCATAAATGCTGCTGCCAGACTTATCCACCTTACCAACCACTCAGTGTCTGCCAGCCCTCTCCTCCAATCCTTACACTGGCTCCCAATCACCCAGCAAATTAAATTCAAAATACTAACCACAACATACAAAGCCATTCACAACTCTGCCCCGAGCTACATCACTAATTTTCTCTCCAAATATCACCCAAATCGTCCTCTCCACTCTTCTCAAGACCTCCTACTTTCAAGCTCTCTCGTCTCCTCCTCCTATGCTCGTCTCCATGATTTTTCCAGAGCCTCTCCCATCCTCTGGAACTCGCTACCACCACCTGTCCGGCTATCTCCTACTCTTGCTACCTTCTGGCGATCCCTGAAAACTCATCTCTTCAGGAAAGCCTATCACGTCTCTAACTAATCTTCTACCACTTCCACCAGCTCATTCCCCACAGTTACAACCTTTTGTACCACCTGCCCCACCCTATTAGATTATAAGCTCTTCTGAGCAGGGCCCTCTTAATCCTCTTGTATTTGATTTTATTATAACTGTATTGTCTCCCTTTTATATTGTAAAGCACTGCGTAAACTGTTGGCGCTATATAAATCCTGTATAATAATAATAATAATAATAATAATAATAATAATAACTGCAATAACGAGAAAATTTGATGGATCAGGATGGAATTTCTTTTTACGAACAAACAAATTTCCAACAATAAAAGTAGATCTATCCAGGAAAATACATTCATTCCAAAATCAAAAGTTTAAAGCAAACACAACTCTGAAGTACTTTCGAACGAATGTGTATGACCAGGTTTACATTTTATTTGAATAGTAGAGATATACTGATGCAGTTAATTTATCTTTGTGCTGCCCTTATTAAAACCATTCTCCAGCTTCACATTTTTTTAATTGAATTATTTAACTTATGTAGTGTCTTTTTTCTGGAAACGTAGCTGTTAGAGTTCTCTTCACCCTCTTCTTGCAACTGTGGCCATGATAACTGCTGTCTATACCCATAGCAGCAGCTGCTCTCCCAGGTCCTCCTGTATCATCCAGGCGTGCTCATCAGCAGCTTGGTCATCATTGACACTTCTCTGTAGTCCCCAGCACTACAAACAGGCTTCATTGTTTATTTTTTACAGGTATTTATATAGTACAGACAATTTATGTAGCACTGTACATATTGTACATTCACATCAGTCCTGGCCTTCAAGGAGCTTACAGTCTAAGGGCCCTATCTCACATGGATGCAAACTCATATATATATATATATATATATATATATATATATATATATATATATATATATATATATATATATATATTTATGTTTGGAGCCCTATGTCCGATATGGACATAGATAACATTTATAGTTAACATAAGACTTACCATCAGAAATAGACCTGGAAGTGTGGACTTACCATATGAAATTGACCTAAAAGTGTGCCTTGGTCTAATGGCCGGTATGCCAAAATAAGGGGACATACCCTGGTTTAAGAAATGATTATTCTGTAAAGAGAAATGAATAGTTGAGAAATGCTGTGAAATGGGGATGGGAGGGTGGGTATCGCGCACAGGAAACCGACAAGCACCACAGGTGAGCGGGCTGCTTAAATACCCCCCGGGCTCCTCCCATAAATTCAGGCCACCATACTGGCCTTCCTACTTATGGTTGGAGCCCTATGTCCGATATGGACATAGATAACATTTATAGTTAACATAAGACTTACCATCAGAAATAGACCTGGAAGTGTGGACTTACCATATGAAATGGACCTGAAAGTGTGCCTTGGTCTAATGGCCGGTATGCCAAAATAAGGGGGCAAAAACATTCAGGTAGGGGTATAATATTTTATTGGTTTTCAGTTATTCATTGAGCCAATTTGAAAAATGCCTGTGCCATCTCTACTTGAGGATTGGGGATATACCGGGCGAAGCAGGCTGATTTTCACCTGCCTAATCTTTTGATGACGTGGTCTGGGACCCCATGGCGGGATGCTGCGGAGGCTGCTCCAATACGAAAGGAGTGTCCGGAATACTGACTGGGGTTAAGGTGAAGATTGCGGAGAAGTATCCTTATGTGTTTCACAAACTGACAGGCACTCAAAGGTTTAACTGGGAATGGTAGAAGAGGACAGGTGTCCGGTTGTTCAGGCAGGAGTGACAGGAGACGGTTAAGTACGGTGACTGGACACCAGCTGTTATTGGTTTTGTAGAGGTGAATGTCTACTCCAGAGCCTGTTTGCTGGGTTTTAGAAACCTCGAGGTGAAGGATGAAATGATCTTGGTAGCGAAGCAAGTGCCGTCTGCATAGTATTTGGTCTGTGGGGTTGTTACAGGTGAACTCGCCAGGTCGCAAAAACCTGTAGTAAGCCAAATATATGGCTGCTTGTAGGACCATGCTGGGGAGCAGACCAAATAGAGAAGTAGTAGTAGCCAGAATAGTAGACATATCCCTGAAGATGGGCCCCGTAATGGGTAAGCGCTTGATGCTGATCACTGGTTGTTGTTTCTGAATGCCCCTTAGGATGGCTCGTATAGCGTGTGATGAGAACAGTGAAGATTTTGTGGGGTCTTCAAGAGTCAAGAAATGTTGTATGCCGGCTAGGTATAGCCGAATGGTATTGTAAGATAAGGCCAGCTGAGTGTGGCAGTATGAAGTGAAGGCCAGTACCTGTTTGACATCTGTTGGTCCTTTACAGCAGGATGTGAGGAATTTATTGAACGCCCTCCAAGCTGTCTGGTAGGCTTTGAGTGTGTTATGGGAGAGTGAGTGATTGATGAGCTGTGTTGCTCCTTGTAAATGTTGAGCTAGTCCAGGGTCAGCTGTGACCAGACAGGGATAGGGGCCGACACTGGATCGGCTCCGGGAACCTGTTTGAAAAAGGAGGTGTAGTTAAAACGTGACAGTGCGTCAGCAGCTAAATTGTATCTGCCTGGAATAAATGCACAGTGAATGTTAAACTGATGCTGTAAAGACAGTTGTACCAATCTGCGCAGGAAGGACATGACTGCTAGGGACTTGGACCTGCCTTTGTTGATGATGTCTGCCGTGGCCTGATTGTCAGTGGTGAAGACCACGGTTTGCCCTGTCCAATGGTGACCCCAGAGTTGTGCAGCTGCCACTATGGGATAGAGTTCGAAGAGGGAAGACGTTCGGGTAAAGCCGGGTATCAACAGTATCTGTTGAGGCCAGGGTCCTGAAAACCATTGGTGGCCAAAAATTGCCGCGAAACCTGTGGAAGCTGCAGCGTCTGTCACCACCTGAGGTCAAAGGGCCGAAACCATGGGGGCTTGCTGGGAGGTTCTATAAGTAGGAAGTCGTCCAGGTAATGGATGACTTCTTGGCACTGAGCCTTGTGTACCAGTATCCAAGCGAGGCCTTGAGCGAATGTGTCGAAGAGCCAAGGGTTACTCTTCGAACCAAACGTCAGTTTTGTGGCAAAATAATATGCCTCCTTCCACTTGATGCCATGCCAGCACCAAAGGAATGGGTGTATAGGCAGGAGCTTGAAGGCATCCGAGATGTCGGCTTTGGAAAGCCAGGCACCTGTACCTGCTTTGATGACTGCTTGGATTGCCATGTCCACGGAGGAATATTTTAGGGAGAATTCTTCGGAGAGGATCAGGGAATTGAGACTGGGGATGTGGGAAGAATGAGGCGCAGACAGGTCGTACACCAAACGTACTTTATTTGTGAATTTGCCCTTGACAAGCCCAATAGGGCTGACTCTCCAAGTGCTGAAAGGGGGCTGAGTGAAGGGGCCTATGACGTACTCTCGGTCTACTTCTGCTTGTAAGAGCCGATCTATGGCTTGTTCGTCAATGGCCGCTGAACGAAGATTCCCACATTCGTAAGTACTGTGGGGTAGAGAAATGAGGCCGGTGTGAAACCCTACTGTGAACCCCTGGATAAGGTAGGTGGCCAGGGAGGGGGTGGGGTGTGAGGTGAGGTAGAGTCCTAGCCATATGACATTGATCCGGCTTAGTCATGCCCTCTTCTGTTGTTTGACTTCGCACAAGTTCCTTGTGTGCGCTCTTTGGCATAAGGTGCAGATGTGGAGTAGGCGGCACTGACTGAAGTTGCAGGACCCGTAATTGTAATTATTGCAGATGGCTGCCCCTCCCACGGTTCGGACTGGGCGACCGAATTTGTCCACCTGAGGCGTTTGTTCAGGGACCGACTGACCCTGAAGTGCACCGGAGGTAGAGGGAAATTCGAAGGGACGTCTGATTGTCGCATTGGCGCACCAGGTGGCAGTGTGGGTGGAGGACTGGCAAATCGCACACAGGGGTGAGCGTAAGCCGGCAAAATGGCGGCAGAACAGCTCTGTGTCCATGAGACTCCAATTTGTTGTCGTTTGGAACTGTGCGAGTCTGGCTGCCGCCTTTGCGGAAAAGGAACGGTGGTAGTCGTAAAAAGAAAATCCTCCATACTTGTATCCCAGGTCTACTACCGTATGGAGGTACAAGTCCAGCTCTTCCCTTCTGCTGGGGGCGGCTGAGCATAGGACGTCTCTCATCATGCCAAAGGCCAAGGTGAACTCTGGGACAGATAACTTCCGGTTCAGTCTGGGGTCCTTGGCTTTAAGGACCACCGATATGTCACCCCAGTTGTAGGCCTTATTTTCTGCCAGATCGTGCACAGAAATAAGGAGAGAGGCCAGGTTGACGTCCCTGCCGTCCAAAATGTCCTTCCTGATGCTGGTTGGAACCAAATGGGAGGGGTAGACAATGGGGCTCCAGAATGTGGTACCTGCAGGAAGGGGTGTTAAGGTTTGGGTTGCGGTTAGGTCGGGGGTAGCCGCGGCCGGTCGAGCCTCCAGGAGTGCAACCCTGGTTTGTACGTCTGTGACCGAGGTAGACAAGGAAGACACCATCGCGTGCAGTTGTGAGATGGCTGAAGATATCGACTGGAGGGATGCCTGTTGGGTACTGGGTCCTGCTGCTGGTGGGGGGAAGAGGAGCTTAAACAACTCGCCTTTCCTCGCTGTGGCGGGGAAGGGCACGCCTCTGCGTCTTAGCTCTGCCGTCAGTTTGGGGATGGTCCATCCCCTGAGGGACTGCATGCTGCCGCTCTCTGAGACTGGGGAAGGTGACAGAGGGGCCGTGAAGTCTTCGCTGCCGGCCTGAGACATGGTTGATCTGGTGAGGATATCCTGTCTTTGAGCTCGTATTTTCTGGTTGACTGTGACCTATTGAGGGTGACATGAATTTCAAGTTTTGGTTTGATTCCCTGAGCCATACTTACCCGACTTATTTTCTCCCATTTTTTTTTTTTTTTAATTTATTTATTTATTTATTTTTTTTACCTGGGGGTTTATCGTCCAACCTGGTGCAGGGTGGACCTACTGAACTTTGACTGACCTGGAGGAAAATGAAAGGGGACAATTCGTGAAGGTTTTGCTGACTAACTAGAAGCAATGACTTGTAATCTTGTGACAATGAAATGATTTGAAATGTTTGTATTGATTATGAAATTAGTGAACTTTCTTGTCATGACAGAGGTCCGGCTCAGTCGTGCTGTGACTGAGCCGACCGTGAACCGGGCTCTGGAACATGTACCGAAATGAGGCAACTGAAAAACATTGGTGCACACCGGGACGAATCGGTGCATGTTTGATGCATCTGGATTCGAATCGGAGCGCAGTATGAAACGAAATGAGAGAAATGTTTTACCTTAACCGAGGCTCGAATTGGTTGTGCCGCATTTTGCGGCTGGCAACGAACCGAGCTCTGGTATAGGTATGGATACGGCCGAAACAACTGAGGCATTCCATGACGAATCGGTGCATCTCGGATGCGACTGGTTTCGAAATGGTGATGTCCTGTGGGAGTGAAATGGTAGCGATTCCCATGACAGAGATGCGGATCGGTCGCCCGATATCTGCGACTATCTATGATCCAGACTCTGGAGCATGTTTCAGAAATGAGGCCGAGCCCTGGGGCACGCCGTAACGAATCGGTGCATGGAAGATGCGACTGGATTCGAAGCGGAGCGCGGTAAGTGCAGGTGTAACATTTTGTTGCCATGACAGAGGCGCGAATCGGTCGTGCCGCTATAGTGACTGACTGCGAATCGGACTCTGGAGCATGTACTGAAATGTGGTAAATACCTGGGGCACGCCGAGACGAATCGGTGCATATCCATGCGACTGAATTGGTATCGGAGCGTGGTACGTGGCAATGAAATGATAACCATGACAGAGGTACGAATGGATGAGTCGAAAGCGACTAAAAATGACGTGACTCTGGAGCATGTACTGAAATGAGGCCGTAACTACTGGGGCACACCGGAGCGAATCGATGCATCTTTAGGTGCAACTGGATTCGAATCGGAGCGCGGTATGTGACTGAAATGAGAAATGATTCGAAATGGTTTGAAATGTTAGAAATGTAATTGGAAATGTTCAGAAATGAGAAATGATTGGTATCGAACTGACGTGACTCGATAAGATTTGCGAATTGCTATGGCTGTCTACTGACACATGTTTAACAACTTAGACATGCCTGAAATGAAGCGACGCCTGCGTCGCGGTGGTTTCTCAGATAACGCGAAATGGTAACATAACGGTAGTACGAGTGATATACATTGCGGTACGTTCGTGAAATTTGCGAGTGATTCGTAAGTTTGATATCACGGTTTAGTGACATGATATCTATAATGCGTAAAAACAAAAGTCCGACGGGACCCTACCTGCGACAGCCAAGCCAGATGCGTGGTACGAACGTACGAATCGGTAAACACGGGCTTCGAAACTCTTGAGCAGGGAAATTGCGAATGCAGGAACTTCGCACGATAAGAGCTTGCGGACGCTGGTATACGAATAGTCGGCCTAGTGACGTATATCGCGCACAGGAAACCGACAAGCACCACAGGTGAGCGGGCTGCTTAAATACCCCCCGGGCTCCTCCCATAAATTCAGGCCACCATACTGGCCTTCCTACATATATATATATATATATATATATATATATATATATATATATATATATATATATATATATATATATGGGAAAAAACAAAACAAAAAAAACAAACATCTTATACTTGCCTGCTTTGTGCAATGGTTTTGCCCGGCGCAGCCCTGATCCTCCTCTTCTCGGGTCCCCCGCCAGCACTCTAGGCTCCTCCCCCCTGCTGAGTAAGCCGCTTGCTTTTGAGGCTCTCATGCCCTGCTCTGTGTCCATTGACACAAAAAAATGAGGCTCAGCCCCACCCCTGCTCCCTCTTCACTGGCTGTTATTGACAGCAGCGGGAGCCAATGGCTCCTGCTGCTGTGTCTGGGCTAATGGGGAGGTAGCGAGCTGGGAGAGCAACTGCTCTCGTGCACATCGCTGGAACAAGATTGGGCTCAGGAAGTATTGGGGGGGCTGCACACAAAGTTTTTTTACCTTTATGCATAGAATGTGTAAAGGTAAAAAGCCTCCAGCCTCTAGAACCAATTTAACTTATTGACATCTTTGAAGTGCGGGAGAAAACCTGCACAAGCGCAGGGAGAACATGCAAACTCTATTCAAATAGTGTTCTGACCAGGTTTCGAACCAAGGAGACTAGTGCTGCAAGGCATAAATGCTAACCACTAAATGGCTATGCTGACCATCATGGCAAGAGAGTCAATGGGCATTAGCAGCAGTGGTCTGCATGCTAGTATAGACTGATGAGTATTGCTCATTCTCTGCAGAAGACTGCCAACCAGTGGCGGCTGGTGGTATACCAGCCCCGCACTTACCCCATCTAGGTTGCGGGCAGCACTTCCTCTGGGCAGTGGCTTCAGCCTGCTTCTCCTCCTCCTGGGCTTCACAGCTGCCTCCCCTGCGTCTCCTCCCTCCTCCTTGGCGGCCAATAAGATTGCTTCTCTCTGCCAATTGGGTGAAGGTTCTAAGGACCTGCTTCCTGATTGGCCGGGAGGAGAATCAGGAAGACAATATCGAATATTAATTTGCTTTTGTCACACAACTGGGTGGGCTCGGGGCACAGTGCTCTGCACCACTAAGCACACCCTTTTTTGAAGCCAATTAGAGCCTTAGGCTCTAATCCTGTGCTTCTAAAAAAAAAAAAAAAACCCCATTGGAATCCAAACGTCCAGCGCCCTGCATGTAGATTAGGTGCCGGGCACATGGATTAGGGGGGCAGTGCCCCTGCACCCCCGTATGGATAGGCTGCCACTGCTGCCAACCCAAACAACTCAAAATCGAATATCACCAGCATTTGACCTTCTGGTACAGCTCCTCTAATCAAACATGATTTACAGTGAAGAACAACGTGCTCTGAAAATCACATTAACCACTTCCTTCTCGGCCTATAGCAAAATGACAGCCGAACCGTGGTTCTGTTTTCCTGACTGGATGCCATATGACGTCTTTCAGGATAAGGAGCCAGCGCATGCCCACGGGGGTGTGCAGCGCGATGATTGTTGTTGTGGTGTGTCAGTCTGACACACCGCAACTCCGATCTAGGTAAAGAGCCTCTGATGGAGGCTCTTTACTACATGATCAGCTGCGTCCAACCACAGCAGATCACAGTGTAAACAGGAAAGGCTGTGTATCGACTTTTCCTCTATCGCATTTGACAGACGTAGGTAGAGGAGAGCCTATTGGCTGCTCTCCTGACAGGGGGAGGTCTGCGCTGATTGTTTATCAGCGCACTCCCCCCCCCCAAATGATGCCAATCAGTGCCCACAAATGATGCCAATCAGTGCCCATCACTGATGCCTGCCAGTGCCTACTTATCAGTGATGCCCATCAGTGCCACCCATCAGTGCCGCCTATCAGTGCCACCCATAAGTACCCATCAGTGCAGCCTTTCAGTGTCGCTTATCAGTGCCCTTCAGTGCTCCCTATCAATGCCCATCAGTGACGCATATCAGTGCCCATAAAGTGCCACATATTAGTGCCCATCAGTGCCACCTCATCAGTGCCGCCTTATCCATGCCCATCAGTGAAAGAGAAAACTTATTTACAAAATTTTATAACAGAAAGTAAGAAATGTGTTTTTTTTTTATCAAGATTTTTGGTCTTTTTTTTATTTGTTTAGCAAAAATAAAAACCCCAGAGGTGATCAAATACCACAAAAAAAGCTCTATTTGTGGGAACAAAAAGGATAAAAAATTTTGTTTGAGTACAGTGTTGTATGACCGCGCAATTGTCATTTAAAAAGCGACAGCGCTGCAAGCTGAAAATTGGCTTGGGTAGGAAGGGGGGAAAGTGCCTGGTATTGAAGTGGTTAAACTAAAATTCGAGGCATCGTTAAGGAGCCGGAGGGTAATACAAGCAAATAAGATACATGATCTTTGATTGAGAAAACCAGATATATCACAAAACCAGCAACATTAGACCAGCCAGGAATCATAATCAAATATATTTTTTTTACCCTTTACTTGATGCCATAGGCGTCACAGGGGGGGGGCTATCGAGGCTGGAGCCCCGAATGTGGAACTCATAGCCCCGAGTCTCAGCGGGTGTGGACTGGGGAGGAGAGAAGAGCCGGCGGGTCGCTGCTGTGGCGGGCGGCTTTGGAGGTGGAGGAGGGACGATCAGACATGTACAGGCACTGAGCCATCGGACCGCCACCTCCCCCCCCCCCCCCGCAGCGCTCACCTCTTCTCCCTGCTTATGCAGCGCGGCTGCATACAAACATGACCCTAGGAGTGGACACTGATAACCTCATCGTACGATCCAGAAGTCATGCAGCAGCACACAGCTGTGACATAAACTTCCTCGGCACTCGTTCACTTGTTCTTTCCTTCCCCCGCTCTTCATCCTGTCTGCTGTCACGGAGAATCTAGATGGGAGCGGGGGAAGGAAAGAACAAGAGAACGAGTGCCGAGGAAGTTCATGTCACAGCTGTGTGCGGCTGCATGACTTCTGGATCGTACAATAAGCTTATCAGTGTCCACTCCTAGGGTCATGTCTGTATGCCTATCTAAGCAGGGAGAGGAGGTGAGCGCTGGGAGGGGGGATAGAGCAGCATGGGGGGGGGGAATAGAGGAGCACGGGGACCAGAGCAGGGGGGGGGACCAGCAGAGCACATGTGGAACCAAAACAGCATTCGGGGGATCAGCGGAGCATGCAGGGGACCAGCGCAGCACACAGCACGCGGCGGACCAGAGGAGCATAGGCGGACCAGAGGAGCACAGGCGAACCAGAGGAGCATAGGCGGACCAGCGCAGCACACGGGGGACCAGAGGAGCACAGGCGGACCAGAGGAGCACAGGCGGACCAGAGGAGCACAGGCAGACCAGCGCAGCACGTGGGGGACCAGAGGAGCACAGGCGGACCAGAGGAGCACAGGCGGACCAGCGCAGCACGCGGGGGACCAGCACAGCACGCGGGGGACCAGAGGAGCACGCGGGGGACCAGAGGAGCACGCGGGGGACCAGAGGAGCACGCGGGGGACCAGAGGAGCACGCGGGGGACCAGAGGAGCACAGGGGGACCAGAGGAGCACAGGGGGACCAACGCAGCATGTGGGGGACCAGAGGAGCACAGGGGGACCAACGCAGCACGCGGGGGACCAGAGGAGCACAGGGGGACCAACGCAGCACACAGGGGACCAGAGGAGCACAGGGGGACCAGCGTAGCATGCGGGGGAACAGAGGAGCACAGGGGGACCAGCGCAGCACGCGGGGGACCAGAGGAGCACAGGGGGACCAGCACAGCACGCGGGGGACCAGAGGAGCACAGGGGGACCAGCACAGCACGTGGTGGACCAGAGGAGCACAGGGGGACCAGCGCAGTGCTGGGGACCAGAGCAGCACGCGGGGGACCAGAGAAGCACAGGGGGACCACAGGAGCAAGGGGGACCAGAAGATCCGGCATGGGTGAGACCTGTCAAAGTTGGCCGGTCTGGATGAAGTCCAGGGCCACATTTTTGTCTCAGTCCAGCCCTGGAGACGAGCAGGCGGACAAGCAGAGATGACATCATCTCTCTCCGCCCACCCGTCACCAATCTTCCGCTTTCACAGCTGGGACTTCAATGTGGGAGCGATGTGCGGCGGGGAGCAGAGAGATGATGTCATCTCTCACTGCCTGCCACACATCAGCGCTCTTCTGCCCTCACTAAATGGGGCTCTTCAATGTGGGAGGTGTGGTGGGGAGCAGAGAGATTACATCATCTCTCACTGCCCGCCCTGCATCTCCGCTCTCCTGCCCTAAATGCGCCAGTGCTGCCAGCCTGCCACCAATGCAGCGAGAATGCACATTTAGTGGCACTGGCTGGCATAGCAAGTGACAATCTGCTAATGGTGGCAAGTGACAATCTGCTAATGGTGGCAGATGACGTGGCAAGTGACAATCTGCTAATGGTGGCAGGTGATGTGGCAAGTGACAATCTGCTAATGGTGGCAGGTGACGTGGCAAGTGACAATCTGCAAATGGTGGCAAGTGACAATCTGCAATGGGTGGCAAGTGACAATCTGCAAATGGTGGCAGATGATGTGGCAAGTGACACGCCCAGGGCTCCCACTGATTCTGCATTATGGTGAGTTGAACCACTTCATTATATATTACAATATAACAATAGAAACAATGCGCTTTGATCACCCTGACCCCATATCAACCATGGTGCCATGAAGATTGAAACGCCAACACCAGCCTTCTTTTGCCCGCAAAAAATTGCTTACCACCAGCGTGCAACGCCCCCCCCCCCCCCCCCCCCCCCGGTTGGTGACCGCTGCTATGGGCTATAGCCCCAGATCTTTTTCAGACCTAACAAAGCAGCATCAAGCAGGGGCGTTGCTATGTACATTTTTTCATTTTATTAACTGTATAAGGCAAATTTTAATTAAGCTGCATGTGAAATATGCTAAAAATATTCTGATAATACAGAATCTACTAGCAACACATAATCTTACTGCATCAATACTAATAATGTTGCTGCTGATAACAGGCATCTCTTCAGTCAACAGCTTGCTAAACTTTGCTTTTGTATGCTTTTTCCTAATTATGAAATTTTCTAAATCCCTTTTGTGTTGTAGGTTCAGTCTGGTGCTCAACAATCAACCACATATAAGTAAGTTTCTTTTTGTTTTGTTTTATTATTTCATTGTTGTATTTATATTTAAGGATAATGGAAGAAACCCCAAATTTAAATTTAGAGTGTAATACATTTTATATGACACTTTAGGGGTGGTTATGTAGGTAAAGTAAAAAGGAATGTTCACTTTGCTTCCCTCCATTCCCTTCAATCACCCAATCATGTGCCAGAATTTTTTTTAATCTTTTTTTTAATTACCGTACATGTGATTGAGTAATGTTAGCTTTACCTTATTCACTAACATTCACTTTGCATAGGTATCTACTTTTTCAATTAATTAACTCTTTTGAATTTTGATTGTTATTTAAACAGTTGTGTAATGTACTATGCATTCTGTACATAGTGCGTTGCTAATGTGCATAGTTGTTATTTTTGTACATAGTGTGCAGTTAGTTAAAACTGGGCTCAGATGCTGACCATAAGCACATCTGTAACATGACAAGGTGAGCCCTTGCCTCAGGCAACGCTGTGAAGTCAAATGACATTAATAGCAGATGCAAAGCCTCTTGCATGTTGCTTGAGCTTCACTAATTCAAAGGTAAAGAGGTACTGATGCAAGGGGAAACTCTCAGTACTGCCTTGACTTTAATGTTCTTTTTTTATTCTACACTTTATATGATTTTGTAAAAAGTAGAGAAATGCAGCGCAATAATAAAAGTCCATACACTTTAACATAATATGTTGTCCAGCACGTGATAAAAGGGGAGTTTTCAAATGTTGTAGCCAAAGTTCATAGTGAAAAATCCTCCACCGTCAGTATAATGCACTCTTACCAGATAAGATGGACCATTTGAGTGAACAAATGATCAGACACGCTTGTTACCCACATGAGGGGTGAGGAAGGTGAATCGATCCAGAGAACTGAGCCATCGGCGGTGATGGCTTCATCTCCAGGAGAGCGGCACTGCTGCCTGTCCTCCCACAATCCAGCAGGTCATCCTCCCACAGGCCCTGCATGTATCTCCGGGCTTGCTGTGATATCCTCACCCCCCCTCCTCCTGGAAGGTCAGGGATCTGTTGTGGGAGGACAGGCAGCAGTGCCGCTCTCCTGGAGGTGAAGCCATCACCGCCGCTGGCTCAGTTCTCCATCTATACTGCTGGATCGATTCACCTTCCTCACCCCTCATGTGGGTAACAAGCGTGTCTGATCATTTGTTCACTCAAATGGTCCATCTTATCTGGTAAGAGTGCATTATACTGACGGTGGAGGATTTTTCACTATGAACTTTGAATACAACATTTGAAAACTCCCCCTTTATCACGTGCTGGACAACATATTATGTTAAAGTGTATGGACTTTTATTATTGTGCTGCACCTCTCTACTTTTTATATTTATGTTCATAGGCGTTGTGGTTTGCCTTTTGGTGTTCAGCTTGCAATTGTCATTTTAGCTATCTTTTCTTATTTGTGTGCGCTGGTTGCCTTCTTTTTATATTATATGATTTTGTATTTAGAACATTTAATTCTGTAAAGCTATTCATATGCAGGGGGGTCTAAGCTAGCATCAGATAACAGGTTACAGCTTCTACCATTAAACGAGGTTAAACATGCTAAGGCCAGATGTGGCAGTAAACTAGAGGATGGGGTGCATTAAAAACAGAATCAAGCATTGCAATCACTGCTGTCAAAATTAATGTAGGCCTTTTAACTGTAAGCTGTGCTTCTTGCATAATTCATGCATTTTATTACTATACAATTGCTGGGCACCACAGCTTGCTTACTTGATTACATTGATGGAGAAGATATATTACCATATTATTGGACCTTCCAAATTTCCCCGGAAAAAATCCACAAGGCTGATGTACTGCATATATAATTACCACCAACATTGGTAATAGTATTTCGTGGTTGGGTTATGTAACATACTGTATAATAGGAATTTTGGTCACTTATTTAGGGTTAGGCCTCGTTTACACTTGTTTCAAAATATGGCATTTGACATGCTTTTTTTAAATCCATCACAAAATAAAATGGTTACCTTTACAGTCCTGTACACACTGTTGTGTTTTTATTTTCACTTTTCTTTACTTTTTTTTGCTTCAGAAATTGTACCCCATATCACTTTCATCTTGCTTTGCAGCATCTCAAAGCCCCATAGAAGTCTATGGCCTCATTTAGACCTACTTGTTGAGGGAAGCACAATATGTTTTCGGACCACTTTTCTTACAGCAACAGACAGGTGGTGAGGAGGCGTTGTATCTCCTCCTCACCAGCTGTTTTAACCCCCTATTTACTGAGCAACAGTTGCAGTGTGACCCCGTTCACTTAAATGTACGACAGAGGGTACAATTCCTGTTGCGGCTTCAAAGCAGGGAGGGGGATACTACTATGGGGAAAGAATGTACTACTGAGCAAGGGGGACTACTAAGCAGAGGGGGAGGAGGTATGGTGAAAGTACTACTAATCGGGGTGTGGAGGAGGGGCGGGTATGTACTACTGAGTGGGGGTTACTACTGAGCAGATGGGGTACTACTGAGTAGGGAGATACTACTGACTGATCAAGGGTAGACATTTTGCCACTGGGGGTGGTGGAATTGGTATCACTGAGGGAGGAAAGCAGGAGATCTACTGAGCAAGATCTGCTAAGTGGGGGTACTAATAAGCCAGGAAACTGATGAGCGGGAGTACTACTGAGCCACCAAAATAAAAAAAATAAATCAAGATATCACACAACATCTAACCACACCTGGTCACTTCCTCATCATCACTTGCCATTTCACATCACTTCCTCTTTAAAAAAAATAGAAAATCAACACACACCGGGCATTCATTAAAGCTTCAAAAAAGCATCAAAAACATATAAAAAATATTATAGGCATTTTAATGCGTGTTACTAATAAATGTAAGTGTGAACAAAGTGGTTGTAAACCTCTGAAATGAAAAATGAAAAAAGCATATCCTTCCATAGTGTGTACTTTTTCTTGGTCCAAGCACTTAGTGCAGGAGTAAGCAACCTTAGAGAGATGGAGATCAACTTGAACAACACTGGTGAAGTCAAAGATCACCGGACACCGTGTCCTGTTGTTAGGGCTGGTTCACACCAGAATTTGGTGCCAGAAAGGCATGTTCCGTGTGTGTTTCCTGCACCATGTTCAAAATGCACTGTCTCTGTGATCTACTGCAGGTGATAATACTTTAACGCCAAACGTAGATTGCAAATGCAGTTTGTTTGTGAGCACAAAAATAAAATAAGTATTACAAGAGAGTGCAGGGTTTAGAAGTGCATTACACTCAGAATGCTGGGTTCATGAGTGTATTACACTCAGAATGCAGGGATCAGAAGTGCGTTCTGATCCCTGCATTCTGAGCTTACTGCACTACTGATCCCTGCATTCTGAGTGTAATGCACTCCTGATCCCTGCATTCTGAGCTTGAGTGCGTTACGCTCAGAATGCAGGGCTCAGAAGTGCGTTGCGCTCAGAATCGAGGGATCAGGAGTATGTTACGCTCAGAATACAGAGCTCAGAAGTACATTACGCTCAGAATGCAGAGATCAGGAGTGCATTACCCTCAGAATGCAAGGATCAGGAGTGCGTTACCCTCAGAATGTAGGGATCAGGAGTGCATTACCCTCAGAATGCAGGATTCGGGAGTGCGTTATGCTCAGAATGCAGGGATCAGGAGTGTTTTACGCTCAGGATGCAGGAATCAGGAGTACATTACGCTCAGAATGCAGGGATCAGGAGTACGTTATGCTCTGAATGCAGGGATCAGGAGTGCGTTACGCTCTGAATGCAGGGATCAGGAGTACGTTACGCTCAGAATGCAGGGATCAGGAGTGCATTGCGCTCAGAATGCAGGGATCAGGAGTGTGTTATTCTCAGAATGCAGGGATCAGGAGTGGAGGACCCCTTTACATCACCCCCCCCCCCGCATACACACACACACAGTAGTGTCCTCTTCTTTCCCTTTAGCAGTGACCTCTGGACCCCTTCCCTCCCATAGCAGTGTTCCATAGCATAGTTCCATTGTATCCTACCTCTGCACACAAAGGTGATCAGGAGGATGCTTAGGACCTAGCAATCAATCACCTTAAAAGGTTAACTTGGCTAGCTCCTCCTCCCACCCTCTGTCCTGAGCTGTGCTGGCACTCGCTCCTCGCTGTTCACTGATGACAGCGGCGGAGGCGGGGGTCGTGTTGAGAAGAACACAGCTGGTGTTGAAGAGAGAACCAGTCCAGGACCTACAAGTAGAAGGCGGGGGTCGGCGGTGCAGACCTGTTTGCAGTCTACCTGCCACCTGTCCATGGTCGACAGGTAGCCCGCGATCAAAGGGTTGCCAACCCCAGATTTAGTGTGATTTCTGTCTGCTATGTCATTCCTCTGCATTCTTACAGTCTATGCAGATACCAGACAACTTCAGGAGACAGCCTCCCCCCCCCCCCCCCTTTCAGCACACAGCAAGTGATTGACAGCCTCAGATTACACTCAGCTCCCTGCTCTGTGCTGTGCAGTGTTTGGTGTCAGATACCGCTCCCTGCCTTCTGAAGTACAGAAATGGTGTCTAAATTCTGTACTTTGAATGGCTGTGGAGAAGCGGGGGTTGCGGATAAACAGGTACAACTTATTTAGAAGGATTTGTTTCATCTTTGTGTATCACCTGATGAAGATTACTTCACTGGGTATACAGTATTTAAGAGCTTACATTGTCGATAGGTTTTAATTCCAAAGGAGGAGCTTATCAGTATGCTGCCTTTCCTTTTATTGTCAAGTGATAGTGAACCTATCCGGAGAGAGCGTTGTATAGATAAACTATATAAATCTCAGGACTGGATGGACAGAAATACAAACTCTTTTCTTCAGGGGTAGACAACCTGGGGCCCTCCAGCTGTTGCAGAACTACAAGTCCCATCATTCCTCTGGGAGTAATTGTAACTGCCAGCCTTGCAATGCCTCATGGGAAATATAGTTCCACAACAACTGGAGGGCCACAGGTTGTCTACCTCTGCTTAACTTGGAGTCCAGCTTTAATCCAACTTCCAAACTAATTTCTGCTTTGTGCCTTAGAATGAATTAAATAAAAAGTAGCGCAAACAGCCAAATGTTGTATCCAACATAAGAGAATGCTGGGCATTGTGTCTTGTACAGCTGTAAACTGCATGCATTATGTATAAGTCAGAATCTATTTTCTTTTACGGTTAACAACATTTTACTTGAGAATTTGGCACCTTTTAAAAAAACTTTGCATGCTTTAAAGAAATTACAGCTTATCCTACCTATGTAGCCTATGGCCTCAAAACGCATTTTATTGCTAATTAGTAGATGAACATAAGGGAAAAAAGTACCTTTTTAATATAAATATGTAAGGAACATTTTAATGACACATTAAATGACCAGGCACACCATAAATGCCACGATAGCTTTAATGCTTGTTGAAAAATATTTATTTTGTCTGGCATGTGAGACATTACTGGGTAAAATAAATACTCTTAACTTCATGACTTTATCTTGTAAAGTTATTTATGGTGTGCCGTAGTCTTTCATATGCAGTAAGGCGGCCGGACTCTTAGGTTCCTGTTTGTTTGCATTGCACCCAAATATTCCTTTGAAGATCCCTTTCCATTTAATAGCTGTTTTTACATTTTTAATTAATTACCTTGCGCCACAATTTTCAGCATGCACATTTGTTATATCCCATGCTTGCTATTGACCCTGTCACGGAGCAGGCACTGAAATACCAAATAAGGGTAAACTATGAGCATGATGTATTATCCGTTATTAACCTTAGGATTTAATATCATACATACATCCTCTTGTAGTTTATTCTGTTTATATCTTCAAGTATCTGTCTTCTCTGTGCTCCTAAGGTTTGTTCAGGGTTATGCCAACACAAAGGATAGCCTCAGGCCAATGTTCTACGTGTCTTAATGTATTTTCTATTACATTTTTCAGTATGTTTCCTACTTCTGAGGTCGGCAAAAAGCCTAATGTCACTGTAAGCGTTTGTGAAAACAATGCTAGTCCTTCATGACCACTATTAAATAGTAGTCCCAACCCAAGATGCTTTGAAATATTGATTTTGTGGTTAAAATAAATCTAAAATTACCATTCTTCGAGTTCCAAATGAAGGCAGGAAAGCAGTGATGCGAGGCGGGCAGTGAGAGATGATGTCATCTCTCTGCTCCCCGCCGCACCTCTGACACTGAGGCTGACAGCACACCGGCTATGAGGGCGGAAGAGCGGTGATGCGGGGGGGCTGAGAGAGATGATGTAATCTCTGCTTGCCCACACACTCGCTTCTTCCATCCACCCAGCTCTCGTATGCCGGCCGCTTAGCTGTCTCATGCCGCTCGCCCGGCTCTTTCATGCCGCCCGCCCAGGAGTCTCATGCCGGCCGTCTGCACCCGAGGTCCAGCTGCAGAAAGGCCATGGCCCGGGGGTTGACGACCCCAGACTTACGCAATTCTTATCAGAATGCCAACTGATATATTTGATTGAGAATTGCCACTCCCAAGGAAAAATAAGAAAGGAACTTTTTTATTTAATATCTGAAATTATTTATATATGTCACTATTAAAGTTACTTAGGTATTTCCGGAGGCCAATATTTTGCGTTATGCTGATTGCTCTGTAGAACATGTCTTCATATTTGGGATTCTGCCTCCATACAAACTGTGGAAAGTACGACTACATCAATTGACCACAAAAATATTGGCGCGAATAATTAAACTCAGGGGACAGATCCAGTCACTCATGTGACAACAATATTTGAATATTTAATTGTACTGCGTTAAGAGGGTCACTTTGGCCTCACATGGACATCAAGGCTCGTAGTCTAATGCCTCGTACACACGGTCGGATTTTCCGACGGAAAATGTGTGATAGAACCCTGTTGTCGGAAATTCCTACCGTGTGTGGGCTCCATCACACATTTTCCATCAGATTTTCCGACACACAAAGTTTGAGAGCAGGATATAAAATTTTCCGACAACAAAATCCGTTGTCGGAAATTCCGATCGTGTGTACACAAATCCGACGGACAAAGTGCCACGCATGCTCAGAATAAATAAAGAGATGAAAGCTATTGGCTACTGCCCCGTTTAGAGTCCTGACATACGTGTTTTACGTCACCGCGTTCAGAATGATCGCATTTTCCGACAACTTTGTGTGACCGTGTGTATGCAAGACAAGTTTGAGCCAACATCCGTCGGAAAAAATCCTAGGATTTTGTTGTCGGAATGTCTGAAAGTCCGACCGTGTGTACGGGGCATTAGAATGGGCTGTGTTTTTATGCAACTAGAGCCACAAGGTGCTGTAAGTGTTTTGGGGCACAGCAGCTGCAGAGAGACAGACACTCATTCCACTGTGACTGGCATCAGGGTATTTTGAAGTACAAGTACTAGAATGAAATGGTAAGTTAAGGCAATATTTTATGCTAATTGAAGTTAAAGTGGATGTAAACCCTTACATATACCTAGTGAAGTGAAAAGCCTCAGATAATACACAGAGATGAAACAAATCCTCCTACATAAGTTTTACATATATATCTACTGTCTTAAGCTTTATATACTGTTTAGAAAGTGCACATCGTATTAGAAATTTCACTTGCTCATTCAACAGTAGCAGTGTAGTTGGATTACACTGGGAGACAGCTGATTGGAGGAAAGGCACACACCCCCCCTCCACAGAGGCAGAGACTTTCAGAGCTGTGCTGTGAGTAGAGCAGATTTCTGCTAATCTATTTATAGCACCCACCCTGGCACAAAATTCAGGCTGGTTTTATCACATGTGTCAGAGACCTTGTCAGAAGTTATAATGTTGATAATTGAAGAGCGGAGCAGAAGAAAGCCACGGGAAAACACTGCAGATATGTGCCCAGCTCAAATTTCATGAATCAGGTTTACATCCACTTTAAGCCTACCTTACCTTTGAAACCTGTTCAAAGTCCATAGAACAAGATGTTTGTGAAGGGCCCCATTTATCCAGGACACAGTATGTCTCAAAGTAGTTGGTCACATTTAACTTTACTTGTTCTGTAATGTTGAAGACATTTTAAAGCTTATCCAAACCACTTCTTTAGTTCTAATAAGTATAAAGACAGGACTTTCAGGTACCTGCTAGCATCTTTGGTTATCTTAGATATCTCAATTAGATACTTGGTTATCTGAGACACCTTGGGGTTGATTTTCTAAAGTGCAGTTGCACTCTGCAAGAGCCATTGCTCCAGAGCCTAA
Organism: Aquarana catesbeiana; assembly: GCF_042186555.1. NCBI lineage: Eukaryota > Metazoa > Chordata > Amphibia > Anura > Ranidae > Aquarana > Aquarana catesbeiana. Next base: position 205,515,527 of record NC_133324.1, read on the forward strand.
TAAATGAGCAGAAGCTCTGCTGACTGCCATCATCCAATCATGTGCAAGCAAAAATGCATTTTTTTTATAAAATTGCATGTTATTGGGTATCCTTTGTAAGCTCTGAAGCAACTGCACTTGCAGAATGCAACTGAACTTTGCAGAGTGCACAGTCTATTTGCCTTTAGTAAATCAACCCCCTAGCATCAAGCCTTAAAGCAAACCTGTTATACTCAGTTCAGTGGCCGGAGCCAAAGGAAGTACTTGGTACCTTTTGGAGGCGCATGTGATTCACTGTGCCATTGACTGGGCCAATTAGTGTTGTCATATTAGGAGTCCATAGCCCTGAATAAGCTATGACTTGTAGCTTGGCTGCTATTGGCTGAACAGAGAGGCGAGTAAGTGAAAGGAAGGTAAGTAAATGCTGCTAGTGAGGGCTAAGTTATAGTGAATCTGTTGCCTTGCCCTGGATTGGCAGGTCAGAGGTTCACTTTAAGGCTGTGTTGTGTCTACTTTCTACATTCTTTTTAAGGTGAGAAAACCTAGTAAATTTCCAGGACTGTTGTCAGTTTTCCTAAAATGTGCAGGTGCCAGTTTTCTTAATTTGTTTCAATTGAACTAGTTGGTGGTCAGTCTGTTTGCCTGTAATAATTACTTTTTTAATTCAATTAATTTTATAAATGTTTTAGATGAGATGAATTTGTATCCTGCGGTCCACTTTTGACACTGGTGATAAAACCCTGTGTAAATGTGCTGTGCCATCAGTACTGCTGTTATAACTGCATGTTTAGGACTTGGCAGAGCACCTTCATTATGCTGCTAAGGATTTAGATTTAAATATTTTCACAGCTGTTAGAATTACTACACCATTTAATGGTGGCCATAAAGGGATATAGAGTACAGGGGATGAAAAGGTGAAGATAATGAATAACTAGTCACTATTAGCCATAAAATTAGCATGTTCACGAAAGAGAAGACAAATAATAACAATCTCTAAAGATCCCATATAATACATAGTTATCCAGGCTTAGGAAGTCATTACAAATGTATGAAGTGTAACTCTGCCTGCCATGTTTTCTGGACATGAGTAAAGGCATACTGTAATTGCCATCATTTGAAAAAAAATTCCAGGGACATTTTTTTTGCTGTGTGTCCAGCTATCAATTGTAGGTGGTGATTGTACTTTAATTAGGGGTAAGGCATTTATTTAAAATGTGCGTTGCTCCACAAGAGCCATATCATTATACTAACCAAAATTTTAAAAAATGTATCTAAGGTAAGCCATGGGTTGCAGGATAAAAATGTCCTTGATTTCCCCCATCAACACAGACAACACTGGGCTGAGAACCTTCAGTTTAAAGTGACCACTTTTTGGGGGTTGGGATCTCAGAAAAGGTTTTCAAGCAGATTAGACCTAGGGGTCACTGAGAGAGACTCAAACTTGTGTCATGGAATTCATAGTTAGGTCTGGTACACACAGGCTGAATATTGGACGGTATCGGCAGGTTCAACAGAATCTGGCCGACATTCGGCATGTGAGTACAGCAGCTGTCCGACAGAAGTCAGTCAGCGTTTGTAGAACGGGCAAGCCAGCAAAACATCTGCCGATTGGCATTCGATCAGTGCTAGCAGCCAGTGCGTTCTGGCGGGGGGATTAGTCCTATCAGGACACAATAGCTCAGGGGGGAGATCACTATACTAACATTGCATAGTTAGTACAGAGACCTCCTTGCAATCTCCTCATATTTTTTGCTATGCTTGCCAAGCTGAGCAGACCAACCCATACTTATCTATACCAGTGATTCTCAACTCCAGTCCTCAAGGCGCCCCAACAGGTCATGTTTTCAGGATTTCCCTCAGATGAAACGGCTGTGGTAATTACTAAGGCAGTGAAACTGATCAAATCACCTGTGCAAAAGAATGGAAAGCCTGAAAAGATGACCTGTTGGGGCGCCTTGAGGACTGGAGTTGAGAAACACTGATCTATACCAATCTTCCAGATCTTTTCTCTAAGGATTTTAAGGTATTCTTAATGGAAATATATCATGGTAGAAATATGGTTGATAGAAGGTGAGCGTGTGAAACACTGGATTGCTCAATATAAGTAGGAGTTGGATGTACCATCTACTGTGAATGCTTTTGCTATGCCACCCTCCTGATTAGTAGGGGCTACGTCTAGACACTTGCAACAAAAAACATAAATAAAAAACAAGTATTTCAGGGGTCCCAAGGACACCCCCACCAGGACTCAAAGTTGCAGGATAAAACTTAATCTGGATGGTGAATTTGAATGTAATCACATAGCCTGCTACAGTTAATGGACCATGATCTAGTTGGGTAGCTTTTCATACTGTTAGGCATCACAGTTCTAATTTGATACCCAAAGTGAAGGAAAGCCTCTCCACCTATTCTGCTTGGTTAGTGCAGTGATTCAAAGAGGAAGGTAGACTTTCATAGTAATAGGTGCTGTTTTGTAGGATTTCAGGGTGGTTTTTGAACCAACTGGAATGGGTTTTAACTTTTTGCCATCACACGTACACACATACATTTTAAATTTGGATTTTTGCTCTTAATATTATATTTTTCTTGGAAAAGATTAGAGAGAGTAAACGAAAGGTGTGCAGCTGCTTTTTAAATAAGCTCCTGAGACTTCTGTACTGTATTTAGTCATTTATACAGTATTTTAGGAGTAAAACTTTCTTGGTATTTATCCTTAACATCTGTTTGAACTTTAGAGGGAAAACGATTTCTGTGCTGTAAACCCAACTTAATTTTTAGAGGTCAGGAAAACAAACAGTACAGTATTATCATTATTTCAAATGCTTTCCTTCCAGAATTTTATAGTGACGTTAAGTTATTTTCAGCATTAAGGTACCAGATTTTTTGAATGCCAGGTTAAACAACTGCTGCGTTTTTGCCATTTTCTTAAGCTTTATTTCACAGTAATAGTGTGTCTGTTTCACATAAAACCCTATGAAAAATAATGTGAATATTAAGTTCTTAAGTTAAATCTGTTATATGCCAAATGTTTAATTTTTTTGATACTTAATGTTATCTGACACAAAAAAACAAATCTGCATTGTCTCTAAACACTGCTATAGGTCCCATGATATCTTCCATAATTGTATCCATTGGAAACAATAAAACCTTAGATTTTTTGGGGAAGACATTGAAAGCAGCCATGAGATGACCACTGACAGATCAGCCATTCAATTTGTTCGATAGCTGAGTCACTTGACACAATAAGTATGGCTCTCAAGCCAAGACTATGCAAAATAATATCTTTGTCTATTCGTATTAAAAAACATTTCTCATGTAATAAAAGCATATTACACCTTCACTAGAACTTTTGATACATTGTTTTATATATGCAAGCAAGTACAACCACTCTGAGCCTCACTTGTGATAAGCAAGAGTGTGGGCCAAAAGGAGAACTTTGGTCAAAATTAAATATTTTATGGATCCTGCACCATTTGTTTGTCTATGGTCCCCCCAGAAATGACCACAAATCATCAGTGGGTTCTTCCAGCAAAAAGTTTTTTCTGCCACTTCCTTTTATAGGGTGACAACACTTTACCACTGCTATTGAATTCAGGTCAGCATGGTCTCCCTTGGGTACACTGTACCAGCTTGCCTTGAGCATGATACATTTATGTTATAGGTGACTATCAGCAGCAGGTTATTAATCAGTTGCTGCCCATGCCTATGCCTATCCCCACCTCCTGACTGGCAGCACTTGATTCAAACATCGTCATAAAAGTTATGGTTTCTGTAGCAGCTTGCACATTAGAAAATGTCATGCAAGCACTGTTGAAACTTGCAAACCATAGACCTCTTTTTCTGGGAGTGGGAGTGATGGTGGATGGTTTTCAAGACATAAATTAGATGAAATGAGAACTTGCTGCTTCCAATTACATAAGGGCAATTGCCAATATTATTAATTTAAGGAAGAGCCTTTAGAAGTACTTTAACATCTCAAACGGTAATCAGCAACTTTCAGTATAAGAAATGCTTGCTATGATTTAGATTGTTTTGGAAAATATTGGCATCCAGTTTTTGTAGAAAATTATACATTTTTTCACTGCACATGTGCAGCAGTCTAGCTTTGTTTAAGACAGGTAAGCTATGACAGTCTCTGGGGTTTGGTCATCAGAACAATTGTTAGATGTTTCAATGGCCTGGGATGTGCTATGGTTGTAGGAGTGTAGACTGGTCAAAATAGCATACTAGCTAAAATAGGAGTTGGGAGTCTGCATGGAGCAGTAATGCTAGCAATAAAAAAATGCATGTTTTATATACCATGACAGGTTTTTGGTCCTCTTCCAAATTTAGTCATGAGGCCTAATATAAAATTTGTAGCATTGAAGAGCACCATGTGTACAACACCCTAGTATTACAAAGGAAAAAAAGAGAATATTCTAAGCCTGCTTTGTAGCATGATATGTGGTAGTCTTTTAATATTCATGGTTGCCTTCATTATTCATAAGGTTGGGGATCGTATTGCCTGAAATTAAATAAATATAACCTTTCCATGGCTATGACATTGCTAAGCTACCTGAGCAGTTTATCTTTGATTTGGTTGTACATTTGCTGCGCAGTAATTTATTTTCTTAATAGACTATACATGTTTATAAATGTTGTTTTTTTTTCCAAACAGCCTTCTTAGTAAAGAAGAAACTACTGTATATGTGTTATTGAAGACAGCTACATGCAGGGGTACTTGTAGACATTTGAGCTAAAATATATCTCCCTATGAAAAGATATTGTGAATGTTATCGAGATCCAAATTTCTCATTGAAGAAAGGAACCCGATATTTGAACAGACTAACACAAGAGAAAATGTTTCATAAATGTGGCAAATTTTCCAAGTATCAGGTGGAAAATGAATGGTGAAATGATCATTTGCCACTTTATATTTTTTTCCCTGCAGCCACATCTCTTTAAACAGTCCCCATCCCCAAAATCACACCTGCCTCAGATCCATTGTCCACATCACCTCTCTTCTGCAGTTCAAATTGGGCCTTAACAAACTGCAAATTTTGACATGTCTGAGATATCCAATACTAATTAGGAAAAGTCCTGAAAGTCTCCAGGCTAGGCTCAGTGAGATATGCTGTACTAAGTGTACAATATTTTCTGGAAACGTAACTCCTCTGGTGATCATCCCGATAAAAAGTAGGAGAGGAGGACAGGTTTTCAAAATCCATTGAGTCTCTCACAGTTATGTTTAGACAGGGGAGGAAAGTGTGACAAGTAACATTCTTTCTGGCAGCAGGCTCTCCGTATTCACCACTCAGGGTTGGTTAGCTAGCAGTTTGGCACAAACCTGAGTTAGCCACTGCCTACCATGCCCTGGGAACCAATTTTGCTCAACAATTTTTCAAGTTGAACATCAGACCTGTTCCATTTTATTGCTCTGCAATACAGCATTAGGCATAATTATACTGCAGCTATGAAATTGGTCTTAAACATAGTCTTATTTATTGCTTTAACCTTGGTTTTGGCTGCAGTATACTGTCATGCCTTGCCATTTTACACATCCATGACATGGAGTAGCTCTACAAAATATTGTGCTGGGTGGATGGTGTCCATGCTCAGAAAATATAATATGTGTGCTGGTCTTAACAATATATATGTGCATATCTGAAAAAAGTGTCTTCTTGTGATTTTTGGATCAACTGCCAGTAAAAGAAATATTTTCTGGCTGGCAAACCTGCTACAACTTAATTTGTCTCCAGCCATATTACTCCTCTGCAGACACCTCTGACTCTTCCCTTCAGCCTCATAAGCTTTTCTCAATCACCACATCTGTCCTCTTTTACTTAATTACAGCTACCTACACCTGCTTTGTTTACTTTTTTGTATCTAATTAAGGTTTATTGAAAGGCAGGTTCAGAGTTGAACACAAGTATTTAGTTAAAGCTTTTTGGTCTTAAAGGCAAACAAGGCATACATCGTTAGTCTGGATGCCCTTTTCTGATACTTAAAGCTTACTAAGCGGTCATATGACTTCACTGTACTTGGAGCCCTTACCATAGAGCTCTCACTGGCTACTATTGAGGTTATATTGCTTAATGCTTTTACCTTGCCCAAAGGGTAGGCAGAAGAAGCAGCCACTTTAAGCATTTCAGCAACAAGTAGGGTGCAAAAAGGGCAGGGCCTTAAACCTATGCTACTGAGGTGCTAAAAGACCTAGTCTCCAGTGGTGTGCAGAAGGTGGGGCCAATGGTGCGATGGCCCCAGGCATCCTTCAGTGGGAGGGCATCCAAGACAGACAGAGGCTGCGTCCGAGCAGGCTCCTAGCCGTTGTGTCGTAGCTGTGCTTGCTAGTGATTTTTCCTGAGCCTCTGCCCGCCTGGCAACCCACTGTCTGACACACTGACATCAACATATGAAGATTCAGAAAAAACAGGGCTGTCATTTCCACTATGAATAAGGGCAACATTTATAAACCTGGTAAAATCTCTGCCTGGAAATCACAGACACTTGGTACTGTGGGTTAGAAATGAAACTGCAGCTATTAATTATATCATATCTGACTGACATCAATATATGTAGAACATGACCGACATTTCCACAGTAAGGGCAAAACTCAAAACACCTGGTAAAGTCCAGCATCGACACTTGGCACTGTGGATTCAAAATGAAACTGCAGCCATGAACTGTATCAGGTCTGACTCAGACCAGTTACAGATACAGTTCATGGGTACAGTTTCAATTCTAACCCACAGTACCAAGTGTCTATGATTTCCAGAGACTTTTTCAGGTTTATGAGTTTTGCCCTTATTCATTGTGGTAATGATGGTCCTGTTCTCCATATGTTGATGCCAGTCAGACACAGAGCGACGGACCAACCTGGCTTTAATCAGCATTGAAAAATAATTCTTCACAGTTGATGTAAAAAATGAAGTAGTTCAAATTTTTTCTTACAGGAGATCATCTTATTTAGGGAACCAAACTTAATAAATGTGGCTGCTTTGTATTGAATTTGAATAAATTATTTAATGTTTACATATTTAAAATGTCTTCCTTTCTAACTCTTCTCAGTACTAGGCTTTACGCTTGAGTTATGGGGTTGCTCACACCAAAACACATTGCATTATCAAATGCTGTGAGGGAGGTCAGCAAACTTTGAGGACCAATGTTACATTTACTGTAAAATCAGAAAAATAATAATAGCCCCTGGTATTAGTTTATGTATACATTTTTTTTAAAAGAGTAACATACCATCCTCAAATTTAAATACATTTATGATCCCAAACCATGTTAATATAAATTACCAACCTCTGGTGCATATAATTAAATCACATCAGCTTAGGCACTGAATGCCTAGCTCTTGCATATGGATTAAAGGATACAAAAGCCTGAATCATGGTGCATAGACAACATGTAAATATTATTTATAGCAGTTAAATACGTGCAAATGTGCTAGTAGGTAATTCAGCTTAACCATAGTGTTTATATATTTCTATATAGCCGTGGTAGGAACATTAGATTTTCATTTCTTTCATACAGCGTCTAATCTGAATTATTTTATGAATTCTGTAAAGTGTTATGGAGCGAGAAAGTGGCTTGTTACTATAGTTATTAATCTCGCAGAAGTATGCAGAACTCATTATTCAAAAGTTGTTTTATGAAAACAAAGGCCTCCTAGCTGGTCGTTGTTTGGTAGGGAACAACAGAATCCAGTGGTGCAGTAATTTAGAGTTGACATGTTCTTAAAGAGAATTTTTATTATTTTTTTTTCTAATTACATTTAGTTTTTTTGCAAGTTTTTTAGTTATTTCATAAAAAAAAGAAAAAAGTATTTGTTAAAAAAATGATACACTCCCTTAAGACCAGCACTAAAGCATTTTACAAAGTATGTATTACTAGCCTAAAACCTGTGATACTTATAATCTAGCTTGTTGGGACTGACCTGGTGAAATTAGTAGACATACGCATACCTTTAGTAGTAAGCCTCAGTGTGCTATTTAGAAAAATTCCCAGTTTGGTGAGAACATATACCTCTTTATAATCGTTTGATAGGTTGCTAATATGTGAGGAATAATATAGCTGGTTGTAAGCCTCCAAATTTATGAATGCACATCTAAATTTACTAATTGCAGTAGGAAGAGGTGGCATTTGCAAAGTATTAGCAGGAGCTTAAGACCTCGTTAATGTTCCATAAGATAACCCCGGCTGCAACGAGGCCCTGGAGCAGCCAAGGAACAATCTTTCTCTTAGGTTCCATGCACACTGGCAAAAAAAACGTTGATTCTACAGGCGTTTGATGTTTTTTCCACCTGCCTGTAAAAGCACATCTATTGTATTCTATGGGTCTTTGCACATTGTGACGACTACAGGCATTTTCTGGCAGGGACGAAAACAAACCCTTCTCGATCGCGTTTTCTGGAGAAGTTTAGGAGCTGTAAAAATGTCAATCGCTCCTAAACTCTTGTTTCAACGTTTTTTTGTTTTTTTTTATTTGCTTTTGCAGAGGGGAGTGTTGTTAAATGCAAAAAACGCCTGTAAACTGAAATGCTCATAAACTCTCATAAACTCGCCTAAACTCTGTACAATATGCTCTCAATTTTCATTTTTTATGTCACATTTTTCGAGCTAAAACGCTGACGTTTTTTTCTGCTCCTAGTGTGCATGGAGCCTAAGGCTGCCACATTTTGTAACTGCCAAAACCTGGCACCTGTAGATTTTTGCAGAGAGGACTGAAAGCACAGTGAGAAAAGTAAGAATTGTATCTGTCCTGCGAACTGCACAGTCTGGAGACAGAGAGAGTTGGGCCAGTGTAGGGCAAGGAAGGCAGCAGTGGAGAGCTGTCCTGCAAGATGCTGTTGAGGGGCGGGAAAAATGCAGTTGAACCACAGGATTTTGCCACCCCCCAAACATAAGGTGTAAATGAGCCCTTACACTCTCACCACACCAGTTCAGCTAGTCAGTGACCTTGAACATCACCACATCAGTCCCAGTGTCTCCATAAGGCCTCATTCATTTGGGGCATATCAATGCGTACCCCCTTTCAAGGGCTATGTTTACCTGAGCAGGGATGCACAGGTGTTCTGTGCATCCCCATGCAGGAAGTTCCATTGATGTTTATTAGGACACAGTGACGGCATAGACACAGCCACTGCTCCCAGGTGCAAGGCCCAAACGCAGACAATATGAGTTTGGGGTCATGCAATCACTCGGATTTCAGATTGGGAGCACCGGCTCTCGCATGGGGTGCACATTGATATCCCCCGTGTGAACAAGGCCTAATAGTATAGCCAGTCACTGTGTTCCTGATCGCCACCATACCAGTGACAATGTCAGCAGACCAGTGCAGCCAGGAACTTCACCGTATCAGCACAGTTTCACCTGAGCCAGTGCAGCCAACAAAAACTTTCCTGTTCACTGCCACTCCAGCGCAATGTTGCCTTGGACTGCCACCTATGCTGACCCTGGCCTGCTTATTGACCACGTTTCTACCTGCTGCTTGTACTAATCCTTTACCTATTTATTGACAATGTCGCCGCCTGCAGTGATACATCCTGTTGACTGTGTTCCTGCGAGATGCCAGTCCCAGCCATCCTCTGTGGACAACTGCACTCCTGGAACCACAATAACCCCTTTGTCCTACCTTTCTTTAGCCTCCTGTACTTCCTGGCCACTGAACATGGCATTCATGGGGGTATCCCTGTACCAGTAGGCTAGGCTTGTTTGGCTTATAGTTATGGAGACTAATATGGGTGATGCTACACTAAGCTATATTCCTTGACCATTCGTACAGAGGTGACCATTGCAGTACATTGTTTTTTATGCAGTGTTGGTTGATTGGTTGATCAGATTTTACGCATCTTGTGACAAAAAATGAAGTCTTCAAAAAAAACTGTGGTCATTTTGTGGGTGTTTCTACTGTCCTGTGCTCTAGGGATCCCAAAATGTGATAAGTAATCAAGAAATTAGATGCATAATGTATGCCCCTAAAAAGTCATAAGGTGGTCCTTGTATTTTGGGCCTCTCTATGTGGTTAGGCTGTGAAAGTCTCACACATGTGGTATCCCCATATACATGAGCAGTAGTAGAATGTGTTTTAGGTGTAATTATAAGTATGCCTATGCTGCCTATGCTACATTTTTATTTTATTTCTGCATTTTTCAAAAACTTGTAGCAAAAAAAATGATATCCTCAAAAGATGTATTATGCCTCTTAGAAAATACTTTGGAGTGTTTGATTTCCAAAGCCTCTCTATGTGGCTAGACTGTGAAAAAGTCTTATACGTGCGGTATCCCCATACTCAGGAGGAGTAGCAAAATGTGTTATGGTATAATTCTAGCTATGCCTATGCTATGTGTTAATAATATCTTATTACTTTACAACTGTGTGTAAAAACAAGTCAAATTTTGATATTCTTACTGCATTTTCCAAAAGTTTTTGGCAAAAAATGACCTTGAGGTGTTTGTTTCCCAAAATGTGGTGATTTTGTGGGTGTTTCCACTGTCCTGTTGCAGTGCTCCAGGGCCTCTAAAAATATGATAGGCATTCAGGAATTAGATGTGTAGTTTATAACCCTAGAAAGCTTGAGGGTGGTCCTTGTATTTTGGGCCCTTCTATGCAATTAGACTGTGAAAAAGTTTCACACGTGTGGGGAATAGCATATTGTTTTTTGAAGTATATATGCAAGTATGCTGTGTGTGAGAAATAACTTGTTGAAATTACAACTTCGTAAAAAAATAAAATAGTATTAAATCTTTAACCACTTAAAGACCAGCCTCGTTTTGGATTTTAGGTGTTTACATGTTTAAAACAGGTTTTTTTTGCTAGAAAATTACTTGGAACCCCCAAACATTATATATATATTTTTTTTCTAACACCCTAGAGAATAAAATGGCGGTCATTGCAATACTTTTTTTTCCACCGTATTTGTGCAGCGGTCTTATAAGCGCACTTTTTTTGGAAAAAAATCACTTTTTTGAATAAAAAATATGACAACAGTAAAGTTAGCCCAATTTTTTTATATTGTGAAATATAATGTTACGCCAAGTAAATTGATACCCAACATGTCACGCTTCAAAATTGCGCCCGCTCGTGGAATGGCGTCAAACTTTTACCCTTAAAAATCTCCATAGGTGACGTTTAAAAAAATACTACAGGTTGCATGTTTTGCGTTACAGAGGAGATCTAGGGCTAGAATTATTGCTCTCGCTCTACCGGTCGCGGTGAAACCTCACATGTGTGGTTTGACCACCGTTTTCATATGCAGGCGCTACTAACGTATGCGTTCGCTTCTGCGAGCGAGCTCATCGGGACAGGGCGCTTTAAAAAATTTTTTTTTATTATTATTTATTTTACTTTATTTTATTTATTTTTTCACTGTTTAAAAAAAAAAAAATTGGATCACTTTTATTCCTATTACAAGGAATGTAAACATCCCTTGTAATAGAAAAAAGCATGAGAGGACCTCTTAAATATGAGATCTGGGGTCAAAAAGACCTCAGATCTCATATTTAGACTTTAATGCAAAAAAAAAAAAAAATCGTTTAAAAAAATGACACAAAAATGTGCCTTTAAGAGAAGTGGGCGGAGCTGACGTCATGACGTCGCTCCGGCCGTCCTATGGTATGGAGACGGGTGGGCGCCATCTTAGCCTCACTCGTCTCCATAGTGAGGAAGGGAAAGGACCCGATCGCCTCCGCCGCTACCGACGGCTCCGGTAAGCGGCGGAGGGTGCGGGAGAGCGGCGGGAGGGGGGGTGGCACCTCTCCCGCTGCCGATAACGGTGATCTCACGGCGACCCCGCCACAGAGACCACCATTATCGTACACAGAACCGGCTCCTGTAAAGATGGATACCTCGGTTGTGGCAGCAGCTGCTGCCGTTACCAAGATATCCATCTTCAAAGTGCCGACGTATATGTACAGGAGCCGGTCAGTAAGTGGTTAACTTGCAAAAATTTACAATGCTTCCTACCAAATCCATTGGGCTATCAACTTTCCCAAAATGGATAATTTTGGGGGTATTTATATCATCAGTGCATTTTAGGGCCTCAAGAAGCGAGATTAGCAACCAGAATATCAGGACAACAGATGCATACAGGTACATCTCATAAAATTAGAATATCATCAAAAAGTTAAAGTGTTTGTTACCCCCCCAAAAAAACAAACAAGATCCTGTTCCCTTAAAGCATGTTATACAGCACAGCGCTTGTGCTGTGTCATTTGGACCCCCGTATCACCTGCCTGGCTATACTACCCTCCCCTCTGAAAACTGACCACGATTATCAGGGCTGCTGTAGTCAGTTTACGTGATTCCGTCAACTGAAGCCCTGCTATATCTCTCCTGTGTCTCCTCTGTCCCCCCCCCCCTTACCTGCGTGTCGCTGCTCCTACCAGCACTCTCATAACTGCAGCTAAATCATCTTAATTCCTCTGTACCGTAATAACAAGTGTCCCTGTGTTTGTGTAATGTAAACAATCTTCCGATCTGTATCTATATAAGCGCGGCTCCTCAGCTAACTGTCGACTCTCTCTCTCCTCTCTGAGAGCCGAGAGAGTGAAGAGAGCTGAGGAATCAGCTGAGCGCCGGGAGTGGAGCTTATATAGGTACAGATCGGCAGATTTTTTACATGACACAGGGACACTTGTTATTATGGTATAGAGGAGATCAAATTATTTTATTGCAGTGGGTTAACAACCACTTTAATTTATTTCAGTAATTCACTTCAAAAAGTTAAACTCATATATTATATATAGATGCATTACACACAGAGTTATGTATTTCAAGCATTTTTTTCTTTTAATTTTGATGGTTATGGCTTACAGCTAGTAAAAATCCCAAATTATGTTACATAAGGCCGATAAATAAAATAAAAAAAGATTTTTAATTCAGAAATGTTGACTTAGTGAAAAGTATGTCCATGTACAGTATAGTATGCACTCAATACTTGGTCAAATCAACTTGGATTCTGTGCCTCTCCACTCTTCCTCCAGACTCTGGGACCTTGATTTCAAATGAAATGCAACATTTTCCACAGTCATTTGGGGAGCCATGCATTCTGCTGCTATCAAAGCAACCTGGGCTTCCATAACACCTCAGCAGTGCCACAGGCTGATCGCCTTCATGCCACGCTGCATTGATGCAGTAATTCATGCAAAAGGGGCCCCGGCCAAATATGGAGTGCATACTATACTGTACATGGACATACTTTTCACTAAGCCAACATTTCTGTATTAAAAATCCTTTTTTTTTTATTGGCCTTATGTAATATTCAAATTTTCTGAGATACTAAATTTTGGGTTTTCACTAGCTGTAAGCCATAATCGTCAAAACTAGAAGAAAGAAATGCTTGAAATATATCACTCTGTGTATAACGCATCTATATAAAATATGAGTTTTACTTTGTGAATTGAATTCCTAAAATAAATTAACTTTTTGATTGATGTTCTAATTTTATGAGATGCACCTGTATGTATATACTATAGCATGTAGACTATAACTTTCCCACATACAGTATTTAATAATGTATGCTGATTTGGCTTATTTTTACCAAAGAAATGTAGCAGAATACATTTTGGCTCTAATTAATGAAAAAACATTATTTGCAAAATTTTATAACAGAAACAAAGAAAAACATTTTTTTTCAAAATGGTCCATCTTTTTCTTTTTATATAGCAAAAAATTTAAAACCCAGTGGTGATTAACCACTTCCCGCCTAGCCTATAGCAAAATGACGGCCCGGCGGTGGTTCCGTTATTCTGACTGGACGTCAGTCTGACACACTGCTACACTGATCTCGGTAAACAGCCTCTGACAGAGGCTCTTTACCACGTGATCAGCCGTGTCCAATCATGGCTGATCACGGTGTAAACAGGAAAAGCCGTGTATTGGTTTTTCCTCACTCGCGTCTGACAGACACGAGTAGAGGAGAGCCGATCAGTGGCTCTCCTGACACGGGGGGTCTGTGCTGATTATCAGCGAAGCCCCCCTTGGATGCCCACACTGGAGCATCAGGGACACCCCCAGGACCACCAGGGATGGCCACCATGGATGGATGATCAGGTATGCCACCCATGGCCACCAGGGATGCCACACAGTGCCCAAAATATGCTAATTAGTGCCCACAAATGGTGCCAGTCAGTGCCCATGACTAATGCCTCACAGATATCTCCTTTATCATTGATGCCCATCAGTGCCATCTATCAGTGCCACCCATAATTACCCATCTGTGCAGCCTTTCAGTGCCCATCAGTGCCGCCTATGAGTGCCCATCGGTGCTGCATACCAATGCCGCCTATCAGTGCCCATCAGAGCTGCCTATCAGTGCCACCTCATTGGTGCCGCCTTATCAGTGCCTATCAGTGCCACCTTATTAATGCCCGTCAGTGCAGCCTCATCAGTGCCCGTCGGTGAAGGATAAAACTTAATTATTTACAAAATTTTATAACAGAAACAAATAACTTTTTTTCTTTCAAAATTTTTGGTCTTTTTTTTTAATTTGCGCAGTGATCAAATACTACCAAAAGAAAGTTCTATTTGTGGGAACAAAATGATAAACAATTTGTACAGTGTAGCATGACCGCACAATTGTTATTCAAAGTGCAACAGCGCTGAAAGCTGAAAATTGGCCTGGGCAGGAAGGGGGTGTAAATGCCTAATATTGAAGTGGTTAAATATGACTAAAATAAAGCTCTATCTGTATCAAAAAAAATAACGATTTTACTTGGGTACAGTTTTGCATAAGTTAGTAATTGTCATTCAAAGTGTGACAACGCTGAAAAATGGTCTGGGCAGGAAGGAGGTGGAAGTGTCCGGTCTTGAAGTGATTAATATAAAAAAAAAAATTCCACGATGTACATCCATGGTCAATCACATCATCTATTGATGTTGATCCACGTTAATTATGATGCCCGACACCCACCAAGCTGCTGAAAGACAAAAAAAAATTAGTCTGTTCCCGTCACTTCACTCCAACAGCGGACGACAGCTGTTAAAAACAAAGGTTGAGGGGTCTCCGGGGTGACAACATTAGCCATTTATGGACATGACCATATCTGCTCAATAATGTCACAGGATCTTTACTTTTCTTTCCTTTTTTTTTTTTTTCTCTTTTTTCACTGGCACAAAGAGAGCTATCTCTTTTCTCCTCTTCACCACCTCCAACTCCCAGCATTCCTTGTGTGACACCTTCTTATTAGTGTGATGCTAAGCCTAGTCAGTCAGTTGAAGTCGAAAGGCAGCAAAAGACAATTGGTTTGAGAGGCAGGAAATTAAAAGATCAGCCCTGGATATAGTATAGGATCTATATAGGATCAGCTGTAAAGCAAATCTGACTCAACATTTGGAACTAGAGCACTAGCACTTTCAGTATGGTAAAGTACAACTAAAGGATTCTGGTTGACAGTCAAAACAATTCCCAGTTCTGGTTACTATGTAATGCATAATCCTCATAAAGTAAACAAAAACCTTCTTTTACCTTTCCTGACTCAACCAAATTCTCCTTTATTTGCTTTATTTGTGTTGCTTGTATCTGTGCCACACCATTACATTAAATAAAATTCATTAACAGACTCAACAGGTATTTGTGGGACTTTGCGGGGGGGGGGGGGGGAGACTAAGAGAAAACTGTATGCGCAGATGCACTTATACCGTATATACTCAAGTATAAGCCAAGTTTTTCAGCCCATTTTTTTGGCTGAAAAAACCCGCCTTGGCTTATACTCGAGTGAATTAAAAAAAAGTCAGAAATGGAGGAGAAAAAGGGGCGAGGCTGTACCTCTGGGTGACGCTCTTGAATCATCGGGCCAGCGCCCCTCCCTCCCATGCTGTTTCAGATTGCCGTGCAGCCACGGTAACGATGTCCTGCCTCCTCTTGTGGCAGACGGCACAGTGATCCAATACTAGGAATCATTGTGCCGTGTGTCATAGGAGGCGGGAAATCGTTACCACAGATGCACGGCGATTCAGATCCAGATCTCCTCTCCCTGCAATCAGCGCAGTGCTGCTGGACAGATCCTCCTCTCCCTGCAATTAGCGCAGCGCCACTCTCTCCTAGCTGAGCCAGGACACATCACTGAGTGCCAGAACGGAGCCCCCACTGTCTCCACTGGGAACCTCAATCTTCAGCAACCCTGCAAAGGCAAAAATGCACCTGGATACCTCTGCAGTCAGCCGTGAGGTGAGTCTCAGTACTGCATTAACCTCTTCCCTGCCAATACAAAACCCTCAGCCTGACTCCATAGCTTCCTTCCCCACTGTGGGACAACCAGCGTGACATCTCATTACCAGGCACTGGTAGGCTGTACCTGATGGGCACTGGCAGGCTGCATGTCATGGGCACTAATAGGCTGTACATGATGGGCATTGGCAGGCTGCATGTCATGGGCACTAATAGGCTGTACCTGATGGGCACTGGCAGGCTGCATGTCATGGGCACTAATAGGCTGTACCTGATGGGCACTGGCAGGCTGCATTACATTGGCACTGATAGGCTGTACATGATGGGCACTTTTGAAATTTACCAGTAGCTGCTGCATTTTCCACCCTCGGCTTATATTCGAGTCAATATGTTTTCCCAGTTTTTTGTGGTAAAAGTAGGTGCCTCAGTTAAAATTCGGAACGACTTATACTCGAGTATATATGGTAAGTAAGTGCTGCATCACGTATTTTGTTAATGAGATACTATTGTTTTGCTTTAATTTACATGGAGCTTGATAGCTACAACTCATGAGGCTTGTTGTGTGTCATAACCCTGTGGTGTCACAGAGTTCTTAGCAGCAAATACTGGATGAGTCCAAAATTCTAGCAATCTGATGCTCTTGTTAAGTATAAGAGAGAACTTTTAAACTTCAGCTGTGAGAGGAGCCATACTGTAGCAAGCACACTTAGTATTTTTTTTCTATTTTCCAGAATAGGCTGTCAAGTAAGATTTGTCATGGCACAGTCGTTATCCTTGCAAACAGATGAAAAAGCTTTGCAAACTAGCCTGTCTTCTGAAGCGAACCTCTTAAAAATGACTTGTTTGAACTGTTGAACTTTCCAAAGAAGGCAACACTCTGAATAAACCTTGGTAGGGATAAGGTGATCCTTTGCTTGGAACATACCCTCTCACTAACATAAATCAAATGTGTCATGAGCTGGAAAGGCAATGAATAAAATAACAGTGCTTGAATTTTTTGTTTTCCTTTGTTCTTTCCCTAACCCAAAACCTTTTGTGAGTAATTATAATTATCATTTTCAGGAAATGCCACTTGACGTGAAAACCAGAAGCCAATATGTCTGTGAGCAAATTTAGCTTTTCTGCCTGAATTATAATACTTTCATCATGTAAGTTTTCTATAGTTGTGCTTTTTTGCTTGACAAATATCAAGGCAATATTTTATTTAAATTTTATCACAGACTATGGATTCTGGCACTTCACCTGCTTAATCACTTCTCATGGGTGACAATGCATACGGGCATAAGCAGTAAAAGCACATTACAGGGCTACTGATCTGGTCACGTTAGACCAAATTTTGATTGGTATGCGTTACCAAACTTTGCACAGTACCATTACATAGTAAACTTAATTTTTAACCCACAGTGGAAAAATGAAAACTGATGATGGCTGCTAAAGAACAGTACAATATGCTTTTTCTCTTGTACCAACAGAACTCCATCTGCTTTAGCCTCTGGTAGTTAAAGAATAATTCCAAGCATAGTACGTGTTTACAGTTAGATTGGTCCACTTGGACCAATGTACCTATGTACATAATCTACCTGGCTAATGCCTTTGGAAACTGAAAATCACTGAGGTAGATACCGCTACTCTACTTGCTTCCAGGTTTCATGCTGAGTAGTGGCCTGTTGCATTGGGAAGACAGGAGGTTGGCCACTCAGCATGGGCCCATTGAGAGAATGCTTTGCATTTTCTGAATGTATGCAAAGCATTCTCTGGATGGGATGGAGATTGTGACGAACTTCTACATTGGTGCTCCCTGCAGCCTTATTAAGGGTACATTAGCAAATAGAGAAGCCCACATCATCAGAAAGACTCTTATTACAATGTAAAAAGAAAATTATAAACAATGCCCATGGATGTAATTTCATCGTCAATCACATCATCCAGCGATGTAGATCCTTCATCAATCCTTATGACTCTCTGCCTAATGATGTTTCCTTGCTGCACTACTGCAGCTAAATGATCAAGCGGTTTATTATCATATTTGGTCAATGATGTCACCCAGGATCTACATTGCTACATTTTCTTCCTTGACAGCTAGCACTCTCCTCTGCTTTTCAAAGCTCTGGAATGTGGGCAGGCCCTCAACGCTTTCCAGCAGTTCTCCATTGTACGGGACGATGTCAGAGAGCTGTACTGGACAGACACGAAGACCAGTTGCATGAAGAGATGGAAGCCTGCTGGAGCGAGGAATAAAGTAAGTATAACACCTTATTCATCATATCCTAGGCAAAACAAGCATGTATCCATTGTAGTGAGGAAGTAGGCCCATTGCAAGGGTAAAGCTTTTCCCGAAGCTCACCTCTAAACAAAATTTTATGTGTCCAGAGTGTTGGTTTCAAGGCTATGCAAATTGTTAAAAGTTTCTTGTAAAGCAATATGAAGTAGCAAACTAAGAGCACTACTTTTTCCATAGGCCGAATAATCAATTTTTGTGTGCAGGTGTGACAATTTTCAGTATTTGTCACATTGTCCACCAGCTGCCCTTGCTCTTGCTGGTTTGAGGTTTGAGTTGCTTGCTTTCTGCAATACAACCACTTGTTTCTTTTTCGTGGCTCTTTAGTTCTTCTCTCTTATGGCTGAATACGATGATGTCTGTCTTTCCCCTATCTTTAGAGTATTGCAGCAGAATTCCCTGGAGAAATGATAATATGTTATTATACAGTTACCAGGCTTGCGTGAGTTTTAATTAATAGGTATACATCTGTTTTTCTCTTCCATCACTCAGTCCCATGATAACAGCATCTTGTCACTATGTATCTGTACATTTCTGCATTTCATAGTATACAGAATATTCAGCTTTTCCTTAGCACAAAGGATTATCTCCTTATATCTAAGCTGTGAATTTTCTCATGATCATGATCAGCGCAAGTGAAATTTCTTTTAAGTGGCAATTAGCACTAAACAAGTGACACGATCTGTTTGGATATTCCACTGATGATCAAGATGGAGCTTTCATCAAATAACACCGAAATAATTGCCTGCAGCATTTTAATCTTTATTAGCTTACTTGGAAACGCCATTCTGATTTATTGCACATGGAGATGCATTACAAGACGACTGCCTACATCTTTTGTTCTCATCTTCAGCCTTGCCTTTGCCCATGTTTTGAAGAATATTGTTGTCAATGCTATAAACATAATTGTTAGTGCTGGATTTCCCCCTAATCCTCTAATCTGTAAAATTAGAGTATTTACTGCAACCATGACAACCAAACTGGAAATCTGGTTTACTCTTTACATGGCTATCTTCTACTGTGTTAAGCTCAAACGGGTCATCCATCCTCTGAGGGCACCTCCTAATGGCAAATGGCGCAAGCATCACCTGATCACTGTGTTTGCCTTGTGGGTCATAGGGATCTCCGTTTGTTGTCCTTACTTGGTGTTTGTACATGACATGCAAACTTTGACCTCATATAATGATACTTATCCTGTTCATCATAGCTTTCTCTATGACGATTGTGATGTGCGGTTCACCGATGCCATAACAGACCTCTATTACCATCAGATATTTATGGTTGTTACTGATTTACTTCCTATTGTGGTTTTATTCTTTGTTTGTGGTCGCATAATGCTGCTTTTCCATGAGCAGAGTCGGGCAACTTATGGCAATATATGGATTGGGCATGATGCTTCGGAGACTGAGGTTCTGCGAGCTTCTAAAGTCATAGTACTTTCAATGCACATTGTCACAGCATTGTGGGTGACCCATTTTGTCATAGTTATGAACATTAAGAAAATAAATGTATGGTATTGGAGGTCAACTTTGCTTGTTGTCCTATTTTCTGGATATGCTAGCATCAGCCCTTACTTACTGATGCTAATTAATTACAGAATCAGTTTACAAATCAGGTCACTGAGCTCCTTTTGCTGTAATAACACTAACACAAACAAACCATCCAGTGGTGGTCAAAAATCTATACCTGACGGTTCCCCTGCTGAAGATTGATCATATAGAGTGTGGTATTAAATTCATTGAGATTGATATGTGATCAGTTTTTTCTTGGTTAGTTAATGTACCACAGCCATTATTGCATCTTTTCAAAGAAATTGACTCTGTTTGTATTCCAAAAACCTCTGTACATAGATTACACAGATAATCATAGTTTACATGCTTAACAGCTAAAATATGTTTTATGTTTTATAATATATTTTTCTATAGTGGGTATTCACTTCTGAAAAATTGTAATAATTTAACTGTTTCATTTGTAGGGCTTTTTGACAATGCCTAATAATAAATTAGCTTTTTGGCTAGCAACTTGTTTGACTTTTTAATCAATAAACATATTTGTAAAAAAACTACTTTTTTGTGCTGAAAAAGATTGAATTTAGTGGGTTTTATCATCTACTAATGCATATTTAAATGTATGTATAGTCATGGGGGTTTTTTTTAAACATTTTGTGTAAAATAGGAAAGATTATTACTATGTTTGTTTTTTTTACTGTTATGCCCTCCTGGGGAGATTTTGCTCCACCTCTTATTCTGGAGGCACAGCAGGAAATGAGAGGAAATCTCTACAAAATGAAGGGAATTCCTACTTAAGACATCTGTCACTAGAACAGGTTTCCTCATTGGATGATTTCCTCTCACCTCTTGCTTGGGTGACAACTCTAAAATTTTGTATTTTCCCTCACTTGTGGCAAAACTTTCCTTTTACACTTTAAAAAAGTAAGTTTTGCTGTTCCGTGTGAATGTTTTGTTTTGAAAGCCCAATCTTTCCTTGTTATAGTACTATAATTAAAAGTAAATCTGTCATAGACCAGGGGAAATTAAACTGCATATGAAATTAGAGATTACTTTACCAATAATGACTACATATCAAAGCAATCCGTAATCAATAGCATAGTAAGCTGAACTTATAGGGGACGACAATTCAAGGTCTTATGTTGCAACTACAACCTAAACCAAAGAAAAAAAAACTGGTTATAACAGACGCCACAAAAGGCACATTCGCTAATATTTATTAATATACAAAGTTGATCAAAATAAAAACATGACCTTCTCGCAGGGTACTGGGAATGTTGTGGCCACTGAACGAGAAACTCCAAGGGATAAATTAAGCCAGGGCAATTTACATGTACTTGAGGAGCCACTTTGTTTACTGCTGTAAAGTGTTTTCCTTAGTGTTACAATGTCCGGTCCAATGCTGCAGCTGTCCCCCGCCACCTCTAAAACCAAGAACTTCTGTAATAATTGATATCACCTGCTCATAAATTAAATCACATTACTTAAGCTTACAAATGACCCCTATTGACAGTTCTGTCATAAGAACCTAGTTAGAGATGTTCTAAGTAGATATTCTAACTAAATTCAGGGTATTGTGTGCTTTATCTGTTTACAATAAACAGTAGTGCTGTAAACCCATTTTATAATGTAAATTGAATAATGTTTATTAGCAAGTATTTTGTGCCATGTTCATTTCACATGCTTATACTCACTGACATGTAGCTAAAAGCCTAATGCATTATGGAATACGGCAGCTATAGCAGCCAATCTCATTCAGGGTCCTTCCAGGGGTTGTTGGGTGTTCCATGAGTTGTGGATGATTGACCTCCCATCTAATAGAGCCTTAACTGTTCTGGGGCCAATGCCACTTGGCATAGCCTGCAACATAACACAATCTGTCTGTAATATTGGCATTCTGACCAC
Source organism: Aquarana catesbeiana (assembly GCF_042186555.1). Classification (NCBI taxonomy): domain Eukaryota; kingdom Metazoa; phylum Chordata; class Amphibia; order Anura; family Ranidae; genus Aquarana; species Aquarana catesbeiana. The sequence continues at coordinate 205,537,347 of NC_133324.1, forward strand.
CACTGTAATGGGGCATTCTCCTCACCAGTGTAAGGGGATTTTTTTTCCTACTGACCCCCAATGAATTGGAATTAACAGGTGTTCCTTGAGACCTGAAAATCATTTCAAGGTTTTTATGGCGTAAAAAGGCTGAGAAAAGCTGAGCTATAGGATGTCTGTAACAGCAAATATATGTTTTCCATAAAACCTTTTCACATCATTTTAGAGCCCTTTCACACTGGGGCGGTTTGCAGGCGCTATTGTGCTAATAATAGCGACTGCAAACCGACCTGAAAGTGCCGCTACTTTCATTCCAGTGTGAAAGCCCGGAGGGCTTTCACACTGGAGCGATGCGCTGGCAGGACGGTAAAAAAAGTCCTGCCAGCAGCATCTTCGGAGCGGTGAAGGAGCGGAGTGTATACCACTCCTTCACCGCTCCTGCCCATTGAAATCAATGAGACGGCACGGCTATACCGCCGGCAAAGCGCCTCCGCAGAGGCGCTCTGCGGTGGTATTTAACCCTTTCTCGGCTGCTAGCGGGGGGTGAAACCGCCCCGCTAGCGTCCGCATACCGACGGTAAAACGCCGCTAATAATAGCAGCATTTTACCTCCGACGCCGCCCCCGCCACAGTGTGAAAGGGCTCTTAAGTTTTCTTTAAAATTTAGGTGATATTGCTTATATCTCTTACATGATGATGTGCTCAGAAAACATAGCAAATAAAACAATTTATCCACATTTCTTTCAGTTACTTGTTCTCCTGTCACCGATGCTTTTGCTTCCTGTCTCATCAATGTGTCTAAACTAGTGGCATAGGTAGGCTAGACTAGAGGAGACTAGGTAGGCAATGGCTAGGCCCTGAGTGCTTCGTCTAGGTGCCCCGGGTTTCTAGATGCGAGTACTGGGTATCGGGTCTGCAGCTGCCATTAATGTGTAGTCATGCACATCTGTACTTTACCTGTACCAGGCAGGTGGTAGAGGTATCAGGTGATGTAGGAGGGTGCAAACCCCGCTACATCAGCATACAATGCATGCAGCTTTACCACCAGAAGCAGTTGGGCACACAAGGCAAGTTTTGTGCTGTATCTTATACACTAATATAGTGTTGAGCTTCTTGTAGTTTATTTTGCCAAGATAGTGTTTATTATGCTGTTGCTGTGGGATGGGGTGGATAATATTCTGTGGGTGAGAATTGTGAGGTATGCTCAAGGGTTCAGTATAGGGCTGGGATAATTATTTAGAAACTTGATTGCTGCACAGTTGAGAATACGGAAGGTTGCTTTTGCTACTCCGTATAAACCGTAACAGCGTACAGATTTGCTGCTACCAAACAATTACAAATAACACTTATTTTACAGTTCAGCTTAGGACTATTTTTAGTTTTGGGGTTACAGGGACTTCAAACAAGTAGAGAAAAGTTTGTGAATCCCTGCCTGAATGTATCTTTAGGGACACCCCTGGATACCTAAGCAACAGATTTTAGAAGGTTTCTGAAATCCACTGTGAACCAAATTCTTTGTACAAAAAAAATAGCAAATGTATACTGTAAATTTGTTGCACATTACAATCTGAGCAGGATGATTACCAAGTCACAAAAGGCACGTAATATATTATAAAACCTTATTTTAGTATTTTGGCATATTTTTATATTTTCCCTTCACATTTGCTTCTGTAGAATTTTGCTTGTTAGCTTTAATTGTCTTAGTAAAAAGAGAGATTCTTTATAGCCTGCGATAACTTTTACTGGACGCAAGTTGGTGTTTTTCTTAGAACCTTGGTAACCACAAAGACCTGATTTTTATAAAAATCTTATGTGGTCTTTCAATTGTAGACACAGTCCAAAGTTACGCAGTGGGATAGCGTAACTCATAACACATGGATACTCTGCTCAGTAAGTTCAGCAGCAGTGGGGTCATCATAGTCAAGCCTGAACTGTAAAGACGGGGGTAATTTGATGCAAGCACAAGACTCCAAATTGCACAGGTAGTAGCTTATAGGACATGATCAGATAACCAGTGGTTATACAGCTGTGCGCAGCATCTGACAGCATGCTGTTCAGTTACATTCTGAGAGCCAAAAGACATCTTAGCCAGTTAAAGGACTATGTATTTTTATTAGCAATGCTTTTAGATCATGCCTATAATATAGGGAAGGTTACTTTTACAGACAGGGCAAGGTTTAACTGAATTCTGAATGTAAGTTCATGTAATGCATTTTTAATGTGGACCTTGTTTGCTATGCTAAAGGGAACATCTAAAATGATGCCCAAGCACCTGCGAAATCTTTCGGCTTGAATCCCACCTGAAAAATAGTGGTGTTTTTTCTGTGCCTTCTGCCTCCTGGCAGTTTATCTGCAGTCCAAAGGATCTTCCTACTTCTACTTTATCTATTCTGTGGACCTGTGATTTCTCCATCTTTCCTGAAACTTCATAAACACCCCATCAGGGGCAGCTCTGAAGCATAGGGTATCCAAGCCCTCATCCTCTACCAAATTTACTTCCTTCACACAGAAGCACAGTGCAGAACAAGGTACAGTTCATTTGTAATGGGGAAAATATCTTAAGGAAATCCAGAGGTAATACTGGTGACTAGTCTTTTATCCTTTACTTGCCCTTTTTTGAGCACATCTTTCACAATTCAGGTCCTTCCTACAGTCACTGTGTTGTAAATTGACACAAACACTTTCCTGCAACTCACCCCAAAACTTAACAAAACTCAAAAATAGTGCTATAACTCTTAACCTAGCACTTCATTTTTAATTAAACTTTTTTTTGTGGTTCATTTACACCTAAACCACCATCTCTTAACTTTTAGGCCCCCACAAAATAAAAAATAAAAAATACACATATAGAAATACTTTCCTTTTTTAAGTGTATATTACCCCAAAAATGAATTTCATATACTGTATGTATATGTGAATAAATGTTATGTAACATTAATAGTGCCTGTTCATTTTAAACTTCTTAGATTCCTCCCAAATACGTGCTGGTCCTGCCAGTTCTTCATCTCTAGTTTTCATTCTGACCATGCCAAGCATTAAATCAGATCCGTTTTGGTGTGGTCACTTTGCATATCCATTCTTCTTCTAAGATGCAGGATGCCTTGCTTAGATACAGTATTCTGTATCTCCCGTAGTTAGATTAGCAGCCTCACCCCCCCAGCCAGTGTTGCTTTCTTGATTGCGGCTCCCAGATTTCTGGTACATTGCATCAGCCACATGGAACACAGCATGCATAGTGAGGAGTGTACTTCTTGGCTGTGTGCAATTTAATAAATGCACCCACCCACTTTGGAAAGTGACACACCACCCACTATCAAGGAAAAGGACAGTACAGACAGCTATGTGGTCATGTGACCGCATAATCAAATTACTGAAAAGGTACTAAACTGTGCTATTAACTCCTTTGAGATTATAGTATAGGAAGTATATTTGTTTCCTTAACATGTTATTTAGTTAACATGCATTCACAATAACCATGAAATATTGCATAAAATCTTTTTGAATTGTCATTTTTAAACCAGCAGGTGGCTCTGTCCTGTATGTTTACGTTCTATCCTCCTATCTTACCTATCTATGTTGCTGAAAAAAGTCCATTGCTGACAGAGCTCAATCGCTCAAGCTGAAATTTACACAGTTGAATAAGTCAGAGCAGTGACACATTCCCTTCCCTTCCTCTCACAGTGTGCAGCAAGCTCTGCTCCAAGCTTCAATAGAAAGAATCATGTCATGGATGAAACCTATTTTAAATGTTTTTTTTTCTTATTTATAAAAAAAAAAGCTATAAAACAGCAGTTTGAAAAGTTATAAATTTTGGCTTTCTGTAATGTAAACTAAAGATCCAACAAAAAATGTCAGACCTTCTGTTATCAGTTGTGACTAGCTGGCAGAGCTGGGAACTCTAATGTAATAATACTGTTGCTATAGTGCCTAAAAGACATTGCTGTTGGACTCAACTAATGACTAATGTGGAGGGATCCTATAAGGGAGCTTTAATACAAAATGTTATTTTATCTATCTAAACCTTTTCACAGACTATGGAAAACACTTACATTGACAATTTTTATGGTATCAGACAGTACTGTTTTCAGAGCTGATAACAGTACCATATCTTTACTAAAACATATGCAATAAGTATGTATGAGTCATTGTATGAAAATCATACTTACTATTTTTTACTTTATTTTAATAAAAATGAAAACCAGGATAGGAAAGCTGACACTTGATGATTAAATTACGGCACTGTAAACCCTTGCGTATTGTCTTTTATGGAAAAGTCATTATTTCTTATGGCAAGCTATTTTTTGAAATCCAGTGGCAGCTTATAACCTGGAAACAGCTTCCAAGATTTTCACAGCCAAAGATATAAAATCTTTTCTGGATGCTGAGATTCACTTGCAATCTATCTGCCCAACACATAGATACAGTCCAAAGTAAATCGGAAACGAAAGAAACGGATTCCAGTTCAGTGTTTGTATGCCCTGAGCTTGAATCCCATATAATAATGACCTTTAAACCATAGCTTATTTGTTATGCAATGGCTTTGGCAGTAATCGGACACCCCGGTGTATTTAATTATATGATTAGAAGAATGTCTTTGACCATTTTTATTACAACACCTGAGGGGTATTTACTTTTAATCTTGAGTTACACTATGACATGCTGTATTGATTAATATTCTGTTGTGCAATGGATTGTAAATATTAGGTTAAAGTGGTGCCATGACTACTTCTTTACACATACAAAGCAACTAGGTAGACTTATTTTATTTGACCAAAATACATACATTTAAAATGACACTAAGGGGTCGATTTACTAAAGGCAAAAAATCTGTGCACTTTGCAGAGGGCGGTTGCCCTCTGCAAGTGCAATTGCTCCAGAGCTTAGTAAATGAGGTAAAGCTTCACTTTGCAAAGATACCCAATCACATGCAAGGAAAATTTAAAAAACGACATTTTTGCTTGCACATGATTGGATGATAGAAGTCAGCAGAGCTTCTGCTCATTTACCAAGCTCTGGAGCAACTGCTCTTGAAGAGGGCAACTGCACTTTGCAAAGTGCACAGTCTTTTTCCCTTTAGTAAATCAACCCCTAAGTGCATTCATGGTAAAGTTGAAAGTGGTTTTTATTATTAGTAATGTTAGCACTTTAACTGCTTAAGGACCACCCCCACGTACATATACAGCAGCAGGACAGTCCTTTAGTGCGAAATCATGTGCCTGTACGTGATTTTTTGTTCCGGGTCTGGGGCACACACGTGTGCTGCTGGCGACCGGCTCCCACCGTGATTGGACACAGCGGGAGCCAATCGGCGGGTCCGGCGGACCCAAAGTTTGCCGGGGCCCACCGATCGTTCCCGAGGCAGAAAGAACGGTGGTCTCCCTATGTAAACCAGGCAGATCTCTGTTCTGTGATGTTCTCTGTTCTTGTGTTTTGGCTATGCAGGAACACGGATCTCTGCCTTCTTACAGTACAAGCACCCCCCACATAGTTAGAAAGCACCCCCTAGGGACACATTTAACCCTTTGATCGCCCCTGATGTTAACCCCTTCCCTGTCATGGTCATTAGTACAAACACAGTGTGTAATTTTTTAGCACTGATCACTGTATTGGTGTCACTGGTCCCTAAAAAAGTGTCACTTAGTGTCCGATTTGTCCTCCGCAATGTCGCAGTCCCACTATAAATCACTGATCACCGTCATTACTAGTAAAAAAAAAAATCTATTAAAAATTCCCTAAAAATATCCCATTTTTTGTAGATGCTATAACTTTTGTACAAACCAATCAATATACGCTTACTGGGATTTTTTTTTACCAAAAATATGTAGCAAAATGCATATTGGTCTAAATTGATGAAGAAATGTTTTCAATTTTTTTTTATTGGGTATGTTCTATAGCAGAAAGTAAAAGATATTGTTTTTATTTTGTAGTGACCATGCTCTCCAATGGCTGGAAATGACTCAACCAGATGTGACGTCAGCTTGGCTCTGTCCAACTAGTTTCATCTGTATGATGTCATCAGGGTACAGTCTGTACACATACCAACGAAAATACGGTAGTTTGGCAGAGTCACGCTGACGTCACACTCACATTCACAAAACAATTCTCCTGCGCTTGGGTGCTAGGTCTAGAAATGTGTGATGCAGTCAACCCTTCAGTAAGCAATGTCAATAAGGAATGTCAATGGCCAATGGCCTTGCTGCCCTCCTTAGAACAATGAGTGTAAAAACAGCAATGGTTATACTCGCATACAAACGTGCTATACAAGCATTCTAGGCAACATCAATAGCAAATGGTTCCTCATAGGTCAATAGTTGGAACCAAAGATGCCGGAGGAATAGACAATATTGCAAGGTGGCTAACGTGTTTTGAGGGAGGACCCTCTTCCTCAGAGCCAAAGCATTCATCCTATCTTCTTTATATGTCACACTCACATTTCCTGGATTAGTGAAGCTTCGTCCTGTGTGCTTTGTCATTGTGACATTGTCATAGGCACCTACAGTACATAAAATGCCCTTTTTATATCAATTGCACTTTGGTTGGCACAGATTATTTTGCACTTTAATTATAGTGTATTCATTATCATGGAGTCCCATGAATTTTGAGACACGTATTTTTTGATTCATCATAGTATATTAATGTGATACATAATTAATTGACACATTGAGGTTGATTTACTAAAGGCAAAAAGACTGTGCACTTTGCAAGGTGCAGTTGCACTCTGCAAGAGCAGTTGCTCCAGAGCTTAGTAAATGAGCAGAAGATCTGCTGACTTCCACATTCCAATCACATACATGCAAAAAGGCTGTTTTTTTATTTTTCATGCATGTAATTGGGTATTCTTTGCAAAGTGAAACTGTACCTCATTTACTAAGCTTTGGAGCAACTGCACTTGCACAGTGCAATTGCACTTTGCAAAGTGCACAGTCTATTTGCCTTTAGTAAATCAACCCCATTGATTTTTATAGCACAGTACTTTTTCCCACACATCATATAACACATACACTAAGGGGTTGATTTACTAAAGGCATTTTGCAAAGTGCAATTTATCCAGAGCTTAGTGAATAAGGTAAAGCTTTACTTTGAAAAGAATACCCAATCATGTGCAAGGAAAAAAAACAAAAAAAACAGCATTTTTGCTTAGACATGATTGAATGATGGAAGTCAATAAAGCTTCTGTTCATTTAGGCTACTTTCACACTGGGGTGGAGGGGACAGCGATAAACACCGCTAGTTTTAGCGGCACTTTACCGCTGTTATAGCGGCACTTTTTGGCCACTAGCGGGGGCGCATTTAACTCCCGCTAGTGGCTGAGAAAAGGGTTAAATGCGCCGCTGCCACAGCACTTTGCAGGCGCGGTTTAGGAGCAGTGCATACACCGCTCCCGCACCGCCCCAAAGATGCTGCTTGCAGGACTTTTTTTTTCTGTCCTGCAAGCGCACCGCCTCAGTATGAAAGCACTCGGACTTTCACACTGGGGCTACAGAAGAGGCAGTTTACAGGCGCTTTTCAGGTGCTATTTTTAGCACAAAAACACCTGTAAAACGCCTCAGTTTGAAAGTAGCCTTACTAAGCTTTTGAGCAACTGCTCTTACAGAGTGCAACTGCAAATTGCAAAGTGCACAGCCTATTTGTCTTTAGTAAAGCAACCCCTAAGTGTGCTTGCAGCTCAATAGTATCCTTGATGCACAAACATTTTTGTTCACAAGATGCAATATATATTTTTTTTTCGGGGGGGGGGGGGGGTGGTTAACCAGTTACCAACCGGCCCATAGCCGAATGACGGCTGCAGGGCGGTTGGATAACTCTGGGAGGACGTACAGTGACATCCTTCCAACATCCCGCTCTTGCGTGCCCCCTGGGAACCCGAGAAAATCCGTGACCGCTGGGTCCGCATCACGGATCACGGTAAAAGGCCGCTGATAGCGGGCGTTTACCACGTGATCGCTCCGTCAAATGATCACTTGTAAACAAACCGGCGTCATGACGTTCCTCTCTCCCCTCTGTGTACCGATCGGTACAGTGTGGGAGGAGAGGGGGAGAGATCGGATGGCAGCAGTAGATCTGTAGTGGATCTGTAGTGCCCACAGCGCTGCTCTGTAACAATTGCAGTCACATCCAGAACAAGACATCCATCCTTCCATGCTCAGCCATCCCTCCATGCTCTATAATACCCTGCAACAACACCCTGCAATACTCTGCAATACTCTGCAATACCTTGCAATACTCTGCAATACCCTGAAATACCCTGAAATTCTCTGCAATACCCCGCAATACTCTGCAGTAACCTGCAATACTCTGCCATACTCTGCAATACCCTGCCATATTCTGCAATACCCTACCATAGCCTGCAATACTCTGCCATACCCTGCCATACTCTGCAATGCCCAGCCATACTCTGCAATACTCGGTGATACCCAGCCATACTCTGCCATACCCAGTTATACTCGATGATACCCTGCCATACCCAGCCGTGCTCAACCATGCACAGCCATACTCTGCCATGCTCAGCCATACTCTGCCATGCTCAGCCATACTCGGCTGTACTCAGCCTCTGTATGTGGCCAGGCTGTGGAAGTCTCACACATGTGGTATCGCCGTACTCAGGAGGAGTAGGAGAATCTATTTTGAGGTGTCATTTTTGGTATGTACATGCTATGTATTAGAAATATTGTATACATGGACAACTTTGTGTTAAAAAAAATGCGTTTTAACCACTTCCCGCCCGCCGGCCATCATATGACATCCTTGAATTTGTGTGGGGATATCTGAATGATGCCTGCAGCTACAGGCATCATTCAGATATCAGCTTTTTCAGCCGGTGATTCCCTACACCATAAGAACGATCATAGTGGCTGTTCCTCTGCTTGATCGTTCTAAGGGAGGCGAGAGGGAACGTTCGCCCTCCGGTGCTTCTACCGGCTCACCGCTACGATCGAAGCCAGGATCGTTTTTTTATTTTTTTATTTCAGGCTTCCCAGCCTAGAGGTGAGATGTGGGGTCTTATTGACCCCATATCTCACTGTAAAGAGGACCTGTCATGCCATATTCCGATTACAAGGGATGTTTAGATTCCTTGTAATAGGAATAAAAGTGATCCAAAAATTATTATTTGGAAAAAAGTGTCAAACTAAAATAATAAATAATAAGTAAAATTAACAAAAAAATACATTTTTAAACCGCCCCTGTCTCCGTGTGCTTGCATGCAGAAGCGAACGCATATGTAAGTCCCGTCCACATATGAAAACGGTGTTCAAACCACACATGTGAGGTATCACTGCGATCGGTAGAGCGAGAGCAATAATTTTGGCCCTAGACCTCCTCTGTAACTCAAAACATGTAACCAGTAAAACATTTTAAAGCGTCGCCTATGGGGATTTTTAAGTAGCGAAGTTTGGCGCCATTCCACGAGCGTGTGCAATTTTTAGGGGTAACATGTTAGGTATCTATTTACTCAGCGTAACTTCATCTTTCACATTATGCAAAAACATTGGGCTAACTTTACTGTTTTTTTTTTTTTTTTTTTAAAGCACAAAACTGTTTTTTTTTTTTTTTTTTAAAAAAACACGTTCGAAAAATTGCTGCTCAAATACCGTGCGAGAGAAAAAGTTACAACGACCGCCATTGTATTCTCTAAGGTCTTTGCTAAAAAAAATATATAATGTTTTGGGGTTCTATGTAATTTTCTAGCAAATAAGTGATGATTTTTACATGTAGGAGAGAAATGTCAGAATTGGCCTGGGTGCTCCAGAACGCCTGAAGGTGCTCCCTGCATGTTGGGCCTCTGTATGTGGCCCACGCTGTATAAAAGTCTCACACATGTGGTATAGCCATACTCGGGAGTAATAGCAGAATGTGTTTTGGGGTGTAATTTGTGGTATGCATATGCTGTGTGTGAGAAATAACCTGCTAATATGACAAAAAAAGAAAAAGAAATCTTGATTTTGCAAAGAATTGTGGGAAAAAATGAAAACTTCAAAAAAACTCACCATTCATCATAAATACCTTGGAATGTCTTTTGGGGGGTATTTGTACTTTTCTGGCATGTTAGGGTCTCAAGAAATGAGATAGGTCGTCAGTACTTCAGGTGTGATCAATTTTCAGATATTGGCACAATAGCTTGTGAACTTTCACAAAGACCAAATAATATACACCGATTTGTACTTATTTTTACCAAAGACATGTAGCCGTATAAGTTTTGGCCAAAATTTATGAAGAAAAATTACTAATTTGCTAAATTTTATAACAGAAACAAAGAAAAAAACATTTTTTACAGAATTTTCAGTCTTTTTTTCTTTTTATAGCGCAAAAAATAAAAAACCCAACGGTGAATAATTACCACCAAAAGAAAGCTCTATTTGTGTGAAAAAAAGGACAAAAATTTCATATGGGTACAGTGTTGTATGAGTAATTGTCATTCAAAATGTGAGAGCACTGAAAGCTGAAAATTGGTCTGGTTAGGAAGGTGCCCAGTGGCCAAGTGGTTAATATCACTTTAACTGCAGAAGAGAAAAATCTGATATCCTGCTTTGCCAGAAAGGATTGTACTGTGTTTCAGAGTTGTGTAAATCCCGGGACTGGATGGTCAGAAATATGAATCCTTCGGCATGCAAGGCAGCTCTTGTATATGTATTTAATTTGTGTATTTAGCCATTTAGTTCAGTTTTAAGTTTCACATTATGCCTCTTGCAATAAAATATGCTTAAAGAATGTGTTCCTTATTCTAATGTTGGTTCATTTTAGGTAGGCAGTGGGTGCTCTTTAACACATCTTATTCTGCTTTACAAGCCAGCATGTGGTTATTGCCGGGGGCATGCTGACCCCTGCACCGTTTATCATCTGTCTTTGTGTTCCAGCACAAGTCAGCCATACTACAGGGAATTCACTGGACTTTGCGTGAGGGAAAGTAATGCTCTGAAATATTGTTCCCTGGCTTCATGGACAAATGTTTGTGATTTTCTTCTAGTGATGTCATGCCACTTGATTGGTTTTATGTTCTCATTCAGTAGTTACATTGAGTTATATGGGTTCAATCAAAGTAATCTATAAGTATTGTGTGCCTAACTGCTGGACGTTAACAGAGCTTGATGTAATGTGTTGTATCTATTCCAAAGAATACAGTGAGTGTTCTGGAACAACGGGCTGTTCATGTGAAGAGGGTTGTGGTGTCACTATACGGTGAAGGTAAAACTTGTGTTCATGTGCTTGTGTTCCCACACTGGGACTTATCAAAAAAACCCTTTAGCTTATTCCACAAGACAGTGTCATATTTCAGTTTAAGTCTGATCGTTAAAAAAAATAAGTGCCTATTGCCTTATGCACTGGTATCTAACACTCAAAAGTAGAGTTGCACCGATCCTGCTTTTTTAACGGGCAACTACAAATACCGATACTTTCGGTCAAGTGCTAGCCGATACTGATTACTGATACAAAAATTGGCGCAAATCGCACTGCAAAGAATTGCAAGTGATTTGAACAGGAATGTGGTGCAATTCCTGTCCGAATCGCATGTGATTTCCCCCACTGCTTCTGTGTGTGTCTAGAAAGGGAAAATCGCCATCTAGTGAGTAGTTTATTAAAAATGGTAGAACTCATCCTGGTCCCACCAATTAAAGCAAATCACGGCTCCAGGTGCTCACAGGGCTGGAGAAGAAGTTCCAGGACCCCATGTGGATAGGGCGGAAGTGATGTCAGCTTGGGGGCGGACTGCCTCTACATCTCCTCCAGCCCTGTGAGCAGCCCCAGCGGCCATGATTGCTATTATCGGTGGCACCAAGATATCTATGAAGATTTTTGCATTTGGCCAGACATGTACTGTGTACACTTCTGTACACCTGGTGAAAATAAAGGAAAAATGTCAAAAGAAAAACCAAATACAGCCACCACACCTAAGGAGTATCAGTTTCATATTTTTGGGGCGGTTTAATACTGCTTTAGGTCTTTTTTTTTTTTTTTAAGTGCAGGCAGGCTGTTTTGTGACAGAACAGAATGTATATGTCTCTTCTGGATGCATCTACTTGCTTTTTGTTCTATAACTAGACATTAAGTTGTGCATTTGCAGCACAGTGTACAGTCTCGACACGATTCTGTGCTAGAACACATGTGCAAGACGGCCCCTTTCACACATGCAGACCGTATATCTGTATTTTATCCATCCTTTTTCGGATGAAATACGGACATACATGCATCCCTATGGGATAGTGGGTGTCAGCGGATGAACATCCGCTAACACCCGATATCATCCGGCCCCGCTATTGTCCGATTCTGCAGACGGAAGAAAATCCTATTTTTCTATCCGTCTGCAGAGTGGATCAGATGAACACGGACAGACGTCCGTGTTCCACCGATCCCCCATAGGGGAGAGCGGAGATCTGACAGGGCAGTCCCTGCACAGTGTGCGGGTCCCGCCCTGTCATCCGCTGGCTCAGCTGGGGAAAACGGAGAGATCCCCGCTGAGCAGCGGATGTTCATGGGTCGGATCAACACGGATCCGTGAAAGTTGCCTACCATGTGGGCCTGGCAAATCAAGAGGCCAAAAACATTGAAATCTAAGAATGACGGAACATTGAACCGCCAATAACAGGGGGGAGCGCTACCATTCCAGCACGGGGGAGAATCTTTTTGCTAAATACATCTATCTACCATAATGTGCAAATTTGTCATGCATAATTGCACATTATGGAAAACACCCCCTGAAGGCCCAAAATATATTGTGGTGGTTTACTTCTGTTTTTAGCATTTATTTTGGGACTGTACAAATTTCAAACAGTTCTGGACCAGAAATCATGCTGGACCAAAAATTTCCTCCTACTACTATTTCCTTCTCTTCTCCCATTTTTACTGGGCAAGTGCAACAACTGATTAGTACAATACAATATTAGGCACTACACCCATCAATTAAAGGGACCCTGTTCATATATTAATGTTCTCTCAGCAACGGAGTGGCTTTTTAGCTTTAACAGGAAAGGTACACTCTTCTTTTACAGCTATGGCTTTTTTCCCCTGAAAATATAGCTATAGCAACAGGGATCCTTTAAAGCATAAGTAAAACTTTTTATAACATGTTACAAGTAATATCCAGGGTGTATCATTACTAAATAAGCGCCCCCACAAAACCCCCACCCACCTGGGCATCCATTGTGACAGGGGATCTTCTCCCCGCACCCGCTGTCACAATTTAAAAAACCCATGGCCGTGCGTGGCTGCACCCACCCAGCCGTCTTTCATTCACATTGCGGCTGATGACTTGTAGGTCTCAATGAACTATGGGGGCACTGATGAGCTCTCTAGGTAGTTCAATTATTCATCCTGTCATACATTAACTGCCTGCCCATACAAGGTATGAGCAGACAGCTACACTGACAGTGTGCAGGGGCCTGAGATTGCACCCATGCACAGGCTCCTAATAAAAAAATAACAAATCCACATTTGTATACCTGCAAACAGATGTGCATTTATTTATTTATTTTTTAAAGGTGAACTTATCCCTTAAGTAATTTTTGTTATTCTACTTACAATATGTGTGTTCTAACTGACAACTCCAAGAACCTATAACACAATTTCCATAATGTTAACTCTATAATATACTATGTGACTGCACCACTTCTCTCTTAATGCATATATAAACCCAAAAACAGCAGCGTTATATATTATATATTGCATCATACACACATCATACACATATATACACAAATCTGCCTGCATAAGTTTTACATGTATATCTGCTGTCTTGCCCTATCTACATTCTTTGGAAAGTGCAGATCATGTTACAAATCTTTCTTCCTGCTTCAGCATCACGTAGAGGTGGGTGTAGAGTCAGGGCTTACACTATGTGAGAGCTGATTGAAGGAAAGGCACACACCCCCACTCCACATAGGCAGATGAACAAAGGAACATGCAGAGCTGTACTCTGAATAGACCAGCTCTCTGCTTATCTACCTCTAAGCTCCCTCCCTGACACAAATTTTCAGCTACTGTTATCTCGAGTGTCGGAGAACTTGTCAGAAGTGACTTTGCTGATAACAGAGGTACAGAGCAGCAGAAATACATAGAGCTTTGGAGAGATAAGTAAACACTGCAGATATATGTGCCCAGGTCAGATTTCATGAATTGGATTTACAACCATTTTAAGGCTTTTTAACTTTAAATTTTATCTGGTGATCCTGCTGGTAAAATACCTCCTGACCTACTGTGGGTTTCCAACACTCACTCAGTGCCCTATGGTCCATGGAGAAGCAATGTTGCCAACTTAGGCTGAGATTCAAACCGTTAATGGGCAGGCTAAATGTACCAAGTTGATCAATCAATTAACTTGGATACAACCAGCACTCTGGATTCTCTTACGATTATCGCTAATGGCTGCTATTGCCGCTAACGATAATCACTGTCTTCTCCCAGTGGGGGACCGCTTTCCCCACCCTTCCCCACCAGGAGAAGACAATGGCCCGGCAGGTGGGATTCCTGCATCAAAACTGTCTGTGTTGATGAGGGAATCAAGTGAATTTCTTTTCTGCAACCTGTGGTTGCAGAAAAGAAATTTGCTCAGTGTATGGCCGGCCTTAGACTGCCCTCATAATTGGATTACAAACACTTCTAACCCCTCTAGATCCCATTTATATAAAGGTGAGTTGTTTTGTAGATCATAGGAGATATCTGATTAACATTGTTTGATGTTTCAGTGTAGTGCTCAGGAAGGACACAACATTTCTGTGCAGGATCAATAGATATTTTCTCTACTTGCAGAAAATGTTCATTGCCTAAAAAATGAAAACTACCATAGCCACCACATCTAGGGTCTGTTAAGCTACAATGTATTACATTTTTGTTTAAATATACTTTGGAGTACTGTTGTAAATCAGTGAATTCTTCTTTGCCTTACTATACTTAAAAATATTACATAAAAAAGTGCTGGTTACTGTGGGTTATTTTAGATTGCATATTGCTTTTTGGCAACATGTTATTCAAAATGTGCATATATGAATTTGCTGTTTCTTATTATACATTTGTGGTCATTGGGCTAGTTAAAATGATGTCACGAGTTACCATGGAAATGTCCCATGTGGTGCAACAAGAAACCTAAGAAGAACAGTAGTGATGCTGATTAAAAGACTGAAAAACTTGGTTCATTGATTGAAAAATCATTGGTTTAATAAATTGAGAGCAGCACGAAGCATGGTCTGGTGGAACAAAATAATTATACACTGTGTCAATTTGCCATAAGTGCACTGATCAATTCATTGATTGACATGTTGAATTACTCTAAATGTTCCAGATGATTTTGTAAGGGTAGATTTACTGATACAGGAGATACAAACTGCTTTTTTGTTTTAGTGTTTTGCATCTAAAAGGCTAGATAGGAAATATCTAGGGTTTTGGCCTCAGCTCCCGCTGTAATTGATATAGAAGTGAAAGGTATATAATGTGCATCAATCATTTCAAATGGTGTTTGCTTTATCCAAGTTGTATATCTATGCTAGGTTTACATTCTATACTCCAATTTAAATGAGATGTAGGAACAAAGCTCTTTTGGCTCTACCTCTCCTGTGAGTCACAGAAGTGTACTTCGTTCTGCATTCCCATGAAGCATATTCAGCCGACAGCGGGCAAAAGCTCGCTGTTGGTTGACATCAATGAGCCGGTCCAGGCTCTGGAGAGAGCCCAAAACCCAGATGCCTGGATCGGCAGATGGCTTAGCCTCTCAGCACACTGCTAAGAGCCTGAGCCGAGCCGCTGGCTCGGGCTCTCAGCAGCCTGACACTCCAGTGGGCAGAGCAGAGAGCCAGTGACTAACAGTCACCGGTTTTCTGCTCAGTGAAGTCTGAGAACCAAGTGATTCAGCTTTGATTGCTTGGTGCTCAGTCTTAGAGCTGGTGGGGGACATATGCAGCATTAGACCAATGCTGCATCCACCTAGGTGAGTATGATTGTTTCTTTCTTTAAATTTCCATGCTTCTCTTTTAACCATTAGACTCTTAAAGCAGAGTTTCACAAAAAAATGGAACTTACGCTTTTCGGAACCCCCCCCCTCCGGTGTCACATTTGGCACCTTTCAGGGGGGAAGGGGGTGCAGATACCTGTCTAAGAGTCTACACCACTTCCCGTCCCCCCATGCTGTCTCCTGGGAAACACACAGGTCGCAGGAGATAGCAGGGACCAGTTATGACGCGCAGCACGACTTGCGCATGCACAGTAGGGAACCGGGAAGTGAAGCCGCAACGCTTCACTTCCTGATTCCCTCACCTAGGATGGTGGCAGCAGCTGCCGAGAGTCGAGCGAGTGATCGGCATCGGCTGCCGACATCGCTGGACCCTGGGACAGGCAAGTGCCCATTTATTAAAAGTCAGCAGCTGCAGTATTTGTAGCTGCTGGCTTTTATTATTTTTTTTTTAGGTGGACTCCCGCTTTAAGAGTATGAAAAACAGACTGATTTGCCAGAGTTAATCTGTGCCTAGATTAAGTAATAAAAGCACCTTAAAACAGGCCCTTGTTTGTCTCTGTAGCTATAGGCATTGTGGAGAAATTCATCTTCAAAGTTCAAAACAGAAGCACTAAAATTTTAGGTCATTTCCTGTTAGTTTTTATTGTTGCATTTACTAAAGTAAACATAGCAGAATGTTTCTAAAATGCAATTAATCAACCAACACCCAACTTTAGAGTCTTTGTTGTGATCTATGAGGATTCTGTGCCCCCCCCTAAGATGTGTTTCAGATTAAGATGGAGGAACTGACAACTACTCTCTACAATCGTGAAGAATAATTTTGCAACACTTGGCTTCCCAGGACTGTCTTTACTTGCTCTTCCCCATACCGGGCTCTGTTGTACACTGCTGTTCAAAGTCCCCAATCTTGCTAAAATTTTGGTAGCATGTAAGGGATTCAGGCAGTACTCTTGTACTGTAGTAGTATCAGTCTGCCTCTACTGTGCCATCCCCTTGGGCTCAGGTAGGGGCGTTGTCCCTGGTCCCCTCTTCTCCCTCTCAGTCCAGTCTCTTATCCTATACACTTTTTGTTTTCAGTTTTTTCTGGAACTTTATCCCTCAGCTACTCCATTAGGGGTAATGCCCAGGCTGGTTATCTGGCTTTTGATTCATTTCCATATATTATACACCCAAGTTATCTTTCTTGTTATTTGTAAAACTTTAAGCATCTCTTGTTCTTGTTCTCTTGTGCGTTTTTATTTGTGCAAATATGCTCAATTTATATGATCTAAGAATATATTGCGCTTGGTGTATGTGTGAAATAAAAATAAAATTAAATGAATAAATGATAAAAGGCAGCACTCACAATATTGTAACCAGCAACATACATAATATATATAGAAAAAACATGTTGCGCAAATGTTTTTTCTATATATGCTCATGTATATGTCTTTATAAATCATCGCTTTACATTTTCAAAGTCTGTACTTTTGTCTATAAATGGACATGTCCTATCTAACCTAAATAAAGAATAAAAAAGGTACCAAATGACAATCTGACTACACTATTGGAGTAATTATATTTATAATTTAATGAACAGTCATGGAGTCCGCTGCATAATGCCGGTACAGTATTGCAGTGTTTATGGTTAATAAATGTATTTAGCACCTTCGTGCCAATGCTCAACATTTTAAAAATGCATGAAACTCATGCATGTAACACAGCTTGCACTTAAAAGATGATTTCTCTGCCTCCGACAGATCCGTGAAGCTGCCATGTCAACAGAAATTAGTACCACTTACACTCCAGTGCCATTGTGCCCAGTGTTAACAGCTCCAGCAAATTCATAGAGTTGTGTTTTGTATCTTTAAAAGGATGAACAAAGGCAAGAGGGAAGACAGATAAAAGAAAATAGGCATAATATTAAAAAATAAAACAAAATTAAAAAAAAAAACTTCTCTACACAGGAGTATTGTTCTGCAGTGTGCCATGTAGACGAGGTTAATTGCAACTTTGAAGCACTAATGTGCACATTGATATGAGTGTAGCAAGCAAAGCATGGTTGAGGGAATAAAGCAATCTGCCAACATATCAGACCAAAAGACAAGAATGAATGCTTGTAATTGACTTCACCACATAACCTTTCCTTTTAATTATGCATGAAATAAATCCTGCTGGGAGCTTTTACAAAGAGCTGTTTACAAACCTAACATAACTCAGGCTAGATAAATAATTTATCAGATTGCATGAAAGTCTTGGCTCGTCACTCACACGATTTGATAGTAAAATGAAATAATATCTCTCTATCTCACATAAAAGTATACATAGTCTATATCCAACTTCACTTATATCATGTGATACATGTATTTGAAAGCTGCTTATAGTTCTACAACATGCTTGCAGTTTGGCGAAAAATAGTTAGAGCATTAATGCTGGAGGCAGAGAAAAAAAAGCAGTAAAGGAAGGTGCTGGGAGTGGAGCAGAGGTGACAAGATACCCTAACCTAATGATACTGCTTTCAGGACCTGCCAAAGAGCCTATTAGACCCAGCTGCCTGACATGAGCTCTGTGGGGCAAAGGATCTTCTTGCATTGCACTCATTCAGAAAGCTCAGTTATCAATGAATATGTCCTCCTGCCACTCTCCAGAACCCTGAACCTAATATCTGCTCCACCCTTGATGGATGGCCCAATGTATTTTAGAGGCAGTGGCCAAAACATACAAACCTCTGCCCCCTCCCCATCTGCATGAATTAACCTGCACCATCTGTATTTACCTGTTTGTCTCTTGTTCCCAATCAATCTGTCACTAACTGACTCACTCACAAAAGTGTTTCCACCAAGTACAGAACAAACAATGACTATTGACAGCTCTGGAGCAAAGCCACCTGCTGATACTAACAGTGCTAAGGCTTATTAAGGGCCAGGGTAGTGCACCACACTCAAAGTTTACCTCTACCTCCATACTTCTCTGGCCTGTGGGACAGCAGTCTCTTGGATCTTGTGCATATTCCAGATAACCTGCCTTTTAACCAATAAAGTATAAAAAGGACCGTAGATTGACTTCAGCATTATGTCTATGCCAGGGTGGTATGCCAGCACCTATAATCCACTCAGCATTTACAGCAACATCTTTTTGCCAGCAAGTATGTTGTGATAAACACGTCTCTTTCTGTCTAAATTGGACTTAATATATGTATGTATGAATGTGCGTTAGGCACCTTAGATTAGCTCCTTGACTGGAATGGTACCAGCTGATTGGAGAAAAGCCAATGTAGCACCAATATTTAAAAAGGGCCCAAAAAACATCCCTGGGAATTACAGACCAGTTAGCCTAACATCAATAGTATGTAAGCTCTTGGAGGGGATGATAAGGGACTATATACAAGATTTTAGTAATAAGAATGATATCATTAGCAGTAATCAGCATGGATTCATGAAGAATCGTTCTTGCCAAACCAATCTATTAACCTTCTATGAGGAGGTGAGTTGCCATCTAGATAAAGGAAGGCCCGTAGACGTGGTGTATCTGGTTTTTGAAAAGCATTTGACACAGTTCCCCATAAACGTTTACTGTACAAAATAAGGTGCGTTGGTATGGACCATAGGGTAAGTACATGGATTGAAAACTGGCTACAAGGGCGTGTTCAGAGGGTGGTGATAAATGGGGAGTACTCGGAATGGTCAGGGGTGGGTAGTGGGGTTCCCCAGGGTTCTGTGCTGGGACCAATCCTATTTAATTTGTTCATAAACGACCTGGAGGATGGGATAAACAGTTCAATCTCTGTATTTGCAGACGATACTAAGCTAAGCAGGGCAATAACTTCTCCGCAGGATGTGGAAATCTTGCAAAAAGACCTGAACAAATTAATGGGGTGGGCGACTACATGGCAAATGAGGTTCAATGTAGAAAAATGTAAAATAATGCATTTGGGTGGCAAAAATATGAATGCAATATATACACTGGGGGGAGAACCTCTGGGGGAATCTAGGATGGAAAAGGACCTGGGGGTCCTAGTAGATGATAGGCTCAGCAATGGCATGCAATGCCAAGCTGCTGCTAATAAAGCAAACAGAATATTGGCATGCATTAAAAGGGGGATCAACTCCAGAGATAAAACGATAATTCTCCCGCTCTACAAGACTCTGTTCTGGCCGCACCTGGAGTATGCTGTCCAGTTCTGGGCACCAGTCCTCAGGAGGGATGTACTGGAAATGGAGCGAGTACAAAGAAGGGCAACAAAGCTAATAAAGGGTCTGGAGGATCTTAGTTATGAGGAAAGGTTGCGAGCACTGAACTTATTCTCTCTGGAGAAGAGACGCTTGAGAGGGGATATGATTTCAATGTACAAATACTGTACTGGTGACCCCACAATAGGGATAAAACTTTTTCGCAGAAGAGAGTTTAATAAGACTCGTGGCCACTCATTACAATTAGAAGAAAAGAGGTTTAACCTTAAACTACGTAGAGGGTTCTTTACTGTAAGAGCGGCAAGGATGTGGAATTCCTTTCCACAGGCGGTGGTTTCAGCAGGGAGCATTGATAGCTTCAAGAAACTATTAGATAATCACCTGAATGACCGCAACATACAGGGATATGTAATGTAATACTGACACATAATCACACACATAGGTTGGACTTGATGGACTTGTGTCTTTTTTCAACCTCACCTACTATGTAACTATGTAACTATGAGGGCTGGAACTGGTGTGAATGTATAAAAACTGATGGTGCTATATAAATACCTGTAATTATCCCTAGAGCTTTGTGAATGAGGTTAAGCTCTGCTGGTTTCCATTATCCAATCATGTGCAACCAAAATGTTGTTTTTTGGGTTTTTTTTTCTTGTATGTGATTAGGTATGCATTTGAAAGTGAAATTTCACCTAAATTACTAAGCTCTAGGGAAAACTCTCATGCAAAGTGAAACTTCCATTGCAAAGTGAACAGCTACTTGCCTTTAGTAAATAAACCACAAAGAGACAGCAAATTGAAAATCAAAACACATGCATTTATATATTTTTTTTTCTTAAAAAAACCTTCTAATTAAAAAGTGTGAACTGGTGTCAGGGACTCTTTAGGTTATTAACTATGAAAGCTTTTTTATTTATAACCGTTTTCTCTCCAAGGCCCATGAATGGTAATGGCTGTTGTAAAATTGTAGGAAATATAGATGAAGATCAGGTCTTAGAAGTGTCATCAGGGAACAAATACTTTAGAGATAAGAAGTCCAGGCACCCTTCCCACCTCATTGTGAGTGTGAAAGTCTTATTGGAATGCCCATTTACCTTTGATCAGAGGCCCGAAGGAAAACAGGCTTCCTTGACAGATATAACAACTTCAATTAAAATAATAGTGGTATGTACAATTTCTGTCCTAATTTAGGAACCTGTCAAGAGTTTTTCATTTTTTTTTTGCTTTCCTATTCAATCGCCCATTTTGTGTAGATTCAATTTTTTATGCATAACCTGTATGGTTATATTGTCTCATTGCATACCAAACCCTAGTCCATAGAAGATATGGTTTCCATACACTGCCCTAATGATATCTAAAATAGCCTAAAACATGCTATATTTGTACTATACTCCAGCAGTTCTGGATGTGCATCTGGCCAGTTGGGTATAAATCAATGATTTACACCCAACTGGCAGTCCTGAAATGAGGAATAATCCTCTTATTTTCAGGATATGTAATAGAATGAGACATGTGGTTACCTCCTGTTTTAAAAAGACTTTACTGTACTACGCACTGATTAAAGTGAGCACATTTTAATTTAGTCCCCTTGTATGGTTTTACTGGCTATTGGCTCCCGCTTTTAAACCTTTAGACTGAAAACATTGTGGCAGATGATAATAAGTGGCATTACAATTGTATTCTGTTTCTCTTCCAGTGCATGTGAATTTGTAGTTTGACACTCACAGCATGAGAAAAGAAAGGGATTGCTGTGAAATAAAATACATTGAAATAAGTGAATATAATAAGACATACTGAATGTTTTTTTTTTTTTCTATCTCAGTTGTAGAGCTCATTTATAGTTACCATTGAGCTGTAGACTGCTTCACTGAGTCACGCCCTTCCCATCATTACCCAGTCATTGCGTTTTGATGGACATCTGTATGTAGTCAGGATTGTTCCCTATTCTTTTTTTTTTTTTTTTTTTTTAATGGGCTTCTGGAGATGTTCAAAGTTTGAGTTTTTTCTTTTTTACAACCCAAGCATGACCCAAGCATGACTAATGGTTTTCCAGACATTTATTGTGGATTAGTTGTGGTAGCTATTTGGTCTTCTTGGTACTTTTTGTTAAGATACATTCTATAACAGACTCTGGGGCCTTCCAGAAATAAAAGTATTAATTTTTAGATCATGTGACACTTCATGACTTCTGAAGACAGTCGAATACACAAGATTTTTTTTAGCAGCATCACAGCACAGGTGTGAATATTAAGACTTTTCAGGTTTTCTTCAATTAAAAATGCTGTTGTTTTTTTCCCTATTTCACCATTGGGCTATTGTGCAGATCTGTGATGTAAAATACTAGGGATGCACCGAAATTTCGGCCGTTGAAACAAAAAGCCGAAAGAGAATTTTTGCCGATACTGAACGGGCGGGGCCTGGGCAGGGGCGGGGCTGCACTACTGGGGACACTGGCTGCAATGGGGACACAGGCTGCACTACTGGGCACACAGGCTGCACTACTGGGCGACACAGGCTGCAATGGGGACACTGGTTGCACTACCGGGGACACTGGCTGCACTACCGGGGACACTGGCTGCACTACCGGGGACACTGGCTGCACTACCGGGGATACTGGCTTCACTACCGGGGACACAGGCTGGCTGCATCTGATGGGCACTGGTGAGGCTGCAATGATCTCTTGTATCATGTCCCTAGTCTCTGACTCTCTGACCATGTCCCCAGTCTCTGACCATCTCCTGTACCATGTCCTCAGTCTCTGACCATCTCCTGTACCATGTCTGCAGTCTCTGACCATCTCCTGTACCATGTCTGCAGTCTCTGATCATCTCCTGTACCATGTCTGCAGTCTCTGACCATCTCCTGTACCATGTCCTCAGTCTCTGACCATCTCCTGTACCATCTCTGCAGTCTCTGACCATCTCCTGTACCATCTCTGCAGTCTCTGATCATCTCCTGTACCATCTCTGCAGTCTCTGATCATCTCCTGTACCATGTCTGCAGTCTGACCATCTCTTGTACCATGTCCCCAGTCTCTGACCATCTCCTGTACCATGTCCCCAGTCTCTGACCATCTCCTGTACCATGTCCCCAGTCTCTGACCATCTCCTGTACCATGTCTGCAGTCTCTGACCATCTCCTGTACCATGCCTGCAGTCTCTGACCATCTCCTGTACCATGTCCTCAGTATCTGACCATCTCCTGTACCATCTCTGCAGTCTCTGATCATCTCCTGTACCATCTCTGCAGTCTCTGATCATCTCCTGTACCATCCCTGCAGTCGCTGACCATCTTTTGTATAAAAATATTTTTAAAAACAGTCACTTTCGGTATCAGTGTTGTTTCAGTATCAGTTTCGTTTTTGGGATCAAGGAAGATTTATTTTCGGTATCGGTTTCGGCACCAAAAAACCCATTTGGTGCATCCCTATAAAATACCAGTTAAAGTGGTTCAAGCGGCAGATGGTTTTTTTACCTTGATACATCCAATGCACAAAGGTTAAAAACATTCTGGGTACAGCTCCCCCCCCCCAGCCCCTGTTATACTTACCTGAGCCCCATCTCAATCCAGTGTTGTGCATGAGAGCAGCGGCTCTTCCGGGTCTCTATCCTCATTGGCTCACACAACAGCGGGAGCTATTGGCTCCCACTGCTCTCAATCACAGCCAGTGATCCAATGAGGAGAGAGCAGGGGACACGGTAGAGCTGCAC
The DNA here is from genome assembly GCF_042186555.1 of Aquarana catesbeiana. Lineage (NCBI taxonomy): Eukaryota > Metazoa > Chordata > Amphibia > Anura > Ranidae > Aquarana > Aquarana catesbeiana. The sequence continues at coordinate 205,561,142 of NC_133324.1, forward strand.
TCTGTTTGTGAATGGACAAAGTCCATTCACAGGAGCGCAGCTCTTGAGCGGGCCTGCTCGAGTGCCCCCATAGCAAGAGGTGGGAGGAGCCAGGACTGCTGGCAGGGGACCCAAATAAGAAGAGGATCAGGGCTGCTCTGTGCAAAATCATTGCTCAGAGTAGGTAAATATTACATATTTGTTATTAAAAAAAATACAACCTTTAGAATCACTTTAAATATATTTTATTTCCAGGATGTAATATTTTAAAACAAGGAAAAGTCTAAGGGGTTGAATACTTGCAAAACATTGCATTTCTAGAACTGCTACTCAATCCAAAAGCCTAGGGGGTAGTTCTTTATTATGAAATATGTGACTTGAACAGAAAAGCAGAAATGGTAACAATTATTTTAGAAATGTCATCACGCAAAAAATTAGTTTCTGTAGAACGTTTGCCAGTCCTAAATTGTACCACATGATCTAGAATGAAGCACAATTAGATCAAACAGGCTGTGCAAATATAGAGTCTGTATTGAATTTTTGCATACCTCACATAACTTTGGTATAAAAAAATGAAGCCGAAATTTCCTGAACTAATATTTTGTCTTCATGTGTCTAAAATATAGACTGTTTATAACTTACCAGATTATTATCTGTTTCCTTATAGAAGTATCACAAATTGGTCGTGTGGGAGATTCAGAAGATGTAATTTAGGTTACTTTTTTGTAGGTTCTTATTGCTTTTGAGAACTAAAAACAAATAAGAAACAAAAAAACAAACAGATAACAATATTCTGTGCCAGCTTGGTTTATAAGGACCTTCACTATATATATTTTTTTGTTTGTTTTTGTGTTACATTGAAATAAGTGGTAGGAAGTTAGCAGACACACCTCCAAATCAATTTCCTGCTAACTTAAAATGCTGTAAAAGTACAGAAAAATCGAATATTTTAAATGTTTACTTGTGGTGTTATTGCTTTCCAAAAATATTTTTTTTTCTTAACTTCTTGCACGTCATGGCCCTGTCCTATTTAGGGAGTGTACAGTATGATTACTGTGCTATCTCAGGTCCTCCACCCCTCCATTGACCTAACTACATTACCTTTCATGTACATACGAGGGGTGCTGATAAGTATTGAGCCTTACCTAGAAAAAAATGAGTGTGGAAGCTGTAAATTGCAGGGTGTACTGGCCAATTTGTCTATATTCAAAGGTGCAAAAATCAACTACCTATGATTTTAACTTTTCTTTCTTTTTCAGGGCCAAAGTGAACATGGCAGCACCTCCAGAAAAATTCAATGTGGAAGCGCATAGGACCACAATCAAGTTCCTGTTTCTCCAAGGGAAAGGTGCAAAGCAGATCCATGATGAAATGTCACAAACTTTTCGTTATAGTGGCCCTTCATATGCAACATTGGGTTGTCAATTTTAAAACTGTCCATTTTGTTTTTGAAATTGACAAACCTAGTGGAAGGCCTGTTTCTGTCTCTGTGCCGGCAAAAGTCAAAAGTTTTTGGATCCACTTTTGCTGCAAGCTTTCTCATTTCCAAGTCGTTGTGGATAATGGCACTAACTCTCTCACGTGATATTCCCAGATATGTAGCAATAGTTTTGTCTGATATTCAATGGTCCTCCATGATCATATCATGGATAGCTTTCACATTTACAGGCACAGAGACAGAAACAGGCCTTCCACTGGGTTTCTCACTTTCAACACCAAAATGGCCACTTTTAAAATTGTCTACCCAATGTTTAACTGTTGCATATGAAGGGCCACTGTGACCCAAAGTTTGTGACATTTCATCATGGATCTGCTTCGCATCTTTCCCTTGGAGAAACAGGAACTTGATTATGGTTCTATGCTCTTCCATATAGAATTTTTCTGGAGGTGCTGCCATGTTCACTTTGGACCTATAAAAGAAAGATTAATTAAAATAGGTTGATTTTTGCACCATTTGAATCTAGACAAATTGGCCAGTACACCCTGCTTCCTCACTCAAATATTTCTGGATAAGGCTCAGAACTTATCAGCACCCCCTCGCACTGCCCAACTTTTTGCGATCGAAACGAGGGACACCTGTTAGCAAAAGAAATTTACCAATGCAGAAATTTAAAAACTGGATGAAAGGTTTAGCACTGCAAAACACTTTTTGAAAGATAAAAAGAGCATTTTATATACAACTACTGTATTTTTTCATGTATGAGATGCCCCCATGTATAAGACAACCCCCACTTTTTCAACCCAAAATTAAGAAATCAATATTTTAAGGATAAAACAGAACACATTTTTATTTAGTATTTTAGGTAACATTTACATAACAGTACTATGATATTATGCATCATACTTGTGGGCTTTATGGACTCAGAATGCTCGGACATTACCGGTACCGTTTTTTTTATATCTACACAAGAGAGGCTTTTACATGTAAATACAATGCTTAACACATGTAAATACCTATATAATATTATAGGAAGATTGTTGTTGAAATAAATGGTCTGGTGACAAGGTCTGTTTAACATTGACTCCCATTCAAGCAAATGCTATAAGTACCGGAGCACTAGGGCAGACCTGAAGACGTGACTTGCAAATTCTTCTTTATTGCTGCTAATTTAGGAATATATTCCCCTTTACAACTTGACTATTGCAGAAGCAGGATGAATGTTACATGCATTGATAAAAGGTTTTCACTGAAAAGTCAGTGAACCAAAATAGAGATTAGTAAGTTCTGACTGTTTTAACAGATGATCAGATAAGTCATACACAATGGCCCACAGCTTATGATAGTATTAAGTGTCTACTGATTGCGATTATACACATGGCTTTCCATTTTAGGGTAATTTCTTTTATCCCTGGGAACTAGACAATCATGTGTGCTCCATAATATATACTTTTTTCAAATGATTTAACTTTCACCCCAGCCTTCTGACAATGGATGACTGTTTCACTGTGTTTCTGGACGTCCACTTAATTCAGCTTTATTTCATTTTTAATAATTCTTCATCCTTGTTATAGCTGATGACTGTTTCTTCTGTTTCCTGACCAATTTAAATCTTAGAGCTTGCCTAATCTGAAATGGAATTAAAGATCCAAAGCACATACTTCAGTCAGGGTTAGACTTCTCTATTTCAGCCACAAACAGTTCTTCTTCCTTCCTCGCAGAAACTTGACCTTGCCATTTTGCTTTCTTTCCTCTGCAGCTGGAGCTTACTCCACATCACCTGGATGAGTCATATGGAAAAATGCTATTATTATTGCAAGGATTGCAATAAATAATTTATTCTCCCTTTCAATCTCCCTACAGACACAGGGTCTTTAGACCTGCACCAGACCAGTAGCCTGACAGCTAGTACTGGCTTTTGCCTACAACTTGACCTGTAGAGTGTGTATCCTCACCTTATTCCAAACCAACCTATTCAACTGCAATGATACAAACAATACAGAGTCTTCTATGCTACTTACAGGCTACTGGCCAAGTTCAGAGAGATTGTGAAGACTGCACGCTTACAAAAAAAGGCTGCCGATTTCCAGGGAGAGACTGCCAAGATACAAGTCCTGTATACAGAGAAAAAAATGGCTAACTGTCACTCTGCCGATGCAAGCCTTTGGCATATGTACCACCCAAATCCATGTGTACCACCCGGAGGGAAGCCATCACCACCTGGAGAAGACCGTGATTGTCGCTAGTGGCTATATCAGCCGCTAGGGATAATTGTAAGACAATCTGGCAATCTGGTTGTACCCAAGTTGATCGATCGATCAACTTGGTACATTCAGGCTGCCCATTTACGGTTCAAAGATTAAAACCCTGTATGGCCGGCGCTAGTCAGCCATTATGCCACCACAAAAAAAATCCTGTTCCTTTAGCTTTGTGTAAACTATAGGGTGGTAAGATGCGCACATACAGTCTACCCTCAGACATCTATGTCGGCAAGCACATACCTCAAACACATACAGGTGCCCTGCATCATTCTTTTTAGGCTAGTGGTGTGAGTTGTGCGCTGAAGACTGAACTAAAGTTCCCTCTGGCTCCAACATTATAGAGCAAAAACAAGTGTGATCAGAAATTGTTTAACAACCTATCCAATTGCTGCTATGAGCCTCAAATGCAGTGCCTGTAAGTGAGGCATTAAAGTGACACTAAACGCTATTCTTAATCTCCAAAAGTAATCCATACACATCCACTACTTAATGGCCCAGTAATCTGTTTTCCATTAAATTGTTTCCTATTGTATTTTTATGCCTCTTTGTAACATTTGTTTGGAATAAGTGGTGCACATTATTGGCTTTCATGTGCACCACTCTATGCACATCACAAATCCCATAGTCTGTAATTTAAAGTGCATCTCTGGAACTGGCAAGAGAATGAGCATAGCCACCCTCTTAACAGGATGTTGGATCACAGCAGCAAAAAAAAAAGAAATTTGGAGAAGACTGAGAGCAATAGAAGGAACTTCTTTATTTAAAGAGGAGTTCCACCCAGGGAGGCCGTCAAAAAAAAAAAAAATTAAAAGTCAGCAGCTACAAATACTGCAGCTGCTGACTTTTAATTGGGCACTCACCTGTCCCTAGGTCCAGCGATGCGGGGGATCGAAGCCCCGCTTGTCCCCCCCCTCCGCTCGTCGGTGCCGGCATTTCAACTGTGGGCGCCGGGCTGTGGCTTCACAGCCTGGCACCCACTGCGCATGCGTGAGCGGCGCCGCGCGCCGTGATTGGCCGCTCAATCACCTGGGACCTGTAATGGGTCCCAGATGATTGACAGGAGGGAGGGAGCAGAGCGGAGCCCTTCCTGTGCCTGGGGGGGAAGTGATGTCACCAGCCCAGGCAAAGGAACAGGCAGACTACGAGGGACCCCCTAGCAACAGGCATTTAGAGGTAAGTGAAAAAAAAAAAAAAATTTCCAAATTTTTTTTGTTTTTTTTTTTAGAATTTTTCCAGGTATTTCTGTTTTTTGGGTGGAACCCCACTTTAAGTTTAGAATACAAACTTGATTATAGTTTTTGAGACCATTTGTTTAGTGCCATTTTAAGATGAGATTGTTGCCCAAACTTACTAAAGCTGCCAGATTTAAAAACGAATGTAATCGAATCTATCTGCAAACATTCGAGCCATCTTTGGGATGTGTGTGCTGTGACAGTACATGTTATGTGCTATAACACATTGCGGTACTATTAATTTTAAATGGCACACAAACACATTAAGACAATGATGCTCTCCACATGTGTTGCAGCGAGGCATTATGCACAGTAACACACCACAGTGGATTGTGGTTTGCTGCATCAGAAGAAGTGTGCATGTCCATTTTTTGGTATACTCGTGAACACTGGTAGCCTGTTCAAAATTAATAGGCTGCTCTCATACAATCCCTGTTAAGACACGACACAGTGTGCCTTAAAGCAACCCATGAAAATTAAATAGTCTGAATGGACCTTTAATGTAAACCTGTAATGCATAAAAGAATGCTTGGCTGCTTATACGGGATCTCCTGGAATCCTAATGCCGCGTACACACGGTCGGACTTTCCGGCGGACTTGGTCCGGCAGACCAGAGTGTGCCGGACAATCCGCCCGTGTGTAGGCGCCAGCGGACTTTTCCGGCGGACTTTTTCCCCAAAGTCCGCCGGACCAAGATTTGAAACCTGTTTTAAATTTATCCGCCGGACTCAGTTTCGGGCGGAAAGTCCGCTCGTCTGTGTGCTGGTCCGACGGAAAGCCCGCTCGTGTGTATGCTGGTCCGACGGACCAGATACGACGCGAGGGCAGGGTATTGCATCTCGCGCTCGCTGCAATAGGAAAAACAGATTTTCCTATTGCGGTGAGCGCGGGGCATACCAGGCCCTTAGGTCTGGTATGGATTATAAAGGGGAACCCCCTACGCCGAAAAAACGGCGTGGGGTCCCCCCTAAAATCCATACCAGACCCCAATCCGAGCACGCAGCCCGGCCGGTCAGGAAAGGGGGTGGGGACGAGTGAGCGCCCCCCCCCTCCTAAACCGTACCAGGCCGCATGCCCTCAACATGGGGGGGTGCTTTGGGGGAGAGGGGCCCCCTGCGGGGCCCCCCACCCCAAAGCACCTTGTCCCCATGTTGATGAGGACAAGGGCCTCTTCCCGACAACCCTGGCCGTTGGTTGTTGGGGTCTGCGGGCGGGGGGCTTATCGGAATCCGGGAGCCCCCTTTGATAAGAGGGCCCCCAGATCCCGCCCCCCCACCCTATGTGAATGAGTATGGGGTACATGGTACCCCTACCCATTCACCTAGGGAAAAAGTGTCAATAATAAAACACACTACACAGGTTTTTAAAATAATTTATTAAACAGCCCCGGGGGGGTCTTCCTCCGGCTTCGGGGGTTCCTCCGGTTCCTCTTCTCCCGGCGTCCGGTTGGTTCTTCTCCGCTCTCTTCTCCTGGTGTTCCAGTTCTTTGGCCGGCTCCTCTGCTGTCTTCAGGTAGCTCTCTTGCCAGCAGAGGTCCGGACTTCTGGGCTTCTTGGCTTCTTCCCTCTTCTCTTCTCCAGATGTTGACACAACGCTCTCTCCGGCTGGACTGCTCTCTGTGGGCTCCGTTGTGACTTATATAGGCGGAGACCCCGCCCCCTAATGATGTCACAGTCCCTGGGCATGCTGGGACTGTGACGTTTTAGGGGGCGTGGTCACCGGGCGATCTTGACCACGCCCCCTAAAACATCACAGTCCCAGCATGCCCAGGGACTGTGACATCATTAGGGGGCGGGGTCTCCGCCTATATAAGTCACAACGGAGCCCTCAGAGAGCAGTCCAGCCGGAGAGAGCGTCGTGTCAACATCTGGAGAAGAGAAGAGGGAAGAAGCCAAGAAGCCCAGAAGCCCGGACCTCTGCTGGCAAGAGAGCTACCTGAAGACAGCAGAGGAGCCGGCCGAAGAACTGGAACACCGGGAGAAGAGAGCGGAGAAGAACCAACCGGACGCCGGAAGAAGAGGAACCGGAGGAACCCCCGAAGCCGGAGGAAGACCCCCCCCGGAGCTGTTTAATAAATTATTTTAAAAACCTGTGTAGTGTGTTTTATTATTGACGCTTTTTCCCTAGGTGAATGGGTAGGGGCACCATGTACCCCATACTCATTCACATAGGGTGGGGGGGCCGGGATCTGGGGGCCCTCTTATTAAAGGGGGCTCCCGGATTCCGATAAGCCCCCCGCCCGCAGACCCCGACAACCAACGGCCAGGGTTGTCGGGAAGAGGCCCTTGTCCTCATCAACATGGGGACAAGGTGCTTTGGGGTGGGGGGCCCCGCAGGGCGCCCCCCTCCCCAAAAGCACCCCCCTATGTTGAGGGCATGCGGCCTGGTACGGTTTAGGAGGGGGGGCGCTCGTCCCCACCCCCTTTCCTGACCGGCCGGGCTGCGTGCTCGGATTGGGGTCTGGTATGGATATTAGGGGGGACCCCACAACGTTTTTTCGGCGTAGGGGGTTCCCCTTTATAATCTATACCAGACCTAAGGGCCTGGTATGCCCCGCGACGGGGCTCACAAGGTGTCAATCTTGCCGATAAAAGCGGCAAGATTGATTTCCTTTTCTAGTCCCGTCGCACATGAGTCACGTTCAAAATGAACGGACTTGTCCGTGTGTGGGCAAGTCCGTTCATTCTGAAAGTCCGCTGTAACTCCGGCGAAAGTCCGTCGGAAAGACGGGCAGACTTAGCCCGCTGGAAAAGTCCGGTCGTGTGTGGGCAAGTCCGTCCGTTTTAAAGTCCGGCGCACCTGGCGGACAAAGTCCGTCAGAAAGTGTGCCGGACCAAGTCCGCCGGAAAGTCCGACCGTGTGTACGTAGCATAACTTCCACTAGTGGCTGCAACAAGGGTGAGTTACAAGTGGAACTGGAGAGCAACTAATGTGGTAATGTTAAACTAGCATCCACAAGCTCTTTTATACTAGTATTATTAAGACCTGGACACTGCATTTAGTATAATAAATGATTTGCCTTTAGGACAGTAAACCCAAGATCTGGATGAAAACCAAGAAGTCTTCTTTTAAAACCGATCAGAAACTTCCATCCTCTCTTTTTTCCTTAAAGTTTTTAGCATACAAATTTTGGGTGGACTGATTTTTAAATAAAATATAATTTTTTCTCTTTTTTTTATTGTTTGCAAGTCCTTTAGTAATCAAATGGTTAAATGGAAATCACAAACTACTAAATTAGGGAAAGCAGTAGAATAACAGAGGAGTCATTTAATTTTAACTGCATATGTATGAAGATACTGTGGTGTTTCAAGATGGTTGTTTGAACCCAATGTCCTGTTTTGCACCTGCTTGCAATTTATCTATTGAAGGATATTGGTTTTCCTTATGCTGCTCTCACATCCTGCTATAGTCCCAAAGTAAATGAAAAACATTCATAAGTCCTAGTGTTATTGCTTAGCTACTCTGCCATCTTTAGAACTTGTGCACAAAGGCATCTTTCTTGCTGCTTTACAAAGTGTTCCCATTCCTGTATGGGCAGGTATGGAAGTCATCTATTACACAGATTGTTTCATTTATGTGCATTTAGGAGATTTTGTTCATGTTTTTGACTCAGATGTAAATGTATTTACCTGTATGCAAATGTAACACATAATTCATAATGCAGTTGTGTTATATTGCCTAAATTTATGTAAATGCATTGCATTTTAAAGGAGGGAAGGGTTTTTGATTACAGCCCCCGAGCATGGAAATACAACAGTGGCAGGTCCTGTATTCTAACATTGACAGATTCTCTTTAAAGTTTCTATCTCATTAATTATGTATGACACAGTTCTGCTAAAACTTATGTACAAATGTGAATCACAGTATTCTTATAAGGATCCTCTGTGTTATGGATATCAGTTACGTGTTTGGTTATGTGCCAACCTTCTCCCTACAAAAGTTCCCAACAGTAATTTTTGTGTGTGTTGGAGGACACATGGATAAGTTAGGAATAGATCACAGAGTGTTTACAGGGAGAGCTGTTGTTGGTGCTGGCAACTCCTAAAAAAAAAGTTATTTTTACATTGAGTCACAGACACATTCACTGTGTGGGACAGTCCTGGAGTATATAGAGATACAAAAAAGTCTGTGCATGGAGAGCTGTTCCGTCCCTCTTAAAGTATGTGATTTTTGAAATTATGTGCATCCAAAAAACATGCACCTTCACCCCAGGTTAATAAAATGCATGTAGCACAAGGGCAAGGCCTTTCCCTCTTCATGACTCTGATGCATGCCACCATCTAGGAGACCTTCAGGGCATGCCTGTTTGTGGGAGGCTCAAGGCCTAGAAGTACAACCACTTTCTCACTTAACTCACATATGCTCAGTTGACATATAATGGCCATATACTTCAGGTATTAGTTCAAGGTGATGGCGCTACCTTCCCTCAGGACAATTTGTTCCCCATATAGTTAGTGATGCCCATGGCATTTAAAGAACAGTCCCACATTCTTACTATAGACCAGGCCACAAGTGGAATCCTCATCACTCTATATTTCACACTGACAGTCATGGGACAGACACCAGCTACTCCAGCCCCCCCCCCCCCATAGTAGCAGACTCCGAAAGGGTGCATACACCCTAAAGTGGTTCTAAAGTCAAGACATTTTTTACCCTAATGCATTTCTTGCATTAAAGTAAAAAATGTCCCACTACATGTTCCTACCCTCCCTAAACACTTACCTCGATCCAGCACTGTGCCTGTCTGCAGCGGCACTAGACAGTACATTCTCATGATGGTAGAACAAATAACTTATAAATAGTTCCAAAAAAATGGCCAGGTAACATGCTTTAGATAAACTGCTCACCACTGGTTAGATACACACAAATATCCCATAAGGTAATCTTCCTCTGTCCCAGTGTAGGAGGAATTAATAGGCCCATCTTTAGGGGATCTCTATTTGGGGGGAAACATTGCTCTATTCCCTAAATCTTGCCATCTCTGCTGGACAAAATTCCCAACTCCAACTTTCTTCAGCTGGCTCCACCCCTTAAATATGCTCCCAACAAATGAACAGATGCAGCCAATCCAGACAAGAGGGAAAAGGGCAGAAGAAACCCTAAGGGGGACCAACACCCGTTACATTTAGCTTTTCAGGCAAAAAATGGGCCTAGAAATTGTTTTGTGTTTAAATGTACCTCCTAGGTTGCATTGCTGTCCCTGTCCAAATCTAAATACAGGTAAAAAAACACTTGCCCCAGAACTTCTGCCTCTCACAGAGACCTTGGTTTTTAGTTTTAGTTTAATTTTAGTCTAACCGCTTCAGTACTGGACCCTTTCACCCTCTTCCTGCTCAAGCCAATTTTCAGCTCTCATTGCTGTCACACTGAATGGCAATTACTGAAAACATTTTTTGCTACATAAATGAAAAAATACAGAAAAAAAAATGTTTTTCTTAGTTTCTGTTATGGGGAAGGGGAAGGATAAAAAAGTCTATATTAGTAACTTACGGACCGCCCGCTGCAGTTTTACATCGGCTGTTTGAAGGAGGGTATCATTGTTATGGCAACAGCTAGCTGCCATAACCTCGGTATCCTCTTCTTCAGTGGGTGGTCCGCTACAAGATAAAACTGGTCTCTGTGATGGATTCACCACAAGATCACTTTTATCGGTGATGGGAGAGGGGCCCACCTCCTCCCGCCGTGATCCGGTGCCCTTCGACGCTTACCGAAGCCGTCGGCAGTGGTGGAGGCGATCGCGTGTTGTCTCCTGTCAGGTATGTAGACGAGTGAGGGGAAGATGGCCCCCACCCATCTCCATACACTTGCTGGGTGGAAGCGACATCAAAATGCTCTTAAAGGGACATTTTTTTAAATGATTTTTTTACATGACGACAATTTTTTATTTTTTTTTAATTGAATTTTAGTGTAAATATGAGATCTAAGGTATTTTTGACCCCAGATCTCATATTTTAGAGGTCCTGTCATGCTTTTTTCTATTACAATGGATGTTTATATTCCTTGTAATAGGAATAAAAGTGACAATTTAAAAAAAAAAAAACAGTGTAAAAATAAAAAATAAAAGGTAAAATAAATAAGAACAAAAAAAAACATTTTTTAAACGCACCCCGTCCGGACGAGCTCGCGTGCAGAAGCGAACGCACATGTGAGGTATGGCCGCGAACGGTAGAGGGAGAGCAATCATTTTAGCCCGAGACCTCCTCTGTAACTCAAAACATGCAACCTGTAGAATTTTTTTAAACGTCGCCTATGGAGATTTTTAAGGGTAAAAGTTTGTCACCATTCCATGAGCAGGCGCAATTTTGAAGCGTGACATGTTGGGTATAACCCCTTCCCGCCGAGCGCATGCAGATGTGCGTATTCGGCTTTCTGGGGTTATACCGGAATGATGCCCGCAGCTGCAGGCATCATCCCGGTACCGTTGTTTAGAGCCGGCGATTGGCTATCCAAGTATAACAACCGATGCGGCTAAAAGCCGCTCGGCTGTTATACCAGAGCAGCGGGAGGTGGGGCTCTTACCAGGCCTCTCGTTCGATCGGAAGGCCCGGTGGCCAATCGGCTGCCTCCGGCGGCTGGGCGCGGGCTGGAACGAAGCTGTGGGCGGCTTCGTTCCAGCCTTCTAATTGTAAACGCGGAAGCGACGTCATGACGTCATTTCCCGTTTACTCGGCTGCCAATGACGCCGATTTATAGAAAATACACAGTATTCAGAATCGCCGTTTTTGGCGATCTGAATACTTTGAAGTGCAAAGGAGGGATCGGGGGTCTTTTAGAACCCCGATCCCTCCATAAAGAGTACCTGTCACCACCTATACACTTTTATGTAATTAGTGAAGATCACAAAACGCTAGAAGCATATATTCTCTGCAAGCAACCTGGTTCTTCTTAATTCACACATTTGAAAATGTAGGGAACAGCAAGTAGATTTTAAATGTTTCTTAAAGACGTAAAATATTCTACTAATTTGAAGACTTTCTCAAATTCGTGTGTGTAAAGGTTAGGTGAGTACATTTTTCAGAAAATTGTATCTTTGCGCAGGGTGTGGACAGTAATTTACATAGAAGGCATATTTAACATTTCACAGATGTGGGGAAATTCTAATTATGAGTACAGACACCCCCAGGGCATTATACGTAGTATTGAAAATAGTCTGTCATTTGTTCCTCCGATATTGCAAGCTGTAAGCACTTGCTTTTATTTGGACAGTGTGGAGTATATTGCAGAGGATTGCTTCTTTTGAAATCTCCATGTAAGTATATGCTTCTGGATTTAAGAAATGTTAATTTTTATTTTTTTCATTTAATATTATACATCTACATGTATGACTGTATTTGTGCAAGTATTTATTGCTTTGCTCACTCCCTTAGCAGAATGTATAGAGCTTTTTCATAAGAAGACCTTAAAATTGATTTATCTACCACATACATTGGGAAAATAGGCACTGAAAACCTTAACTGTTTAGAAAAACAAACAAACAATACTTTATATTGGTTTCAGTACAACTTGTTAAAGGACTGATCTCTGCAAACAGTACAATACAATACAATACAACTGAGAACAATTTAAAAGTTTAAACCCAAGAAGCTGTCAATAGACCTACAGTATCCTGAGAATGTTGTGGTTGTTTGTAACCAATTACTCCCTGGAAGATGAATATTGTCCCTACTGAAGATCAGGCATCCAATGTGTTCCATTAACGTTGCTCCCCCTGTCCCTCTGTTGGACTCAAATCCCCTTATCCATCAAAGAATAAGTGTATTTTACGGTACTGTATGTCTGATGCCCAGATGTGTAAAAATATGTAAAATAAGTATGTTTTAGCTTTGTATCGTCTCTTTTAGTTATATTTGTCATAAAAAAAAAATACAGTATGATAACTGCCACTATTGCCTCCTAAAATTGTAGGTGCTTGACGGTTACTGACCACCTGGCTTAAGTACTCTTTAAATTGCTTGCCTGAAGATCAGGAAAATCTGAGAAATGTTTGAAGTCTTTGGCTACTTTCACACTGATGCTTTTTTGTTGTGTTTTTACTTTGCTTTAAAAAGCAAGAAAAACTCAAAAAAAGGTTCTCTTTCTATCTTAGGGGACTCTTTACACGACTGAGCTGTGGGTGCAGTGTGGTTTGAAAAGTCCTGCATCTTTGGTGTGCTTTCCAAAACCACACCAAAAACGCAGCTCCCCAACAAAATGAATGGAAAACGCGTCAAAAATGAACCACAGTTGCGTATTTGGCATGTTTTTTGAGTCGCATGTACATGTTTCACAGGTGCATGCTGGGAGTCAGGCACCCAGAAAATGCACTAAAAAAGCAACAAAAAAAGCATTTTTGTTGTTATTTTTTTGCAAAGGAGCAATGAAAGCACCCTTTATCATCACACTTGTCTTTGTCGGCTACTTAACTGTCATAAAACAGGAACGTAATCATGACAGACAGGTAACCAGCAATGGTTTTAATTTGTTTTTTCTTCTGATGCAGACTACTTTTATTACTTAGGATTGTATTAAAGACCTGGGTTTTACTTCCTCTTTTGTTTAATGCAAACCCTGCAAAGTAAAAGCATAATGGGCTAGTATGCATCGCATGCTAGCCCATTATGTGGCATTTACCTGCAAAAAAAGCCCACACTGTCCCCGCTGCAGGAAGCGTCCATCTTCACCCCCTTCTTTCCGGGGCCGTGGACTCCAGCTCCGTTTCTGGTCGAAGTCGCATGACGTCACTCCCGCGCATGCGAGCGGGAGCCAATGGTCACAGCACGGGCACTATAGAAAGGGCACGAACGAAGGGCCCTTTCTTTAGTGTGTATGCGCTGATGACGTCGGCACAAGCGTATATGGTAAATATCTTTTGAACCGTAGAGATTTAGAAGATATTTCCAGTACCTGCAGGTAAGCCTTATTATAGGTTTACCTGTAGGGAAAAGTGGTCTGTAAGGGTTTACAACCACTTTAAAACGTGTGTTTGTTTTTTGAAACAGTACAAAGATGACTAGGAGTGGTGCAGGTTTCATCTAAATATTTCACTTACAAAATGTGTCAAAACAGAAATATAAACAGCACAAAAAAGTGTTTGAGGAATGGACATAATAATGATATACACTGTATATACATTATATATACACTCAACTATCCACTGTATTAGGTACACCTGTTCAATTGCTTGATAACACAAATTGCTAATCGGCCCATCACATGGTGAAGACGACTTGCTGAAGTTCAAACCAAGTTTCAGAATGGGGAAGAAAGGGGATTCAATTGACTTTGAACGTAACCTGGTTGTTGGTACCAGACGGGCTGGTCTGAGTATTTTAAAAACGGCTGATCTACTGCGATTTTTCACGTAAAAACATCTATCTGATTTACAGAGAATGGTCCAAAAAAAGAGAAAATATCCAGTGAGCGGCAGTTGTGTGGACAAAAATGCCTTGTTGATGTCAGAGGAGAATGGGGAGACTGGTTTGAGATGATTGAAAGGCAACACTAACAAAATAACCACTCCTTACAACCAATCTCTGAACGCAAAACACATCAAACCTTGAAGAAGATTGGCTACAGCAGCAGAAGACCACACCTGGTGCCACTCCTGTCAGCTAAGAACAGGAAACTGAGGCTACAATTCGCACAGTCTCACCAAAACTGGACAATAGAGTCTCTAATTCAGCTGCGACATTCAGTTGGTAAGGTCAGAATTTGGCATAAACAACATGAAAGCATGGATCCATCCTGCCTTGTATCAACAGTTCAGGCTGGTGGTGGTGTAATGGTGTGGGGGATATTTTCTTGACACACTTTGGGCCCCTTAGTACCAACTGAACATCATTTAAATGCCACAGCCTGCCTGAGTATTGTTGCTGACCATGTCCATCCATTTATGACTACAGTGTACAAATCTTCTGATGGCTACTTCCAGCAGGATAATGCACCATGTCATAAAGCTCAAATCATCTCACCACTGGTTTCTTGAACATGACAAATGAGATCACTGAACTCCAATGGCCGCCACAGTCACCAGATCTCAATCCAATAGAGCACCTTTGGGATGTGGTGGAATGGGAGATTCACATCATGGATGTGCAGTTGACAAATCTGCAGCAATTGTGTGATGTCATCATGTCAATATGAACTAAAATCTGAGGAATGTTTCCAATGCCTTGCTGAATCTATGCCACGAAGAATTAAGGCAGCTCTGAAGGCAAAGGGGAGTACAACCCGGTGCTAGCAAGGTGTACCTAATAAAGTGACCTGTGAGTGTGTGTGTGTGTGTGTGTGTGTGTGTGTGTGTGTATATATATATATATATATATTTATTTATATATATATAAATAATCTGTACAGAGTGCAGCAATAGGAGTATGTATCGTGGGAATGGATGGGGGGGACTGCCCTGGAGTCTATGGTCAATAAGAGGAAAAAATGCCTGGAACTGGTAGTCAGTGGCAAGAAAAAAATTTGCAGAATTAGTAATCAGTGGGGAAAAAAATGAAATGTCCAGTGCTAGTGTCTGCGAGGTGGGGTGGGGGAAGGGAATGTCCGTGGTCCGTGGGTAAAAATAAAAAAAAAAAAAAAAAAAAAAAAAAGGAAAAGCTGTAATTGTGTCAGCAGGGCAAGGTGGAGGAAGAACAAATAGAGCCCGGTGGGGGTTGGAGGAGGACAATGGTGTCCAGCAGAAGTATGAAGGAACAATAGTGTCTAGCAGGTGATGGAGGGGAATAGATTAATAAATCCAGGAGGGATGGACTAATAATGGCCAGATGGAGACGAGGAGTAGAAATAGGGGTTGATTTACTAAAGGCAAATAGAGTGTGCACTTTTCAAGTGCAGTTGCTCTAGAGCTCAGTAAATGAGGCAAAGCTCAACTGACTTCCATTATCCAATCATTTGCAATCAAAAATGCGTTGTTCTTGCATGTGATCGGGTATTCTTTGCAAAGTGAAGTGTCACCTCATTTACTAAGCTCTGGAGCAAATGTCCTTAAAGAGTGGAGCTGCAAAGTGCACAGTCTATTTGTGTTTATTAATCCAACCCCAGAGTGTCCAGCGGGGAGTTGGAGGGACAATAATGCCCAGTGGGGGATGTGAACATTGCTGTCAGTGGACAACACACTTACCTTTATGTCCTGTGCTGCTGTCTCCTCCTCTTGGTCCCAGAACTGTGCAGACCCGGTCGGGCAGGAGGCCATTGAGTCACACAGAGTCGGATACAGTAGATCTGGAGGTGGGCATTGGAACAAGTGCTCCAGCACTTAGCTCCAAGACACAGCCTTTTCTTGAAATTCCCATGTAGTCCTGTGGAATCCAAGACAGTTGGGGGGGTATTTTGTGAGGATTTGCTTACACTTGCATGTAGTAGTCAAAACTTACAAAGCAATGTTTAGATTAAAGTCATACAAATGTGTAAGTGAACTCAAGGCTACAGTGCTGTAATGTCGCAGTGCTGGTTACTGAGCTGTTTTTTTTTTTTTTTTTCGACTCCCATTTTGGGCCCAATTTCTGAAAAAAATCTTATCTGTCACACATCAGCTGCTGTCCACAAGGCTACCTCCTGAAGTGATATATAACATTTTCCTAATGCTGAACTAGGAATTGCCTAACATCCTATCCTTAATTCATGAGGCCTTCTTCCACTACACGTAGCTCCTAGCTGTCAAAATCAGAGCACAGCTCCTCAGGAACCACGTGTCCAGGCTCTCACTGACATTCCATAGGACATATGCCCAGCTGCGGCGGCTTATTCCAATTTCACTACAATGAAGAAGAAAGGGTATGTACAGTATGCAGTTTGTATTTTCACCTCTTACCTAACCTGATATATCCGTTACTATCGTCCGCTGAGAACATTTCAGTGCTACGCTGGAAATGCAAACTGATCTTTTTGTCAATCGCTCCATCTGCACGTTTGTGTAAATGAACTGTTTTTAACGATTGCTTGTGACACATTGGCGAGCTTGATATGAGTTATTGCTTCCTTGTTATTTGGCTCATTACAACTGTTGTTTTGACAAGAATTTTTCTTTCTTGCTTGGAACACATGTGTACACAGAAAGGTTGACTACACTTAAACCTGGTTCAGACTTCCATCAACCAACGTAATATTAGGAGCCAAGAAAAAGCAGTTCTGTAGGGACCTTAACAAGGGAAAAAAGTAATTGTAAGGATTATATCAACTTAATCTAATTTGTAATTACAAAAGGTACAAGTGTAACAGGGTTACCTAACTTGAAGAGGTTAGCTTTCATTTTTCAGCCCATGTTACAAAATCAAGCAATAGAATTAATTTGTTAGTCATTTTTCCTTTTATGAGATGTATATGAATCATTCCTCTAAGTACTTACTGTGTGTGTGTTCTCTACCACCGGGCTGCATCCCATGCCTGGGCCCTGGCCTCTTTCCTGCTAGGCCAGGACTTTCTGTCTATGCCAGAGAGAGAGCACTTTGATCAGCTCCACTGTCTGCCCACCACAGCAGCACTAATGTTGCACAGCAAAGCACTCACCTGTTATTGATTGGATCACCGGACTACAACTTGAATGTGATTGGTATATGCATCTGCCACATGGAAGCAATGAACACCTACAGTGGGGACGGAAAGTATTCAGACCCCCTTAATTTTTTCACTCTTTGTTATATTGCAGCCATTTGCTAAAATCATTTAAGTTCATTTTTTTTCCTCATTAATGTACACACAGCACCCCTTATTGACAGAAAAACACAGAATTGTTTACATTTTTACAGATTTGTTAAAAAAGAAAAACTGAAATATCACATGGTCCTAAGGATTCAGACCCTTTGCTGTGACACTCATATATTTAACTCAGGTGCTGTCCATTTCTTCTGATCATCCTTGAGATAATTCTACACCTTCATTTGAGTCCAGCTGTGTTTGATTATACTGATTGGACTTGATTAGGAAAGCCACACACCTGTCTATATAAGACCTTACAGCTCACAGTGCATGTCAGAGCAAATGAGAATCATGAGGTCAAAGGAACTGCCTGAAGAGCTCAGAGGCAGAATTGTGGCAAAGCACAGATCTGGCCAAGGTTACAAAAAAATTTCTGCTGCACTTAAGGTTCCTAAGACCACAGTGGCCTCCATAATCCTTAAATGGGATGACCAGAACCCTTCCTAGAGCTGGCTGTCCGGCCAAACTGGGTTCTTCTTTACCTCTCTCACCAAGACTCTTCTCCCCCGAGCTCAAAGATCACTGTGGCTGAGCTCCAGAGATGCAGTCGGGAGATGGGAGAAAGTTGTAGAAAGTCAACATCACTGCAGCCCTCCACCAGTCGGGGCTTTATGGCAGAGTGGCCCGACACAAGCCTCTCCTCAGTGCAATAAACATGAAAGCCTGCATGGAGTTTGCTAAAAAAACACCTGAAGGACTCCAAGATGATGAGAAATAAGATTCTCTGGTCTGATGAGACCAAGATAGAACTTTTTGGCCTTAATTCTAAGTGGTATCTGTGGAGAAAACCAGGCACTGCTCATCACCTGTCCAATACAGTCCCAACAGTGAAGCGTGGTGGTGGCAGCATCATGCTGTGGGGGTGTTTTTCAGCTGCAGGGACAGGACGACTGGTTGGTTGCAATCGAGAGAAAGATGAATGCGGCCAAGTACAGGGATATCCTGGATGAAAACCTTCTCCAGAGTGCTCAGGACCTCAGACTGGGCCGAAGGTTTACCTTCCAACAAGACAATGACCCTAAGCACACAGCTAAAATAACGAAAGGAGTGGCTTCACAACAACTCCGTGACTGTTCTTGAATGGGCCAGCCAGAGCCCTGACTTAAACCTGAATGAGCATCTCTGGAGAGACCTAAAAATGGCTGTCCACCAACGTTTACCATCCAACCTGACAGAACTGGAGAGGATCTGCAAGGAGGAATGGCAGAGGATCCCCAAATCCAGGTGTGAAAAACTTGTTGCATCTTTCCCAAAAAGACTCATGGCTGTATTAGATCAAAAGGGTGCTTCTACTAAATGCTGAGCAAAGGGTCTGAATACTTAGGACCATGTGATATTTCAGCTTTTCTTTTTTTAAAAATCTGCAAAAATGTCAACAATTCTGTGTTTTTCTGTCAATATGGGGTGCTGTGTGTACATTAATGAGGAAAAAAATGAACTTAAATGATTTTAGCAAATGGCTGAAATATAACAAAGAGTGAAAAATCTAAGGGGGTCTGAATACTTTCCGTCCCCACTGTATATGGGGCAATAGCTTCTTGTGTTGGTGCTGAAGCGTGAAGCACAGGGGCAGAAAGAGGGAAAAGTAGTATTTCATATTCCTTGGTTTGTATGGGCTGTAATAGATGTTCTTTTCTCTGTGCTACTGTGAGTGCCGATCAGCCATAACGTTATGACCAATGACAGCTTAAAGCAGTATTTCTCAACCTTTTTCCAGTCAAGGCACCCTTTAAAATTATAGACAATCTCCAAGCACCCTTTACAATTATGGACAATCTTGAGGCACCCCATTCTATAATGTTAAAAACTATTCTAATAGCTTTACACAATGCAGCAAAATCCACACGTAGGATACCCAACGTTAGAGGTGATTTATTCTTCCAAAGCAAATACACTTTTGCAAACTGGTAATGATTAGTATTCCAATATTTCTCCTCTTCCTCAATTTCTCTCCATCAGTCAGCTAATGTCACCCCAGCATGGTGCACAATGAAAACTCATAGCTTTGTGTAACTAAAAGGCAGGCTTGATCCACCTGCTGGCTTGTGTACAATTTTTGATAAATTTTTAGGGCTTTTGCCAAGGCACCCCTGAAGATACCTCAAGATACCCCAGGGTGCCTGGGCACCCTGGTTGAAAAAGGCTGGCTTAAACATACCTCCCAACTTTGTGAGATGGGAACGAGGGACACCTATTAGCAAAAGTATGTAGGCATAGGACATATCGCCTGCCACGCCCCCTCAAAACATTTTTTTTTTTAAGCATTAGTTAAACCCACAAGTGCCTTTTTTTTTTTACCACTTCTATTTCTTTAAACCAGCTTTTGAAATTTACAAATGCAACAATTTTGAAATTGGATAAAAGGTTTAGCACTGGGAAACACTTTCTAATAGATAAGTAGTGCATTTTATATACAACTATATAGATCAGACCAAAATGAGGGACAAATGAGCAGCAAAGAGGGACAGAGGAACATTGTTCCAATTCAGGGACAGTCCCTTGAAATCAGGGACAGTTGGGAGCTATGGCTTAAAGGATAAGTTCACCTTTCATAACATGTTACATGTTACACCCATATTCAGAGTGTAGCATGTAACATATTACTGCTGCAGCTGCCCCCGCACCCCTACCCCCACCCCAAGTCCCTGCTGTGACTGTAGGCCGGGGATCTTCTCCTTGCGCCTGCTGTCAGTTTGAAAAAGACACGGCCATGCGGGCTCTACCCACCCTGTCACGTCATTCATTCAGAGTTCTATAAAGGAGAAATTACAAGTACTGACAGCCTTTGCAGCTGTCGGCTTGTGTTCTCGATGAACTACCAGGTCGCAGTTGAGCGCTCTAGGTAGTTAATTGAGAAAAGGAGAGAAAAAGCCAAGTGAAGTGTCTTAAGAACTGCCAACATCCCATTTACTGGAAAGATACAAATATTGCATGTGCATGCAACAGACATACCCCCCAGGGACTTTGTGGCAGTTGAAGAACAAGGTAATAGAGTTTAAAAAGCTAGCACCAATTTTATTTATATTCAATGATAAAAACAAACAGAGGTCTATAAAACATGTACATACACAAATACAAAATACAAAGATTTCATTTAGAGAGTACCCTAGACTGGAAGATGCAACCCACAATAGATGCCTACAAGAAGTGGACTGGCTAGGAGGATCTCGCAATAAAATCCAACATGTTTTGGAGATATTCTTTCTTCTGGGGATTTGGGGTACAGAGAAATCTATAAAGTAATAAATGACAATTAACATATACTGGGAAAAGACTATCTATAATGTACAGATTGATGTATTCAGTGTATATAAACATCATAATACAATTATGCTGCAAACAGTACAAGAGGCTAATTACACTTACATTTACATATGGTTTGAAAAATGAATGCCTTTAAATGGAGCTGGAGCAACACATTTCCCGGTTTGCAGAAGGGGTACAGATGTCTATGCCAAATATGTACTACCGCAAGGGCCCACCCAAGAGGTCACAGCCAGGTTGCTGTAGGCAACCACAGAGTCAAGCAGGAGAGGTGAAGGGTTTGCAAAATGTCTGCAAATAAAAAGATGTCAACAAATTATGGTATACTATAAGGAGGATGAGCAGTGCAGCCTTTGGCATAACAGATCATGCTTGCTTAATGGCTGTCTCTGGGTTCAATACATCCTGAGTCACTGCCTTGGATATATAATATAACTTGTGAAGTTCAACGTTGATGACCCAGAAAGTATAGAAGTCATGGGGGTTGATTCACTAAAGGCGAATATGCTGTTCACTTGCAATTGAAGTTGTGCTTTGCAAGGGAAATTTCTTGGAGCTTAATGAATGTGGTGATGGGAGCGGCTGGCTCTCAGTGGCACGCTGTCAGGATTCTTGCAGAGCCTGGACCAGCTCTGTGATGTCAGCCGACAGTGGGCTTCAGCCGACAGTGGCCTTTAACCCGCTGTCTACTGAATCTGGGTCACAGGAGTGCGGGACCAAGTGCAATCCTGTGACCCCCAGGGGAAGTATGGAAGTATGGCCAAAAGAGGCTTGGCCCTACTTCACCTATCAGTAATTTCCTTTGAGGGGTGCTTGGCAGACTTCAGAAAAGACTCTCTTTTTGAAGCCTAGGTGGACTGATCCCTACTATGAGCACCATGGGCTCCTTTTTCCAAAAGGGAAATTTGGGATTTGTATGCTCAATTTTAAGGCCTCTCTTTTTAGCTTTTTTCTTAATCAACACAGTTCTGTAAATGTTGTAATGCAAAGTCAGATCTGGTACAGTTCATTATTTCCCAAGGAAGGTGTATGAGTGATTCAGGAGTCCTATGCTTCTTATTCATTTTTATGGCTGGTATAATGATCAGTGGTGTAAAGTAACACAAAGTGTAACTACTGGGATATTTTACTGTTTTCCTTTACTTTTACTGAAGTGCATTAATACTGCCATTTTTCATACATACCCAGATTTTACCCCTGTGAATCAGTTCAAAATACATAAGGAGAAAATGTTCAGTTTTTCTGTGACGTGCCTTATTCAATGAACTGTAAAGTGAGGCAAACGGCTAAATGAACACTTTAAATAAACTCATGTAACTAATCTGCATTGTGCCTGCCAAAAAATGTGTAATTCTGTTAAGGCAGTTTGCAGAACCTGAAAGACTAGGATTCTGAAAGACCCTGGGCACACTCAGGAGAGGAACTGTAGGAGTGCCCAAGTCACTTGAAACAATGGGAGTGGCTTAAAGTGATATTAAATGTAATTTTTCTTTTTTACTTGTTATACTTACCTCCTCTGTGCAATGGTTTTGCAAAGAGCAGCCCCGATCCTCCTCTTCTCAGGTCCCCCCGCTGGTGTTCCTGGCTCCTACTCTTCTCTGAGTGCCCCTATAGCAAGCCGCTAGCTATGGGGGCACTTGTGCCTGCTTGCTCCCCAGCCCCGCTCTGTGTGTCCATAAGACACATATAGAATGGGGCTCTGCTCTGCCCCTGCTCCCTCCTCCCTGGCTATGATTGACAGCAGTGGGAACCCATAGCTCCTGCTGCTGTCTCTCAGCCAATGAGGAGGCAGAGAGCCAAGAGAGCAGCTGTTCTTATGTACATTGCTGGAGGGGGCAGATCTCACTGATGATCATCTCTGTACTGTCTCCTCCAGTCAGCAATCTCCATTTGTTAGAATTAAAGCACTGTTCGTTGGAGTAAAGTCTAACTTGCTTACAGTGCTGCCCCTCCATCTCCCAGTCTTAATGTTGTAGGGCAGGAGAACACAGAGACAGACTGGGGTACTATTTACTATACAGCTTAGTATTTTTAAAGAAAACTGTGCCTTGTCCATGCAAACATTTACTATTTTGCCTTCCCTTCTCCCCTCTGCCGCTTCATAAATGCTGAGAATGTAGGGAAATACCAGAACTTGTGGGTATACAGGTGGTGCATGTGACTCACTCAACTTTCTCTCACATGACATTGTTAGTGTGAGCAATGGACTGCTCCGGCACCAGCACCATAAGTGCCCTTTCACACTAGGAGCGGCGTTGGCGGTAAAGCGCCGCTATTGTAAGTGGCGATTTACTGTCGGTATTCGGCCGCTAGCGGGGCGGTTTTACCCCCTGCTAGCAGCCGAGAAAGGGTTAAAAACCACCGCAAAGCGCCTCTGCAGAGGCGCTTTGCCGGCGGTATAGCCGCGCTGTCCCATTGATTTCAATGGGCAGGAGCGGTGAGGGAGCGGTATACACTCCGCTCCTTCACCGCTCCGAAGATGCTGCTAGCAGGACTTTTTTTTCCGTCCTGCTAGCGCACCACTCCAGTGTGAAAACCTCGAGGGCTTTCACACTGGATACAAAGCAGCGGCACTTTCAGGTCGGTTTGCAGGCGCTATTATTAGCGCAATAGTGCCTGCAAACCGCCCCAGTGTGAAAGGGCCCTTACATGTGGGTGGTAAGAAAGTCCATAACCCTTTGTAAACTCAGACTAGAAAGAGTTTACACAGGGCTTCTTCTCCTCACTCTCTGCAACAAAGGGAAGTTAATGGTAAGAGTAAGATGGAAAGAATAGAAAAGTAAGAATAAGATGATTCTAAAGGTATTTTCTTTTTTTTTTAAATAACAAACATGTCATACTTACCTGCTTGGTGCAATAGTTTTGCACAGAGCAACCCCCAATCCTCCTCTTCTCAGGTCCCCTGCCGGCGTTCCTGGCTACTCCCCCCTTGACCAGTGCCCCCCCAATAGCAAGCCGATTGCAATGGGGGCACTGGTGCATGCTCACTTCTGAGTCCTGCTCTATGTGTCCATAAGACACATAGAACCAAGGCTCGGCCCCGAGACCACTCTCTCTTCATTGGTTCACTGGCTGTGATTGACAACAGTGGGAGCCAATGGCTCTCATGGCTATGTCTCAGCCAATGAGGAGAGAGAGACCCGGGACAGCACATCACTGGATCGAGAGTGGGCTCAGGTGAGTATAAGAGAGAGGCTATGGGGAGAGACGCACACAAAAGGTTTTTTACTTTGATGCATAGAATGCATCAAAGTAAGAAAAAACTTCAGCCTTTACAGCTACTTTAAGAAGATAATATTAAGATGTTGCTGGGTCTCCCTTTAAAGTGAACCTGTTTATTTGCCCAGCATAGGCAAAACACAGACTGACTATGGATTACTAATTGGTTTTTATATCTGCTTTCACTTTTTTTCTTTCAGAAATTACCGACCATTCTTGATAAAGGTGCAGCAATTTAAAAATGTACTTTGTGTGATTTTTCTCTTACTGTACTCTATATGAGCATATGTATTGTATAAATATACAGTACATACAGTGATCAGTCCTAAAGGTTGCCCGATTCTTTGTTCTATTACCGTATCAAGGCTGCCATACTCACTGGTTTTCTCTTCATAGTTTTTCAATCATGGAATTACACCAGTATAAAAACTACAACGAACTTAAATTGTTAACAATATAGTCCATGTCATTTACAATATATGATAGAGATTTTAAATTGCGAGGCATAATATTAAAATCCTATGAAGCATGTATAGATTTCTCCTGTCCTTCACCTTCTGGCAGACAATTAAATGATGTTACTAGTCTTTAGACTCTGAGTGGAAATTGGATGTAGAGATTCTTAAAATATTCTGAAACCGAATAGCATCCTAGCAAGTCTTTCATCTAGGCTAACAACATCTGAGCTCTGTTATGCTCAATTAAGTAACACCATAATTTGTTTTTAACAACCATTTAAAAGAAACGATTTGGCTTGTACGCAAACATTGATCCTTCTTCTCCCTTTCATGCCACTGTTAACACTCAGTAAGCGGTAAATTCGTGCCGCTCTTATTGCTTGGTATTCAGTTTTAAGTACAGAGTGTGGAGTTTCATGAATGTCTTTTCCTATTACCAGGTTTATTTTATTTGTTTTATGGTTGAACTTGATGGACTTGTGTCATCTAACTAACTATGTAACTATGTTTAGGTAACTGCTGTCTGTAGCTGAAAATGAGCATTGACGAATGATGGAAGCTCCAGAATACCTTGATTTAGATGAGATCGACTTCAGTGATGACATATCTGTAAGTAAATAAAATGGGCTTCTCAAAATCAATAGGCCTGATTGCTCTTTGTAATCAGTAAGTTTTTTTTTTTTTTTCATGTGCAGAAAAATGACACCTGCAGACTGCACAATTCTAAGTGCAGTGATTAGGAGAAAAAATCTTCTAAAATAATGTAGTGTAATGTACGTATTTACTTTCCTTCTGAATACATGTGAATAATATGTGGCCTTTTTTTCAGCCAGCAGGTGGCACCCCTTTCGTTGCTCTCTTCCTCTATTACATGTTGAAAATGTTGTTGTTTCCAGGGGTCAGTAGACCCCTGGAAACAGGTGAAATGTATGTACAGAACTGGGTGAGTGAGAGCAATGATGGATCCCTAATCAGATCAGGTTCAATGATAGACAACTGTGCATAGAAAGCAGCTACTTCTGCTTTATCTATTTAGCTAACCTAGAGTACTCTGTGAATCAGCTGTCAGATTTTTAAAGCTTACCTGTAAAACAAAGATTGTATACGCATAGTAAAAACAAATTGTATAAAACAAAATACTAAAATAAAATTGACAATAAGGGCTAGTTTACACTTGCTTTAAAACATGGCTTCGGGCAGGCTTTGTTAAAGCTCTCTGAATGCCAGTCAAAGCTCCTGTCACTAAATAAAATGGTTAGCTTACAGTCTTGTTTACACCGTGCTTTTGCTTGGTGCTTCGATGAGGCTTCAGTTGGGCTTTGATGAGCCTTTGGTGGGGCTTCGGTGGGGTTTCAAGCGAGCTTTGCCATAAACTTCTATGGAGGCTTTGAAGACGCTTTGAAGCACCACTAAAGCTACATGGGGTAGCCTTTTTGAAGTGAAGCCGAAGCAAAGCAAAAGCAAGGTGTAAACAGGACTGTAAGCTAACCATTTTATTTAGTGACAGGAGCTTTGACTGGCGTTCAGAGAGCTTTTACGAAGCCTGCACGAAGCCTTGTTTTGAAGCAAGTGTAAACTAGCCGTTAATGTGTGTTGAAGCCGAAGCAAGTGTAAATGAGCCCTTACAGTTTCCCTTTAATGGCCCAAGCTGAATTAAAAATGGATTTCTGCAGAGTACTGTTTGTGGTCATAGCTCTTTATCTTCTTGAATAATGATACTGCAGTTTGATGTATCCATTCTAAATACATTACCTGTATTGTACTTCACTGTTTTTAAATTCTTACACTAGAATTTGGATTCACAGTTTAAATGATTTTCTTCTGTTTTTGTTCATTGCATGTGCTTCAGATCTCTCAATGTAACCCATCAAATGTAATGAGATGGGTAAAAGATGGCTTCATCTCCTGTTCTCCCCCTGTAGAGAACTCCTCAGATGTATTGAGCCTCTATGATTAAGCCCCGAAAAGAGCAAAACCCATCTGAGAAGTTCTCTACAGGGGGAGAACAGGAGCTGAAGCCATCTTTTACCCATCTCATTATATTTATGCAACTGGGAGTCAGTGTCTGTGCAGACAGTCACCATTGTGTTGAAGTCTACTGGAGCCTGACAAGCCAATTCTGTCTGTCTTGCACTAGTTTTTTCACACGCTGATCCAACTAGCAAAGGTTTGGAGGGGACATTTGAGCAATATAATTTTCATTGTTTTGGGGATTATTGTCGTCTTGTTACATAAACCCCTGTTAGTGCCAAAACTGTGTCAGGAGGAGTATCGCTCCCTCTGGCGTACCTGCACTTCTCTTTCTGATTGCTATTTATTCAAGAGACTAAATATGGCTTTACAGTTTTCTTGTTCAATTACCTTTAGATTTACCTTCAACTATTT
The DNA here is from genome assembly GCF_042186555.1 of Aquarana catesbeiana. Taxonomy (NCBI): domain Eukaryota; kingdom Metazoa; phylum Chordata; class Amphibia; order Anura; family Ranidae; genus Aquarana; species Aquarana catesbeiana. The sequence goes on from NC_133324.1 coordinate 205,588,059, forward strand.
AGTGCAAGGGCCTGCCTGACTGCATACAAATTGAAAGTGTTTAGGTTTAATCTTGTATTATATATGTTTTGGTAAATCTAAAGGAAAATTGTACAAGAAAATTGTATAATATATGACCAGCCTTACAGTGCTGTTTTGAAGTAATAAACGTATGATATCATTGTCTTGTTGCCACATAACACCTTTCAGTGCTAAAAGAAAAACGCTTATTGGATCCTGCCAAATGATGTGAAGTCACCAAGTGTTTGTGATGCCTGTACATTGGGGTAGCTTTTGTTAACCCCAAAAAAATAAAAAGAAAGATCCTGTTCCCTTAAAGCATGTTATACAGCACAGTGCTTGTGCTGCATCATTTGGCCCTCTCTATCACCTGAAATACCTGGCTGATCCTGCCAGTTTCTACACCCCCCTTTGTATTCTGACTACGATATATCAGAGCTGCTGAGTCCTGACACCATGGTCAGTGTACGTGCCTCTGTCATACGCTGCTTCGTACAGCTCTCCCTGTCTCTCCTCTGTCCTCCGCCCCCCCCTCCCCTACCTGCCTGTCAGCTCTCACTAGTGCTGCTCTGCTCCTCTCCCCATGGCTACAAAACTATCTGTCCTTGTTATCATCCCCTCTGTCAGATAAAAAGCTGTATCTTAGTGCCTGTGCTTTATTTAAAAAAAAAAAAACAGATTTCTACCTGTTTTAACAGCATCTCCCAGCGATCACGTGACTTCAGATGACTCCAGGCTCTCTGCTCCTCTCTTCCCTGCCTCCCCAGCTGACGTCAGCAGGGGAATCTCGGCCCCCACCTGCTGATGAGACGGGGAGAACAGAGAGGCTGAAGTCATGTAATCACTGGGAGACTCTGTTAAAACAGGTAAAAATCAGCTTTTTTTTATATAAAGCACAGGCACTAGGATACAGCTTTTTATTTGACAGAGGGGATGGTATAAAGATGAGATAGTGGCTTAACAACCACTTTAATGGATCACTTTTTACCAACTATCGATTCAAATATTCAGCTGGCAGAAAACAAGAATTGAGAATTTTCATTATTTGCTATTCATGAGTCATTAGGCCAGTCTTGCTCAACAAGGCTTTTGTTTAACCCTTGGGGATTCCTCCAAAGGTACCTAGAGCACTGGCAGGTACCAATATTTCCAAAACCAAACAGGAAAAAATGAATGGACTTTATAGGTTGCCACATATAATTTCAAAATAAAGGAGGTGAGTACTAGAATTTATATAAAAATGCAAGGTTTATTCACAATCCAAAAATCTTTAAATTCGGTATAAAAACTTCAAGCACTTGTAGTAAATGTCAACTATATTTCCAATGGCATAGCAATGCACTTGACTCATGCAAATCTAGCCCAAAAGTATATATGCAACATATGTTTATGAAAAATAAGTAACAAGTTTCTAAAACTGTACTGGGCCAGATGGTATGGAGAATCCAAATGCCAATCTTTATCTCTACATGTTTCACCAAAAAATGGCCTCTTCAGGAGATCCTACATGTGTTGTAAAACAGGTCACAAATACTTACATAACTTAGTTATAATTCCTATCTATGAACACCATATTAAGTACTCACACGTATATGGTCAATACACTCAGAGATGCTCGGTTCAAGCTAGGGAATACAGGCTACCCCATAGCCAGTAGCCGAGTCCAGAAAGAATTTTAATTCAATTTTGTGAGAATTGAATAAACATGTTTTAAGGGATGTAGGCACTTTCTCTTCATCAGGGTTCTGACACTATATAACCCTCAGTAGATTGATTGTAGTACTTGTATTATACAGTCAGAAATTGGTACTGTGCTGCCTGTATTATCTCATTGTAGCAGCAGTCTATAGCAAGTGAACCAAATGACATGAGGGGCAGCACTTTTTCTGGTGTATGATGTCTAAATATGGCCCTTGTCCTCACTGACACCTGCAGAGACTTCTCTAAATGTGCACCACAGTAAAATATTGGTTACAGTAGCCAAGAAAATAAAAAGATTTGACAGGTTGGGGTTGTAGAGTGATGATGGTAAACCTGTTATCTTGCATTATTGTTGGTGATGGATCTGCCCATATATGGTCCCTTAGAAATGGAAATGTACATTTTTCAATGTGACCTCATTTAAAATTATCAAAGTGAGGATCTTACATTGTGAATGAATAAAAAATTCTCAGAACAGTTGCATTCTTTCCTTCCCTGGTTCCTGTCCCACAAGTGACACTCGTGGCTAATGCTTACACAAGAAATCCTGACCTATAAGTCACCCCAGTGCCTGGGTTTAGTACAAAGTGCTCACATTCTGCAAGATGTGTCTTCCACACATCACCAGAAATCCGATTTAAACACACTAGTCAATTTACCTGTTCCAGCATTATTTAATTATTTTATTGGTGCTTTCCTAAAACACAGCCAATAGGCAGCTCTAGATAACCTCATATGGACTGAAATAAGCCCAGACAGAAAACTTGATCTAAAAGAGATTTTAAAGATAACGTAAAATGATTCTGTAATGTCCTGTGCTACAGCTGGATATAATTTTAACTCATCCTGTAGGTGATAACGTTTTTGATTATTTCTACTTATGTCCAGGAACAGTATCATACAATATAATTACATATTTTTTAACATCCTCATGTGAAGAAGTAGCATCATTAAAGATTCTGATTAATTTCCTGGTTAATGATGGGAAAGTATTAAAGAAAGGATCTGGGGGAAGTTTCCATGATTCCACCAAGTTGACTGCCTCCTACTCATGATGGCCTCTGTGTGACAAGGCTAAACTAACTTACTGCATAAAGGATTAAAGGGCAAATTGGCAATTACTAAATCTGCGGCTTTGATCTGTGATTCATTCCTTGCCGAAAGAAAGATTAATTTTGCCAGAACACTTCAAGAGAATTAAACGGCAATAGGCAGCTATACATTTATTAATTATTTAGCAAAGGTCTACTTAGTAAAAAATTTGCCCTTGGAGCCAAAAGCAAGTCAAGCAGTGTTGTGATGTGATATGGGCTGTGGTGTTCTTACATATAGGAATGCCATACAGTGAGTTCAAATATAAAAGGGAAGGCTCACTTATTGCATCAGGGAGATTTCACAGCAAGTGTAACAACAAGGTTCCATTTACAGTGCCTTGAAAAAGTATTCATACCCCTTGACATTTTCCACATTTTGTCATGTTACAACTAAAACGTAAATGTATTTTATTGGGATTTTATATGCTAGACCAACACGAAGTGGCACATAATTGTGAAGTGGAAGGAAAATGATAAATGGTTTTCAACAATTTTTACAAATAAATATGTGAAAAGTGTGGCACACATTTGTATTCAGCCCCCTTGAATCAATATTTTGTAGAACCACCTTTCGCTGCAATTACAGCTGCAAGTCATTTTGGGTATGCCTCTACCAGCTTTGCACATCTAGGGAGTGACATTTTTGCCCATTCTTCTTTGCAAAATAGCTCAAGCTCTGTCAGATTGGATGGAGAGCATCTGTGAACAGCAAGTTTCAGGTCTAGCCACAGATTCTCAATTGGATTTAGGTCTGGACTTTGACTGACACATGAATATCCTTTGATCTAAACCAGGGGTAGGCAAACTTGGCCCTCCAGCTGTTTTGAAACTACAAGTCCCACGTGACATTGCAAGACCCTGACAATCACAGGCATGACTCTTAGAGGCAGAGGCTTGGTGGGATTTCCAGTTTCACCACAGCTGGAGGGCCGAGGTTGCCTACCCCGGATCTCAACCATTCCATTGTAGCTGTGACTATATGTTTAGGGTCGTTGTCCTGCTCGAAGGTGAACCTCCGCCCCAGTCTCAAGTCTTGCAGACTCTAACAGGCTTTGTTCTAAGATTGCCATGTATTTGGCTCCATCCATCTTCCCATCAACTCTGACCAGCTTCCCTGTCCCTGCTGAAGAAAAGCATTCCCACAACATGATGCTGCCCCCACCATGTTTCACAGTGGGGTTGGTATGTTCAGGGTGATGTGCAGGGTTAGTTTTCCACAACACATAGCGTTTTGCTTTTAGGCCGAAAAGTTCAGTTTTGGTCTCATCTGACCAGAGCACCTGCTTGCACATGTTTGCTCTGTCCCCCACATGGCTTCTCACAAAATGCAAATGGGACTTCTTATGGCATTCTTTCAACAATGGCTTTCTTCTTGCCACTCTTCCATAAAGGCCAGATTTGTGGAGTGCACGACTAATAGTTGTCCTGTGGACAGATTCTCCCACCTGAACTGTGGGTCTCTGCAGATTTTTCAGAGGTACTGTGGGCCTCTTGTTTGCTTCTCTGATTAATGCTCTCCTTGTCTGGCCTGTCCGTTTAGATGGACAGCCATGTCTTGGTAAGTTTACAGTTGTGCCATACTCTTTCCATTTTTGGATGATGGATTGAACAGTGCTCCGTGAGATGTTCAAAGCTTGGGATATTTTTTTATAACCTAACCCTGCTTTAAACTTCTTCACAACTTTACCCCTGACCTCTCTGGTGTGTTCCTTGGCCTTCATGATGCTGTTTGTTTGTGAAGGTTCTCTAACAAACCTCTGAGGGCTTTACAGAACAGCTGTATTTATACTGAGATTACACACAGGTGGACTCTATTTACTAATTAGGTGACTTCTGAAGGCACTTGGTTCCACTAGATTTTACTTTATCAGAGTAAAGGGGGCTGAATACAAATGCGCGCAACACTTTTCAGATGTTTATTTGTAAATAAATTTGAAAGCCCTTCATCATTTTCCTTCCACTTCACAATTATGTGTCACTTTGGGGTTGATTTACTAACGGCAAATCCACTTTGCACTACAAGTGCACTTGAAAGTGCAGTCGCTGTAAATCTGAGGGGAAGATCTGACATGAGCAAAAGCTCTGCTGATTCTATCATCCAATCATGTACAAGCAAAAATGCTGTATTTTATTTTCCTTGCATGTTGCCCTCGGATCTACAGCGACTGCACTTCCAAGTGCACTTGTAGTGCAAAGTGGATTTGCCATTAGTAAATAAACCTCTTTGTGTTGGTCTATCACATAAAATTCCAATAAAATACATTTACGTTTTTGGTTGTAACATGACAAAATATGAGACATTTCAAGGGACATGAATACTTTTTCATAGCACTGTACCTCTAGAGATTTGAGCTTAAAGGCATAGTTCACCTTTACCAAATAAATGCCTATGCAGATATAGGAGGTCTGTAGATAAAAACAGGGCAAAGTTGACTAATGCCCTTGCTTTTGGTGTAGGCCATTTACGTTCCTCATGAAGCCTATCTGGAAAACTTCTATGACGTTGCTAGGATAAACTGAGCTGTTACTTTTCATCACCACTATCACAGGGACCAGCTCTTGATCTGATTCAAACCCCATGACATGCATTTCTCTCCCCTGATCTAGCAGCTCTGAGCTCAGTCTTTGAGAACTCACTTCTGTGATAGTGAAAGGGAACAATAATAGTTAGCGTCTCGTAGCTATGTCCTAGAAGTTTTTCAGTCAGGCTTGATAAGGTATGTAAATGACCTACGCCTATAGCAAGGACATTATTCAACTTTGGTCAAAGCTGTTTTTCTTATCTACAGGTGCATAGGCAGTTTTTTGGTAAAGGTGAACTAACCTTTTAAGGAGAATGGAGGCATATCGGAGGAGAGTTCTTTTAGAACACATGCAAGGATATAGTAATTTTCCTGTACAGGTGGGTTTCTGGAGCATTGTTATAAATAACCACTCCATAGCTAATTGTTGGGTAGTGGCTGCAAATATGAGCACCTATGCCTCTGCTACTACTGTCTGAAATGACATCCAGACACACAATACTAGTGTAGTATTTAATAAGGCACCAATATAATAGCCAGCATATGCTCATGCAGGGCAAGGCAATAGCTCTGCTTTAAAGCCCAGTCCCCCAGCAGCACATAATCACCTTTCCTTTGCTTTCCATCCTTAAGCTTAGTTGCTGGGAGCCATGTAAATACCCATTATTTCTGGGAATGGAGGAGCATGTGATTTACCTCATTTGACATTGCTGCTTGGTGATTTTGTGGCAAAAACACAGGTTCACTTTAAGCAAAATGTGTTAATCTATCTGCCTTCCAAAACATAAAACACTAAAGAGGTAATTTTCTAATGGCCCACACCATTACCCTTATTGAAATGCAATGATACCAGAGATTCATGATTGCTTGGACTTCTCTGTTAACTAGAGCAAGTGGATGCAAAAGAAAGGGGGGTTAATAGTATGTTGGCATACAGTGAGTAGATGTTGGACTTAACTTTAAAGGTGAGGTTTTCTTTTGGCGTTGTAGTGACCTTAAGTACTAAATGCTTTCCACAAAAATGTAGTCAGGAAAACTGTTTTCTAAAGCTCTGAATGGTTTCCTTTTTCCTTCAATTGACACATCACTTTCTACGACTTCCTTTGAAAATACATTGTGGTCATTGTTCTCAGCGAGGAGGCTGGTTCAGTGTGGAGAAGGATATAACTGTAGAGTGATCTGTAACATTATTCAAGATAGGGAAAGTCACTTTGTAAAATAAAGTTATTACCTTCGTAACATTCTCACGTAATCCCAGCTTTCGCTTTTTCCTCATTATAATAGCACACTTGGACCTGTTAACAATCAGATCACTATAGGAAAGGGAACACTTTTGGCATCTGGTGCAATGCATCTGTTGGAACTGTTAACCCTGTGAGTTCTTGACAAACACTTCTAGCACGTCAACAGGAACTGGCTGAATTATTTGGTGCAATGGCACCATGGCTTTCAGCACTATGCACACATTTAACAGTCCTTTGTAAAGTCTGACTTTTTGCCAGTAAAGTGACTAGCTGCTACAGATACACAGGCAACTGTCTGGTTTAACAAGCAATCAAACTGCAAATAGGTGCAAAAAAATGCAGAGTCTGTAGAGATTTTAAGGTGCATCAACTTAAAGTAGAAATATAGACAAACTTTTTTGTTTTCATTTTGGATGGAGTAAGGGAGTGTTATAACCACTGTTGGTTTATTTTTTTGCCATCTGTGCCCCATTGGGGAGATTTACCTTCACTTCTTGTCCAATATCCAATAAGGAAGTAAGAGGAAATCCCTGTAGATTAAGGGAATACCTTGGAGATCCCCGGGCCACCAGAACTGGTGTTCCTATTGGAAGATTTCCCATGTATTACTTTTCTAGAGACAACCCAAAATTTGTAATTTTCTTTAACTTTTACTTTCAATGCTAATGATAAACAGGACAAATAGGATGAATCTCCCTAAGACTGTAATAAAAACTGATAAGTGTTCAACTCCATCCCCACTCTATCCAAAACTAGAGACAAGAAAAAGTGTTGCCTTTAGTTACTTTACTTTATCATAATAGGGATCTTTTAACAACAGTAACAAAAATGTAAAATTTTGTTTCGTGTCCATGATAGACTTGTGCATGATGGCTTCCCATCTACCTTGGGATTTATGTGTCACGATATCTCTACCAAAATGTACAGTTCACAATTGCCATAGCTATTAAAATAAATGCTGTTATGTGTCTACCTTCTCCTGTCCATTCTTAATACTCTCAAATTGGAAAGAAATGGGCAATCTAGCTTCAGGGTGAGGAAGTGCGATATTCATTGTATGCTTCTGAAAGGGACTAGGATAACAAGCTACTGAAGCAAATACAACCACTGGAATCTGCACATCCAGCAGGGGATTCTACCAATTTATGCCCTCTCACAACTGATATATCAGCTGCTGATGGACTCAGCCCCTAAGTAAAGTGGTTTTCCTGCTTGAAATGATGGAGGCCTTTTGCTTTAGGGCAATGAGAGGACAATAGAGGCTTCTAGACTTTTAGCTATTCTGCCTTTGTAGTGTAATTAGCTCCAGCTAGAGAAGCTCATCAAAATAAAATTGGTCCTATCATAAGTCTCACTTTACATGAGTCAACAAGAAATCTGTCAGCATTGCCAAAATACATTATTGTTTTGAAGTACTTAAAAAAAGGTTAATTTCTCCTAACTTCCTGTCTATGTAGCATTGGTCAAGTTAAGTCCACTCTCTCTGGCTAAAGAATTAGAAAGTATATAAAGAAAAAAAATTCCTGCATGTCTCATTAAAGAGAACCTGTCACCTAAAAATTATCACATAGGAGACTTTTTGTCCAATATTTAAAGAAAAAAACAATTTAAGCAAAAAATATTTTTTTCTTCTTGCAAAAAAATAAAGCTACACCCATATCGCCATGCATGCCAGAGGGAGAGCAATGATTTTAGCACGAGACCTCCTTCGTAACACTAAACTGATGACCTGTAGGGGGCTTTTGAAGTTTTGCCTATAGAAAATATAAGGTACTAAAGTTTTACAAATTTAAAGTGATTGTTATTTAAAACAAAGCTTTACAAACATCATACTTACCTCCACTGTGCAGCTCGCTTTACACAGAGTGGCCCCGATTCTTGATCTCTGGGGTCCCCCGGCCGCTCTCGCGGCTCCTCCCCACGTCAGATAACCCCCTAGGAGAAGCTTGCTCCCAGGGGGGTTACCTTGCCGGTGCGCTCCCGAGTCCAGCATTTGTGTCCATAGACACAAATGCCGGACATTGGATTTGATTGACAGCAGCGGAGCCAATGGCTGCGCTGCTATCAATTTATCTAATCCAGTGCCGAGAACCCCAGACAGAGGGACAGCGCATCCTCGTTGTTGGAAATTCCAAGGCTCAGGTAAGTAAAATGGGGGAGCTGGGGGGCCGGTGACTGACAGAACTTTTTTCACCTTAATGCATAGGATGCTTTAAGGTGAAAAAATACAAGGGTTTACAACCCCTTTTAAGGTTTGATATGTTGGGTATCTATTTACTCAGTACAACCTTTATATTTTACCAAAAATTGGGGTCGTTTATTGAGTTTGTTTGCCCTAAAATTCACTTTAGTGTGTTTTTTACTGAAATTTTGCATTTCTTAGACCTTTGCGGTAATATTGTCTGACATACAAAATTGGAACTACCACTTTTTTATTCTCTAGGGTGTCTGTTTTCACAAAATATATAATGTTTGGGGGTTTAGTGTAATGTTAAGGCCTAAAAGGATTTTTTTAAATATGTGTGCAAAAAATGCAAAAACAGTTCTGGCAGCCAAAAGGTTAAAGCCCACAATTAAAGAGGATGTAAACTTCCTTTACCGACTTTTACCTATAGGTAAGCCTATATAATAAAGCTTTCCTATAGGTAGTGTAAATACCTCCTAAACATGCACCATTTAGGAGATATTTACATTAGATGCAACCATTGACATCACTGGAGCATGCGCTCTGAAGGAATGGTCACCCGTGCTGTTCCTTTAGAGCCCTGTGCCATGAACGGCAGCTCCCGCGCGCATATGCGGAAGTGACGAGATTGCGGCTCTGGTCACTCACAGAGCCGGAGCCTGCAAACCCGGAAGCAAGATGGGTGAAGATGGGAGCCCCTGCAGCGCTCACATTGCGGCGCTTAAACAGCTTTGTTTTAAGGTAAGTTTCACATAATGTGCTACATTATGACTTTACCTTGCAGGGGGAAAAAAACTAAAAACGTATACAACCGCTTTAAAAGGTTGCTTACTGAAAGTGGAAAACCCCTTTCGGTTTTAGAGACTTATCAGACTGCTAAGATAAGTTTGAGGTTATACAAGGATATGCTTCTTCACATAGTTAACTTGAACACTTGGAGTATTTCAGAGTCTGCTCCCAAACCATTTCAGTGACTTGTTGACTATAACTTATGGAAATCATTTCATTGGCCTTCTACTCTTGAAATGACAAAATATTTTGTAGGGTGCTGGAAAGTTTCTTCTGCTGATGCTACAAAATGTCATTGTTTGAAAGAACCATTTTCTAATGGTTTGCAAACTTGATTATAACAAGAAATACTGGTTGGTGGTTGGCCAGCTGTACAGAACTTCTTTCAGTGTGCAATGTTATTATACTGTATAAGAACGAACTAAGGTCACTGAGTAAGAAAAAAATGATTTTTTTTTGCTGCTGAAAGTTGCATGAAAATTGGAATTTGCAGTGCTGGGAATATGTTCTAGTCAGTGCTTAGTTACATAGCTACGGCACAGACATCCAAGCAGTTAGTGATATCATCAGATCACCGGCTTCTGGCAGACAAGCCAGGAATAGGAGCAGTTCCAGACCAAAATCCTGAAGTTCCCTAGCTGAACCTGAAAAATATGCCTTACGGTTTTCATAAAAATTTCAAGGCCTGTTTATTTATTTATTTCTCCTTGACTTTGGATTGAAGAAGATGAAATCTTCAGGTCATTTGAAAGGCATCACAAATTTAAAACAGTTTTATGCAAAGAAAAACATACTTTTTGGAAAGTTTGCTAAAGTAATAAAAAAAACAAGATAATTGTCCATCCCAAGTAGTGAACAATTGTCTTGTTTTTTATTTATTTAGGGGCATTCAAAAACCTAATATCACTAGGTAATATGTATTATAATATGACAACTAATTAAAATCAGTTCCGAAATAACTCGAATATAAAGAGCCTTTACATCATTACACAACATTTTAGCAAGATCTTTATTAGATGTCTGAAAAAAAACTAAAGCAGGCCATACATATGAAAAAATGATGCCATTTCCCCATCCACACACTCAATGTGGATGGGGGAATCCTCCCCAGTGAGCCTTTGTATTCTGACAGCAGGGAGACTTTCCTGCCATCAGAATACACTGATCAGCACTGCTGGCATTATCCAGCAGCACTCATCGAACATGGAAAATCTGACAGGTTGGTTGTACAGAAGTTGATAGTTAAATCAACTTCTGTACAACCAGCCTGCCAATATATGGATCTAAGTTCACCTCTGTATGACCGGATTTAGCTAATGTATTTGGAGCCCATGATTGTAACAGACAAACAGGTCGATTTACCAAAAGCAAATAGACTGTTTTCTTCGCAAGGGAATTTTTTCTTAGGTTAGTGAATGCAGTGAAAATTCACTTTGCAAAGAATAACCAATCATGTGCATGAAAGTTGGCAGAGCTTTAAGGGTCAATATTTTGCAAAATGAAAATTCTTTTGCGAAGTGAACTGCCTATTTGCCTTTACTAAATCAACCCAACTGTCTTCTGGGTACAGTTTCACCTTTCCCTGGTTCTATAGCTGCTTCTCCTCCTCAGCATCCTAACTGATAAAAGTGCTATTCTATCATGATGTCTGTTAACATTCATCAGTCAGCATGCTCAATAAATTATGCGATCTAGTCTCCTGGTGCTGATTTGCTGATTGTATCTTGTGCATTATCTCTGCTTAATAATGTATGGATATCTTGCCCGAGTTTGATAATGAACCCACAATGACCATAAGTCAAAACATCAGCATCATCAAAGTTCCTGAAATTAAGGAAAGTTTTATTGTATTCTGGAAGACTTGTAGTCACTCACTTGTATATTGTTCAGTATCTCCAGGTTAACAAGAAAGCAAACAAATAAGGTTAATTATGTACAGTATCTCACAAAAGTGAGTACACCCCTCACATTTTTGTAAATATTTTATTATATCTTTTCATGTGACAACACTGAAGAAAAAACACTTTGCTACAATGTAAAGTAGTGAGTGTTCAGCTTGTATAACAGTGTAAATTTGCCGTCCCCTCAAAATAACTCAACACACAGTCGAATCTGGCTCGGGGTGGATTTTCAGTACCAAAAGCGGTAACCCCGAGCCAGACTCGGGATCGCATCGCAGGATCCAGGAAGAGCTTACTTACCTTGTCCCCAGGATTCTGCGATGTCTCCCCGCAGTGTGAGCGAGACATCCTCCGCTCGATCTGTCATTGTGCCGGGCTCCATTCCCTGCGCACGTTGCGACACACAGGGACGGAGAACGGCGCCGAATTCAAAAAGTAAAACACACAATACATATACAGTACACTGTAATCTTACAGATTACATTACTGTATCAATTTATTTCAACTCCCTTTTGTCCCTATTGGTTTCTCCAGTGCCCTGCATGCATGTTTTATATTATAAAAACTGTTCTTTTTGCCTGGAAACTGGATAGTGTCCATAGCAGCCAAAAGCGTTCCTTTACATCAAAAGCAGGTTTAGACCAACTAGAAAACAGCGATAATATATTAGAATCACTTGCAGAATTGAGCGATAGTGATTTGTGGGGAAATCCGTCATCAAACACTGAAAGTAACGACAGCGACAATTCTGCAACTGAAAAAATGTCAGTGTTTTTGTTTTGATTACATTATTGAATAATTTTTATTATTATTATATTATTATTTGTTATAATTATTTATAGTTATTTATTATATTATAATTTATGATTTAGTGTTTCAAACGTTATAATACCCGGGATGTCTACTAGACTCTTGTCTGGACAGATTTAAGTGTGTTATTCCTAAGAATTACAAGCCTACAATATAAAACGCCAAATTTCCATGCAAAATAATGGTACCGCTTTCAGCACCAAAAATCTTAAATAATCATACCTCCAGGGAGGTTAATGTCTAAACCGCTGTCAACAAAAGTGAGTACACCCCTAAGTGAAAATGTCCAAATTGGGGCTAAAGTGTCAATATTTTGTGTGGCCACCATTATTTTCCAGCACTGCCTTAACCCTCTTGGGCATGGAGTTCACCAGAGCTTCACATGTTGCCACTGGAGTCCTCTTCCACTCCTTCATGATGACATCACAGAGCTGGTGGATGTTAGAGACCTTGCGATTCTCCACCTTCCATTTGAGGATGCCCCACAGATGCTCATTAGGGTTTAGGTCTGGAGACATGCTTGACCAGTCCATCGACTTTACCCTCAGCTTCTTTAGCAAGGCAGTGGTCATCTTGGAGGTGTGTTTGGGGTCATTATCATGTTGGAATACTGCCCTGTGCCCCAGTCTCCGAAGGGAGGGGATCATGCTCTGCTTCAGTATGTCACCGTACATGTGAACAGGATAAAAGCGCTACCGTACACTATACTAAAACCTCACCAAATAAATCATAAAAAACTCATATCAAATATAAAATATTTGAGAAGAATATATTTGGCTACTTCCGGTTTCAGTTTTACATTGTTTTTAATGTTTTAATATGAGTGGATTACCTGGAATTTGGGATTGTATACAATAAATATACAGAATTACGCTATATAGCTTCTTTTGCCATTTCTACCCATCCCTGGAGGTTGGTTGAGGACAACACCTTTTGTAGCTGGAGATACAGCCCGTGGGACCATAGAGTCCAGCAGTCATCATAATGTTTGCACACTTCTCAATGAGATTCCGGGATTTCTGACGGCTCAGTGAGGACAACGCAAGCTGCAGTGATACAGCCAGTGGGACTACTAAGCCCAGCCACCCTCTCAAAGCGCATCCGACTTCTGTTATGGGAGTCCAGGATCTCTGGTGAGTGAGGGGGCACACAGAGGGGAGCACGAATTTTGTCCTGATGTTTGTCTTGGCACTTGGCACTTTATACTGCACATCCAATTAAGCTGAAGTTGCACTGAAAAAACCTCCTTGGATTCACATGAACTTTATATATTTATTTATTTGTTCACTGGAATTTATGGACTTTATATATTGTTATTTTATATTTGATATGAGTTATTTATGCTTTATTTGGTGATGTATTAGTATAGTGTATGGTAGCGCTCTTATCCTGTTCACATTTTTAAAGGCACATGCACTTTGAGAGCAGCAACCTTGAATGTTAGTAATCACTTATATTTATATTTAATTTTATTCCTATCACCAATTATTCTTATTTTAATCACTTGTTTAGCACAGGAATTTACGGTGTCATACACTATTTACCTACATGTCACAGTACATGTTGGCATTCATGGTTCCCTCAATGAACTGTAGCTCCCCAGTGCCGGCAGCACTCATGCAGCCCCAGACCATGACCCTCCCACCACCATGCTTGACTGTAGGCAAGACACATTTGTCTTTGTACTCCTCACCTGGTTTGCCGCCACACACGCTTCACACCATCTGAACCAAATAAGTTTACCTTGGTCTGTGGTCTCATCAGACCACAGGACATGGTTCCAGTAATTTATGTCCTTAGTCTGCTTTTCTTCAGCAAACTGTTTTCGGGCTTTCTTGTGCATTATCTTTAGAAGAGGCTTCCTTCTGGGATGACAGCCATGCAGACCAATTTGATGCAGTGTGCGGCGTATAGTCTGAGCACTGACAGGCTGACCCCCCATCCCTTCAACCTCTGCAGCAATGCTGACAACACTCATACGTCTATCTCCCAAAGACAACCTCTGGATATGACGCTGAGCACGTGCACTCAACTTCTTTGGTCGACCATGGCAAGCCCTGTTCTGAGTGGAACCTGTCCTGTTAAACCGCTGTATGGTCTGGGCACTGTGCTGCAGCTCAGTTTCAGGGTCTTAGCAATCTTGTTATAGCTTAGGCCATAGTTGCTCTTTATGTAGAGCAACAATTCTTTTTTTTCTGATCCACAGAGAGTTTTTTGCCATGAGGTGCCATGTTGAACTTCCAATGACCAGTATGAGAGCGATAACAGCAAATTTAACACACCTGCTCCCCATTCACACCTGAGACCTTGTAACACTAATGAGTCACATGACATCGGGGAGGGAAAATGGCTAACTGGGCCCAATTTGGACATTTTCACTTAGGAGTGTACTCACTTTTGTTGCCAGCGGTTTAGACATTAATGGCTGTGTGTTGAGTTATTAGGAGGGGACAGGAAATTTACACTGTTATACAAGCTGTACGCTCACTACTTTACATTGTAGCAAAGTGTCATTTCTTCAGTGTTGTCACATGAAAAGATATCATAAAATATTTACAAAAATGTGAGGGGTGTACTCACTTTTGTGAAATACTGTATAGTTATATGTCTTTGGGCTGTTAAAATTGCAATTTGCACTATAGTATAACTAATAAAGTGTAACTGCAGTGTTGGTGCAGGTACACCTCTACTCTACTGTCCCTTGCTCCCATCTCGCCCATAAAGTCTAATACTTATCTGTCCCTGAACCAGGATATCAACCACAATGCCACCAGATCACTTTTCAAAATCTTCTATTCTATAGAGAGTTAATATTATGCTAGCATATGGATTACAAACTCTCCATAGGAGTAAATGCATATTTGATGCACAGATATGGGCCTGGACCCAGGGCTGGACTGGGATAAAAATTTGGCCCTGGACTTCATCCAGACCGGCCCACTTAAATTGTGCAAACAAGCACAAAAACAGTATATAAACTATACGCAATTGTGCAAAAAAACATAAGTTGCATAACATAAGGAGTCCTCACTAACCTCTTTTATTATTTCATTTATTCTCTTCTGTATTTTTCTCATCTTTCTCACATCACTGTGTGAGGTTGAGGGCGAAACGTGCAGCCATTACTTTGACAGGCTGTCACTGAAACCGGCCCACTGAGCCATCGGCCCACCGGGAAACTCCCTGTTGTCCTGATGGCCAGTACATGCCTGCCTGGACCCAAGATATCGCAAGGCAGCTTTGTGGCTTCATGGGAGATAGCTTGCTTATTCAGACACAGGTAAGTATGTAACTTGCAGAGTGGGTGCGGGAAGTAGAATACAAATAGCATATAGAGTGTAAAGCTACACCAAAGGTATAAAGCCACACCTATGCTCAAATGTTAACACAAATGTTCGTTTTTAGTAATCTTGGTGAGGTGATTAAATGTTGAGTAAAAAAAGGGCTGAATTCTCTCCTTTTCTGCAGAGATTGCTACCCATATTCCCTCTAGTGCTGCCCACACTTAGACCTTATGATATGTGCCCAGGTTTTCACGAAGCACAGGATTGATTCGTTGTTTGGTACTACAGCACCTGGCTAAACAATACCACTGCAGTTCTCAGTGTTTGTCATATATGGTGCGTTACTACATTCCTGGTATGCAAGGGTTTATGGGAAACATAACGTTAGATTTCAAGTAAGGGCTTGTTCACACCATGTGAACTGCGGTGATCTGCATAGCTATAGATCAATGCAGGCTCAACATCAAGGGCACATAGCGTCCCAAATGGCAGTCAAATATTAAATTCTCTCTAAAGGAGACCTAGATAGCAGTAGAAGCAGGGTTCCTATCCTTATAGAACTTATATAAGCAGTGTTTTAAGCAGACCAGTCTTTACAAAATATAAAATACATACCTTTTAAACTGAACATTGACTGACTGCTCAAATGCATATTTGGTAAATCTGTTTGTCACCACTGTTTCAACTCCATCTGTAGCCATGCTCACATTATTTCAATGTTTATTTAGCCATTAAGTCTTACCTAAATTATGGGTTCCCTTATCTTTACAATTTTGGCCTTTTAGTCCCCTTGCAGTTTGATTGTGGTGTGAAAGTTATGCCCTGCTAGCTGTGTTCCTAATATGCCCTCTTAATTGATTAATTGCCAGATTCTATCCACACCCAACACACAGTATAAAAACAAGGCCTTCTTTACGGGGGAAAACATACAGGGGGCTGCACATACAGGGGGTTCTTCCAAAGAAGTGGGGTTCTTTAAATAAGTGGCACTTCTGCTCTTGCACTTCAGCGATTTGCAAAAAGCAAACTACAACAGACAGCAGATGACCTCTATTCCAAATTATCTCACCTTCCTCTCTGAAACATGCTCTCTTTACCTCTCCTCCTTTTCACAATTGCTGCCTCTCTCCTCAAACTCTTTTCTTCACCCCTCTGCTCCACCCCACAATTTGTATATATCACCCTCACTTCTCCCCTCCCCCTATTACTGCACTCATCACCTCTTTCTAACTCTAAGCATACTTGCTAACAAACCCCCCAAGATACTGAAGCATGTTCTCTCAAACAAATCATATTCTCATATTACCTCCCTTACTCTTCTGCTTCTCCTAACCGCTGGCGATATTTCCCCAAACCCTGGGCCTCCCTTATTTAACTGTGCCCAACACACCCATCACCCTACACCCTCTGGCAGTAGTCGCAATCTACTTAATTTAGTCTCCATTCCTCTTCTTCCAAACACCAGCCTCCCTCTCTCCTGCGCCCTCTGGAATGCCCGCTCTGTCTGCAACAAACTCACCGCTGTTCATGACCTCTTTGTCACTAATTCCTTCAATCTAATTGCTCTCACCGAAACCTGGCTCCACGAACATGACACCCCTTCTCCTGCTTCCCTATCTCAGGGTGGCCTTCACTGGACTCACTCCCCTAGGCCTAATGGACGCAAGGGAGGTGGAGTGGGATTCCTCCTATCCCCCCAATGCACCTTCCAGGTTATTCACTCTCCTCCCTCTTTTTCTCTCTCATCATTTGAAGCCCACTGTATACGTCTATTCTCTCCTACTTCCCTAAGAATTGCTGTGATCTACCGGCCCCCTGGACCATT
This sequence comes from Aquarana catesbeiana, assembly GCF_042186555.1. Classification (NCBI taxonomy): domain Eukaryota; kingdom Metazoa; phylum Chordata; class Amphibia; order Anura; family Ranidae; genus Aquarana; species Aquarana catesbeiana. The sequence continues at coordinate 205,605,414 of NC_133324.1, forward strand.
ATCAACTTTCCTTGATGAGTTTTCTGCCTGGCTACCCTATTTCCTCTCTTCAGAAATTCCCACAATCCTTCTCGGTGATTTCAACATCCCTGCTAATACAAACACTCCTGCTACTTCTAAACTTCTTAGTCTAACCTCTTCATTTGACCTAAAACAATGGGTACAGGCTTCTACTCACTCTGATGGCAACACCCTTGACCTTGTATTCTCCTACCTATGCACTCCATGCAACTTCTCAAACAATCCTTTTCCTCTCTCCGACCATCACCTTATAAGTTTCTCCCTCCCCCGTCTTCCACCACCTTTCCCTCTAATCGCCTAACCATCACCCGTAGAAATTTTCACAACTTCAACTCCTCTCTCCTCTATTCTGCTATTCTGCTACTGACCACCTCTATGACAAAATCTCTCCCCTGTCCTGCCCCAACCAAGCAACATCCATCTACAATAAGTCCCTGTCCTCCACCCTGGACAAACAGATGACACTAAAATTCTCAAAAAACGTAGTCGCGCTCTTGAGTGTCTGTGGCACAAGACTAAATCTCTCAAAGACTTCAGCCAATACAAATCTGCCCTCCAAAAATACTATTCTTTCCTCCACACTGCCAAGCAAACCTATTTTACAGCTCTTATTAACACCTTCTCATCTAGTCCCCGTAAACTCTTCTCTACCTTCAACTCTCTACTTTGTCCTCCACCGCCTCCACCCACTGACTCACTCACTGCCCAGGAGATCGCTAATCACTTCAAACACAAGATTGATACAATCTGCGATGAATTCTCCGCTCTACAGGTATCTGCCCCAGCTAAGACCCCATGTCACCAGGTACAACTGACACTCCCCCTATTCAAATCTGCTACTACAGACCATGTTGCTAAACTCCTTTCTATCGCCCACCTAAACACCTGTCCCCTGGACCCTATTCCCTCTCATATGCTACGGTCGCCCTCTGACTCCATCCTACACTCTCTAACCCACATCTTCAACCTCTCCCTCACCTCTGGCGTCTTCCCCAATGCTCTAAAACATGCACTGGTCACCCCCATACATAAAAAGCTGTCCTTGGATCCTACCAATCTTAACAACCTACGCCCTATCTCCTTGCTCCCCTTTTCCTCTAAACTCCTTGAACGCCTGGTTTACAACCAACTGAGTGACCACCTCATTAAAAACAACCTTCTTGATCCCCTTCAATCTGGATTTCGCCCTCAACACAGAAACTGCTCTTTTAAAACTCACAAATGACCTACTAACTGCAAAAACCAACGGACACTATTCTGTACTCCTACTTCTGGATCTTTCAGCTGCCTTTGACACGGTTGACCATCCCCTCCTCCTCAAAAAACTTTACTCCCTCGGTCTCCGTGACTGTGCTCTTCAGTGGCTCTCATCCTACCTATCCCAACGCACCTTCAGTGTCACTTACAATTCTACTTCCTCCACTCCTCTTCCCTTCTCTGTCGGGGTCCCCCAAGGTTCTGTTCTTGGACCACTTTTATTTTCAATCTACACCTCTTCCCTGGGTCAGCTGATAGCCTCTCACGGCTTTCAATATCATTTTTATGCTGACGACAAACAAATCTATCTCTCCACCCCTCAACTCACTCCATCAGTCTCCTCACGCATCACTAACTTACTAACCAACATATCTGTATGGATGTCACACCACTTCCTCAAACTCAACTTGTCCAATACTGAGCTTATAATATTTCCTCCCTCACGTGCCTCTTCCCCTGACTTGTCTGTCAAGAGCAATGGCACAACCATCCACCCGTCCCCACATGTCAGGGTACTAGGTGGTATCCTGGATTCTGAACTCTCCTTTCTGCCCCACATCCAATCACTTTCCAAAGCTTGCCGCCTCAACCTCCGCAACATCTCTAAACTACGTCCCTTTCTAACCAACGAAACCAAAAAGCTCCTGATTCACTCCCTGGTTATCTCTCGCCTCGACTACTGCAACTCCCTCCTCATTGGCTTACCATTAAATAGACTATCCCCCCTTCAGTCCATCATGAATGCTGCTGCCAGACTCATCCACCTTACAAACCGCTCAGTGTCTGCTACCCCCCTCTGCCAATCCCTCCATTGGCTGCCACTCGCCCAACGAATTAAATTCAAAATACTAACAATAAGTTACAAAGCCATCCACAACTCTGCCCCCAGCTACATCACTAGCCTAGTCTCAAAATACCAACCTAATCGCCCTCTCCGTTCCTCCCAGGACCTCCTGCTCTCTAGCTCCCTCATCACCTCCTCCCATATCCGCCTCCAGGACTTCCCCGAGGCTCGACCATCCTCTGGAATTCCCTACCCCTATCTGTCAGACTGTCTCCAAATTTATCCACATTTAGGCAATCCCTGAAAACTTTCCTCTTCAGAGAAGCCTATCCTGCCTCCATCTAACGACTGCACTATTTTCTCCATTAGCTCATCCCCCACAGCTATTACCCTTTTGTATAACTTGACCCTCCCTCCTAGATTGTAAGCTCTAACGAGCAGGGCCCTCTGATTCCTCCTGTATTGAATTGTATTGTACTTGTACTGTCCTCCCTAATGTTGTAAAGCGCTGCGTAAACTGTTGGCGCTATATAAATCCTGTTTAATAATAATAAAATGTGTTAGGCATCTTAGACATGCAACTGCAGGCATCTCTGTGGCTTCATATATGTATTTTTAACAAGAAATTCAAATCCATTACTTGAATAAAAAAAAATTCAGAAAAGAGTTTATCTTCAGAAAAATGATGATTGTTCTCACTCTCATTTTGTAAATTACAACGTTTCTGTATAAAGTCTGTTTTATTGTAAAAAAAGCAATAGGCAGTAAGAATAAGGAAGGCGCATAGACTGAAAATGGGACAACATGAGATTGAGGTAGTAGAACAAGTGTGCACATGAGGCTCAGTTTAGCAGAGGAAGGGTTAATAAAGGCAGCTGTGCGAGATGAGGATGGAAGAGAGAGTTTGGGGACAGATAAAGATGGCTGCAAAAGTGTGCAGGATGGAAAACTGAAGCAGCAGCAGCATATACTTTCCATTCATTCAGGTACTTGCCAATCCCAAAATGGCGACTGTCAGCTTTACTAATGTAAATACAGATTTCTTTGTGGACAATGGACATTTTGATCTCTAATTTGTTTATCTGTTAGCTTGGTCAGATTCCTATTTTACTTATTTTGTTAGACTGCTGTGTCCGCTGTAAATGTAAGCTGATTTTCTGACTTCCTGAGAGGTGAATGCCACTTTTCTTTGCCGATTAAATGAAGCCGTCTTCCTTCCTGGGCATACAGTTTCTAGGAAATCTTTCCCACTGCTGCAGTGCAAGTGAGATTTAATGGTATATAGGATGACAGGTTAACTTTGAAGTGAAACTCAAGTTACAAAATTTTTTTAAACAATTTGCAAGGATTTTATTGCTGACTGCATCTAAGTTGTGGAGATTTCCCCTCACTTTGTGGTTAGGGAACCAGAAAAGGAAGGGGGATATATTCCATTGGGACATAGATCTACTTGATTTGATTGTAGCCGTATTAGTGCAATTGTGACAGAGAAAATTAAGTACTGTCCGTGATACTTTTTTTATTTGCACTAACATACAATTTTTCAGGACAAGCTTTCGGGGTATGTCCCCTTCTTCAAGGTCCAAAAATACTTTTTTGGTACTTTGAGGAAGGGTTGCACTTCTGTCAGTTTGCACCTGTGTCCCTGTTATGGAGCTTTCCTCTAACTTCCTGTTCAATTGACTATACCTCCCCAGAGCGCATAGGCACCAATAAAATACCATGCTTTCTGTGTGGTCACAGGGCTTGGGGGGAATCTCCCTAGTGTAGACATAGAAATAAAAACATGAGAAAAAATGACTGGAGTCCCACAAAACAGCAATGAATTACAAATCAGTCAACTAAGACCTCCATAAATCTTGTATAGAAGTAAAACATAAAATCATAAAATCATGAATGCAAATAAATAGAGGAAAAAGGAGCCAAAAAACTACAATCAAGGACATCCTTCTCCCAATGGGAAACGCAGAACAAAGAGTTATTAATCCATGCTGGAGCTCAAGTGAAGATATAAATAGTATCTCATTTAATGTGGTTTCATCTGTGGTTACTCTACTCTGCTTTATTCTCTTTTATTTTTTTGTTTCACAACATGCTAAAAATATTCTTCTATTTGTAAAACTGAATGCATTGCTTGAATTTATCTAGTATATTTCACATTTGTTTTCTCCATAATGACGTTTGAACAATGAAAAATGAGGCCTTTTTATGTTCTTGTCTTACATATACTGTGGTTGTTTAGGAATTTTAAATATTGCCCGTAATGGGTTGAGTATTACCTAATGTTTACAAAATGATGATGTAACTGAAGTTGCAGAGATGTGGGGTCTGTTGACCATTTTAGATTGACTACTTTTTAAATTCCTAAAGTAAATTTCATGACTGTGTTGTATGCTTTTAATTATTGCCCCACAGCAATGTAAGCTCTTTAAATTATGCAGACGCACCCTTTGCTTTAAATTGAAGTACATACCATTCAGATTGTCAGTTCCCATAAAATTCAGGGTGAAAGTTTGTACATAACACTAGGCCTAGAGGATAAATATTAAGATCACGAAAAGACCAGAACATACTATTAAGTCATGATGTGTATAGATTTACAAAGTACTGATCTAAATTAACCTAGATCTACAGGGAGCTTGAACGCATGTTTCAGTAACTAATTTGATTTTCCATTGCTATTTATTCTTGCAGGAAAATAGAAAGAGTTTAAAGAACAGGAACATGTTACATGGACAGGGGTGTAGCTAAGCTTTTATGGGCTCCAAAGCAAAACTATTATCAGGGTCCCAAAGTAACTCCTTTTTAATACCATCTACCAGATGCTCCCCCACAACTAGGGTGGGTAGAAAGCAATTTGGAGCTGATGCACACACAAAGTGATATGTGTGTGACAGCCAATATTGAGTTATGATCTGAAATAACTCCCCTGCAGGGCCATGAGTCCATTATATTTTTATATTTTCTAACCCTGTAGCTACACCAAAACAAACTGTTTAGGAGAGGTGTGGTTAAAGACATAGGACCTTGATGCAAGATCTAAATCAACCAAAGATAGCAGGCTGTCCCATTCAGACCATGAAGTGCTAATTTGAAATTATTATGGATAAAATACACCTGTTTTAGTCCTTGTAGTCTTTTAGAAACTTAAACAGCAGATGGCAACAAGAAATTGGAGGGCATGTATAAAAAATGGCTGCCTACTGCCTATTACTAAATAAAATGTAATATGACCACACAGATGATGTTATATGGAGATAGCATTAAAGACGACATTTCTTGAGACAAATATGAAAGCTGCCATAGTAAGTTCTCCTTCTGATAGTTGCCTGTCGGTCATACTGATCTTCTGTCTACTGAAGAAACATGCAATGTAGAAATCAAAACTAAGCAAGTAAGTGCCTGTGTCAGTGGGTTTTGGGCTTGGGTTCATGGGAAAATTCAGCCTGCCTCAGGTGCATTCCGATTGTACTTGACATTCGTTTTAGATGCTTCTGATACCATTCAGAGTTATGGTGCATTGTAAAGGCAGTTGACCTAAGCTACATGAATTTGCTTCAAGCTGCTTTTTCCATCGACTTGTGTGGGGAGAGCAGCAGTCCTTGTAAACAAAAGTCCATTAACACAGGTTCTTTCTAATGCAAACATATTATTTAGTATGACTGTCTGGTATCTAGTATTTTCATAAAGAGAGGTCAGCAATGACTGATCTTGAATATCTGTTATTACAGGTTTTCTAATTATTATTTTACAGGATTTCTATAGCGCCAACACTTTGCGCAGCGCTTTACAAAATGAGGGCAGACAGTACAGTTACAATACAACTCAATACAGGAAGAATCAGAGGGTCCTGTTTGTTTTCTACAGTGGTTCACCACCATGGGCTCAGGAACAGTTACCCCTACCCCACCCCACTTCCTGATCCCCTTGCCTTTTTATCTGCTGATTGAAACTCTAAAGAAGATTGAAAACAAGCATATATTATTTGCTTTAATTCTATTTTAGCATCTCATGTGTTTGCACCTTGACCTTATGTATTTAATTATATGTCTTTTAAAACATTGTTATAACTTTAATGCTTTCATTGTGCTTTTTTGTATAAACGTTAGAGGCAAGGTAAACTGAAGATCTTCTCCATAAAAACTTGATATAGTTGTTTGGTACTATGCACAGTACAATCACTTTATACATGAGACCAGTTATATAGGATCCCACAGGTTTTAAAAGATTATCACCTAAACCTAGAAATTCGTCATAATCCAATAATCGTGGAGCTATCCCACAGCACTGGGTGTTCACATTCAGTAAAGTTTTTGCTGTTGGACATACTGGCTTTTTCAGCCAGTGCAGTGCTGAGGGCTGTTCTAATAAAATAGGGTGCTCATAGAGTAAGGACATGTTTATAGGTATTTTGTGATTTTGGGGATCGTTTTATGATATCCAAAATATATATGTAACCTAAAGTGGAACTTTATTAGGTATGTTTAATCCTTATGCTGTTAGCCTTAATAAATAGATAGAAAGGTATATTTTATTTACTCATTTTAAACTTTTTAGTTACATTTCTTCAATTGTTTTTAGCCTATACCAAAATTATGTTATACATCGCAGAAGTCTTCATGGGCATTTTTTTTCTTTCATCTGTAGGAGGAGGGACTTTCTTAGCTAAACACGCCCTCCCCTCTGCATACCTGAGCTTGCGGAAGTGTACCAGCAGCCTGCATATATTGTACTGCGAGTGCGTGAGATTTTCAATGGCAATATTGCGAAGAAAAGGAGCAAAAATGCAGCAGGAAAAGCAGCAAAGATGCAACGAACAGCATTTTATAGGCAGCCACCCTGGTGGAGTCTGGGTTGCTCTGAGCTCTCTTGCACATTGGCCTTCATGTTTTTCGTTGGATTGATTTTTCTCCCTCCCCTCAAGCACAAGCTATTTACCAGACCCTCATAAGCCACCTCCTCCCCTTGTCCCCCCCACTTTCCCTTCCTCTGCGTTCGGGTGCCTTGGTGGCCACCTTCCATCATGGCCTTCCACCAGTACTCCCGCTTAGTCACAACAATATCAGCTTTCATTTCTGCACTAACCAGCTTTACTATCCAGTCCACCCACACTTTTAATTATTAATTCACTCACATAGCCCCAATATTGGTTCACCTGACTGACTCACTTATCACTGATGCCATGTTTACACCAGAAGTGCTTGGTGTGCCTGGGTCAGAAAGACCATAGACCGTGCAGATAATATCTTGCAATATGTGTATATCCAATCATGAATGTTGATGCATCCCTCAATCTTATCATGTGATTAATGTGTATAAATATGTTATTACCAGATATTACTGTTTCAGAAATTGGCACTATGGAAATGTGCATTTCTATGTATATGAAATTTAATGTAGTTAAACATATATCTATGTATTATTAAATACTTTACGATCCACCATTCTATTCATTTTGTTACCATGGGCTTCATATAAAGTCCCACCCTTTTTGTTACATCTTTGCTGCTTTTCCAGCTGCATTTTTCCTCCTAATGATGGAGGCACATGACCATACCCGACCATGGCCTCATTCAAAGTCCCAAATTTCCCAATTCCTCCCTTTTTATGAAGGGCAATATTGCAATGAGAACAGATGGATTCCAGAGAGCAAATTTCACATGAATCATCTGCTGGTACGCAAGTTGGAAATGTTGGAAGTGTGTTTTTCAAATTGATTTCTCAACAAAATAAAGCATGGAGGCATGGATGGATCGGGGAGTTTGCTTGCAAAATTAAAAATGAAGTATAATGAATAGCGAATTCAGTTTGCGGTGCTTAGATACAGTTAAAGTGGTTGTAAAGGCAGAAGGTTTCTCATCTTAATGCATTTTATTCAAAAAGATTAAAAAAAACTTCTCTGTGCAACAGCCCCCCCCCCCCCCCAATACTTGCCTGAGCCCATCTCTATCCAGAAATGTTGCAGGAGAGACTTGGCTGCCCGGGACTCTCTCTCCTGACTGGCTGAGACAGCAGCAGAACGCCATTGGCTCCCGCTGTTGTCAATCAAAGTCAGTGAGCCAATGAAGAGAGAGAGGGAGTGAGTCCGGGCCACGGTTCCTTGTCTGAATGGACACACGGAGCTGCAGCTTGGCTTGGGGGCCCTCAACAGAAGGGAGGGGAAAGGAGCATCAAAGAGGGACCCAAAGAAGAGGAGGATCAGGGCTGCTCTGTGCAAAACCACAGCAACAGAGCAGGTAAGTATAAGTATTTGTTATTTTTAATTTTAAAAAAGAGACTTTAGTATAATTTTAAGTTTTGCTTTAAATACATGGAATCAAAAACAAATGTTAGTTATATATAAAATGAGATTTCCTAAACGCAATAGATTTCAGCATCACCTCCAATATCTAGATATAGGTTGTCAGACACATTAATAACACAAAAACTGCTAGAAGCTAGTGCATCAATTTTCCCCTTTGCTACTTGACATGAAGTTAGCGAGTTTAATATGTTAAACTGCTCTTCGGCATGAATAATTGAAGCCTTTGTTACATTTTTAAAGCATGAAATAATTAGACTTTCTGAATGTGTATTCAATAACAGACAAAAACAGGAAGCAATGTTAATAATTAGGAAATAATAGCTTGTTCCTCATTTTTTAGTATATCACAAGTGATGGTGGGAAGGGGAGAGCATACAAATGCCGCCTAAACTAAGAAAACAGTCCACTCATTACTGCTTTCTGAAGTAGTGTACTAAATTTGTTTGTTTTTCTAATTCAGACTATACATCTGTAATAAGGATCACGTCTGTGGGAAATGCTATTAAATGTTGCACTGAAAATGTTGGAAAGCTATATTTGTGCTGTATTGAAATACTGCTGAGTTAGAGGCATTACAAGCCCATGCATGTGGTTTGGATGATACTGTTTTATTGAACTAACCTAATTCAGTGAAATTATAGCATTTTATGTATACAGTGTCATGTATCTTAATGTAAACTTTACAAGCAAAAATAACCAGGCACTGAATTATGTTTAACAAAAAGCGTTCCCCTGCTTCCTGAGTCTTCCTGCTACATAGTTTCCTAACTAGCAAGGCTCACACAATGTGTAAATGTATGAATGGCCGCTGTTTTCCCGAACAATACTGGCGCTTCCATTTACCACCCATATTACGGAACTCACGCAGCTGGCCTTGTAAATACAATGGGACTCAGGAATCGTTTTATTTTATAATGACAGTTTTTATCTGATTGCATGGTACAGGAAGCACTAAAATCTTTCCTTTTTTCCTGTATACATAGGTAATTCTGAGTAATGTTGTTAAATATAAAACTAAGATAGAATTAGTTGATGTTGATATCTATTTTTTCATCTTTTCCTTTCTAGTATTCTATAACATCCCTGAAAACAATTCCTGAACTATGCAGAAGGTGTGATGCACAAAATGAAGACAGACCCGGTGGGTATTTAATACTTATTTCTGGTAGAGAAAACATTTGTTCACCTTAGAGATCTACAGCTAATGGGAACATTTATTGATAATTATTAGCATTTTACAGCAGGTAGTAAGTAACTAAAAGAAAGAGATGAATTTCACACTTAAATGACTCATGCATGACTAGGGATAAACAAAACTGATAGAGTTTATGTCAAATTTTTTGAGAATAACTGGGGATGTTGTCAAAATGCATTGAAGTCAATTAATAGGGTGAAATTATAGTGGTTCTAAAGGCTGAAGGTTTTTTTACCTTCATGCATTCTATGCATGAAGGTAAAAAACCTTTTGTGTGCAGCGGCCCTCCCCAGCCCCCCAATCCTTACCAGAGCTCCCACCGATCCAGCGATTTTTCACAATAGCCTTGGCTGTCCCGGGACTCTCCCTCCTCATTGGCCCATTGGCTCTCACCGCTGTCAATCAGAGCCAGTGAGCCAGTGAGGAGAGAGTGGGGGCAGGGTGAACTGTGTCTGTGTCTTTTGAATGCCGAGAGCAGCGGCTCAGAAGCAAGCACTCAGCAGTGCCCCTAGGGCAAGCAGCTTTCTCTAGGGGCACTGCTCGAGACGGAGTAGCCAGAAGCACCAAAAGGGGACTCGAAAAGAAGAGGATCGGAGCTGCTATGTGCAAAATCACTGCACAGGGCAGGTAAGTATAACATGTTTGTTATTTAATAGAGCAAACAAAAAAATGAAGCTTTAAGACCAATTTAAGGTGATTTTTGGTGATTCTCTCTGTCATGAGAGAAGAATGGAGGCTGCCTTTACTAGACTCCTTACCTCTATACATGTTCTGGGTTCTGGGTTAGCGACTCAAATGGCATTGAAACCAAAGCTTCAGCATGACAGCCATGGAAATAACGTTATCAGGAGGAGAGTTCAGAAATGACAGCCTCCATTATCTTGCACAAAAGTGTCCCTTTAAGGGTGTAATAGACTTTCAATGGCTCCTTTCAGTCATTTTATATTTTTTAGATTTGTAATTTTGTGGTGAAATTATTTTGACAAAATCACTCTCCTTATCACTAATCATGGCTGTGAAATGTGTCATTATCTTCTGCTGAGATATGTGTTGTATTTAAATGTTCCAGTCAACAGAAGATTTCCACTGCGATTGTTGATTGCCTTATCTTGGAAAGCTAAGCTGCTTCCTTATGTCCTATTTTGATTATAATGTACTGTATTTAATTATACCCTCCAGCTGCTTAAGTGCTTCATACACCATTATAAATATTCTCAGTATCGTGCAATTGTATTTACAATGGTAAAGCAGGCTATACACGGTGCAAATTTCTTAACTGAAACCACAGGTTGCAGCAAAGAAATTTGCTTTATTCTCCCATCATCACAGAGTGTTGATAGGGGAATCCCTCCTGCCAAGCCATTGTATTCTCCCATGGGGGGGGGGGGGGTGCGAAAGAAGACCATGATTAGTGCAGATAAAATCTGACGGTTTGGTTGATGAATCGATCATATTAGTGCATTCAGCCTGCCCATACACGGTTCAAATCACGACCGGTTCCTTTTGAACCAGCCAGGATTCAAACTGTCTATGGCCGGCATAAGCAAAATTTCTCTTTTTTTAGGAGTATTTGCAAAGAAGGAAAATTCTGTGCAGACTGGTACACTGTGATAAAGCAAAACTCTAGAGAAATATGAAACGCCCTTTAATCAATTTATAGGGTCATGTTTCAATATATATTTTAATGATATATTTAAAGCAGGGGTCTCAAACTGGCAGCCCTCCAGCTGTTGCGAAACTACAAGTCCCATCATGCCTCTGCCTATGATAGTCATGCTTGTAAACTGTCAGCCTTGCAATGCCACATGGGACTTAGAGTTTTGCAACAGCGGGAGGGCCGCCAGTTTGAGACCCCTGATTTAAAGGCATATATGTAACACATAATACATTTCTGCTTTATGTTGAGGAGGCACGTAGCATATACAGCAGTGTGTACAGGTGTTTCCACTGAGTGACTGATGGATACATTTCCATATATACACTGCTGTGGCAGGTATAACATATAACTGATTCACTTGGCAACTTGACCAGGAAGAAAAATTAAATCAAATTTCACATCTCACAATGTTCAAATCAAAGCCACATTGCGTGTACTGTATATGTTGTATACAGGGTTTTTTTTGCTTAAAGGGTTCTAAGGAGCCACCCGTTTGTGTACTAATATTAATAATAGCCAGAAAAGAGGCAGTGAACATGTTCTTTATCTGAACATTGTATATATTATCAAATCAATAAAAAATGAAGGGTCTAATAGTGTTGAAACAATAAAAAATTGAGTGTTTAATAGTGTTGAAAGGCAGGGATAATAATACAGTGGTTTTATTATTAGAGGCCTGCATGGCATTAATTATATTATGGCCCTTTAATCAATGATGACTAGACAATACATAAGCAAAAAATGTCAATCCTGACAATATATGAGCTATAAATAGGCAATCATATATAATACACAGGCAACAAAGACTCATTTATTATAATATACAGGCAACATACAGTCAGCTGTTACTCTACACAAGCAACAAATGGGCAATAGTGACAATACAGTGCCTTGAAAAAGTGTTCATACCGCTTGAAATTTTGCACATTTTGTCAATACTTTGTAGAACTGTCAGAAACCATGAATCAGACAATTTCTGACAATTTCTTGGAAAAATAGCCACATGGATGCATAGCGCACTCAGAGTTAGGACGTTGAGACAGAAGGGCGCCAACTCCAGTCTCAGAAGCATCAACTTCTAGGATAAAAGGCAACTTAGGATCAGGGTGTGCCAACACAGGAGCAGAAACAAAAGCAGCCTTGAGACTCTCAAAGGCCTTAATGGACTCCGGAGACCAACTCTGTGGGTTGCCGCCTCTCCTGGTCATATCAGTCAGGGGCTTGACCAGAGACGAGAAGTTACGAATACGAATAAACTTCTGAGTTACGAATAAACTTCGATAATTGTTGGCAAAGCCAACAAAAAACTCTGCAGAGGACGTAAACCCACGGGTCAAGGCCACTGTAGGACCGCTGAAAGTTTCACTAGGTCCATCGAAAAACCAGCAGTGAAAATGACATAGCCCAGGAATTTAACCTGTTCACAATGGAATTCGTATTTTTACAATTTACAATAGAGATTGTTCTCTCTTAGTCGCTGAAGCACACGACAGACATCTGTGTGGTGGCTCTCCAGGGACTTGGAAAATATGAGGATATTGTCGAGATAAACTACCACGCATAACTGCAACAAATCTCGGAGGACATTGTTATTGAACTCCTGGTAAACTGCCTAAGCGTTAAAAAGCCCAAAAGGTATTACGAGATACTCATAATGACCTGATCTGGTATTAAACGCAGCTTTCCACTCGTCGCCCTCCTTAATCCTGACGAGATTGTATGCCTCTCTCAAATCAAGCTTCCCTTGAGGCGGTCAAATAACTCCGTAATCAACGGAATGGGATAGGCATTCTTAATCGTGAAATGATTGAGACCCCTATAATTGATACAAGGTCTCAGTTCACCACTCTTCTTCAAAAAAAAGGAACCAGCACCAGCGGGAGACGAGGATTTGCGGATGAAACCTCGAGAAAGTGCGTTGGCAACATACTCCTCCATGGCCTTATCCTCCAAGACTGGCAAAGGGTAAACCTGGCCACGAGGGGGTATGGCACCAGGTTGAAGGTCAATTCCGCAATCATATGACCGCCGTGGACCTTTGACCTTTGTCAAAGATATTGCTAAAATCGCAGTACTCCTTCAGCAGGGAGGAGAGTGAAGAGGTGCACAGGACCTTGGCTACCTTCTGGAAGCATCTCTCACTGCACTGTGGTGACCAGGACAGAACCTCAGCATGGAGCCAATCAAAAGAAGGGTTGTGCCTCTGTAACCAAGGATAACCAATAACCAGCGGAAACCTAGGTGAGGAAATAACTTTGGAATTGGATTATCTCATGGTGAAGGGCCCCTATGGCCATGGACAACGGAACAGTCTCATAAGTCACATGGGCAGGCTGTAGAGGTCTCCTGTCAAGAGGCTCAATGGCAGGTGGAGTGCCACGCAGCTGCAGCAGAATCGAGTGCTTCGATATAAAGGCAGCATCAATGAACAGGCCTGCAGCCCCAGAGTCGATTAGAGCCTGTATCTCGATGGATGACTCAGCCCAAGACAGGGTAACCGAAACCAGGGGCTTATCTTTCTGGGAAACTGGAGGCGAAACAATGCCACCTAAGGTCTGTCCGTGACAGGACCTCAAGGTTCAGGCATTCCCTGGACGGGTAGGACAAGACTTCAAAAAGTGACCAGCCTGGCCACAATAAAGGCACGATCTCTGCCTCCTTCTAAGGGCTCTCTCATCCGCAGAGAGACACGTAAAGCCCAAGTGCATGGGTCCATCTTCCCAGACCGACTCGGTACCAGGAGGCATGGGAGGTGAGGGAGGTAAGGGTGGGACTGCAAACCTCGGAGACAAATGTACAGGAGGCTTGCGCCAGCGCTCCTTAAAAGAGAGTCTTTCTCTGAGTCTGGAGTCAATGAGGATGGAAAATGTGATCAAGCTCTCCAGTTCATTGGGTATATCTCGGGCTGCTATCTCATCCTTGATGTTATCCGAGAGACCATGAGAGAAGGCAGCCACGAGGGCCTCTTTGTTCCAAGCAACCTCTGCTGTCAGAGTACAGAATTCAAAGGCGTAATCGGCAACAGTTCTCGTACTCTGTTTGATGGACATGAGGCTCTTGGCAGCAGAAGCAGAGCGTGCGGGAACATCAAATACCCTTTTGAAGGAAGCCACAAATTCTGGGGAACTCAGGACCATAGGTTTTTGCGTCTCCCATAGAGGGTTTGCCCAGGCCACGGCTCTCTCAGAAAGAAACGATATCGCGAAACCTACTTTGCTTCTGTCCATGGGAAATGCTTGGGGCAACATTTCAAAGTATATCTGAACCTGGTTGAGAAACCCTCTGCATTGAACTGGATCACCCCCAAATCGCTGGGGAAGCAGAGCGTAACCAGACATGCCTCTTATAGAGGTAATACTCGAGGCGGGTACCTGCAGAGAGACTGGAGCAGCAGCAGGGACGGCCTGCAACACAGGTTGTACCGGAGCAGCCATAGTGGAATATTCCAGGTGAGCCGTGCGACTCAGGAGCGTTTGTAACGCCAAGGCAAACTGATCCATGCGGTGATCCTGGTCATCCAATCTGGAAAAATTATTACCAACAAGTGGACTGACTGCATCTTCTGAATTCATGGCCTTCGCCTACTGTCAGAAACCATGAATCAGACCGAGACAGAAGTACAGTTAATCACACTTGTTTAATAATAATAAAAAGGTAAACAGAGTAAGCGTAGTCAATACATAGCCAGAGTTCAATAACCAGATCAGTTAGTCAGCCAATGTCAGAAAGCCAGAGATCAACGTAGTAGTACAGCAAGCAGGATCAGGAGCCAGAAGCGGCGTCAGCCGAGCAAGTCTTCAGCAGGAATGCAGGAGAAAGTCTCTGAGATGTGACCAAAGGCGAAGGCAGAGATCAAGTGGGCTGGACGGCTTTAAGTAGCCAGGACTGACGAGCAGATCATCAACAGCTGAGTCACTGTGGAGAGAAAGGAGCTGGCAATTAGCCAACAGCTGAGTGGCCAGCTCAGATAAGGAAGGGCTGAGCCCAGCCCTGACAAGAACCACCTTTCGCTGCAATTACAGCTGCAAGTCTTTTTGGTTATGTCTCTACCAGCTTTGCACATCTAGAGAGTGACATTTTTGCCCATTCTTCTTTGCAAAACAGCTCAAGCTCTGTCAGATTGGATGGAGACTAGAGAGCATCTGTGAACAGCAATTTTTAAGTCTTGCCACAGATTCTCAATTGGATTTAGGTCTGGGCCATGCTAACACATGAATATGCTTTGAGCTAAACTATTCCATTGAAGCTCTTGCTGTATGTTTAGGGTCGTTGTCCTACTGGAAGGTGAACCTCTGCCCCAGTCTCAAGTCTTTTACAGACTCTAACAGGTTTTTTTCTAAGATTGCCCTGTATTTGGCTCCATCCATCTTCCCATCAACTCTGACCACCTTCCCTGTCTCTGCTGAAGAAAAGCATCCCCACAACATGATGCTGCCACCTCCATGTTTCACGGTGAGGATGGCGTGTTCAGGGTGATGTGCAGTGTTAGTTTTCCGTCAAACATAGCGTTTTGCTTTTAGGCCAAAAAGTTAAATTTTGGTCTCATCTGACCAGAGCACCTTCTTCCACTTGTTTGCTGTGTCCACCACATGTCTTCTGGCAAACTGCAAACTGGACTTCTTAAGGAATTCTTTCAACAATGGCTTTCTTCTTGCCACTCTTCCTTAAAGGCCAGATTTGTGGAGTGAATGACTAATAGTTGTCCTGTGGACAGATTCTCTCAACTAAGCTGTGGATCTCTGCAGCTCCTCCAGAGTTATCATGGGCCTCTTGGCTGCTTCTCCAATTAATGCTCTCCTTGCCCGGCCTGTCAGTTTAGGTGGACGTCCATGTCTTGGTAGGTTTGCAGTTGTTCCATACTTTTTCCATTTTTGAATGATGAATCGAACAGTGCTCCGTGAGATGTTCAAAGCTTGGGATAATTTTTTATACACTAAACCTTCTTTAAAGTTCCCCACAACTTTATCCCTGACCTGTCTGGTTTGTTCCTTGGCCTTCACGATGCTGTTTGTTCACTAAGGTTCTCCAACAAACCTCTGAGGGCTTTACAGAACAGCTGTATATATACTGAGATTAAAGTACACACAGTTGGACTCTATTTACTAATTAGGGGACTTCTGAAGGCAATTGGTTCCACTAGATTTTAGTTGGGGTATCAGAGTAAAGGGGGGTGAATACAAATCCACGCCACACTTTTCAGTTATTTATTTGTAAACACCATTGATCATTTTCTTTCCACTTCACAATTATGTGTCCCTTTGTGTTGGTCTATCACATAAAATCTCAATGAAATACACTTACGTTTTTGGTTGTAACATGACAAAATGTGGAAAATTTCAAGGGGTATGAATACTTTTTCTAGGCGCTGTATGTGGGCAACAAATAGGCAATCACGACAATACATTGGCAATAGTCTATTATTCGTGTCAACACAAAGGTAATGCCAAAACCAGTGACAACTGTGACAATACCTGAAGATCAGTCAGTGGGAACAAAACCATATGGTCATTAAGAGTCGTGTTACTTAAATTGATGATTGTGGGGGGGGGGGGGGGGGGGGACATCTGCTGCCCTATTGCCACTTGTTCTGCCAAGTGTTGTCAGGACTTTTTAGACATTATCAGGTAGGATGTCAGTCCACTCGGCTGTGCCTACATTTCCACAATACTCTGAAGTTGGCGTACTCTGGGTGGAACGCACTCCCTACCCTGCCCTAATATGCCAATGTGTAAGGTGTAAGGGTAGCACTACAATTCAGTATCAATATCTGGTCTTTTGGGTACAACTGTCATGTCTTGATGAACCACAATGAAAACATTGCACCAAGTGTGAACACCTGTTTTTGACAAAATATCTGAATAATTTCCCTTCTCTAAGGTTTTGTTTGGAGGTCATACTGTTTCCCCAGTATCTAGTGTGAGAGTTCAAGCTACTTGCAGCCACAAGTACATATGCTGCTGTAAACCCCCCCCATCTCCACCACTGATTCATGCTAATAAAAATAATTCTCCTATTTTACATTTCTAAACCCCGCAAGCAGAAAAATTAATTTTCCTTTTGAGACAGACCTCAGTTAATCCACAAAGATCAAAGTGTAATTAAACATCTCTGACTTGTATACACTGGAACTGTGACTGATGTATGAATTAGTAATAAATATGTGCTTGAGAGCTTCTCTACAAACAAACCGCCCATTATCTTTCGCAAGTATTTGGAATGAGCTTGATACTAATTCTTCTTATCCCAATCTGTCCATTAAGCCACAAGACACAAGTAATCCCATCATATATTATCTGTCCTGGCAGCTTTGGAAAAGGGCTCAATCTTGTGTGTACATTAATATCATTCTGCTCTTCTGATAAGAGGACATCCAGTTAGTAATGCAAAGCATACTTTCCCATTGTATATCAGTTTGATCCAAATGGTCTGCAGGTCTTAGTCAGACTGTTGTCCCTATCAAGAGAAGAAGAAAATAAATAATACAGTTTGTAAAGGATAGCTGTACTTTTGAAACAAACACATTAACTTTTATTTCATCCCAGGATTCCAAGAAAATAACGCTTTCTTCTGCCTTTTTAATTACATTTGCTGTGAGAGCTACCATCAAACCAATGTAAATATTGCTCTGATGAAGTCAACGTGTCTGCATCTGCACTGTAACTGCAGACAGAGGTAAAAATACCTACGTGACCTAATGGGGGTTATTTACTAAAACTGAATGGTGCAAAATCTGATGCAGCTCTGCAAAGAAACCAATCCGCTTCTAGGTTTTATTGCCAAAGCTTAATTGAACAAGCTGAGATTAGAAGCTGACTACCATGCACAGCTGCACCAGATTCTGAGTGTTTCAGTTTTAGTAAATCTCCCCCAATGTGTTTGCCTCCAGGAATCGTAAAATAATATTTCTATGTTGCAGTGCAATAATGCAATCATTATAGATCACAGACTGCTAGGAGCAGGCAGCTCTTGTATGAGTTTAGCTGCAGTGTAGGCATAAAAGGTCTCTAGAGCAGGAATGCATCAAAGGTACTTTGAGACAAGCATTTTTTCTTCCACAATTCAATGTCTTCAGTCATATGTAAGATGATGGGCAGGGCTTAGCTTAAAAGAGAAGTTCTTCAAAATCATACTCACCTAGGTGGATGCTGCGTCGGTCCGATGCTGCATCTATCCCCTGCCGGCTCTAAGATTGAGAACCAAGTGATCAAAGACAGCGGATCTCTTGGTTCTCAGAGCTCCCTGAGCAGAGAGCTGGTGACTGTCAAGTCCCTGCTCTCTGCTCCCCCTCCCTGCACTCATTGGAGCACTGGGGAGTGGAGGGGATGGGAGCAGCTATCTCAGGGTTTCAGTGACTCACTGAGAGGCTGAGCCAGGTTCTGGTCCAGGGCTGTGGGTGGATCCCAACTTTATTGTCAGGATCTTGCCCTCAGCCTGGACTGGCTTTGTGAGGTTACCTAACAGTGGGCTTCAGCCCACTGTCTGCTGAAAACAGGTCACAGGTGTGGAGAATGGACTGCACTCCTGTGATCCACAAGAGAAGTACAGCCAAACAAGCTTTGGCTGTACTTCTCCTTTAATAGTCTTTCTGCCTCAAGTAGTTTAACTTCCCTGATTAGAATGCAGCATATACATCATTATAGCTCTTCAAATATTGAACCAAAAAGTTACACAAAGCAGATACTTTGTTGTAAATTCTTATCTGCAGTTCTAGTGCACACAGAGACAAAAAGGATATAAACAATGCATTTTTTTTACAATGACTTGGGCCTTTGATGGTAGATTTCAAAGTATAAGGAAAGAAAAGGCATAGGCAAGATGTTTATTTGGCAAAGCTGCTTGGTAGCCCTCGGGTGTGTCCAAAGGATAGATTGTTTTGGGAGAATCTACAGTTGTACAGTTGAGTGTTAGCAAGAAACATAGCTTTTCTAGCTGAAAAAACACACACAGGTAGGGACAAACACCTAGTGCATTACCACCATTAAATTTTATTTTAAATAAAAATCTGTTAGTGTACTCACAAAGATTGTGTATTACAGTTTGTTGAAGATTTCCCAAACTGAGAAGGGCTGCATTGGACGAAGCATTATGGTGACATCACTGGATGGGCTGTTACTTGAGTGCTAGAGTATTTTTATATATATCTTTTCTAAGAAGGGGGATGGAAGCTTGCTAAGTAGGGGCACTACAGATAAAGGTTTATAGCAGGGAATAAATTACATTGTTAAAAGTCAAGTTGAGGTGGTGTGGCAAGATGACTGATGCCCAATGAAGATGTAAGGGTAAGATTTAAAAATTAACATGTATAGTGGTGCACTTTTTACTTTCCCCCATGACCCTTTTATACCCCATTCTAAAGTTCAATTAGTGAGAATTTAGATAATTTTTTTGTGGGCTCTGGTGTGAACATTATAAGATTCTTTATAAACTTCCATAGTAAATCTGAAATATAGATCACTAATTGTAAATCTGAGAAAACCTGAAAACAGACAGCACGAGACTGAAAGCATGTAGATCCTTTCACCCAACAATAGAGTTATACCTTTTGCTTTCAGGCGTTACACATTAAAATTATGCCCGGATTGTACAAGTTTATGGCAAATGCCAGACTTCTTTTCATCTTCTTTAATTTTCTTATTTATACATATATACTTTTTTATAGCAATCATGCATTCTATTTTGGGATTGCTATTTAGTTACACTTTTCAGCAGTTAACACATACAACAGGCTGAATGAACTCCGTCTGTGAAAATCTGTTTTGAAATGATCAATGGATACCTAGCATGTGCCCTACCAGATTAAATATCATATAGTTAAGTTAAGCAGATCTATTACACCGCAAGAGACAGTGGCTTAACTTGACACGTAATATAAGTAAACAATGTCACTGATCGTCTGAACGCTTATAATTTCAGTGTTAAACAGAAGGAAGTATGTTTATCATAGGAGATTATTTTAATATGAGTATTTTGTCTCTAGTTATATAAGAATTTTAACAAAATGAACAAGTCAGTGCCAGTGCGATAGGCAGACACACAAGTTAAAAACAATTAAAACATTTATTTTATACTTGATACTTAATACTTGATTGAGGGAGAAAAAAGTAATTCGCATAGGTATTAACATGGAAAACGACGAAGAAACCCTGAACCAGTACTCATAAACATAAGATGGTCTTCAGAAGATACATGGAACAATTGTGTGAACTTCCTCGCTACCTATTCGTGAATATTTATAAAGATTATAAAATCCTAAATTATGCAAATGTCAAAGGGTGCTGCTCGCATCTCCATACGTTCCCGCAAGCCCTTATATGTAATCGATAATCATTATGCAGCGCTCCCTAAGAGAACTATTCTTTTGTGAAATTCAATATGTGAGACCAAACTCACACTTCTAGGACAAGAATATTTTGTATTGGCACTAGAGCAACTACTTCACAGACTTGCACTATATTTATTGATTATCTTGCGATTTTCAGTTTGGCTTTAGATTGTTTATCTTATAGTTTGGATGTCTGTTTGTTTTAACCACATTATACAGTATACAGTGGGGAAAATAATTATTTGGCCCCCTGCAGATTTTGTAAGCTTGCCCACTCACAAAGAAATGAATGGTCTATCATTTTTATCATAGGTGTATTTTAAATGATAGAGACAGAATATAAACCAAAAATTCTGAAAAACACATGATACAAATGTTCTAAACTTGTTGCAGTTCAGTGAGTAAAATAAGATTTTGTTTTCCAAGCAAAACATGACTTAGTACTTGGTGGAGAAACCCTTGTTGGCAAGCACAATGGTAAGACATTTCTTGTAGTTGGTTACCAGGTTTGCACGCATCTCGGGAGGGATTTTGCTCCACTCTTCTTTACAGATCTTTACAGATCTTCTCTAAATCCTTAAGGTTTCTTGGCTGTCACTTGGCAACTCGAAGTTTCAGCTCCCTCCATAAATTTTCTATAGGGTTAAGGTCTGGAGACTGGCTAGGCCACTCTATGACCCTAATGGTCTTCTTCTTGAGCCACTCCTTTGTTGCCTTGGTGGTATGTTTTGGGTCATTGTTGTCATCCTGGAAGACCCATCCATGACCCATCGTCAGTGTTCTGGCTGAGGGAAGAAGGTTCTCATCCAAGATTTTACAATACATGGCCCCGTATATTGGCCCCTCAATGCAGCAAAGTTGGCCTGTATCTTTAGCAGAGAAACAGCCCGAAAGCATAATAATTCCACCTCTGTGCTTGACTGTAGGGATAGTGTTCTTAGGTTCATAGTCAGCATTTTTCTTCCTACAAGTTAATGCCAAAGAACTCAATTTTGGTCTCATCTGACCACAGCACTTTCTCCCAATCCTTCTCTGAATCTGTTAAATGTTCATTGTCAAACTTCAGACGGGCTGTACATGTGCCTTCTTGAGGAGGGGGACCTTGCGGGCGCTGCAGGATTTCAATCCATGGAGGCGTATTGTGTTATAATGGTTTGTTTGGTGACACTGGTCCCAACTGCCTTGAGATCATTCACAAGCTCCCCCTGTGTAGTTCTGGGCCGATCCCTCACTTTTCTCATGATCATCCTTACGCCATGAGGTGAGGTCTTGCATGAAGCTCCAGACCCAGGGCGATTGATGGTTATTTTGTATTTTTTCCATTTGCGAAAAATCGCTCGAACAGTTGTCTCCTTCGCACCAAGCTTCTTGCTGATGGTCTTGTAGCCCATTCCAGCCTTCTGCAGGTCTACAATCTTGTCCCTTATGTCATTTGGCAGCTCTTTGGTCTTGCCCATGATGGTGAAGTTTGAATGGAACGAAGATATTCTGTGGACAGGTGTCTTTTATACACATAACGAATTGCTGTTAGGAGCACCTTCTTAAATTGACAGGACTAATCTGTGTACCACATGAGCACATACTGTAGCCGGTCTGTGGGAGTGTTGGTTGGTAGGGGATCAAATACTTATTGGATTTTTGGTTGATATTCTTTCTCTATCATTTTAACCTCTTACCCACTGGGCACTTAACCCCCCTCCTAACCAGACCAATTTTCACCTTTTGGTGCTCTCAAATTTTGAATGACAATTACTCAGTCATGCAACACTGTACCTATATGAAATTTTTGTCCTTTTTTCACACAAATAGAGCTTTCTTTTGGTGGTATTTAATCACTGCTAGGTTTTTGGGGTTTTTTTTGCACTATAAAAGAAAAAAGACCAAAAATTCTGTAAAAAAATTATTTTTTCTTGGTTTCTGTTATAAAATTTTGAAAATTGGTAATTTTTCTTCATAAATTTTGGCCAAAATGTATACTGCTACATATCTTTGGTAAAAATAACCAAATTAGAAAAGTTAGAAAGTTATAGAGTCCACG